>NW_026262745.1:12100000-13302734 GCF_021869535.1 Mytilus californianus
TCAAAATTAGCATAATTGACTTCTTTTCTTTTTTACAAAAATGAAATTAGTTAAATTATGCCCGGTTACTGCGATTTAACAGAACTAAATACCATTTAAAAGACAGAACTACACCGTAAATGAAATATGCTGAAATTTGATTGGTTTAAAGCCGGTGTATTTTTCATGTATTTTCCTTTATCTAAATAAATAAATATCGTTCATGTTTCACCGCCGCCTGGTATATGCACAAGGAAATGCATTTTTTACCTTCTCTGTCGTGGTGCCAAAACAAATAGCTGTATGGCTGTTTTACCCTTCAAAGGGTCGCTTTATTATTTGGGCGTTTTATAAAATGCATATAAACTCATCATAGATACCAGATTGAAAATTGAACGCCAGACGCGTGTTTCGTCTACAAAAGACTCATCAGTGACTCTCGAACAAAAAAATGTAAACGCATCTGTTATGTTAACCCTTTGATAGCCAAAGAATAATGGAATTAAATCGAACTAACCATTCACGGCTATTGATATTCGCTGTAATTAAACAGATATATCATGCTCAGGAGAGATATTTTCGAAAAATACCATTCTTGAGAAGGAATTTCCATTGCCTGGGAGCTCAGGAAAGTTAACATTATCTCGGCTGGAAAACATTCCTACTGAACAGGATTTATAAGTTCAACAGTAAAGACAAATTTTGATCAAAACAAAACAGATAAAGATGTTTGATTGATTATTTCATTTCAGGCAAACAATGAAAAACAGATGATACTTATACAATGATATTAAAATAATATACATACAGGTGGCCTTGCCAATAAAATGATCATATGCTTTATTTCCTGATTCACTATGATAAACAAATTATAATAGCTACAAGTCATAGTTAGACACTGAAACAATTGTGTTGTTTAAACAGGCAGATAGCAAGATATTTTTTGTAAGGTTTTCTTTGTTTTACTATGAAATTATTATAACAAGACAAAACTATATGTTAATCATAGTCACAATAGTGATTATACGCATTTCGAAAATAATCTCTTCACTGATGTAGAGAACGAAATATTTCGAAATTCGAAAATAAATCAGAAATAGGTATTTTAAACTATATCTATTTTAAGTGCATGCCATCCAAAATAAAACAAATATACTAGTTTAATTTAACACGAGGAAAGCTTCATTGTGTTCTGTGTGTGACTCTTATCATGACAAAAACGGAGATGTGGTATGATTGCAAAAGAGACAATTATCCACCAGAGACCAAATGATGTTGATGAGAGCAACTATAGTTCAACAATGAGCAAATCCCTTACTGTACAGTAAACTATAAAAGGCCACGGCATAATAAATGTGAAAAAACCAAACATGTTTTTAACAATCAAAATACCATAAGGAACATACTATTAATATTAAATGTCATGATAGATTCCTATCGCACCAAAAAGGCACAAAAGACAGAGCGTTTAGACTTTATTTGAACATATTTACCTTCAGTTTAATCAAAGCTTTGTTTAAAGTCAGCAACGCCACACGCAACACAACCAGACGCACATGACAGATTAGAATTCTGCATGCAAAATGGTGATGGCAAATTCATGATGATTTATTTTGTGATGCCTAATCACTTGATAAAATTTGAAAACGTATTTTATAGGAGCAACACGACGGTGGTCACAAGAAGAGCAGGATCTGTTTACCCTTCCGGAGCACCGAGATCATCCCCGGTTTTATGTGGGGTTCGTGTTGCTCAGTCTTTAGTTTTCTATGTTGTGTTTTGTATACTGTTGTTTGTCTTTTGGTCCTTTTCTTTTTTTTTACCATGACGTTGTAAGATTATTTTCGACTAATGAGTTTGTATGTTCCTTTGGTATCTTTAGCTTCCCTTTAAAGACAAGAGAGAGGGGTTAATCGTTAGAGGTAGAACATTTCTTTTGTTTCTTTTAAAAAAAAAGTTTCTTTCTATTTATAGAAGTAATACATAAAACAAGCCTCGAAATTCAGATTGACAAAAATAAGAAACTGTAAAGGAGCAGAATATTGTATAATACACATGTACTAGTTCTATACAGTGTAGATCTGAGAAAACGGATATTGCAATTATTTTGAAACCAAGAATTCAGCTATCAATTTCAACCATTTGTTTTCTTATATAATATATTTTATTGATTCAGTCTGGTTTCCTGCATTTCTACAACAAAGTTCACTGATTTATACTTTTTGTACAAATTGAAACGTTGCAAACTTTGATTTTATAGTGGCTGAATCGGTATCAGCTGGTGAAGAATAAAGGTTACGTAATGCAATAAAGGAAAACTGTTGAATGAAGATGCGGTCTTGATTTTTGTTAGTTTGGGATTTTAATGAACAATAATTATAAAATCCCATGTTTTTTAAATTCAAATTGCAAAAGAAATTTATAGTCTAGAGATTTAAAACTTGGTATTTTATGAATTCCATGTTATTCTGCACATTTTGGTTATATACATGACACCGTATCTTTGAGAAAGTGCGGCGCAAATGATTGTTTTGCAAATTTAAAGTGTTCAGTGTTAATAATGTACTATTTTTGAAATTTTACCTATTATGTCTGTTTGTTTTGTTCACACATTGTTGTCAATATAATGGAATTGTATGCGACTGTCATACAAGTGGGAGGTTTAACTGGCTATAAAACCAGGTTTTATTCACCATTTTCAACAAAAGGAAATGCCTGTACCAAGTCAGGAATATGACAGTCGTTTTCCGTTCGTTTGATGTGTTTGAGCTTTTGATTTTGCCATTTGATAAGGGACTTTCCGATTTGAATTTTCCTTGGAGTTCCGTATTTTTGTTATTTGACTTTCTTCTAATTATTAATAGTGGCAGCAAAATAATATTTCTTGATTTTGTTTTAAATTGTCAGTGTCATGATTGTTTTACTATTACTAACTGGAATTTAAGTTTAAGTTTATTGAGTACTTAATAACTTTATGGTACCACCTCCTCAGCAGAGATTATATACATTCATTTATTATTGTAACAATATTTTCTTTTAATAATGTAGGGGATATACAGTTATATATATAATGTTTATAAATGTGGTCAGATTATGTTTGTATGTTTATGTATAGTCAATGTTTATTGTCTTGGATTTTGAACCAATAAAATGATCTATCTATCTTTAAACAGACATTTGTTGTATTATTGACGTTAACACATATTATAACGGCGGATGTCAGTGCGTTTCAAGTTTTTTGTTATTGACATGTTGTTAAGAATTCCTATAGGTTAATATTTACAGATGTGAGCTGTTGTGAATAAAAATTTAAAAAAAAACTCATTGTTTAACCTCTTATTAGAAAAAGTAAAAACAATGTACCGGTCATGAACCTCTATACTGTATCATCATAACTGTTGTACGTATCATTGAAAGTCATAAATCATTTATAAAGAACAAAAATACATTTGTCTGCAAATGACAGGATTTGTAACCTTGAAAAATATATTCCATTTTTACAAAACGTTGACGGACAATAACTTCGATTTTCTAAATGTGTAAAACGAAAATAGCATTTTACATTTGGTGCGTTCGAAGTGTTTTCCTGGATTAACCTTCTGTCAGACCACTAAAACTGCATAATTGATTAATGCTTTATTATCAACTACATACCATTCAGTCTTCATGTACGAACAAATGGTCATGGTGGCTAAACGTAAATGAAAAAGCAACTCAACAACAGAATGAAAAAAAAATAAAAAAATAAAATAAAACTACAGATATCCAGAAATAGACAGGTGTCCAAACTTTATGTTAGCATCTAAAAAAAAATCTTAAAATTAACAAATAGTGTCAAGACAAAGGACGCACGTTGTAGATGTCTCTAAATTGGGACATTCACATGATCTTGTGGCGGAGATCTTTTATTCTCGATCCGTGGAATAGCAAAAGACACACGAAAGAACTTACAATAAAAACCCAACGAGGAAAAACACTTAACTCTTACATATCGGTATAGCATTAACAACAACACAAGTAATGGCGAAATGATAATTGATAATATCGTATCACTGACTGTTGAAGTTTCTACCAGGAACAGTAATTTACTAAAAACCTGTTTTATGCGAAATCGAAGCTAAGGAGAAGAGCGCTTTTGATCTTATATATCGGTATATAATAGATACCAAAACACTAGTAATTGGATATAATAATCCACAATATCGTATCAAAGTCGGACATTTACTCAACGAACAAAACCAGTTGATATTAAATCATGCTGTCCAATTTTCTTACAATGTATATTGGTTGCTGACTTCTGAGTATTTTGGCCACAACATAATGATTGTTATAAGTATTCCCCATTCCAAACTAAAAGGCAAATTACAAGTTGGTCATGCTTTTTTTCATAAACAAGAATGGCTTACGTAGATACACGTTTCTTTTCTTAGGGAGGGATAAATCGTACTTTGTAAAAATCACTCTGATTAAAACAAAAAATTCTCTGAAACTGACATTATCAAGATGCTTGATTTCCTGATTGACAACAATTTTTTTACGTTTGGAGGACGTGTTTTTCAACAAACAATCGGCATACCCATGAGAACCAACTGTGCTTCTCTTCTTGCCGACTTGTTCCTTTGTTCATATGAGGCTGACTTCATACAGGAACTTGTTAGGAAGAAAGAAAAGAAGTTAGCAGTATCCTTAAACTTCACTTTCCGCTATAAAGATGATGTTCTCTCACTAAATAATTCAAAATTTGGTGACTATATTGAACGCATCTATTCCATCGAACTTGAGATAAAGGATACAACAGATACAGTTAAGTCTGCCTCATATCTTGACTTACATCCAGAAAATAACAATGAAGGTCGGTTGAAAACAAAACTTTACGACAAAAGAGATGATTTCAGCTTCCCAATTATGAACTTTCCATTTCTATGTAGCAACATTCCAGCATCGCTTGTATAAGGAGTATATATCTCTCAGTTGATACGATATTCCAGGACTTGTGTTTTCTATCAAGATTTCCTTGATAGAGGATTGTTGCTCACAAGGAAGCTATTAAACCAAGAGTTCCGAGTGGTGAAGTTAAAATCATCCCTTCTTAAATTTTACGGACGCAATCACGAGTTGGTTGACCGATATGGAATATCTGTTTCACAGATGACGACGGATATGTTCCAATTGTCGTAACTACAATATCGTCCCCTTCCCCAGAATGTGACCTACCGAATTAGACATATCACCGGGTTAGTACTTAAATGAGCAACACGATGGGTGCAACACGTGGAGCAGGATCTGCTTACACTTCCGGAGCACCTGATATCACCCCCAGTTTTTGGTGAGGTTCGTGTTGGCCAATTTTTGGTTTTCTATGTTGTTTTGTATACTGTTGTTTGTCAGTTTGTCTTTTTCTTTTTTAGCCATGGCGTTGTCCGTTTGTTTTCGACTTGTGAGTTTGAATGTCCCTTTGGTATCCTTCGCCTCTCTTTTTATATATTTAAGTTACTTTAGTCAGTTGCGAAGCAGTGACCAATGGGCTAAAGATGGTATCCCCAGGAACCAATTAATAAAGTTCACAAGTAGCCGTTTCACAATATTGATATAAATAATGAATATCAAAATTACAAGGATATATTAACGTAGATCTTTCTTTTCTCATATGCCATCAACATGTACATGAATAGTATATAGCTTTTATTGATAAGTCAATTTGCAAAAAAAAAAAAAAAGAGAAATAGATGGACAATTCTTGAACTTTTAATATTTTAAATAATTTTCCCGTAAAAGGTTTAATGAGAAATATGTATCATTTTTATCATTTTGTGTTCAATTCCTGCAGGCCGACACAAACGTTTTGACCAATTTATGATATGTATATCTCGGCACCGTATATCCCAAAGTTAAACTTATTTTAGTAATGATACGATTACGTCCATTGTAATCAGAGACGTCAATGAAAACACGCGCATATCAAACCAACTAAGAAATTTACACTCAATAATAAGGAGCCAACGAAACATCCTCATCAAAGAAAGGAAAATTAACAATAGGAAAGGGAAAACGTTTGTGGTGTCAAAACTTTTGTAAAGATATAGTAACGAACGTTCTAATTTCAAGATCTAAATAAAAGAACAATCATGGTCAACATTATTATTGGATTTAGTAAGCGTTGGTTTTAGTGAACGGAAATTAAATGTATGATTTGAAAAATCTAGATTGTTAACATATAATGTGTCGTCTAAATATCTGTATATGAAGATCAAATGATCTATATTGAGAAGGTTTTTGTGAGGCCTTCGTGAATTCTAGCCATAAACTGAGATTCAGAGCAGTATAGGAATCAATTGGCAATAAGAGGGACATAGTTATTACCATAGGAATATGAATCCCCATAATTTATTTTTAAGTGTCCACATTACAAGAAATAGAAGATGTACACTGAAATTCTTTCCTAGGCTCACAAATATTCTAAATCTAATATAACTAATATACACCTTACTAGTATTAATATGAAATTAATTCGGTTGATTAAATGATTGATCAATAAAAACATATTCGGTGGTTTCTGTTTGTAAGTATAGAGTGACATACTTGTATGTGGTTTATACTTATATGTGGTTAATGGGATAAAAAAAGATCAACTAGTACATTTCCTGATATAATGTTATGAAAATCAACTTACAATGAATTCTTCTTTTTTTCTTCTAAATAATAATGATTTATTTGTCTGTTTTTTTATATGTCATCCTAATCGAATGATATTGACTTTTCGATTCAATAAATCTTTGACGTACATATTTAAATGTACAATGATGATACAAGAAGCAAAACACATAAGAGCCTCTTTCATTTTTGTGGGTTTTCTTTTATGTTTGATGTTATTAGTTTATGCATAAACATCTTAAAAACGTCATATTAAAAATATTAAGGATATTATTTAAGTTTCATTATAGGTACTTAAAAGTGATAACAATAATAATGTTAAAAATAATTATAATAATAAAAGAGGTAATAAAATAATGATGATAATGTAATTGAAAAAAAAGAATAAGAAAATGCAGTTGACCAAACACCCATTTCCAAAAAAAAAATCTAACAGGAAAAAATACTTGTAAGTCATAAGAGAAAAAGCAAAGGATATGGGGTATCCATCCATGACACAAAATCAGTACATGCATAGCAAAAAACACACAAAAAAAAAAGGAACAGCGCTTGTATTGCTGATCTTCATCAGAAAGTCACAGTGAGGCCTTCAACACGAAGGAAAAACTCACCTCACTGCAAGTTTAAGACGGCCCCTAGCACTGGTTTGAGCGGAATTCTTTGCAAAATAATTCGGATGGACTTTGTAAGATGTAACACCACCAAATCGGGTCCGGTAAAAAAAAAACATACTGGAAAGTAGTACATATTTGATACAAAATAATTCGTACGCATAGGTGTAAGTATCAAACTTTGTTGAATATATTTTGGTAATTTAGGTATCAAATGAAAGGTGCAGGACTTGTGATCCTTGTAGAACACATTTTGTCTGATAATTTTAATATTACAAAGTTGTATGAATGATTGAATTCTAAAATTTCAGTATAAATTGCGATAAATTTTTTGCGTAAGATTTTTTTGTGAAAAGAGCCCCAGCTGTAATAGTGACATTACGTATTGATTAAGAGTACCACAGTATATACAACAGGCATCGTTACTTAATGAAAAAAAATATATATGTTACGTTGAGCTAAATTTATTGATAACAATTTTCGTAAAAGGAAAGATAACTGTCTTAAATATTCTATTTGTTTGTTAATTGGATATAAGAAGATGTGGTATGAGTGCCAATGAGACAACTCTCCATCAAAGTCAAAATTTATAAAAGTAAACTATTATAGGTCACAGTACGGTCTTTAACACGGAGCCTTGGCTCACACCGAACAGTAAGCTATAAAGGGCCCCAAAAATTACTAGTGTAAAACCATTCAAACGGGAAAACCAACGGTCTAATCTATATAAAACACGAGAAACGAGAAACACTTATGAACCACATCAACAAACGACAACTACTTCAGATTCCTGACTTAGGACAGGTGCAAACAAATGCAAAGGGTTTAAACGTTTTAATGGTACCAAACCTTCACCCTTTTTCTGAAACAATAGTGTAACATCACAACATAGAAAGACACACTATAAAATTGTCTGTTATGTGTCGGCACATGTGCTTCCCATAAAGTATCATTAGAGTCAAAAATGAACACTATTATCATCAATATTTAGATACATGTATTGCAAGCAAAGAAATTATTCTAGATGACTTTAATAAAGCTTTTCGATAATCATGATCTTTCCTTTCAGTTTACCTTTAATGAAATGTAATGGTAATGCAGCTTATGAGTGCAAGAGGAACACATGTATAGTATGTTTAGTTATTACATTTCTTGGCTGAATTCAAAACGATATATATGATAACAACTTGATCAATCGATCGTATCATCTATCTGGCGCATGCAACAATTACGGAATGAGGTAAGAAATGTGAAAGGTGAAAGGTGCTAAGTTTTCAATCCTTTCAAAAAATAAAATAACAAAAATACCGAACTCCAAGGAAAATTCAAAACGAAAAGTCCGTTATCAAATGGCAAAACTAAAAGCTCTAAAAAACACCCAACGAATGGAAAACAACTGACTTGGTACAGGCATTTTCCTATGTAGAAAAAGGTGGATTAAACCTGGTTTTAGCGCTAGCTAAACCTCTCACTTATATGACAGTCGCATAAAATTCCATTATATTGAAAACAATGTGTGAACAAAACAAACAAACAAAATAGGTAAAAATGTCAAAAATAGGAGTAAAGCAGTCAACATTCTGTTATAATCTTTATCACTATAAAAACAAACAAATATGTCAACAAGGAAAAACAAAATGGCATATAGACAAAGCACATAAGTAAAATGAAAGACAAGAATACAAAAATTATAGATATCGTATTAAATAATGAGTAGGATACTATAGTATTGTCACTGTAATGACGGTATGATATTTGTGACGTCATTGTCATAGAAAAACAAAGGATATAGGGTATCCATCCATGACACAAAATCAGTACTTGCACAACAAACAATATACAGAAGCAAAGGAACAGCGGCTTTATTGCTGTTCTTCATCTCAAAGTCACAGTGAGGCCTTCAACACGGAGCCAAACACCTCTCACCTCACTGCAAGTATAGGATGGCCCCTAGCACCGGCTTGAGCGGAATTCTTTGCAAAAATAATTCGGGTAGACTTTATAAGATGTAACACCACCAAGTCGAAAAGAACATACTGGATAGTACGTATTTAAGACCAAAAAGTTCCTACGCATAGGTGTAAATATCAAACTTTGGTGAATATATTTTGGTAATTTAGATATCAATTGAAAGGTGAAGGACTGGTGATCCTTGTAGAACACATTTTGACTGATAATTTTGAATAATACAAAAATGTATGAATAAAGAATTCTAAAATTTCAGTATAAATTACGATCAGTTTTTAGCGTAAGATTTTTTTGTGAACAGAACCCCAGCTGTAACATTGAAATTACGTATTGATTAAGAGTACCAAATCGGAACTGGTCACAAAGAACATACTGGAAGGTAGTACGTATTTAAAACAAAATAGTTCCTACGCATAGGTGTAAATATCAAACTATGCAGAATATATTTTAGTAATTTAGGTATCAAATGAAAGGTGAGGGACTGTTGATCGCTGTAGAACACGTGTTAACTGATAATTTTGAATAAAACAAAAATGTATGAATGAATTCAAATATGAAGTACCTGGTTTGGTGTATCCAAAGTTCCGGTAACCAGCATGTCGAAATTTTACCTTCAACAATTTTTTTTCACATACTGTTTGTTTTACAGTCATATATGAACATCCACGGATAAGTTTCAAATTGTCGTAACCACAGTCCTGTCCTCTTTTCTTCGACTGAGACATTATCGAATTAGTCTTATCAACGAATTTGTACTAACCATGAGCTATGTGACATGTGCCATTAGTGGATGTGCTCTCCTTTGCGGAGCACCTGATCTCATTCCATGTTTTGGTGGGATTCAGTATTTAGTTTTCCATGTAGTTTTTTCCTGTACTTGTTTGTCTTTTCATCGTCTTTTGCCATAGGGTTTTCAGTTTTACTTCGACTTATGGATTTTGAATGAAACCTTGAATATTCCGCCACTCCTTTCCGCACTCATAAAATATTTTAATAGACAAAAAGATCTTGTTATTTTAAAAGACATCTTGTATTAAAAAATGTTTGGGTTATGAAGGTTACTAATACCTAAATTCTAATATGAAGATCTCCAAATGGGGTTATTTTGCCTGAATTGACAAAAATTAAAAAAGTTCAAGGCAATATATAGGATAAAGTACAAAATTTAAACGCCGATGTCTGACTTGTGAACATCTAAAGGTTGTTATTGATACATGTCCATGTAGCTTTATTAAACTTTGTTTGAATAGTAGGTAAACAATATGGTTTTAATAAACCTTCTTGAAAGAGAGGGGCGAAAGATACCAAAGGGACATTCAAACTCATAAGTCGAAAATAAACGGACAACGCCATGGCTAAAAAAGAAAAAGACAAACAGACAAACAATAGTACACAGAACACAACATAGAAAACTTAAGACTGAGCAACACGAACCCCACCAAAAACTGGGGGTGATCTCAGGTGCTCCGGAAGGGAAACAGATCCTTCTCCACATGTAGCACCCGGTAATAAGTCTAATTCGGTAGGGCACATGGCTCGAGAACACAGTAATTTCGTAGTGCATTTCTTTTAGACAATAAATTCGCCTGCTCTATTTCAAAAAGATTTTTACAGTGTAGTGTACTACTATTGGGACAAATAATATCAATTTAGAAACGTGCTGGAATTATTTCAGTGCGAATATTCACATCAATTGATCAATAAATACAATTGAGAAGGAATGCTTTTGCATGTCAAATTAATTATTATTTGATAAAGGAAGATCAATAATTCTTTAGAAATACCTTAAAAAATGAAATTCCAAAAGCAACGAAGTTTTTGTCATTTTTAAATCATTTAATTCTTAAAAAAGATATTCTAAATAGGTTAACATGAAGTAAAAAAAAAAAAAAAAAACGAAAACGAACAGTAAAAAAAATCCTAGTCAACTTTGTTTGAAGTAGAAGTTTAAGTTTAGCACAATTGAATATCTTGCAGAAATTTAAGCACCTCAATAGCACTCGTGTGAGAAAACAAATTAAGAGAAAGGTAGCTCAACATTTTTTTATTGGTTAAATTTCAATAATGTACTTTGCTGCTTACAGCCTATTCGGTCCCAGAATCATAGTCATTGCCGTTGATTTTCATTATCAAATATAATCCCGTGTGTGGACATGTATTTCTGCCTAATATATATTGTGCACTAAATAGTAACGGAGATGAAATTACAATGTAAAAAACCATGGTCGATTCCTACTAGATAAAACCCAGAATATTGACAATGCTATGCAAATCAAATAAACAAAAATACTTAATAGACTAGTTACTGCCATAGAACGTAATCTTATACAGGTCGTTTGTTTTACTTTTGAGAGTGAAATAAACCTTTATTCTGCACTGGTGAAATTTTTTCCACTGAGTTCTGCAAATATGTACAACTGTACATTGAGGCTAACAAAAGTCTTTTAATCCCAGTGCATTTTATTAGCTAAGATGCAATACCACAACTTGATTGGTCAATCAACTTATTGAACACACTAAGACACCCATTTTTAAGTGCCCTATTAAACGTAGTTGTCTGTTTTAATTACACATCAGGTCTTTCATATAATTCAAAATACATGTACCATTTATGTATGTTCATGAAAGGAGTAGGCCCGGTAAGACCTTTTTTTGGCCCCAAAATATAGCATTTCAAAAATTTGTTGAAAATGTAAACTTTCAGCTACTTATTGGAAAGAAGAATACTTTTGTTACATAAATATGGGCTGTTTTTGACAATACCGTGTACATGCATCAGGTACTAACATCATTATATCATGCAAAATTACTGAAATCTTCCAGTGTTAGCATTTGTGCTTATTTTTAGACGGTTTTTGTATAAAATGGAAGAGGCCGCACTTGTGTTCAGTCTTAATATTTAAATATATGTTGTATTTGATGATGATACATAACATATATAAAGGTTGAGACTGAACACGAATGCGGCCACTTCCATTTTAGACAAAACCCATCTGAAAAGTGAAATATTTGTGGCATATTTGATAGATTTTTCATATCTAAACCTTAATTTAGACGTCTTTAATGACCAAATTAGTTCAAATCTTTCACAGTAACATTAACTAATTGAATCAACTGAAGAAGACACTTCAGTTTTTAAGAAATTTCAAAAATCTTTCATCCAATGTACTTCAAATTTTATGCCGAAATAAGCTCTTACCGGACCTTCTCCTTTTATTATTGATTTTATCTTAAGAAACATATATATAATTATATAGGTATATGTGTATTTAAAAAGACGTAATATGATAAATGACTCGCCGATATTTGATACCTTATACAAATAGTTTATATTTAGGTAACACGTAAAAACATACTTATACTTAATTATTTTTAAAACTGGAAACTCCTAAATGAACACAAAAAAATCTAAGGAATTCACAATACCTTATCGAAACTAAATTAAAGGAATCAACAATAGTGTCAGATGTAATGCGATATCTTTTGCACAATAAAGATGGAGGGAAGTTATAGCAAACTATATTATTTTTCGATATATTTAACAATTTTAACCTTTTAGTTTCAAGATTAAATAATTGCACGGTGTTAAGAGTGTATTCGTTTTGAGTTGCACTCATTTCTTTTACGTAATTAATTGTTTTGTTTTTGTTTGTTTTTTATCAAAAGGTCAACTTCATAAGTAGATGGCTCAATAAACATTTCAATCTGGCTTTTGTTGGGGTTCGTGTTGCTCAGTCTTTAGTTTTCTATGTTGTGTTTTGTATACTGTTGTTTTTCTTTTGATCGTTGTTCGATTTTTCCAATGGCATTGTCAGCGAGTTTTCGACTTATGAGTTTGAATACCACTCTGATATCTTTCGCCTCTTTTCTTCTATTTATACAATGCAGGTATTGGTCGTATATGCTCCTGGATTTATTTACGACTTGTCTACACTAGCTTTGTAACTTGCCATATAGTTTAAAGTAATAATCAACAGTAGAATACTGATGTTCAAATCTAGTAAACCAATTTTGCATATGCAAATCACGTGAAAAAAAAGAAGGAATCGCAAGAACTTCAAAAAGAGCGAGACCGGATAAGTCGACAGGGTAAGAATCTCCTGATATGCATTCATTAACCTATTCCTAATTGTTCTGTCGGCCAGTTAAGAACTTGATTGGGTTCTGGGACCCAGCAAGTTCTAAAAAACTCATTAGAATTCAAAGCATTTCGGATTAGCATCACCCTCATATGAATCCAGACTCAGTCAAACTATCATTAGAGATTAGAACATAATTAAAAAAATCTAGATGTTATGCAGCAACTCATCATTTATAAATTAACCTATGATACGATTTCAGGGTGCACGATTCATCAGTCATGTGTTGTTTGTCTTACCACTTCGATTACTTTTGATAGTACATGTAGTTACGCATTATTTTAAGTATCTAATAAAGGCAACAGTAGTATACCGGTGTTCAAAAGTCATAAATCGATTGAGAGAAAACAAATCCGGGTTACAAACGAAAACCGAGGGAAACACATCAACTATTAGAGGAAAACTAAGGAACAACAGGAACACCGAAGTGATACAAAAACAAACGCCAACACACATAGAAACGAACTATTTGATAACAACTGCCACATCCCTGACTTGGTACAGGACATTTTAAGAAAAAATGGTGGGTTGAACCTTGTTTCATGGCATGCCAAACCTAACATTTTATTATTTCAACCTACGCATTTAATGGTTCTTGGTTTGCTAATTTTAATTCGCAAAGTCTTTCTCGGCGTAGTGTGTGTACGTTGTTGGAAGATGCGTAGAACCTTATATAACTCCTTGACCGGTGCATGCAGAAACATAGAATACAGAGAAGTAAGCCTAACTTGTATTGTAATCACAATTCTGATATGATACGTATAATAATTAATTTATTTGTTAATTTGGTTTATTTGTTTGTATTCTGTAAACGGATCGAATTCTTGTCTAGAAGGTTTTCAGTATATAGGAGCTAAACACTAAATGCATTATCCCAAGTATTGATCAGCTAAGTAGTATCGAAATTTAATGTTCATTAAAACGAAAAATTTTATAAAATGATAATTATTTTCATTGTAGACAATTCCTTATTCAGTCATCAGCAAGCAAAGACTTTGATATCACGGAGACGCAAAAAGCAGTCCCAGTGTTATATGTTATATGTATGCCTACAACAATCAAACTGACTCGAAGAGGTAAGTTTATTATGATATTGTCTTGAAAATAAGTATTGTTACATTAAAAATCAGTTTTAATGAAGCGCTCAACTAAGATATCCTAAATAATTACGAAAGATATCAGGCTTTTACATTAAGTACACTAGATGTGCAATTTATTCTCATCAAGCATATCAGAAGCGCTCGAATAAAAAGACCAAGTCAATCATTTAAAAACATTAAAACCAAGAAAATATGTTCAAAGGACACCATGCCCAGTTCTCAAATTTATATGTCCTGGTTCAGTTAACCGTGACATCGGGGTCAACAGTGTAATTTGAATTAACTGTAAAAATTCCACATGGGTACTAAGTTTTAAGTCGTTGGGACGCTTCTTAACCAATAACAATAATATGTGAATGTCCTAATTCAAAATTATCAGGGAATTGTGAAATGAGCGTCAAAACTTTAATGTGGTATATGATATTAAAAGTTCACACTATAATCAAGTTCATGCGAACACAAATTGTTCAAATAAAACTTGATCCTGATACGGGACGGGCTAACGGAATGACGGACGCATAGACCAGAACACGTAATGCCCGTCAAAGGCGGGACAAAAAAAACAATAACTCTTACAGTTGTTATGACAATGAAAATCTAAGTATTAAACACAATGTTTTGTTGAATAAAATATTCTTGTGTTATCTACTTGGGGCCTAAGAAGAGGCAGACATTGTAGCATTTAGGTGTGCCCACAGTCAGTACACATATATAACACTATGTAGACATGCATAAAGCTATGGGGGTAAGCGACATATACCCATACAAGACACATGAACCTATCAGTATTCACCGATTAGAATAAAAATATGAACCTTTTAATTGGTTTGTAAATTGTAGCTTTTATTTCCCTTTATAATTCTAATAAAGACTTGTTCCGTGTATCTTGAGCATGCTGATATAAACCATTGATATAACTTCATAGATCGAAATACAAACTGAAGGTCTCAATCATTACCCCATCCAAAACAATGTTTCATATGTACTTTAAAAGTCAGAATAACTTTTAAGCACAATTTGATGTATTAGTAAGTATGTATTTTCATTTTTCAGCTTTCCATAGATCGTGCATACAAAAATCTTTAGACAACAAACAGGAGTGTCCATTGTGGAGGACACAGCTTTGTTCTTCATGTATGGAATGTAGTTTGTAAAACTATGGAGAGAGAAGAAAACGAACCCTTTCCAAAAATACCTTTAAAAACTGTAGACTGAAAGGCGAAGAAAGAGTTGGTGAAATTGTTGAACACCAAATACTTTATCAACAACATTATCTTGAATGGAAATGAAAAATATCTTAACTAAGCGAAAATTTTCAAAAAAAAACCCATGAAAACGAAAAATAAAAGAAAAGAGGAGAGTAACTGATATGTAAAGAAGGAAGACAATGTATATGCCGTCACGAGTAACAAATCTTGACCATGCAAGTAAACATTCATAATGACTGAAAAGAAGCATATGATAAAACATACATAGATTTGACGATAACATACATAAAACTTTCGTAAAAGGAAAGATAACTGGAATTCTATTTTTTGTTAATTTTCTGTTATGTATTGATATGGATGCTTCCCAAAAGTCTCAATTGAGTCAAATATAAACACTTTCATAATCAATGTTTAGATATGAACACCATTATAACAAATATCAAGATACATGTATTGTTGAGTTAAGTAAAATTCTAATGGATTTAAATAAAGCTATTCGTAAATTTCATAACCATTCCGTTGAGTTTACCCTTCATAACATGCAATATTTTACGTTATGATCCGCCTATAGGTAGGCAACGTTTTACTAATTGTTAAATAAAGGCAACAGTAGTATACAGCTGGTCAATAGTCATAAATCGAATAGGCGAACACAAATCCGGGTCACAAATGCTTCAATATAATCTTGAAGAGATAGTTCACATCGCAGTAAGTTTTGAAAAAATCTTTTTTTTGAGTAGTTCGCGTAAGGCGCCGAATTTATAGGCGAACTGGAATGGTTTCAGTTCGAATATTAACATTAATTCATACCAATAAATACAATTAAAGAAAAATGTTATTGCATGTCTATAATTCCAATTATTTGTACCGTGTTTATCTAAACACAGAATTAAACGAGCGGTGACCTCTCCACAGTACATCTGATAGTACGTGCCTGCAAGTAATACGTGTATCTCCACGTTATAGTAGAGATGACCAGGATATTGACGAACGAACGTATCTCGACGAACATGCGTTATAGGAGCGGTAATTGTATGTTTACAAAACGTACTTTAAACTTAACGATGTTATTATTTGGATGGCATGTAATCATGATAATAGAACGACACGCATAAACCATAACGATGTTAAAAATGTTTTCATAATAATTATTTAGCCTTTTCATCTTAATTTGGGTTTTTAATGTAAAATTATAATATCAGGTAAAAATGTTTTTGTCAGACCTCGAAATTGAAAGTATAATCTTTTTTCTTTTGTTTAACTATTGTTAACCAATAAAAATTCACAAAAGAAATAATTGTGCTTTGGTACTGGCTGTTATCAAAGGGAGACGATTCAATATCAGTCTCAATGTGTTTTAATCACAGGGGAGATCAATCGTGTTACATGAAGAGTTATCTCATCAACTATAGTCTATTTTTAAAAACATCTTTTTAGTAATTATTTTGCTTACCCATGTTTTATAATTAGTTTCTCACTTTGGGCCCGCAAAGTAAACTTTAATAAAAACCCTTAATATTGATTTGCTATGTAATCTTTGTGGATTTTGTTAAAAAGATTCATTATAGGGTAATAAGGGCGCCATCAAATAAATAAGTAAGAATGACAATTTAAGACATTGAAACATTAAAAATTCAATTGAGTGTATGAAAGTCTGATTCTTATTCAATTTATGCTATAGAAAATTTTAAAATTTATTGAAAGAATATTTATTGAAAGAATATTTATTGAAAGAATATTTATTGAAAGAGTACATTATTATTATTTTGACAACAAATTTGTGAAGAGATATTTTGTATTGTTTTTGTGTGCGGTTGAGGCCATATATATAGTTGACAGTAAAAAAATACGCATGCGAGTTAAAAACGAGATGTGTTAAAAAAAATGGCCATTATTAAAGCAAAAGTCGTGACTCGTAATTTTTGCATATAGGAAACAAATCAGGTAGTATAATATAATTTATGGCCAAATGATGGGTTGTTAATGGGTGCGAGTCATTGTGACACTGATAAGGGGGTGGACAGAACTATGGGAACTCTGGAATGAGAGGGCTGGAAATGGGAATTGGGTGGATGGAAGCTGGAGTCAGGGTGGTGTTAACCGTGAGGAGAGGGTTGTTAAAACAGGGATAATTCATGCTTGACGAAAAAATAGGAGTGCAGAGGAACTGAATACGGAGTGAAGTAGGAGTTTGGGGGAGGGAACTGGGAATCAATTCCCTGTCCACCCCCTCACTGATAGCCATAAAAGAAAAGGTTGTGGGGTCATGTATGTAGCAGTGAAAACAATATATAATAAGTAATTTATATATTTATAATTTAATTTCATTTTTATCGAGTAGAAATGGAGCATTGAATGACTTCAATAATTACCCGTTTTAAGAACGCATATGGCAAATGCACTACCCTCATAGGGAGATTTTGGAGCTGACTATACAGTCCTCGCCCAATCTGCCCTGCATAGCGCCTTTTCGAGCTTTTCAATAATTTAATTCCATATTATAATTCCAAACCAATTATATTAAATGATTAAGTCTCTTAACGAAGGTTATAATTGATTAGCAACGATGCAAATACTAAACTTTAGAACATAAATAAATATCTTTAACAAATGTATTCAAAATAGCCATATCTAATCAATTGAACAAATATGTACTGAATATGTATCATGTAAATCGTCAAATATAGAAGCTAGCAATTTATATTTTTAAACAAGGGAAACAACAATTACATAATTATCCTGTCTGCCAAATGTATTTAGGAAAAAATTGTTTTTGTAAAAATTACTAATTAAAAAAAAAACACACACTGAAGCTAACATGTTTTTTAATTGAAACAACTTTATTGTTAATAAACAACCAGAAACAAACACTGTTTTTAAAACAAACTATATACTACGAACGACAACTCGAACTAGTATGTTACTCATATTTGTTGATAATATAAACAAAAATTGATTAAAAAAAAGCGGTTATATGTAGCAATTAATCAAAATCTGAATGCCGTAGTAAAAATCATTAGGAATTTGATCTGCTTTGCCGCCGGGAGATGCCGATGAGTGAACTTGTACAAAATCATGTTTTCATGGGAAGTGATGAATTGTCCTAACCAAAATAACAATTAATTCAGATATAGCAATATATCTAACATTCCTATCATATGTTGATACCACGATAATACATTGATAATACTGTCTTGTTAAATATACCTTATTGTCAAAGAATGCAGCAATAGTGTCGTCATCGACGGCCAAAGAAAATATGGTGATGATAGAGCATGCAATTCCGGAAATTGACCGTCTCCAAAAATATTAAATTCTAAAATTGAGTTATTGGCCATTTTCGCGCCAGACGACTATTGAAAAGGCTACATAATATATATAAAAGACTTTTTAAAGTCTCCGTAAGTGTAACATATCTACTACGATACAATGAGATTATTATTGTTGAAACCATAATGAAATGTACATCACAAATAGGATTATTTGAGTGCACCGACGACTTTCGCAATGCTAAAACAAATATTGATTCAGGATTTGGAAGATTTGAAACAATTTATAAAATTATAAGATTACTAAATAACTGTTGTCGGTTTGTATGTTTGTTCAATGTTTTTTATTGGGTATTAAAGTTTCAACCCTCTCCCCCACACCCCGCCAAGTGTGACTGGGGAATAGAAATAAAGTCATTACATGTCTTCTTCCGATCCGCAGTAAAACCTTTTCCAAAGTGGGGCGCCCGTTTGGCAATGCAGGATGTACAAGTACAAGTCCGCAGCTACGTCCGGACAGAATGGGGATGTTAAATCTGATGCCTCATGTAGAGAGATTGTCAAACCCTTGCAACAATTTTATGAGAGGTATACGTATGTAGCCTTTTGCAAGGATAAATTTCTTTTCCAATATATACCTTCAATTTGCAAATGTAATCTAAACTTACCCGACCTACGGGCTCTATTACTTTGTATTTATTGTTAATTTGTTCTCGTCCTAAACATGGATGAACTATTTGCAACTGGACGTTTAGAAACAAACAATAGATCAATCAATCAATCAAATTTCAAACAAACAAATCTTTCAGTTTACAAAACAAAAAAACAAAAAACATATAGTATTTTGAACTAGTTAAAAATAATGATTTCGGGGTGTTTTTTATTTATCATATTTGCCAACCTCTGAGGATGGCAAAACTTATTAGGTGTAAAATAATACTAGTCATGAGAGTAAATAACATTTTTTAAAAGGGATTTAAATTGACACAAGGGTCCATTTATAACGCACACGAAGACAACTTCAAATAATTACAACTATATAAATTTTAATCCTCTCCAATTTGCACATACTCATGGCATCCTCTGACATGTTTTTTGTTTTTTTGCGATTGTTGAAATACGTTTCAATTATTTAAGTATTTCAAGTTACACTGACTTCACAAAATACCCAGAAGACAAATGATATGATCAGTAATAAATATTATTTAGATGATGGTACGTCAACTTTTTTTATTTCGGAATGTTGATATATTGCCTTTCCGTTTTGCTAAGCTCACGTGGAAAAATATGGTATTTCTGTCCTCCCAATAATAAACCTATAGGTCTTGTTTTATAAACTTTTAGAATGTAGAAACTATTTCGGCTAGTTATATACCTATTGGTATAGTGTAGAAAACAGTTAACATGAAATCACTGGCAAATAAGTTATTTTGTACCTATCAAAAACTTAAGCTTTGTCCCAATTTCAACATGAGTAGAGAACAAGCCATAGTAGTTTGAAACATGTCACAAAAATTAGTAGCCGTAAGTGTGTTTAAATCAAAATTTCAAAATGATATTCTCCTTATCTTATCAGATTTTACCATAATGTGATACATGTACTCAGCAAGGTGAAACGTACTTTATATCAATGTGTACGCGTGAGTAGGATGATCTGGTCCAACTTTCCCATTTTTACCAAGAAAGTTGGACCCTAACCAGTATGCAACTCAGGTGACGTGGTCTGTTGGATAATTTGAACGTTTTTACATGAGTCTGTTGTTGTTTTCGGTCTGTAAACTCGTTGATTTCCGTATAAATTTGCAATTAGTAAATGTAATGAGCATCAAAGATGCAATAGCCGAGTTGCAACTACAATTTGATTATCAATATATCAATGTACTTAACTTTAATTTCTTTTGAAGTATCAACTTTTTATCACAAAATATTCGTAAAAAACTCTTTTGTCTACACATCTTTTTTTTTTAATTTGGGCCGAGGTTCTCTACATCTAGCCTAATTCGATTGGTCTGGGGGCATAAGCCAACTAAAATTAGTGAAAAAAAACTGATTTGAAATTGATCATCAATCATATCAATATAAAAAGCGTCAATATCTATGCTATCACCCTTGTATTAACTCCGTAACTCATTTAAACCTCATTGTCAAAACAGAGTCTTGTATATCGAATGCACCTTTTTTTCTATTGTAGAAAACATTACATTATTAATCATCAATTCAACGTGAGGAGTTAGCTATACAGAGACAGGAAATATCTCATGTAAACTTAATACAGACGATGTGAATTACTTAACTTCAACATGCGTTTTTATGTTAGATTTATGTTTTTAATGTACTATGTATAAACAGCAGCTCCCGTTTCGTACGATTCGTCAAGTTACGCATTCGTTCGTCAATATCCTGGTCATCTCTAGATAAACCTTCCTAGTACATTCAGAACGACCGATGAAGTTATTCCAATCAAAACAAGCTTATCAACATCTCATTTAAAAGAAACAAAAAACGAAAACATATAGATTGAATAATGAAATATTTACAATGTACATATAGTGTGAAAAAGTATCCTCACACATAAAACAAAACAATACATATCGCATGCAAGACATCAAATTCACATTATTCCAGCATCTATCGCGGCAGTTGCACTAGACGAAAGAGTGCAGATGTAGTATAAATAAATTTAACATGTTCTTTGAATAACGATTACAGAGAAATTTACGAGTTACTTGAGTATACATCAAATAGAAACATAACTCGAAGAGTATGGAATGTAACCTCGAATGAAGTGAATTGAATGGCAAAGCGAGTCTTTAAGACAGCTGGCATTTGTAATACAGGAGCGCCAAGCATAACCAAGAACAGTAGTGTGTTACATCGGAATAGTTCTTTATTCGGGACATGTTTAACGCTGACCCAGCCAATGTCAAACAATAGGTAAACTCAAGTATACCTACTCTTCAATTAATTATCATTTACTTAGGGATATGTTTTGGCCACGAGCATTACTGAAGAAACATTTATTGTCGATATGCGCATCTGGTGCAGATCAATTGGTACCTTTAATGTGATAACTTCGAGTAAAAAAAAAACATTTGCAAACTAAACATGTATAAAAAAAAACTTTAAATGGATAAGCAAAAAAAATGATTCGTCCAACCGACAAGAGGGCTGTTAAGTTATCTATTTTGTTTCAAGGCTGCCTGAGAACTCACGTAATAATTTTGTGACAAGAAAGTAATGGGTGAAATTCTATATTGCCCCTACATATACTGTAACATGTTGCTAAGGCAAAAACCACTATCTCGAAGGTGATGAGGACGTCTGTGGGTCAATTGATAACAAATGAAAGTGATACAAAATAAACATTCTCAATTTTATGTAAAACCAATTGTCAATGCAATTAACTGCAGCCAAACAAACGTTCTGAATTCACTTTAGACGATATTCGGGATCACTAACGTCGAAATTGACAGACCTGTTATATCAATCAAACGAAGGCTCTCAAAACAGCCTGATAAGAAAAATTGCAGACGGCGATAAATTTAGACAAACAAAAGTGATAAAAGTGTCAACAGACAGCTGCAGGATCATAAACACGTTCACAAACTTTAATTTATGAACATATTAATACTCATCAATTTGTTGAAAGATGATCAATGAACCTGATTTTGAAAATACCTTTTAAAATTAGAGTTTCAATAGCAAGGAATATTTAGTCATTTTTAAATCGTTTCATGTCTAAAAAAGGTTATATTTGTTAATGTGAGAACAACAACCTCACAAATGAAATAAGAGCAGCCAACACCGTATAAATTAACCTTGCTTGAGAGACCTTCAACTTAAATGTTAGCACAATGGAAAAAATCGAATATGTTGCCGAAATTTAATTATTTTAATTAAAATTATCATTTTCGCTTTCTTTCACATCATATAGAAAGAATTCCAAAATATGATATAGCTTGAAAACTTATGAAAAAGTCCTGGTGTTAGACAACAAATTAGGGGGAATTATTTAACTTTGTTTTGACATATCAATTATGCAGAATCAGAATTGTTCCGACACTTTGTTGCTTACAATCTATCAGGCCCGATAACGCCAATTTGTATCTTTCATTGTCAGATGTAGTCCCTTGTGTGGACATGCATTCCGTTCTTATATTATATGCAATTAGGATATATAGAAATGCAATTACACTATTAACAATTTTGGTCGATTCTTGAAAGCTGAAATTCAGAATATCGTTAATTCTATGCAAATCGTACATCTAAATGATTGATTGGTAGTTGTCAAAGATATGGAAAACGTCATTTGAAATGGGTCGTTTTGTGCACTTCGCTAGTGTAAAATTGTCCACTGAATTCATGTATACGTGTACGAAGGGGGATATAAAGTATGTCGTTTAATACCAGTGCTTTTTAAAAGTCAATATTTAACCAAAATTTAAGCGGTCAATCCATTTATCGAGGGCAGTTACCAATTTGTAACTGACCAAATGATTTATACGTACATACCCGTTTTCATTAGAAAGTGAAATCTTCTAGTTAATTTTATTCAACGTACATGTACCGTATAATTATTTAATAACATGCATTGATATTTAATGGTTTTGTCTTACGAAATATATATATATAAAACAGAAATAATATGATCTGATATGACACGTTGATAATTTAAACCTTATTCCTGGGATTTAAACTTAGTTAACACGAACAAAATTACTCCTTGATATTTTTAAATTGGAAAGTCCTTAATAAACACAGAAAATGTCGATCAATTTCCATAATAACCAGATAGAAGGAAACCAGCAAGGTTTTCAGACGTAATTTCGATATCATTTTAACATTAAGACATGGATGTAAGTAATAGAAAAATATATTTCAATTATAGTTTCTTTTTCTGGTATATTTTACCATTTTGAATATCTTTATTAATAGAGATTAAGTAATTACATAATGTTGAGAGTGTAGTCAGTACAAGTTGTACGTATTTACTTTTAATGCACTGGTTTATGATAATTTGTGTTCTATCGAATAGGCAACATCATTAGAAATAGAAAATGGAAACAAAGCTTCAAAAATATCAGTAGTCCGAAGCGTTTGGTTAACCTTCATCAGGAACGCTCAAAGCCGAATATTTGAAACCCAAGGATGAAGAACAGAAACAGTCAAAGAGCTATATGTCAAAAAGGTTCATTCAAAAATACCCTCATGCAATTCCAGACTAAACTAAACTGTGAATAGAGATTATGAAACAATCCAAAGAGCTAAAGACTTGTTCGTAATGGAATGCCTCATGTCTCCATTGTAATTAAACAATCATGCGCGATCGATTACACAAGCAATTTCTTGTTTGTCATACTGATTTGATTAGTTTTGATTATTCAGGTATATTTTTAAAATATTTTTATTGTTTTAGCCTGGACACATTATAGTACTTATTGTGGTTATTGTAATCGGCATAGTATTATTCATCGGTGTATGTGCATGTTGCATGAAGATGTGTGACACCTTATTTACTTGTTGCTCTTACTTGAAAGGTAAATATAGATCTAAAAGAACAGACAACAGAGAAGTAAGTTTAAATAACCACTAACCATATTTTAATCTAAAACCGTTTTAAAACTAATCAAAGAAGTTTGGAAAAAAATATTTGTTTTAATGTTACCGATGAATTAAAGAAAATTTTAGACATTTTAATTATTTTCAACGAATGCATGAACATGCAGTACGTGTTTTGATATACATTTTATCAATTTTCGCTTAATATATTAAAGTTTACTTCGCATATTTCAGATTTTCAAAAATGTTTTTGCACAAAAGCTAGACATTATGAATTAAGAAAAGAAGTTAACAAAATTAGCATATCACTGATTGAAAGTTTAATATAAGCAAAATACTTAAATTTATCTCTTTTTTGTGTGTTTTCTCTTATTCTTTTAATGCATCAAATCTTTATCTAGAATTTTGTTTCCTTCAGTATTAAAGAGCTGAACACTATATACGTATTCTTAAGTGTTGCATAGCTATGAAGTATCTAAACTATTTTTTCATTGAAACACAGAATTGGATAAACATGTAATAATAAAAAATACTTTCATTGTAGAAAATTCGTTATTCTGGCTTCAGCAGGCAAATGTTACAACATCAATCAACTGAGACGCAAAAGGTAGTCCCAATGTTATATGCTAAGCCTACTACAATAAAACTGACTCGAACGGGTACGTTTATAAATATAATGTCTCCAAAAATAAGGCAACTTAAATACTTTCAACTTTGATATATAAAAAGTTATGAATGAAACCATGCTTATACATTTAGTACATCACAAGCGCATTTCGTCTGCATAAAACTTGTTGAACCAACGGTTGGAAGGCCAAAGTAAAAAGGGTTTGAAAAAAACCTTAAAACTAGAATATATGTCAATAGGATATCATGCTCAGCTCGAACAATTATACACCAATGATCAGTAAAAAGGTGGTCAAATCGTGATATTGGGATAAATTTTTAAAATCGTCTCATAATGAACATGTCTACTAAGTTTAAAGTTGAATATGGCCACAAATTCATTGTTAAATAACGTAAGCAACAATTTTAACCTTATACGGAAATTATCAATTCCAAACGGATACACAGACATACTGACGGACGCAAGACGACCGGACATGCCAGAAAATAAAATAAAAAAGTCTAAACAGTTATTTCGACCTTAAAAATATAATTATTTTGAATGTTTATATTTTTTGTCTTATAGAATCTACTTGCGTTATCTGTTTGGAGCCTAAGGATGAAGCAGACATTGTCGCACTTAGGTGTGCCCACAGTAAGTATTACTGTATATTACAATTTACACATGCTTAAAAATATGGAGTACACGACAATGATTCACCCAATGATCAGTAATCATCATTTAAAAAACGCGTTTGAATCTTTAAATTGTGAGTAAACTATCAAATGTTTTTGTTATTCTTTTAAGGACATCTGATGCATACTTGTCCAGTGTACTAGCTCCGTCTTATACAGACCGAAATTTAAACAATACAACGAAGATCTCAAATATTTGCGCGAATCCAAATAACTTTTGAAATGGAATAGTACTTAAAAACCCATGTAATGTAGCTTTCATATTAGTAGATATTTGTATAAGTAAGTATGTATTTCATTTTTTAGCTTTCCATGGATCGTGCATAAGGAAATCTTTAAACAACAAACAGGAATGTCCAGTGTGTAGGACACCGCTTTATACTTTATTTATGGAAAATGTAGTATAAAACTACAGAGAGAAAACGAAACCTTCCACAATATCTTTCAAATTTGTAATATGAAGGGCGAAGACACAATTGGAAGAAAATGCTGAACACCACATACTTTATCATCTAAAGTAGACTGAATGATAGCTTACGTATTCGTTCAATTGTAAATGAAATGATTCAGAACTATGAAAAGAGAAAGAAAAGAAAAAGGAATGAATGATAAATATACAGCAAGAAGACATTGGAGAACATGTTTAACCTTACCATAGACGAATTCATGGTCTGCAGCATAGATTTCACCACCATTCACCTGTGTGAAGGGAAAATAAGCAACATATATATATGTGTATAATATGACGCAGGTTTCTTCAAAAGTGATGATTTTCTAAAAATTAATTGACATTTCACAGTGATATCATACTTTAACTTTGTTTAAACCTGTTTATTTACTTTTGACTTTAATTATTTATCCCTTGTAATTTTTTATTAACTGTGTATTTGCATTCAGGTGTCACAGGTCAAATTTATTCGTTCATTGTGTGTTAATTTAAGTTTTTTGATTGAGTTAAGCCTTCCAATTGATATTTTATAGTGTGTTTTTCTATGTTGTGATGTCATACTATTGTTTCAGAAAAGGTAGAAGGTTTGGTACCATTAAAACGTTTAATCCCGCTGCAAATGTTTGCACTGTCCTAAGTCAGGAATCTGATTACAGTAGTTGTCGTCTGTTTATGTAGTTCATACGTGTTTCTCGTTTCTCGTTTTTATATAGATTGGACCGTTGGTTTTTCCGTTTGAATGGTTTTACACTAGTAATTTTTTGGGACCCTTTATAGCTTGCTGTTCGGTGTGAGCCAATGCTCCGTGTTGAAGGCCGTACCTTGACCTATAATGGTTTACTTTTATAAATTGTAACTTGGATGGAGAGTTGTCTCATTGGCACTCATACCACATCTTCCTATATCTAACCAAAAAAAATCACAAATAACAAAGCGATTAAACAAACATTTTAGTATGTGTTGTAGTTTATTGCATAAAGATTGATTGAAATCACTCAAAGATACATGCCTTTCACTTGGTAAATATTTTTTTTATAAAATTCAGATATCATAGAAGCCAATATCTTCTATAATTCTAAGTTAAATAACATAGCATTTATAAAAAAATATTAAAAAATCTTAAGTAGGATACCAAGGACCAAATCCTCGATTATTACTTTAGATAACAGATTGTAATTATATATAGAAACAAATTTTATATCGATGACGACACTCAGATATGAGACGACTATATATCGCACATATTATTTTAAATGAGAAGATTAAAGACAACAGATAAAAAAAACAACATATTTATCAATTTAAAGTATAAATCGTCAAAGTTTGTTTTAGTACTTTTTTTTTAAATATCAGTAACATAAACAGTAAAATGAACCTTTTACAGTGTGTCGAGTAAACATACACAATGGAAAAATAAAACGGAAGTTGAATTAATAAAAGAAACACTTATATTTTTAAGCTTCAGAAATTCCCGAGTTGCAAAGAAACAGTTCATTAATAGTGATGATGCAATAAAAAAGACGGCGCAGTTCGAGTGAGATATTTTTAATAGTTACTTTAGCGAATAAAGCATTTAATGTTTGTAATTAAAAATGTTTTATTGTCCCATAAATTTAAATCGTCACGTTTTGTGCTTTATCAACATATATTTATTCATATACACCGAAGGAAACAATGCTTGATATATACATGTGTAAATATAAGACCCACCGTGACCTAAAGACAGGCCAAGTAAGTCTAAATACGGGCCACTAAATCTATGTTTTTATATATGATTCGACTAAAGGTTTTGCATTTTATTAATCAAATTTCTTACAAATACATTGTAACAATTGTAACAATTATTTGGCTTGCCAGCTGTTTTTCTTTACTCGAGCACAATTTTGTTGCCGGTCAAGTTATATCGTGTTCAGGATTAAGCTTCCAACTTACTTTTCATAACTAACTTACTGGTGCTCTGGTGATCAAGATAAAACACACACAAGCATGAAAAGGAAACTATTATAATTGTGGTTGATATTTTATAGATTTTGAAATGAAACGCCGTGAGAGTGGAAAGTGTTTTAATTATTAGACATTTTAGAAAATTATTCAATACCGACGCTTACACCTATGTATATGCTTACAGGTAACCTTTGGCATTTATATTATATTTTTTTCTAATTTACATTTTAAATACTGTATAAAACATTTATTAGTACTTTATTGACTCCGTTTAGTATAGCTAATTGACTGATCTTAATATTGCACTTTTTTAAAAAGGGGGACTTTGTGTAAATTGGTAGAACTT
Source organism: Mytilus californianus (assembly GCF_021869535.1). NCBI lineage: Eukaryota > Metazoa > Mollusca > Bivalvia > Mytilida > Mytilidae > Mytilus > Mytilus californianus. The sequence goes on from NW_026262745.1 coordinate 12,128,525, forward strand.
TAATGAGAAACAGGAACGTGTAAAGCATTTTATTTTATTCCCGGGCTTGTATTTCCTATCATGATCTCCTTGATAGAGGGTTGCTGCTCACAAGGAAGCTATTAAACCAAGAGTTCCAAATGGTGAAGTTGAAGTCATCCCTTCGTAAATTTTATGGACGCCATCACGAGTTGGTTGACCGTTATGGAATAACCGTTTCACAGATGATATCGGATATGTTCCTTATGTCGTAATTACAATCCACTTCCTTTTTCACCACGAATGTGACCTACCGAATTAGACTATTTACCGGATTTGTAATAACATGAGCAAAACGACAGGTGCCACATGTGGAGCAGGTTCTGCTTACCCTTCCGGAGCACCTGAGATCACCCCCAGTTTTTGGTTGGGTTCGTGTTGCTTAGTCTTCAGTTTTCTATGTTGTGTCTTGTGTACTGTTATTTGTCTGTTTGTCTTTTTTTTATTTTTTGGCCATGGCGTTGTCGGTTTGTTTTCGATCTGTGAGTTTGACTGTCCCTCTGGTATCTTTCGCCCCTCTTTTTATAGTGTGAAACATAACTTATAACTACATATAGATGATATTGTTAGTTATCTTGGTGTAATCGGGGGTGTACGGATTTTTACACAGGTGTTGAAAATTCGTTGTAAACTTCCATACACCCTGATTACACCAAGGAAACAAATTAATTTCTTATGAAACGTTCCTTTGCTTAATTTTTTACTTTTAGCATTTGTTTTAGTTGAGTTTTCCACTACAACCTTTTTTATTTTGAAATGTGTAATTTTTACTTGAGTCACCGAAACGTTCATGACAAATCATATGACCTGCTGATTTCAACAAATTTTTTTATAAGAAATAAGATGCTTTATTTAGGAGAAGAGTTGACGTCGACGATAAACTAAGCCTGCACAGATACCGCTAAGGCAGATAATTTTTTTCATTGGACATCTCCACAGTGTTCCGAATGCTTTCTAGCAATTCTATTAGCCAATTGTATTTTATACCGCAACACTGTATTCCGTTTGAATGGTTACAAACGGAAACAATTAAAAAAAACCTCGGAGATGAAATATCTCAAAATCATTACATAAATAATCCAAAACTAATGAGAGCATTTGGTGTTTCTAGCTCCAATTCTGAATAAAAAAATCACATAAGAAAAATTGCAAAATATATTTGTTTTTACCTGTGCAACCAATTTTTATGAGGTCATTCATTCAGTGTTTCGATATTTTGACACGGTCCCACTATTTTCGTAGTCAGTGTAGGTATCAGTGTCGGCGTGAGTGTATGTTTAGACGACTTTTTAAAAATGTCTATATTTTGGATGAAGCCTCAACGTCTATCAATTTAAAATATGAGTTGTTATCAAAATTTTAGATTTCAACAATTCTCTTTGTCTTTAAGAAATAAGTAGTGCTTTACTTTCAAAGGTTTTTTTTAAATCCCCCAATTTTTTTGAAAATATTCAGAATTCTATAATTCGTGAAAATTTTTCACATTCCCTTTGAGGACCTGTCAGTAAAAAATGTAGACTGTTCCTCCCGGCCCTGACACCCTTTTAGGAAAACTCCGGTTTAAAATCGAAAATCTTCTTCTTCTTATGTTAGATACCAAACACACTCAGTATAGTATCAAGTAAATGAATTAAAGGGGTGAAGAAGTAAAATAATTGCAATTTTACTCTATATACTACAGTTGGTTTAGAAGATGTAGTTATCATCCATTAAACAATTTAAAGCGTAGATGGATCATATGTTATGTAAACAACTGGGCTCAAGATATGCAAGTTAGCAGTCATCGTGTTAACAACAGGACTTTGCAATATCTTATGGTTTTTCTTTTACGAGATATAATATGTATAGACAGAGGATAGGTTTGTGCGCATACAAAGCATGTTTAACCCATTTCGGGACTATACATATGAAGGCTATCTTGGCATGCATTGTCGCTTTTGTTTGTTTTAATAATCTCTCCTTATACAGCAATTATAATGTAACAATTTCTGGATCCTCAGTCCTTTTTGAAAATTTCTTTGAATGTCTCATTGCTTCATGACTGCCCTGCCAATGTTGAATACAGTAAGAATCTTTTATATCAGAAACTGCTAGACAATTCTAACTAAACAAAACGAAATCCTTTATACTAAATCAGCTTTAGGATAATGTGCCCTTTCGTTGTTTGAAAATACAAATTTTACAAGTATCTTGTCCTGGGGAGGTATAAATCCTACTTTGTAAAGAATCACTCTGATTCAAACAAAAAGTTTTCTAAAACTGACATTATCAAGATGCTTGATTTCTTGATTGACAACATATTTGTTACTTTTGGAGGACGTGTTTTTCAACAGACTCTCGGAATTCCAATGGGAACCAATTGTGCCCCTCTTCTTGCCGACTTGTGTCTTTATTATTATGAGGCTGAATTCATACAGGAACTTCTTAGGAAGAAAGATAAGAAGTTAGCAATATCCTTTAACTTTACGTTCCGCTATATAGATGATGTTCTCTCACTAAATAATACAAAATTTGGTGACTATGTTGAACGAATCTATCCAATCGAACTAGAGATAAAGGATACTACAGATACCGTTAAGTCTGCCTCATTTCTTGACTTACATCTAGAAATTGACAATGAGGGTCGGTTGAAAACAAAACTTTACGACAAAAGAGATGATTTCAGCTTCCCAATTGTGAACTTTCCATTTCTATGTAGCAACATTCCAGCAGCGCCTGCATACGGAGTATATATCTCCCAATTTATACGATATTCCCGGGCTTGTATTTCCTGTCATGATTTCCTTGATAGAGGATTCCTGCTCACAAGGAAGCTATTACACCAAGAGTTCTAAATGGTGAAGTTGAAATCATCCCTTCGTAAATTTTACGGACGCCATCACGAGTTGGTTGACCGTTATGGAATAGCCGTTTCACAGACGATATCGGATATGTTCCTTATGTCGTAACTACAATACCCTTCCCTTTTCACGAATGTGACCTACCGAATTAAACTATTTACCGGATTTGTAATAACATAAGCAACACGACGGGTGCCACATGTGGAGCAGGATCTGCTTACCCTTCCGGAGCACCTGAGATCACCCCCAGTTTTTGGTTGGGTTCGTGTTGCTTAGTCTTTAGTTTTCTATGTTGTGTCATCTGTACTATTATTTGTCTGTTTTTATTTTTATTTTTGGCCATGGCGTTGTCAGTTTGTTTTCGATCTATGAGTTTGACAGTCCCTCTGGTATCTTTCGTCCCTCTTTTATAAAGGAATCCGCAGCCTTTCCCCTCGTACTCCTACATTTGACAATTCGATGCTTAATAGACAGAGGATTATTGCAAGCAGTGCTAGCAATGATTTTCTAAAAGAAAGTGTATAAATAAAGATATTGGTTAAAGCATGTAGCACATCATGTATAAACAAGTGACTAATATATTTTTACAACTTTATAACGATAATCTCTGTAATAAAGTCTGTAGGTTTTTGCAAAAATATTGGCTTTATTTGACACCAAATTCCCATTTTCCATTAAATACAAAGACATGACATATTTGATAGTATTGGTTTAAACAATGTTTATGTACAAAATGGCACGTCACATTTATTCTGTAATTTTACTGTTTTGATATTGTTAAACTTTGACAATTTCGTAAAACAAATGCCTACAGAAGAGTTCATCAACCTAAAGCATTCAGTATCAACCTCAGTGTAATAACTGTTTAATTTATATAATTTCATCAGTAGTTCTCGCATCCCAACATTTTGAATTCATCGATGTGTAGACATATCTTGAGAAGTCATGTGAAATGGCTCTGGTACAAAGGAAAAAGTGCAACTCATGTTTTACATATGTGATGTACAATCATATTTTAAACATGCGTTTTTCATGTGTTTATACATAAACAATATATGTGTTGGAAACGAATGTTACGCATGTTTCAAAAACATGCATTAAACATATGTTCGTAGCAAACATGGGTATAATAAAAAAATAAAAATATGCGTAAATTTTAAACATGTTTGAAACAAACATGCGTATAATATATATTTCAAACTAATAGATAAAATGTTTACAAAATCATCCATAAAACCTGTTTGTTAAGTTATCTAGTTCATACTCGTATATTCCATACAACCAGTATGGGTGTTGTTCATTGTTGAAGGCTGTAGGATGATAAGTAATTGCTTAAATCCCCTTCATTTGGAGTCTGTTGGATAAATGTCTCATTGGCAATCAAGCCACATCTCTTTATGTTATATAGACCACAAATCTACTTTTGACAGGCAATGTAAGTATCAAATTACAGACCAGACTAGGCTTTACATCTGTTGTATAAATCAGTGATAGTTGTATTTTCATATTACAAACAAACATAAGTGACACATTTACAAGTTATAGATATTTCATATCTTTTGGATAGTTTTGTGGTGTTTCGTAAATTATACCATAGCTTTTGTTGAAACCCCCGGCAATAACCTCACGAGACGAAGTCGAGTGAGGTTGCCGAGGGGTTTCAACAAAAAACTATGGTATAATTAAGAAATAATTCATGGGGGCTTGAATATATCGTGATTTTACCACGGGTTGGCCCTTTATGACAAATATTTTACCCTGAGCGATAGCGAGGGGTAAAATATCGGCATAAAGGGACAACCCGTGGTAAAATCACAATATATTCAAGCCCCCATGAATTATTTCGATTCTAATAGGACAAACACGGCAATTCTTTTGGATCGAAGCGCTCTAGATGAAGGCATTATTTGTCGTTCCCATAAATAAACACACTATTTAATTGACGCAAAAGAACGGAGAAAACTGAATAAATGGCATGCTTAAACTATTTACAATGACATATTTAGATAGGTTTGGATGAATCTAAATGATAATTGTATTTATTTGTCTTATATGTAAACAAAAAATGGCTTATATAACACATTTTAGCATCGTTTGTTTACGTTTCCTTGTTGTGATGATTTTCGGTTTCACAAGCGTGTATTTTCCCGTAAAATGCTTATATTCTTACGTCATCATTCTATGACGTCGGGTAGCTCATTCATAAAAAAGCATATGACGCGGGAGTACGATCGGAACAGCCCAAACAATATATTCATATTTTACCACGGGTGTGTACTCAAAGCGTTTGAAGAACGTCATGTTAGAATTTTATTACAATATTCAATACAGTTGGAAAGCAAGTCCTTGGAAACGTCCGTTGTCGTCAAGCTCTATCAGCAACAATAGAAGGGGGAATCAATTAGGTGGCGCTACAGTCGTCGGTGACGTAAAAAAGTCCGCGAAATAAATCGGCTAAAAAATCGACGTTTAAACTATTTTTTTTCAACTTGTCATGCTTTTATTATAACTGATTTTTAAAGTTTGTAGATTTTGTGAACAATATAGTTTCAATACGACATTGAAACATTGTCGAAAATAACTTTTATTTGCTATTACTTTATCCTGTCCGTTCTAAAAATTATCAGCCATCTTTTTTGTTCGCCAAAAACATCGAATTTATATAACTTGACGTTTGCGTATCCAAATACGGAATAGAACGTTAAAAATCTTAAATGAAACCGGGTAACCTATTTTAAATTTCTACACAATTATGAAGCCATCATTTTTTACTATTATACATCAATTTTGGTGACCACTAGTCATGTCAATTTGTACCTGGTTTTGGCTGCGTTTCTACTTCAAAACAGTAAAGTTCAACTTCTTTTCATTGTACCTGTTTCCAAAGTACTCTAAAATACTGATTTTATTATAGATATGAATGAAATTGTGATTAAAAATTGTTGTTTTTCACAATTCCATACGATATCTCCATTTTAAAGTAATTAAACCCCTTTTTGATCCCCTACACAAATTGACGGTGACATTGTTTTCTTTTTCAACATACGTCATATATAACGTTTACAAAATATGTGTCAGGGTCATGTGCATAGTGAAAATTTACACATTGGACAAGTGAAACAACAAACAAAGTTCTTCTTTATGACGTTTGAAACTATAGGTCTAAGAAAATTTCATTTATACTGGAAGCAAATATGACAAATTAATGATGGCCTATGGATAAACAAAAGCACAAAAATAGCAATAGAAAATGCATTGCAAAGACAATTTCTGGAGGAAAAAATATGAAAAAAGGAAATGAAGGTCAGTTATTAGTATATTTATATTTTATAAGTTAAAAACCTTGCTTATCAATTATCTCTTTACTAAGTAAGCTATATTAATAAGAGCAAACACTAGCTTTTCAAGTCAAACAAGAAATTAATTCATAGAGATGTGTGCTTTAATACAAAATTGAATTTATTCAAATGGCAAAATCTTGTCAAATTTAATCATCATTGATCATTATTAAAGTAAAATGCACAAGATTTGTCATACCAACTTTCATTTCTGAGATTAATATCCAATTATTCATGTAAAATATACAATACTTTGTTTATAAATATGTAAAGCAGCAGATACAGCAACCTGAAGAGAAGAAGCCCCAATTTTTTTTCAAAATGATTACTTTCATAATCTATAAAATGCAAAAGTTTAAAATAGCCTTCCAAGACGTCATAATTATTTGGACTTTAAAATACCCTGAGAAATTGGACAAGGGCCACTGTGCTAGCTAATCTAATAGTTGAATTTTACATAATAATGATTTTGAAATTCAAAATTATGTCACTTTCACTTATAATTTTAAGCATTATTCTTTTACAGAATTTTTGTCATTTTTTTGGTAAACTTATCCTTTTTCTGTATGATATTTTCTAGGCAGTACTGTACTGTTCAACTAAGAAACATAGGCTTGAGTTAAAAGGCTTTTTTACTTTGAAGAAACTAAATTGTGACTCTTGGTCCCACTTTATTAAAATATAATTTAATTTTGGATGTAACGCGTCTTCTGATTGGCTGACGTTGTTTTGTTTATCAGCTCATAGACATAATTTTGTCATGTGACCGTGACGTCATCAACGTTTTTTCATGGTTTACTCCGGTTTAAAATGGAATTTAGAATTAAATTATAAGAAATGACTGTAATATTTTTTCTGTCTATTCGAAATAACATAAAAAATGTGGTGCACACTTTAAAATAATCCGCTACGCGGGTTATTCAGTGTGCACCACATTTTTGATGTTATTTCTTCATAGACAGAAAAAATATTACAGTCATTCCTTAAATAAAATAAATGGTCAGTACTATTTTTTTTCAGAAATATTATTTAAATTGTATACAGTATGTTTTATTGAATTAAACATTGTTAGAAGTAGTTACATTAGGAGTGATCCCATATCCCATTATAAATATTACAAACTGAAAGTAAATTTCATCAGCCAGGGCTAATTTATATCAATTCAGCCAGGTTTCTAGATCTAATAGACGTATTTACATTTGTCCGCCATTACGTAAAATCACACAGGTTCCCGTAAACTTTGACATCATAATTCAAAACATTTGACGTCACAATTAAAAAGTGATTGTTGCCTGACGTCAAAAGGTGATTCGGAGTAGATCTAAGGTCATTCGGAGGCAAAATATAGCTAAATACCAAAAGTGTAAATACGTTTATTTTTACCAATTTTTTGTCTTTTAATTTTTACCTGTAATCCTTCTCTGAAAAGTAGAGAAGTATCTCTTCTTAATATTATAATAACATAGTTGTTAATCGACTTTCTTTTATTTTCTTCTTGATTTTGTAAAATAAACTCCTTTTTATTCATTTTGGTGGGTTTTTATTTTTGACTGGTGATATCAAGGGGAGATATCGGCAAAAAAAACACCGCTTCGTGTTGAACATAACTGGATGTTTGTATATCCAAAACTGTATTGCCTAGATATTCATATCGAGTGTTTGTCTTAATGAGATGCTTTATTAAATTTAAATTCAGCCCATCATTTTTAGTTTCCTCGAAATATTTAGATTTTTTTATCAGGAGCCTTGACAATTTTCACACAAACTTCAAGTTTGAAGATAAATTAAAGAATAAAGGACTTTGAGTTGATGTGTAAGTTTTGACGAGTTGAAACTATGTATATTAATTCAAGATTATTTTGATCAATAAGTTTTTACTATGACAGTGGTATTTTAGTGAGTAAAAGTTAGGTTTGTCTCATCCATAGTTTTACTGAATTTTCACGGTCACGTGACTCTATTGTTGCTGATAGACTTGGGGTCAAACCGTGACCTGCTTTCCAACTGATAGCCATGTTACAATGAGACATTTGCACTCAGCTCTTATGATCTTTTAAAAAAAGAAGCCAATAATTCTAACATATCTAAAGGAGACGGGGTTTGATATATAAAATAATTTTTGTTCATCAAGGAAATGAATGAAATGTTCGTCATCTAATTATATATCATTAAATAGATTTTGTCTGATATTCTAATCTACCTTGTAATTCAGAATAGAATGAAATTCATCTTCGGTGACTTTACAGGTTAATTTTGCACAGTCTTTGTTTTCGAGGAATTTTAAGGTAAAGATCATTGTCTATTTCAAGAACATGGTCACTTATGCGTAGTTTAGTAAAAATATTCCTGTTAGAAAAAATCATTGAACAATAACTTAAAAGTTAGCTTCAAGTGAAGATTTAAGTTTTTTATACATAAAAAAGTTTGATACTTTCGTCGATTTTTTTTCTATTTTCTTTTATATAAATTTTTATAATAATCTTTTTTTTCATTTTTAATTTCTGATTTTAAAATTATTTACATCTGTTATATTCTTACAGTTGGCCACTTTGTCTGTAAGGTCTGGTAAGACGTTTTTAGCATATGTATACCAAGAATATACACCTTGTAAATCAAGGGATTTCGAAAGTTCGAAGGCCTCTTTCAATGATGTGTTTAAATGATCAATATTTAATCTAGCAAGATATAAGATACATTTAGTTGTAATAAAATTGGAAGTCTACCTAGTTCCAATTTCACACCTATATTTGATGAGGTCTTCTTGGTTCCAAGAAGGTATTTACAAAATGTTAGATGGATTTTTTTCAAAAGGTGTTTTATCAATAAAGTTGAGATGGTCAATGTCACAATTTCTTTGGGCAGCGATATGCTTTACCCTATGGCACACAGGAAAAAATAGTTCGACCAAAATGGGTTTGACCAATTTATCAAAGAGAATTTTTGATACCGAAATAGGTAAAATGCCCAGAGAGGCTGTCTTTGCCGGAACGGAAAATAATACTTTCCTGGCCTTTTTGCCAGCTCTTCAAGACTGACATTCCACATGTTGATATGTACTTAAGGTTTCGAAACTAGGACACAGCTTTATTTCACGTCTCACTCGAGCTTCAACAAACGACATAATTCTACAACCTGAATTTAATTTGGCGCAATGCAGTGTGAGTTGTTATGGAATTGGTGGAGTCATAGTGGACAAATTTTGCAAAACAATGCAGCATGAGATTCAAATGCCCACATTATAACGTTTTAACTATCGGTGATCATTTTGCAAATAGGAAGCAGAGGCGGATAAAGGGATACAATGAGCACACACCCCTGAAGATTGAGCTTAACATATGGTAAACGAACAGGCATTTTAACAAATAAAACTCCAAACGGTGGTTTGCAAGTGGACCCCACCTCCTTTCTCTAAGTCCTGATTCCGCACCTGAAGTGAAATGACATGTGTGATGCAAGCTTAAAACCAGAAACATAAGCATGCTATATTGCTGATTTGATTGGAGTTTTTAAAAGGAATCATAATGATGTAAAAGTTGTTGTTTGTATTGGTACACGACATCTCTTCCCGTTGCCACCTCATACTCGACCAACCTGTACTTTTACCGACTCATATTTCTACCAGCTCCTACTTTTACTAACTCTTAACCATTTTTGTAGCATTCTCGATTATTTAATTAGGTGAATGGTAAAACTAATTGTAATTTTTCTGATTTATAATTGATATTATCCGAGACATGTATAAGGGAGACTAGATGGCGTTTACAGAAGAGAGGATGATGATAAAAATTTGTTATCGAAACATTTAAGACTTATGAACAACTCATTTCCAATCTTTGCTGCAGATGAGATACACTTTTTAGCATTAAGAATTAGAAATACAAATATATTATAAAAGTCTTCGCCTTGTCATACGGTACATTGTATTTTATAGATTTTAAAATGTAGAGTAATAATTTTGTTTCAACTAATATACAAGTTGAACTTATTTTCTAACCGTTTGGATGACCAGAAAATGATGATACATGTAATAACGATAATAATACGATAGAATTTAATGTTTGAGAACCATTTTATAAAAGGACATACAAAAATAGAGAAAGACACAATTATTCAGTTATTCAGTGTACATGAATAAATATTAGAAAAAAAATTTAAAAAATTAAAAAAAAATTAAAAAATATATAAACAAAAATGATGAATCAATAATAAGGCATATTAATAATTTTGCAAAATAATATTTAAGGCAAGCATGACATGCATGATTAACATGTATTACACACATATTTTATGAGCCAATATCCTTACTTAAAATGTACTTACAGATATACTAAGACCATGTACTTGGTATGTATCACAAGTTTAATGCATATGCTTATGTTAGTATTTATCAGCCAGGTATTTAGTCAAACTATACATTTGGTACAGATCATACATAAAATTATACAGAATATTTGAATAATGCATAGATACTTAATGGTGTGTACATTAGGTTCACTTGCATGTTGACATCGATGTATGAGACAAAAAAAAATACAGTGTCAAAAAATGTCTTTCCGTCGGAATTTAGTTCAAACGGGGTTTCATAAGGGGTGACAGATCTTTAGATTTTAAATAGTTATTTTACTTTGAGAAATTGAGATACGTATTATTTTGATATTTCTGTAGAATTTATATGATGCAAGTTTATCTGTGAAAATAGAACAAAAAACGAAAAGAAAATTCGCGTAATTTTCAACATATTTGTTTTAGGACTGCCAATTTGATCCAATTTGAATTATATTTTCTATTATAACAGGACACATTCTTAAGACATTTTCTGACTCCAACAGGAAGTAAAAAACAGAAAACAGAATATTTCTAAATTGCCGCCAATTTAATTTTTTCCGCGAAAATAACGCAACTTCAGAATGGCGGGTTCTAATATCAGTCCCATTGTTGTCTTTAGAAAGTAGCAACAACGGTCATTTCTGATGACTTGCTTTCCGACTAGATGTGCCTGGTGTACGAATTCGTAGACACGCTCTATCGGAATGCTGACGTTAAATTAAATGCTTCTTGTAGGGAGAGAGTACTACGCTCTCTGAAAATTAAAAAAAGACCTTTCCAACAACTCCCTGAAGAGTCCGTAGGTGGCCTTTGTAAAATCATATTTCTACCTCCTTCAAACACACCTTCATTTCCAGTGACAGACCAATTTTCCAATCCTTCAACCCAACCAACCGTCCTTCCTTGCAGACCACACCTGTGGAATCAATTGTTAATTTTGTCTCGAAATGAAAATACAAAAAGTGCTTGCCAATGCTCGTTAAGCAAACAAAACCATCATTCAATCTGAGGATAGTATGTGAACAACACAGGAGGGTCTGGAATAAGAAGTAGGGTCTTCAACTCATATTTTTTTAATTTTATTTGTTATCCATTGTTCTGTGTTCCATATGTTTTAGCTGGTTATTTTCATTTATTCCCTTTTTTACCTATTATTATCTGTTTCTGTAAATTCGGGAACAATCATGTCATACAAATTTCGTTTTAGCTAAATATAAGTATAAGCTGCCTAAGTTATTTTCCTTAAGCGATGCAATGTAAGTGCAAACATGTATTTCATGTACATCATACTTGTTCTTAAAGTCATACATTTTGTCTTAATATATTTCAAAATCGGAAAGTCCAGAATGAACAAAAGTATCCCATATTCATTGCTGCAAAATATACAAAAAAAAATTTACCGAAGGTACTAGAAAAATTTGACTTGATTCTTACAACGCAACCATGGATGTAAGTAAACAATGTAGTTTCAGAGGACTGTAATTAATGCACATTATATTCACTTATCAATTAATTATTCATCCATTTTATCTAATATATCTGGGGCCTGTTTATCGAAGCGCTCTTAGGACTAGGATGTGTCCTTATATCATCTTACGACGTATCTTTGTCTCAAGTGCGTTTATCAAACATGTCGTAACTTGGGAAAAGTCATAGGAATCGTCCTAACTTAAGAACATCTAGATAGGTGTCTTAAAATGGTCTTAGGATTGTTCTAGCTTTGGGATATATTTTAATATGATGGTTAATTTGTAAATAAATACGATTGCTACCTATATATGGATCCCCCTTTTTCTAAATATTTTTCTATTTTCACATATTTAATGTTTTCTTGCTTTCATCCAAAAGATATAACAAAAACAGTAGCATATATATGATAGACCTGTATTCATATTTTTCATGTGGAAAATATGAATACAGGGGCTTCGTATATAAAGTACATGAAATAAATAGACATAGAGGTTAAAATATATGAGAATATTTACTTTGCCAAAAAGTTCAGAAAAAGAGGGTCCATTATCCAAGCGCATCTAATCCGTAATGAAATAATTTATGTACTCCTTATTTTTATGAAAGATGCACGAGATTTGCCTTTGAGCTCTGTAATCTATAAAACCGTGACATTCAGAATTAAACTCACTCAAAAATACATTGATTGTTACCGATTGTCTCTTTTTAGTTTTCGCTGTTACTGCTGTTTACTATGGTGCGGTATGTGCGTCACAAATATTTATTTATGCCTTAGCATAAATACTTATGCCTAGCCATATTCGATTTATGCCTAGGCATAAATACTTATGGTTAGCCATAAATCATTATGCATAGGCATAATTAATTTTTTTTTTTACCAATCATCTGCCATGTCAGAACTGTGATTTATGTAGCGACGTGGGCAATCAGAAGTAACTGCATGAGGCTGTAATAAAGAGCAGCAGAATAGAGTAGCTGATGATATGTTACGTTGAATCTGATTGGGCAAGGCTATATATTATGCCTAGGCATAAATATGTATTGCTAACCATAAATAGATTTATGGCTAGGCATAAATCGAATTATGGATAGCCACTAGTATTTATGCCTAGGAATAAGTATTTATGCCTAGGCATAACTCGATTTAAGGCTAACTTAAGTATTTATACCTAGGCATAAATCATTTATGCATAGCCTTAAATGGATTTATGCCTAGGCATAAATGGATTTATGCTTATGCCTAGGCATGCATAAATATTTATGACGCACATACCCCGTCATAGTTTACAAACATTTTTTCAATTATTATATAAAACGTTGTTACATTTTTTATGTTTCATAAAGTTTGAATGTACCATAATTTAGATAAATATTATTTATTTTCTTTATGATAATATTAATAATATTTTTAATTTTTAATGTTGTAATAATTTACTTCTGGTAAATTCTATGCATTCTTTTAATGCGTTTCCATGGCAACTGTTATTGATATTTATGTTAAATACTATTATTTGTCTATCGAAACAATTCTTAATCAATATTTTGTTTAGATAGATAGATAGAAAAATAAAATTTGTTTTTATATTCCTGTTATCCCTTCCTCCAACCTCCAGTCCGTGGAGTCCCTCCAGTCGTTGGAGTCCCTCCAGTCGGTGGAGTCCCTCCAGTCGTTGGAGTCCCTCCAGTCGTTGGAGTCCCTCAAGTCGATGGAGCCCCTCCAGTCGGTGGAGTCCCTCCAGTCGACGAAATCCCTCCAGTCGTTGGAGTCCCTCCAGTCCGTGGAGTCCCTCCAGTCGTTGGAGTCCCTCCAGTCGGTGGAGTCCCTCCAGTCGTTGGAGTCCCTCAAGTCGATGGAGCCCCTCCAGTCGGTGGAGTCCCTCCAGTCGACGAAATCCCTCCAGTCGTTGGAGTCCCTCCAGTCCGTGGAGTCCCTCCAGTCGTTGGAGTCCCTCCAGTCGGTGGAGTCCCTCCAGTCGTTGGAGTCCCTCAAGTCGACGGAGTCCCTCCAGTCGGTGGAGTCCCTCCAGTTGGTGAAATCAAGAGAATTCTAGTACAAATAAGTTTTTAAATAAACAAGGCTGGGACTTTGCTAAAACATATAGTACGGTGGATAGCGACTGAAAGTTTAACCACTGTGCGTACCATTCATATATGTTTTCAAAAACGACCACATACTATTAATTGAAATATAAAAGTTTCCGTCGAACGTCCGTCTTTATATTCATGAACTAAATCAATTGCAATGGCGTTTAAGTTTTAATTCAAAGCAAGCAAACCCTCTTCCCCCGTTTATTTTCTTAATCAAAGCCAGCAACCCCCTCCCCACCGCACCCTATTTCTTTGTTAGTGTTAGCTTATTTGTAGTCTTTTGATCTTGTAAGTAACGATGGAATCCGTTTCATCTCATGTCATATTCTACGAAAAAAGAAAATTCTGCCCCTTCTTATGAAATAAATATATTTTACGATAAAATATTTTAAAATAAAGTTTGCAAATATTTGAATATACATTACACATGTTATTATAAGGCAAATATAAAAAATAGTCATACCTGAAAGATAGTGACTATTCAACATAGGAATATGACAGTTGTTATCCATTCGTTTGATGTGTTTGAGCTTTTGATTTTGCCATTTGCTTATGGACTTTCCGTTTAGACTTCCTCGGAGTTCGTTGTTTTTGTTATTTTACTTTTTTCAACAAATAATAACCAACAAGACATCTACTATTTTCAATGATACGGAATGGGAGTAGCTAGCACAATGTAGTTTCTGCAAGGGTCTATCATGCATTACGTTGTTCACGAATACTTGATGACAAAATGTTGAACACATATAAAAAGGAAACAGAACATCTTAAAAAATAATTAAAAAGGCATTTACTACAACGGAAAGAACAAAGATGAAAAGTTACTGTCAGTATAAAGATTTAAATGTAATCACTGAAAACGAGTCCAAAATAATGTGTTTTCAAATTTTTCTTAAAAAGTTCGATGGAGTATTTATGTCTTAGAGGGATAGGAAGCAGCTAGGAAGGTTTTCCAGAGGCTTGCAGTAGCTTTGTCGAAAAGTCGTTTTCCATAAATTTTGGTGCGTACACGTGGTTGTATAAGTCGCATTGCATTTTCCGATCTAAGAGATCTCGATAGTTGATAGGCGCTAATAACTTCCTAAAAGATAGACAGGCGCTAGGCCATGTAGAATTTTGAAAGTATATAAAAGCAGTTGATATTGTATTCGGTACAGCACCGGGATCCAATGAACTGACACACGAACTGGTTTAATATGAGGGTGTTTCTTGGTACGTGTAACGAGTCTAGCTGCCGTATTCTGTACTCGCTGTAACCTACTGACTTAACTGGCATTCACTTAATACAGCATATATTCTGTCATGAATGTTCTATTTCATTGGAAAATAAAAACTTTATTTAGGGAATGACTCTCGATTGTTGTCAGCCAATCAAAAATTAGGATTTTTTTTTAAATATACGTGTATTAAGAATTCTTATTAAACATACATGTAATGTATATATGTAATTAAACGTTATCAAAATGCATATTCAAAACATTTTTGTTATCAATTTCAGCCTGGTCAAATCAAAGTATCAATCAGCGCACATTCGACAGATTTAGTGTAAAAACTTCAATAGCAGTCTGAGAAACAAATGACCTTGCACAATTCCTAAATATAAGTAATCAGAATTGAAATGTGCGTCACAAATATTTATTTATGCCTTAGCATAAATACCTATGCCTAGCCATATTCGATTTATGCCTAGGCATAAATACTTATGGTTAGCCATAAGTCATTATGCATAGGCATAATTAATTTTTTTTTTTTACCAATCATCTGCCATGTTAGAACTGTGATTTATGTAGCGACGTGGGCAATCAGAAGTAACTGCATGAGGCTGTAATAAAGAGCAGCAGAATAGAGTAGCTGATGATATGTTACGTTGAATCTGATTGGGCAAGGCTATATATTATGCCTAGGCATAGATATTTATGGCTAACCATAAATACATTTATGGCTAGGCATAAATCGAATTATGGATAGCCACTAGTATTTATGCCTAGGAATAAGTATTTATGCCTAGGCATACCTCGATTTAAGGCTAACTTAAGTATTTATACCTAGGCATAAATCATTTATGCATAGCCTCAAATGGATTTATGCCTAGGCATAAATGGATTTAAACTTATCCCTAGGCATGCATAAATATTTATGACGCACATACCCCGTCATAGTTTACAAACATTTTTTCAATTATTATATAAAACGTTGTTACATTTTTTATGTTTCATAAAGTTTGAATGTGCCATAATTTAGATAAATATTATTTATTTTCTTTATGATTATATTAATAATATTTTTTTATTTTTAATGTTGTAATAATTTACTTCTGGTAAATTCTATGCATTCTTTTAATGCGTTTCCATGGCAACTGTTATTGATATTTATGTTAAATACTATTATTTGTCTATCGAAACAATTCTTAATCACTATTTTGTTTAGATAGATAGATAGAAAAATAAAATTTGTTTTTATATTCCTGTTATCCCTTCCTCCAACCTCCAGTCCGTGGAGTCCCTCCAGTCGTTGGAGTCCCTCCAGTCGGTGGAGTCCCTCCAGTCGTTGGAGTCCCTCAAGTTGTTGGAGTCCCTCCAGTCGGTGGAGTCCCTCCAGTCGTTGGAGTCCCTCAAGTCGATGGAGCCCCTCCAGTCGTTGGAGTCCCTCCAGTCGTTGGAGTCCCTCCAGTCGTTGGAGTCCCTCCAGTCGTTGGAGTCCCTCCAGTCGATGGAGCCCCTCCAGTCGGTGGAGTCCCTCCAGTCGATGGAGCCCCTCCAGTCGGTGGAGTCCCTCCAGTCGTTGGAGTCCCTCCAGTCGGTGGAGTCCCTCCAGTCGTTGGAGTCCCTCAAGTCGATGGAGCCCCTCCAGTAGGTGGAGTCCCTCCAGTCGACGGAGTCCCTCCAGTCGGTGGAGTCCCTCCAGTTTGTGAAATCAAGAGAATTCTAGTACAAATAAGTTTTCAAATAAACAAGGCTGGGACTTTGCTAAAACATATAGTACGGTGGATAGCGACTGAAAGTTTAACCACTGTGCGTACCATTCATATTTGTTTTCAAAAACGACCATATACTCTATTAATTGAAATATAAATGTTTCCGTCGAACGTCCGTCTTTATATTCATGAAATAAATCAATTGCAATGGCGTTTAAGTTTAAATTCAAAGAAAGCAAACCCTCTTCCCCCGTTTATTTTTTGAATCAAAGCCAGCAACCCCCTCCCCACCGCACCCTATTTCTTTGTTAGTGTTAGCTTATTTGTAGTCTTTTGATCTTGTAAGTAACGATGGAATCCGTTTCATCTCATGTCATATTCTACGAAAAAAGAAAATTCTGCCCCTTCTTATGAAATAAATATATTTTACGATAAAATATTTTAAAATAAAGTTTGCAAATATTTGATTATACATTACACATGTTATTATAAGGCAAATATAAAAAATAGTCATACCTGAAAGATAGTGACTATTCAACATAGGAATATGACAGTTGTTATCCATTCGTTTGATGTGTTTGAGCTTTTGATTTTGCCATTTGCTTATGGACTTTCCGTTTAGACTTCCTCGGAGTTCGTTATTTTTGTTATTTTACTTTTTTCAACAAATAATAACCAAAAAGACATCTACTATTTTCAATGATACGGAATGGGAGTAGCTACATGTAGTACAATGTAGTTTCTGCACGGGTCTATCATGCATTACGTTGTTCACGAATACTTGATGACAAAATGTTGAACACATATAAAAAGGAAACAGAACATTTGCAAAAAAATAATTAAAAAGGTATTTACTACAACGGAAAGAACAAAGATGAAAAGTTATTGTCAGTAAAAAAATTTAAATGTAATCACTGAAAACGAGTCTAAAATAATGTGTTTTTTTATTTTTCTTAAAGAGTTCGATGGAGTGTTCATGTCTTCGATGGATAGGAAGCAGCTAGGAAGATTTTCCAGAGGCTCGCAGTAGCTTTGTCGAAACGTCGTTCTACGTAAATTTTGGTGCGTACACGTGGTTGTATGAGTCGCATTGCATTTTCCGATCTAAGAGATCTTGATAGTTGATAGGCGCTATAATAAGTTCCTAAAGATAGATAGGCGCTAGGCCATGTAGAATTTTGAAAGTATATAAAAGCAGTTTATATTGTATTTGGTACAGCACCGGGATCCAAAGAAGTGACACACGAACTGGTTTAACATGAGGGTGTTTCTTGGTACGTGTAACGAGTCTAGCTGCGGTATTCTGTACTCGCTGTAACCTACTGACTAAACTGGCATTAACTTAATATAGCATATATTCTGTCATGAATGTTCCATTTCATTGAAAAATAAAAACTTTATTTAGGGAATGACTCTCGATTGTTGTCAGCCAATCAAAAATTTGGATTTTTTTTTAAATATACGTGTATTAAGAATTCTTATTAAACATACATGTATTGTATATATGTAATTAAACGTTATCAAAATGCATATTCAAAACATTTTTGTTATCAATACCAGCCTGGTCATATCAAAGTATCAATCAGCACACATTCGACAGATTTAGTGTAAAAACTTCAATAGCAGTCTGAGAAACAATGACCTTGCACAATTCCTAAATATAAGTAATCATAACTGAAATTGAATCAGGAATATTGTTTATATATACAATTGATTTAGTTAAGTTTTATTTTTTCAAAAAAAACAAAATCGATGTTCGTGCCAATGAAAAACAATTTTATTACAGTGTTAAATAGATAAACTTTAGAATAAGTTTATTCAAAAGATCGGTGTTTCTACATGGATCGTAACTAAATTGAGGGCTCTATTTAAAAAACATCACTGTAAAGTTAGGATGTTATATCCCGTTTTTAATCAGAATTATACAGATACAGCCAAACTTCCTAAACAAATCTTTGTATCTTAGAAAGAATTTAGTAAACGTTTTAATCAATTTGTCATAACGAATTCCCTGACCTGATAATTTACCAGTTATACATAAGTAACTCTCACTAACTGACATGCAAATACAGACACGAACATAGCGTAAACATTTTGAAATAAAGACACCTTATGAAGTGGCAAAAGGAACATAGTTGTTCAAAAAGCGGAAAATTAACCGAAAGGAAAGAAAATTCTTCTCTTATGTCGAAAAAATTAAAACTCTTGTTTTAAAGCCATTAAAGCTACCGTCTTTAAAAGCTCCTACTAAAAAATGATATATTAAGACTTCGTTCCTTTCAGTTTCCCAATCAAGGAACTATAGTACGGAAGCATATTAGCGCCACACAACTTTTTTTTTTAATATTTCTTCCTATGTTTGCGTTATAACGCAAACCTTTGCGTTATAACGCAAACATTTGCGAAATACCACAAACCTTTTGGGTTATAACGCAAACATTTGCGAAATAACGCAAACCTTTGCGTTATAACGCAAACATTTGCAAAATAACGCAAACATTTTTTTTAATCTTATTTCTTATTTAAGATTCAAAGGAAGCAGCAGTTATAAATGGAGGAGGCTGCATACATTAAAATGTATCCTCCTTTGTACTCATAACAAAGAAAAATGCTTGAATATTTAGAACATATCATTGACTAATAATGAGTTGGATAAAAGATATAAGAAGATGTGGTATATGAATGGCAATGAGACAACTCTCAATCCAAGTCACAATTTGTAAAATCAAACCATTTAATATAGGTCAAAGTACGGTCTTCAACACGGAGCCTTGGTTCACACCGAACAGCAAGCTATACAGGGCCCCAAAATTATATACATGATATACATGTATATATATATTACAAAGAAAATTGAGCAAATTGAAGTTGTATCGAAGAATATAAAAAATCAACCCTGCTAATATAGCTATAGCCAAATATAAATATACTTCCAAAGTAAGCTCTCGTTTGAGGATTGTGTAAGGTTGGTTAGATCCAAACAAGCTACCTTTTTGCAATAAAATAAAGATGTTTTATTATTAAAATTATGTTCTCTACATTTAAATTGCTACCCAAGTATCTTAAAGTTACTTCACTAGATTTAAATGAAAATTCCATGAATTTCTATCAAAGAATCTTGATCATATTCTGAGATTTAAAAAAAATCTTGCATCAAAATTAAAAAAAAAAAGTTATTAATTAATAATTCATTTTAAAGCAGAAAGATAATTTTGTCTATTTGACTTGAAAGTTTCACAAATGTATGACTTAGTTTTGCTATTTCAATTAAAATATACCTATACCATATCTATTTTCTTGTTAAATTATATACTTTTCTGACTTTTCTGATGCACAAATCATCCTTAATTTATGTATAATTGCACTTCAAGTATTCCATCATTCCTATGCAAATTTATTTTAATGAGTTGGCCTTGTATTTATGGTTTGTTTCCTATCTACTAGTAAATCACAACCGAAATTAATGACAGTCAGACATATATACAAAACTTAATGAATAATTAAAATCAAGATGTTTGCGTTATATCGCAAATGTTTGCGTTATAACGCAAAGGTTTGCGTTATTTCGCAAAGGATTGCGCTATAACGCAAAGGTTTGCGTTATATCGCAAAGGTTTGCGTTATAACGCTAAGGTTTGCGTTATTTCGCAAAGGTTTACGTTATATAACGCAAAGGTTTGCGTTATTTCGCAAAGGTTTGCGTTATATCGTAAAGGTTTGCGTTATAACGCAAACATAGGAAGAAATATTAAAAAAAAAGTTGTGTGGCGCTAATAAGCTTCCGTACTATAGTCCTACTTTGCGTGTGTTTTTTTTTTTTTTTTCTCTTTGTATACTTGTTTGTTTGTATTTATATTATTGATGTGCAACACACGTATAAAACTCTTCAAGTTAGATACAATACGTTTCCAATGGAAAAAACTCGGGGAACTTTATTCATTTTACTTTTTTAATTTATTTTAGACACTACCTTATTCTGTTTTTGGAAAGCACAAGACATCATACAACTAAGACACAAAGGACATTACACGGCCGACACTCGGCTAACCGAGAGATTGGTCGGTTAATCTGTATTGAGTATGCGGCTATATGGGCGGTTGGTCTGTTAATCGGGTCGGTTATACGTCTGTTAAGAGTAAAACGCATAATTCAAATGTTCAACTCTGTTAAATATACAGATTTTTTGCATATTATAAGAACCAAATAAAAAAAAGAAAAGTGTCTGACAAAATGATATCTATCATAGAACATTTTCCACCTGTAAAAACATTTCATAGTCTGCGCAAACTTCAGTAAAACTAAAAGGCGTAGCGCAAGTATGTGGTATTTATGCTTATACGCATAGCAATTGTTTTAATAAAAGGCGAAACAAACAATTTTAGATATCATTTAAAAAACACAAAATAGTACTTTGGTTCTAAAAAATAAATTGACATTAGTAAATATTTCATAATTGTAATATAACGTGAGTAATACCACGTTTTAGTGACTATTAGGGGAATAAAGTCTGTTAATGGGTTGGACAATTAAAATTGTGTCAGTTAAGAGTTATTTAGCCACGACAATAGATTTGCTACCTTTATAATTTCCCATTAAAAAAGTTTAGAATGAGATGTACTTGAGTAAAAAAAATGACAATACGGTGCAACAGTATCCTTGTAGTAAGAGCATTTTTATTTTGACTTTCTTTGCATTTTATTGAAAGGTGTGTCACTGCAATATACCGTGATATGGATTGGCCGCTGGAATATGCATGAATTTATTATTAACAGCCTTGATTTTTGTGTCTGTTCAAAGAAGAACGTTAAAAAATCCGACTGAAAGTGTCTGTCTTATACAACACCGGGTACATATAACGTGTTGTCGTTCTCATATGGACATGATATTTGCCACTGGACGTTAAACCCTAATTCGTCAGCATCATCCAATTGGTTCTTTTGTTCTTTTACTTAATCATATGTTGTTTACAAAACATTCTAAAGAAGTAAATGGAAAGAAGCGAATGCAGCTACATTTGATTATCTTAAGTCTTAATTCATTTTATTCCGTTTAGTTCCTTTCTACATAAGTGCAGAGGAGAACTGCAGTTGTGCGCTTGTAAAATTCTAGCATTTGTCACCAATTTGAGTACATCGCAATCCGTTACTGTTTCAACCACCCCCTCCCCCTGAAATTTTGTTTTGTTTGCACTTTACAATATTTACTGAGCTATCAGATTCAGCGGTTGACAGGAGGCCAATGTTTATCGGACTCCAGTCTCAAATAACATAATGTGATATACAGTAAAAAAAATTGCAAAGCATCTATATAGATATCGTTGTCTATACTATTAATTTAAAAATAAGGAGATGTGGAATAAATGCCAAAATTGTTTTAACAATCATCTTGGAGGGTCTAAATAGTAAAAAGGGGTGTTTCATGTCTGTATTCTTAAACAATTGTTATTTTTCTTTCTTTTTCAGCAATGCATCACTCTCTACTGTCTTTATCTATTATTCTATATTCTGCGTCTCCATCCAGATTCTCGTGTATACCATGAGGGACCGGATTGGGGGTGTTGTTTATTTCTGTATTCTTTAAATTGTTATGTCACTTTTCTCTACATTTTATTTATTTTTCTCATTATTCTTTCTCTATTCTTTATATTTTAGCATCCCAATATATTTTACTCACTGATGTTTAGTTACATTACGACGTTTATCTCTGATATAAAAAAGCAGATGTGGTATGATTGCCAATGAGACAACTCTTCACAAGAGACCAAAATGACACAGAAATTAACAACTATAGGTCACCGTACGGCCTTCAACAATGAGCAAAGCCCATGCTGCATAGTCAGCTATAAAAGGCCCCGAAATGACAATGTAAAACAATTCAAACGAGAAAACTAACGGACTTATTTATATATATAAAAAAAAATGAACGAAACACAAATATGTAACACTTAAACAAACGACAACCACTGATTTACAGGCTCCTGACTTGGGACAGGCACATACATACATAATGTGGCGGGGTTAAACATGTTAGCGGGATCCCAACCCTCCCCTAACCTGGAACAGTGGTATAACAGAACAACATAAGAACGAACTATAAAAATGATGTATATACTGGTTACCAATGTAGATGACAAATTGGTGTCATTCATAACAACGAAACAGAATTCACATGATATATGCGAGCATTCTTGAATGAAATTAATATCACTTTAATATTACACTTTTTGAAACAATTTTTATCAATTTCCAATTTCCATTGTCTAAATTTATGTTTCATTGTTCATGTGTTGTTTCCGTATATTTTAGCCACTCGTCTTGAGCCTACCCATTTGATCCGATAACTCCCCATAAAGCAATCAAATTATATTTTCATTGCCATTCATAACTCTTAACAGACCAAATAACAGACCGGGTTTTATACATCCGACCCATTAACAGACCAGGTTTTTAATAAAAATTGATTAATATCACCAAAATACAGATTTTCGTGTAGATTTTTCACACAATGATATTAATATGGTTAACAAACATAATGCCCGTCTTTTTTCGATGTTCAAAATATTGCATGCAAGTAAATTCAGCCAAGTTGTCATTTTGTGTACATTTTGTGTGTGTAAAATGTGTATAAATATTGGTGAGTAACCCGCCTTTTCATTTTATTGATTGTTTATCGAAGCTAGAAAAAAAATAATTACAGCACTGGATTCAGTACATTGAATTGTTTTGTCAGACATGAATAATTTTTATGATAAAAAATATATTTAAAAAGTTATACAATGAAACATACTGAACTTGCAAGTATTTTCTCGATAACACCTGATTAACAGACTTTAGCCAACCCAATTAACAGACTTTAGCCAACCCAATTAACAGACCAACCGCCGATATAGCCGCATACTCAATATAGATTAACCGACCAATCTCTCGGTTAGCCGAGTGACGGCCGTGCATTAGCAATGTTGAATGTTACCACAATTGAGGCTACGAAAACAGGTAATAACAAGCAATCTTTACACGATATCTATTTCTCATGAAAAACACTCTCGACCAAAAATTTAGGAATCAAATATATAAAACCAAATACTAAAATTTCAACCATATCAATTTCCTTTGACTGTGACAAGGAGTTGCAACCTTAGTTTTGATACAATTTCATAGTTGATAAAATGTTTCACTGAAATGTATCAGTTTACTCAGGCTATTATCAAAATATTGATTACTGTGTGCACTGTACCGTCAAAGTCCTTACTGTGACAAGTAAAATATATCTTAACTACGCATGTTCTTTTTTGTTTATTATTTCAACGACCGAATCATATTGACTTTAAATTGTGTTACTTTTATCTTATAGAAATTAACTGTGTTATATGCTTGGAGTCTTTGCAAGAGGGAAACGTTGTCGCACTTTAATGTGCTCATAGTGAGTATATTTACCATGACTTGATTGTTTCTTAGTTTTCCACTCCACCTATTATAATTCGTTAAAACATTCTGACACAGTTGCAATTTGTTTCATCAAACTAAACTTAACATCTAGAGTTGATGTAATGTACCAAACTGTTTTCTGAAAGTCAGTTATGTCACAAGTGTAACGCATGAGGAAATTTACAATTCTTTTTTCATCTTGATTAAGATATGCAACTTTTATATCAAATATACGAAGTGACACAACAATAGTTACTTTACAATGATCAAGCACACTAAACAAAAGTTCCATAAAAACACAGTAATCAAATTTTGTCGGTTATATCGTTCCATAAAGATGCAGAGGGTACTGAATAAAATTTTGTTAAAGAATTGGGGGATATAGAAATAAAAAAAAATACATAACTAGACAAACTAAATGCTATAAAAACTAAAGAAGGGTCCTTAAGTAAAAAAAAAACTGAACAATCATCAGGATAGTTCCAACTGTTGATTTGTTTCAGTCTAAGGGGGCTTTGTTCCTTTTAGTATTACGCATTGTCTATAATTTAGATTTGAAATAAGAGAAAAAGAATTAATACTGTAACAAGGATTAACAAAGAGAGTCATGTGTTTAATCTTGTGACCCATTTGCTAACTACTATCTATATATTAATACGAAAATTTGAATATTGTATCTATAATAAAATAACTGAAAAAAGTTAGAAGTAGAACTTTTTGTGTCAGTTATTTCGTTTTGTACCCCAATTTTCACCCCTCTTTAACAAAATAACTTTATATTTAACTTTCATGGTCCACATGCAACATATCTGTAATAAAACAAGGTTTAATTACTGTGTCGAATTTAATGAATAAATATACTGAAAAGTCCTAGATGTGTTATTACGTTACACTTTCTTATGATAGAGAAGACATACAAACGATGATACTGGTGTCATATGGTATTTTGAACCCTATGAAAAATTGATGTATCATAATGATATAAGTAGTTAAAATTGTTTTATAGATGGAATTTTTGACAGCTGATGGGTGGGTTTAATTTCCATAAAAGGGGGTAAAAATACAATGGCTAAGAAGAAGTGTTATAAAATCTAATCAAACAGATGTTTTCGTTCAATATACGTATTGCCGCATTATGTTTGGTTAAAGTGGTGTACATGATAATTATCATAAATGCTTTTGACCTAATAGGGTAAGGGGGGGTCGATTTTCCATGTTAGGTGATAAACATTATACTGGATAAGAAAAAGTGTAATACAAGTTTTTCCAAGTAATGTTTTGCATTCCAAATACGTTTTTGCAGCATTATATTTAGTCAAAGTAGTGTAAATGCTAATATAACTTCACAATTGTTAATAGTGGGGGGGGGGGTCAATTTTCAATGGTAGTGTGGTCAAAATACCATTGCTATAAAAAAGTGCTATAATATCTCACCAAACAATTTTTTTCCGTTCAAGATATTTATTGCAGTATTAGGTTTAGTTAAACTGGTCCACATGATATCATAAATTAAAATGTGTATCTATAAGGTAAGAGTTCAATTTTCCGTGGTAGTCGTGTCAAAATACCATGGCTAAGAAAAAATGTTATAAATCTTTTCAACTTATGTTTTTGATTCAATATACATATTGCTGCATAATATTTAGTTAAAGTAGTGTAAATGCTATTATAAAAGAGAGAATAAAGATACCAAGGGACATTCAAACTCATAAGTTGGAAATAAACTGACAACGCCATGGGAAATAAATTCATATTTGTTGACCTAATAGGGGAAGCAGAATAAAAACTTACAAAACTTTAGCAAAATAAACTAATTTCGACGAAAAAACAAACAACTATCAGGTTACCTGATTGAAAAAAAAAATCTTTTATAAGCGTATTTGTTCATAAAATTGCAAGGTAATTTAAAAACATGACAGCAAAATCCTAAGCGCTAATTCTAATATGCATTACATTCCAATAGTAAGAACAATAAACATTTCAATTGAAATAAAGACACTCCATATTTGTTCAATAGTAAATATGTCCGTTTTATTTATCAGCTTTCCATTGAATGTGCATTATAACACATCTTTAGCTGAATCCCTAAAATGTCCATTGTGTAAGACATCAGCTTAATTCGTTTGACAAAGAATGCACAGTGTAAAAGCATCCAGAGATCGAACGGACATTGAATCTTCACAAATATATATGTCAGACTGAAACCTGAAAATACTCTCATGTAGATGATGTTATATACATTTGACGAACAACAGTAAAAAGAACGCTGAATTGTTGTGTCTATCTTTGTGTCAAATTGAAGTGATAGCAAACGCGTATTTTTAAAACCTAGACGATTGTTATAATATTTGAATATCCCCTTTCCACGAATGTGATCTACCGAATTAGACTATTTACCGGGTTTGCGATAACATAATCAACACGACGGGTGCCACATGTGGAGCAGGAACTGCTTACCCTTCCGGAGCACCTGAGATCACCCCCAGTTTTTGGTGGAGTTCGTGTTGCTTAGTCTTTAGTTTTCTATGTTGTGTCTTGTGTACTATTGTTTTTCTGTTTTTCTGTTTGTATTTTTCTTTTTTAGCCATGGCGTTGTCAGTTTATTTTTGATCTATGAGTTTGAATGTCCCTCTGGTATCTTTCGCCCCTCTTTTTTGAACAATCATTTGAAAGTTGTAGTTTAAATGGTTCAATTGAGAAGTCTTTAAAAAAATTGATATTAAAATAATGACGGATTTTACAGAAAAACGGATGGGTCAAACTGAAAAAATAAACATAAATGTAGTTCAGAATGCTTTAATTATTATAGCATTTGGCCTTTATACAGTCGTTACGTTAATTTTACGATTGATTCGCAGAATTATCCCCACAAAAGAATGTTCTTGAATGCAAAGACGTAATAGATATTTAAGCTATATACTTTCATGCAAAATTGTGTTTAAAAAATTCTCAAATATATCAGGCTGATATTTTGTAAGGCCAATGTGCACGGGTGTCAATCGGTATATCGAGAAAACAGATCTTGAAAGAATACCTAACGGTGGTCATAGTCTAGTCAATTTAGTGAACAACCTGCAACTAATTGCAACACAAAGTCTTTCTCTGAAAAACAAGTCTGTTACTATCTATGGACAACATACTAAAAATATACAAAAATATATTTTGCGGAAAGTGGTGTAATTAATCAAACTTTTTGGTAGTAAAAGTAAGGTTATATGAGTTGCTTCCCCTTATTTGCCAAAGTTGAAAAAAAATAAAATTATATAAAAAATGTTCTGTATTTTTTTTTTAATAGTTGAAATAATACGATACAATACATAATTATCTCAATTTAAAAGAATAATATTACAAATGAATCACTTCCCTCTCTCAAAATTTGTATATTTGAATAAAGATATAAACCGAGATTGTGTTCTGCTATTTTACAATCCAAGAATTTAATTCTCCAAAACAGTGTTGGTAAATATAACTACAAGTGGAAAACTGAACTGATACAATTTAACCATCTTAGTCACAATCTTACTCGGTATTTGAAAGAATTCTGCCACTGTGTTAAAGGCACCGACAATTACTTTTTTGTTGGGGGAGGGGTTCTCGAAACACATGTTTTGTCCTTTATCAAACAAAATGTTATTGTAAGACTTAATTTTTGAAATTCAAAGTCTTTAATGTATTTTTTCTCCACAACTTTATAAAGAAAACAATTTTGTTTCATTTCCCTTCTGGAACAGACATGTTTAGATTTAGAATCCAACAATGTTTTTCATAAAAAAATAAGAATGATGAGTGTTAAGTGATTTTAATGTTGAATATTTTTTCAAAAACGAAAAGCTCAGGCTCCTCGAAGCAAATAGCTACTCATGTAATTAGCGAAGATCTCAGTACTCACAGACCATATAAATAAAGCTTTGGCTGTAACACTGAATCTCACTTTTCATTTTGGTTTCTAATCGGATGTGAACTGATTTATATTTTAGTTGGTGCCAACAGTATTTATTCATCAACTGTAATTAGCTTTGAACTAGCTACGAGAACTCAGTGTCTTTTTGTTAATTGGTTTCATACTCCGCGCTGATCTTTTTGAGTCGAGACCTTTCCAACTGAGTTTTACAATATGTTCTTATATTGTTTGCTATTTCAAAACTGTTCCTGATTCTGGGAGGGTTGAGTGCTCGCAAACATGGTTAACCCTGCACACTATGAATATGATTATCACAATTCAGTGGCCCTTTATTACTTGGTGGTTATTGTTTGCTGTCTGTCACATTTGTTTTTCCGTTTATTGTTTTAACATTAATCAGGCCTTTGAGTTTCTCGTTTGACTTTATATTTTGACGATGAGCTATTATAGTTGTTTACATCCACATCCACATCATTGTTATCTCTTGTGGAAAGTTTTCTCATTGGCAATCATACAACATCTTTTTATATTTCTAAAGTGGGGAGATTTTACAATAAAATATGATCGACTCCAATCTTAATTGACTAGGATTGTTAGTTTTCCTACCGAAGGTCGGTGGTTCTCTCCGGGCAATCCGGCTTCCTCCACCAATAACAGCTGACCGCCACGAAATAGCACAATAGTGTTGAAAGTAGCGTTAAACACCAATCAATCAATCAATCAATAAATTATGGTTTCACAGACAAGCGATCAATCATACTACCAAGAGATCACTGATAGAGTTTAGTGGACCTTAAAAGCTAAACATTTATATTCGTTTGGCATGAGGTGTATTTTTCTAAATAGTTTTTTAGTTTCGATCAAATGAGTTGAATACAGGTCAGCATTCCGGAAGCAGGTAACGGCGTCTTTAACATTGATATTTCTGTAATAGAGTATATTTATGAATAGAGAGAGATATGAGGTTTTTAAGGTCAACGAGAAAGCAACCCAAAACGACTAACAAAAACCAACAGACATAATTTCAGATTAGACATGACTATCTAAAGGCTATCTCTGGCCATAAGTCGCCCACAGACACTACAAATTTTAATTCATTCTTAGATGATGCATGATCTTTTTTTACATTTAATAGGCTAAAGCTGATTACCTTTTATTAAATTAATTCAATGAGATATCCAAGAAGGAACTTGGTAATGCTTTACTTTATATATATATATATCGTTGGCCATAATATTTTCATATAGCAGACAACCCATGTTAGTTCTTTGTCGTTATCATTTGGTTGATGTTTCAGACCACCACATACATGCAGGTTTATAGGGTACACACATAAGGCGCTGTTGCTATTAACACTTCCTCCAGGAAGTTATCCCATCAATTCATTCAACAGTGATACCGTTATATTCAGACTGAGACAACTGATTGTATGAATTCTTCGACATTAAATATCTAGAAAATTCCGTGTAACACACTTTGACATTTTCCACCAAGGGAACCATCAGAACTGCCTATTGTTTTCTTGTCAGGAAAAAAACCCATACTATAATTTCGTAAGATAATATTTTGCTTGCTTATCTCATTTTCAACATCCAAAATTGGACCATTTTGGTACAAATAACTTTTTAAATTCAAGCTCTTGAGGTAAACTTGTAATCGTATTGACAAATAAAAGCTTCCCTTGAAATTGCATTAAAACAATATCAGATCTACATTTCATGCTAATTCAGTGAACTAGTATATGTTCCCAAATTTTAAAAGCGTATATATCTGATATTATCTGAAATTAAACGTGGATATTGATAGAGCTTGCTAATTAAGAATTGAATGCTTCTTTTTGTAAATTTATTGGGGTTTAAAAGCGTTGATCGAATTACATTTTGTATGAATCGCTTCATTCTAAAAATGTACGCATAGTCAACGCTTTTACAACCCAATAAAATTACTAAAAGAAGCATTCGATACTTATAATTACATTTTTTTGATAGGAAAACACGAATTCTATCAAGTTTTTATTTCATTTACCTGTGCACTTTATTGGGGAAGCTCGTGTCATCATGAATGTTACATTTCATTTGGAAATTAATGTTGATTTCAGAATGACGCTAGCTTGCTGTTAGCCAATCAAAATATGCCAATTTTATAAACATACATCTAATGTAATTATATAGAATTAGCAACACATTAAGAGAAATCTACAATCACATCGTCTGTGTTTAACTGTGACTTTATGCAATTCAAATGTTGTAAAAGTAGCCAATGGAAAAATACCAAAAAAAAGGACTACAGTCAATGACGATGCAAGGACACTAGAAAAATAACTCTTCCAGCAATTAACTTGATAAAATCAAGTCAGTAACCAAACTGATTTACAGTTATTTTTGAACACATTCATTTTTTGTTTATTATACTTAGTACCTACACGTATAATTACTATTAATACATAACAGAAACATAAGAAAAAATCTCAAACTTCCACAAAATGTACTTCTTTAAAACTGAGTTTTACTGTGTGTTTGTCTATTCTACACTGTGTAGAGAAACTAGTGGAGGGTTGAGCTCTCACATGCACCACATGTTTACCCCGCCACATTATTGCACCTATCCCAAGTCAGAAACCTCTAGCCTTTGTTTGTCTTGTCTTGTCTTGTGTTTTTTTTTTTTTTTTTTTTTTTCTTTTTTCATAATTTTGGTTCATTTGTATGTATTGGAGTTGGGTGGTGTCCATTTCGATGAACTAGTGTACAAAATAATTAAGAGGTCAGCTGAAGCCCATCTCCGTGTGCCGGATTTACTCGCTATGTTAAAGACCCATTAGTGGCCTTGTTTTCTCTTTGACACATTCCCTGTTTCCATTCTCCATTTTACTTTTTTTTAAATCAAACTAGAAATAACCAAGATTTTAAAATTTTCATTTTTTATACCCCTCACTTAGGGGCATTATGTATTTCGGTTTGTGCGTCCGTTCGTTCGTCCGTCTGTCCCGCTTCAGATAAAGTTTTTGGTTCAAGTTTTTGGTCAAAGTAGTTTTTGATGAAGTTGAAGTCCAATCAACTTGAAACTTAGTACGCATGTTTCCTATGATATGATGTTTCTAATTTTAATGCCAAATTAGAGTTTTGATCCCAATTTCACGGTCCACTGAACATAGAAAATGATAGTGGCATCCGTGTACTATGGACACATTCTGGTTTTGTAATTAGTTCGTAAAACCAAATATTTCACACAACAAATAGATTATTATTGATATCGATAACAAGAGGAATACATATGTATATAATCATAAGATTATATAGTCTGTATATAAAGATCGTATATTAAAAGTTTTAACCATGAATAACCGAGTTTTTTATTTCCATTTTTCACAATTTTTCTCTAAAAATCACATTTTACCCAAGAATTACATTTTTTTTAAATACTAATAACTATAGGACTTCTTAAGATCAACATCAGATAGTATTTTCTATTTTCTATTTAGAGACACAATTCGAAAGTTTTAACCATCAATAACCGAGATTTTTTCATTACCAGTTTACCGAGTTTTTCTCTATTAAAACATATATTCAACCAAAAGTACCCAAATATTAATATTGATAACTAAAGGACTTCACAAAATAAACATAAAATAGTATGTTCTTTTTTCTATATAGATCAAATTTCAAAAATATTAACCATTAACAACGGAGATTTTATACGTTTCCAGTTTCAGCGTTTTTTCACTAAAAATCACTCATTTCACCTCAAAATTACTTCAATATGAATAATAATAACTAGAGGACTACATAATACTCTATTAGTATAGTGTTTCCTGTCTTCAACAAGCTTTAGGTCTAAAAATGTAAATTAATAACATTTGTTCTTCTTTTCCAGTTTTCAGCATTTTTTCTCTAAAAACCACATGATTCACCCAAAAATAACCTTTTCCTCAAATTATATCAATGTATATTTTTAGTATGTTGTTAGAACAAGTCTATATTATAACTTTGTGTTGCAATTAGTTGCAGGTTGGGTGATTTTAGAGATAAATTGACTAGGCTATCAAGTATTAGGATTAAATCGTGAAAGCTCTGGTATAGGATCGTGAAGGAAATCTTATCGAGAAGACTTATGCAAGGTCAATTACTAATCTTATTTAATGAATTAATCGGACAAATTTCAAAAAAAAAAATAAAACTGGCTGTCAAAATGGTTCAACATTATGATCTGTATTTAAGAAAAATCAAGTTAACTCATTTTTTCAAAACTACAAAAGGCAGATTGCTCCTTGAGTTTTCAATGACATTAAATATGTAAACAAACACGATTTTGTTTTCATTATTCGAATGACTGAACAATTTTTCTTTTAAAAATGTCATTCCATTTTAATATATTTTGTGATAACATAATCAGAAATTATATTGCAAAAAATTACATAAAAATGATTTATTGGATCGTGAAAGATCGCGTACCGTTTTTTGAAGAACGTAAAAAGGATCCTAAAAGATCTGATGCTACGAAAACGTTCAAATCATTATTTAGTCATAATGATGATTTATATTTTTAATTGGTATACCAAATATTGGATTTGCATGACACATTCCGGTTCTCTATTGTTGGTGAATAGGGCTATAATCGTTCAATGCCATTTTAAGTTATCTACGTTCATATCCGTAGATATGGATATTTTAACACTTGGAGGAACCAAGTACACCCTGAGGCGCAGCCGAAGGGTGTACAGGGTACTGAAGGGTGTTAAAATATCCATATCTATGGATATGAACGTAGATAACGAATTTATCCCCGGTCTTAGTCTAAATCTGGCGATTTTTAGAGAAATTCGACCACAAAGTTAAACGTGAAAGCAACGTTTTTTTTCATTTTTTAAATATCTTTTATTGAAATTTGGGAATTTGACATATTTTTAACGGGGTGTAGGGTACTACCTTTGGTAGAACCCTACAGGTAGACAAATATAAGACGTTTTTAAACTAGAGACAGAGAAACTGAAATGGGTCGAATTTGGCGCGCAATGTTGTGAGAGTTACATCATAAACGGTGTGACGTCAACGTGGGTCATTTGCATAGCTAGGTCAGTAGTACCATTCATTGACAATGTGGCTGCATAGTGACGATTTACTAAAATGTGTGCAAATAATCGATATAATAAGATAAAATCGTTAGTGGATTAAATATTTAATTATACAGACATCATGGAAAATCTACAGAATTCGATATTTCATAAGGAACAACCATGGAACTAAGGAAAACGCGCGTGAAATTCCCCGATGTAATGGGTAGCAACGTCCGGGGATATGGGTTAGCAACACCCAGGGGCTATGGGTTTTGTAACGACGTGCGTTAACCAATCAGAATCCTAGAAATATACTAAGCAGGGGATAATGGATCTTATTATCTGATAATACCACACAGACTAGGTGCTTTATAGCAATATCAGTCTATTTGTCCGTCCTTCGTAAGTTTTGATTTCGTTCATAGATATAAGATTGAGAATAGAACCTAATCCATATTCGACTTAATTACTGTTTAAGCTGGGCATCATGCATAACCGATCGTGAGGTACGTTGATTGGTAATTTCCCCACTAAGTTGGTACAATGACGTAAAGTTACTGTAAACAGACTGATCAAACAATCAGGTAAAAATAACGTCATCTTGGTACCTTTTTTTTGTTTATGTCAGCTCAGCCACGAAATAAACAATAAATTAGCCAATATTGTCATACGATACATACGCACGAACGACACTCCATATATCTGAAGGTAACAACCCTTACACAAATGAAACTCAAAATGCGTACACATGCATAAATTTCCAGGGCGGATGCATATATACGTTATAGACACAAATATACTTTTATTTTTCGAAAATTTACGCTCCTGAAGGTCCTTTCATCTTAGAAATCTGCTTATTTAGACACGTTTTAGTTATTCTAACAACTTTTAAGGGAAAATGTGAGGATAAAAATGAAAGCATTAATGTTCGTTCTTATAAAAATAGTTACATGCTTCAACGTTGCAAGTATATCAATCGGTAAAATAAATTCTGTTTTCTAGTCCAGCGTGGGACGTTTGCGCTTTATGATAGAACTTTTACGCTTTTCATTTAATGGACATTTGCCCTTTAAATTTTTAGCACATTTGTTTTTCAATAGGACATTTGCGCTTTATCAAAAAGTAAAATCACAAAAATACTGAACTCCAAGGAATATTCAAAAAGGAAAGTCCCAAATTAAACGGCAAAATCAAAAGCTCAAACACATCAAACGAATGGATAACAACTGTCATATTCCTGACTTGTTACAGGTATTTTCTTATGTAGAAAATGGTGGATTGAACCTGGTTTTATAGCTAGCTAAACCTCTCACTTGTATGACAATCGCATCAAATTCCATTTTATTGACAACGATTCGTGAACAAAACAAACAGACACAATAGGTAAAAATGTCAAAAATAGGGGTACAAATAAAGGCAACTGTAGTATACCGCTATTCGAAATTCATAAATCGATTGAGAAAAAAACAAATCCGGGTTACAAACTAAAACTGAGGGAAACACATCAAATATAAGAGGAGAACAAGAACACAACAGAAACTCAACACTAAAATGCAACACACACAGAAACGAACTATAAAATAACAACAGTCTACATTGTGTTATCATCTTAATCACTATAAAAACAAACAAATGTAACAAAGAAGCACAAAAAGGCATACATCAAATTTAACATCCTCATTTTGCTTTTTTATTATACGATTTTATATATATGTATGTAAAATCCACCCATAAAGAATGGAAGGTTTTAAGTATTGGTGTAGAATCGCGCGTTTGACGTCACACAGGTAGATATAAAATAATTTTGTTGTTCAAAGTATGACGGGATACATGAGTACAGAGTCACGTCAAATGAATATCATAAAAAAACAGACTTAACAGTAAAAGTAATATTAATAAAATAAAATAATTTTGTCGTTCAAAGTATGACGGGATACCTAAGTACAGAGTCACGTCAAATGGATATCACAAAAAACAGACTTAACAGTAAAAGTAATATTAATAAAGACAAATAAAAGAATACTATAACACGTTATTAAGATGATAAACAACGTCAGTACGCAGACTCTATACTTCAAGACCATTATTATTTGTGAAGTTGATACGGAATATTTATCAACACGGTCTTGGTACCTTCCGATGAACTTTTTTAGAAAAAGGACGAGACGTTCTTTGACAAATCCCTGGTTCATCAACTTTCTACTCAGACACTGGTGACGTTTTACAAAGTCTGAGTAGGAGCTGCAAGCTCTTGAATACCGGATAAGTTAAGAAATGTATATCCCATAAGCAGATGAAGTTGTTATATTGCTACTAAGGTGGGGGAAATTGATAATTAATAATTTCAAAATCAAACTTGTCTCGTTTGTCATAGGTTCTGGTACTGAGATGACTGTGTATGTCAAATTCGAGGTATAAGTCTAAAAATGAAGCGGAGGAAGCATAACATAAAAAAACATTTAATATAAAATAAACACAAAACATTCATAAATTTATATACAGCTAAAAGCATCAACCTTCCCCAATCATGCTTGTGTCAGATGAAAACACTCCAAGAGGGTGGATGAGAGTAAATTCCTTATAACAACCATGATTCTGTCTGAAAGCCAACAGGTACAGCTGATGGTTTAAAAATAAAATTTCGGTCTTTACAATTTGAAACAAGCTTAGATAAACTATGATGGTACAGTTCCGCAGACTATTTATGCAACAGAATAACCACAAGAGGAATATAGTTTTCAATTTTAATCCACTAATAAGAAAGCTAGTTAAAGAATTTCGGCCAAAATTTTAATGTTCCATCCTTAAAAGTTTCGTTTTCTCTATCGTTTACCAAGAAACGTATACAATATTCTTTATAATACATGTATGTCTGGGTGACCCGAATATTTTTTTCTGATTTTGTCGTTTTTTCTAAGTATTACAGGTAAACTATAATAGGTATAAAGCGCAAATCTCTTGTTAATTTTGTTCAGGTGTATCAAAGTTTAAAGCTCAAATGTCCTTGAGGGTTGCAGGTAAAAAAAACCACAAACGTCCTGCGTCTCTCTGGTCACGCCTTGTCTTTCACGATCAAGATAATGCGTTGTTCGATCGTTCACGATCACTTTTGATGAAAAATCAACAAAAGGCAATGTTTTCAAAACCAAAATGAACGGTTTCAAGAGGAAAAAACCTTTGGTCTTACTATACTATCTGACACACCAAAGATTCAGCTTTTGACATATATCATTATATATTGAATTTGACCATTATAGGTACAAAACGTGTTGTTTTTTTTAATGAATTCCATAGACTTGTGTTGCGGCTTTTTTGTTTTCTCATAAAGTACTGCATATTTTCTTTATCTTATTGCACAGTATTATTGAGAAAGTTGAATCATTTTGACAAACATATTTTTTTTTCGGATATGTTGGATGCGTTTGGAAAATACAGCAGATTTTTCACAGATTGTGAAGTAGAATTACAATTAATTACATTCACGATCCTAAACCAAATCTTTCCCGATGCGATCGCAATGCTTGACCACCGTTAAGTATTCTTTCACGATCATTTTTCTCGATATACCGAATTACAGCCGTGATCTGCGTTTCGTCAAAAAGACGCATCAGTGATGCTCGATCCCGAAATATTTATACATATATAATAAAAAGCCATAAGAAGCACGAAATTCAAGAGCATTGAATATCTTAATTTCCTAAAGGTTTTGCAATATGCAATTGAGGCATTATTTCCTAGGGTATGAAGTTGCAGTGAATAAGTAAATGAATAAGATTTATATGTAGTTACATCGGTCTTAGTATTTGGTACACGAATTGACTGATAATACACAAAGTCCGGGTATATTATGCGTTCTTGTATTCGTGTTCTTGAACTCGAAAACCACTTATGGATTACAGTAATCTCCATAAGTGGCTCTTTGCAAGAGTGTCCCTTTTGTCGTATAATAACATGATTGTCTTTTGAACCATATTCATTCATCAGATAATTATCTACCAAATGTATGATTGGTTGTTGTTTTCATTACGTCTAGTGACAAATATTTCATGTCTATATTCAGGACTACTCTCGTTATAACATCAGAATATTACAAAGTCGTGGCACTTTTAAGAAAATAATATTTTTAAGTATGCATGGAGTTTGAAGTGTAAGGTATTTGAAATTTATTTAACATTCACAGAACTTGAACGGTCGAAAGATAGCAAATTTACATTTTGTAGGTTTGTACAAAACATGACAAACAACTTTGGCACATACTTTTTTTTTGTGATTGGGAAATATCATCTTTTAATTACATAAGATGGGGCTGGATGTTCGGGTTGCATCGATACAGTGATATTATTCATAAAAAATAAACCGTAATGTGGAGTACAGTTAGAATCATATCTAACTTCGTTTTAAATATGTCAGAATGATCTGTCATACAACTGATCTAAACTGTTCCTGAACAGTTCTACTCTAGAACAGTTTAAGGGTAGAGCTACCAGAATAAGTTCTCGGTTAGAACTGTCAGGATCTGTGCTATTTCTAGTAGAAGTTAGCTGTTAGAAATTAGAACAGCTTTATTTATTATCATGATTTAGAACTGTTCTAGTTAATGTGGACGGCGAGTGAAGTTAGTCGTATTTACCTTATAATGCTAAAAAAGTATAAGAAAAATACCGATCTTCAAGGTGAATTCAAAAATGGAAACCGTAACAACTTACAATACCAAATGTTATCAACCAACGGAACGATCGAAAAACAACTATTATATTCCTAACTTGATACGGGTATTTTCCGAAGAAAATGGTGGGTTAGATTCGGCTAGTTGAACCTCAAACTTGTATGTCAGCTGTTTATTATTCCATTATATTGACAAAATTGGGTGAGAAAACTCTATCACTAAAATGATACATGTTGGTTCTATAATATTCCGTGTTTACCAAATAAATAAATATTTTTTTTTTTCTATTTCCAATTTTGCATCATTATTATCTAAAAATAAGTTTATTTCTTAGGAAAGACAGTATACAGTTCGAATGGCAATGTGTGTGTTTATGAATAACAGTGTCATCCCTAATGCTGTATATGATCACTCTAAGTATCAAATGGTATGGCATACAACAAATGTAATATTTCATTATTTAAATTTTACTTAATATTCCGGTTCAATTTAGATAAACATGAGGAATGTTAAATACTTAAACATCTTCAAAATCGAAAGGCTTAACAAAATCGAAACAAACAGTCATACATTTTAGAGTGAAAACGATAGTCTTTCCTCCATAGACGATAATACTCACATTTTCTTAATTTACCTTTTTTATGATAGAAGGACATTGCTATTCTATTTAAGATTTTTAATTTAAATGATGAAATAACAATCTTCCTATAGAGTTTATATTCAATACCCCATAGCGACCGTAACTGTTTTTATAATGATTAAGAATAAAACACAATGTTGACATTTTTACCTGTTATGTTTTATCTATTTGTTTTGCTTACACATTGTTGTCAATATAATGGAATCATATATGACTTTCATACTAGTGAGAGGGTTAGCTAGCTCTTAAACCAGGTTTAATTCACCATTTCCTACATAAGGAAATGTCTGTACCAGGTCAGGAATATGACCGCTGCTTTCCATTCGTTTGATGTGTTTGAGCTTTTGGTTTTGCAATTTGATAAAGGACTTTCCGTTTTGTTTTTCCGTGGAGTTCGGTTATTTTGTTATTTTACTTTTTACCCCAATTTAACAATATCTACTTTATATTTAAATTTTAAGGTCCAGATACCACATATTTATTACAAACTAATGTTAAATTGTTGTGTCGAATCTATATATATAGAATAGAGGGGTTTTTTTTAAATATGTTTTTATCGTTCTTGTGATTTTATACTGGAAATTCCTAGATTTGTAAGTAAGTTACATTCCTAGTGACAGGGAAGACATTAAAACGATCATTCATCCTGCAATTGGGTGTCTTATCATACATTAACAGCCAAACAGATATCGCTAGCCTATATTTGTATACTATATATCGCTTTAAAGCCCAATTCACTGATTTGCATGTGTACATGTGTAACACACACAATCAACCATACAACCATGTCAATAATCAATGAATGTCACGATTAGTTCAAATTCCTGAAGCATAAGACAAATCATACACTTTTATTAAACGAATAAGACTATTAACCGGATTTGTAATAACATAAGCAACACGACGGGTGCCATATGTGGAGAAGGATCTGCTTACCCTTCCAGAGCACCTGATATCACCCCCAGTTTTTGGTGGGGTTCGTGTGGCTTAGTCTTTAGTTTTCTATGTTGTGTCATCTGTCCTATTATTTGTCTGTTTGTCTTTTTATTTTGGGCCATGGCGTTGTCAGTTTGTTTTCGATCTGTGAGTTTGACTGTCCCTCTGGTATCTTTCATCCCTCTTTTATCTTAAATCGGACAATGCTTTGTTATATCTTTTTACTGTTGAAATTAGTTATTATGTTATAACAAATAATTATTAACTTTGAGCGATGTATTATTGATGACCATGCGAGATTCTTTTCGGCGTACTGGTCATCAGCTGATTGTGTGATTATTTTTGTAATATTACTACGCGGCTCTCATAGACTTATATATCTTAAATCGACAATACATGCAATAAATCATATGAGTTTTTTCTGTCTTTTCGGATTACACCTGTTTCTTAGCCTCGTACAAATACAGCTGATATTTAAAGATACTAAACAGGTTTTGTCTTTATCCAGCAATTAATTTTGTACATTGTTTTTGCTTTGAAAGACAGAAAAACTCATATTTAAAGACACAAAACAGGTATTGTCTACATCTGTGTCATATGGTATATTAATCCCAATGGGAAATTGATATACTATAATGATATAAGTAGTTTAAATGTAACATCAGTAATCAATAACAACCAATAAAAACAGATCTCAACGAAAGAGAATTTTTTTTTTTCAAATGTTAAGAAAATTTTATACTATATTAAAAAAAAACTATGAATAAAATGAAGACGCCTATTTATTGTAACATTACAAAGGTCAGAAGTACACATCTTTGTAACAATCATTGCGTCCACTTACTGGAAATTTCTAAATATAACCTTTAATTTAAATTTCACGGTCCACGTATCACAAATTTATAAAAAAACTAAGTTTAAATGTTTTGTCGAATAAATTGTAAATAGCTATAAATCATATATGACATAGAGGTATTGGTGTTTTTTTTTTTTTCATAAATATATTTTTTCGTCCCGGTATTTTTAGACTGGAAATCCCTTGATATTTCAGTAAGTTACACTGTCTTCCTGGTGACAAAATAGAACTTAAATGATGGTACTTGGATTACCTGCTGAAGATCCCTATAGTGGAAATTACAAAGGTGGATATGATATTGATTTTGTAAGTAATTGTTTTGTGTTTTTAATGTTACAGAGTGTATTGTTTGCTTAAAGTCTAGTGGCACAATTCGTACAATTCGGACGAGATAAAATAACAAAAGAATCATCATGTACATTGTGCAAAGTGAGATGACGAGAGGAGTTTTGATTGCAAATAAAAAATGATGATAAATAGGGGGTAAAAAGGGTGGCAAATATGCATACTTATATGAATACAATTCGTTTTGCTTTTGTGTATTATTCATCATTATTCATTCTGATAGTTATATTTTGCACTTGAAAATTTCATCTGCCGTCGTTTCTTAGTGTTTACTTTACAAGTTTTTTACTAGCAATAATGAGTTTATGTATTTTAGCAGGTAATTCGTGCAACTGTTTTTTATCAATATATTGATACATATTTATATTCCTTAGCTATACCTGCTACTTGGATTCGTAGGACTACCAATTGGATCGATATTGATATGCGGTGTGCTATACTGTGTGAGTTGTTGTTTTCAGAAGATGAAACAATGTGTGTGCAACATATTTTGTCCTCCTTCGTCACATGGTGATTATGTGCTCACTACAGAGCTTCCGCGAACAGGTATGAATGAAACGTGTTCACAAATCATATTTATGATACTAAATTTGTTTACATTTATCCAATTCTTTTTAACTTAATATTCAAATATTGTGTTTGAAACAATCCTAATGAAAAATCGCAAAACTTGAGAATATTTATCCAGTGTTTGGGTATTTATTTTTTTTATTTTGGGAATTTTCTTTTGTTTTATTATCTTGCTTCTTTGTTAAATTTTATCATAACGTTGT
Organism: Mytilus californianus; assembly: GCF_021869535.1. Taxonomy (NCBI): domain Eukaryota; kingdom Metazoa; phylum Mollusca; class Bivalvia; order Mytilida; family Mytilidae; genus Mytilus; species Mytilus californianus. The sequence goes on from NW_026262745.1 coordinate 12,170,110, forward strand.
ATATTTTATAGGTTCCAAATGTGTTATATTTTCAGAATCTAAACAATAATGACCAGTTGTTGCACTACCATGCATCCATTGTAAGTATTCATTTTGTGTATGAATGTTATTCCAGATGTGACAGCATATCTATTCCTCAAACAAATTCATCACAATATCTTATATCAAGTAGAAAATATAAGAAAAACTCAATGCTATTGACATTTCACAATTATTCAAAAATGTTTCAGATAAAAACACAACAGCTACATCAATATAAATTAATGTCATATGGTATGTTTATCAATGAGTCAATAATCAACCAGAGAACAAATGACATATATGTTCGCTATCATAAGTCACCGTATGGCCTCGGAAAATGAGCAAATGCAATACTGCATAGCAAGCTCTTTAAGGTCCGACATGCCAAGGTCTTGTTTAGCAGACTGTTCGTTCAAAGTATTCTCGTACATTTGAGTAAGGTCAAACGTTTTGCTTTAAACATTTGGCACAAATCTTGATTGCAACGGATTGAGAACGCTTGCTAATAGATTATTCTTTTATAATATATAGAGTGTAATACGTCAATCAACAAGTATTTGATATCTTTCAGCTTTCCATGGGATATGCATGAAACAATATTTCTACAGCAAACAACAATGCCCTTTGTGAAGGAAACAAAAATCAAATCGCCATGCATATAATTCAGTGTGTAATACCAATACAAACAACAAGAAATATACCAAATCTACTAATTATATATTGTAAGTCTAAATTGAAAACAACGTTCAAACCTATGATTGCGTTGGATAAAAACCGCAATTTTTATACGTGTGCATGCAAAACAAATTTCTTGGTAGAGGGGTCTAAATATATATATATATATAAATGCGTTTTGTTAAAATATACTTTTTCACTTTTTTTGTCTTTTGGAAAATGTTGTTTGTGCTGTATTTAGACCCCTCTAAAAAGAAATTTGTTTTGCATGCACACGTATAAAAATTGCGGTTTTTATCCAACGCAATCATAGTTTTGAACGTTGTTTTTAATTTAGACTTGTTTATATTTTTTCGTTTGGGCTTGTATTATATTTGCCTTGGGGTTTATATGATCCGTTCATCCTATTTTGACTCCTCAAATTTCAAGAGTCTATCCTAAATTGAGGTAAATTGTTGGGCTTTCCAAAAACCGTTTCGATTCCTAACATCACTGAAGAGACATTATTTGTCGAAATCCGGATATGGTGTACAAAAACCTTTGCACCTTTTGTTTGCGGTATATCATCTTTTCAGCAAGTTAATTGTTTTCTGTTTAGTATTAAATTTAAAATTAAGATCCATTTATTACATCAGTGATCCGTTTATTTGGCAATCGCCAATGGCAGTCAGTAGGGTTTAAGAACATTTGTTGTTCGACATGTTAGTCAAATGCGTTTTGTTAAAATATACTTTTTCACTTTTTTGGTCTTTTGGAAAATGTTGTTTGTGCTGTTTTTAGACCCCTCTAACAAGAAATTTGTTTTGCTTCCACACGTATAAAAATTGCGGTTTTTATTATATTATATTATATTTTGGATAATACTAGAACGAAGTCATTTAGAATAAGTCTAGATATTTAAGCCTTGAACTGTAGCCTATAAGTGATATGAATCAGCAAATTGAGAATTCCTATTATCATAAGACGAAATGTATTCATTAAATGTTCACATGTTTAAATGCATTCATTACAAACGGTACAAGAATGTCACTAAAAACTGTATATTTATTAACCATGTAGTATTAATTAAAACAAAAAAAAACAAATACTTTTAAAATGTTTTCTGATAGATTCAATTCCTAGTCACATATACTAAAAATGGAACTGTACACAAACAAGAACATTCCATTGATTAAATGTCAATGAGGAGTCGTGTTGCTATCTGAATAGACTTTAACATTTGTAAAATTAAAGTGACCAATCTTCTATGGTCTATACAGTATTAAGTTAAGTTAAGTTTTTGACATTAACCTTTTCACGATACACATTCCAAGCAGTTACTATCCAAAGTTTCAAATGTTTACTTTAAAAAAGAGTAGATTCCAAAATGGGCAATCAAAACAATAACAAAAAAAAAAAGAATATGGGAAAGATTACACAGAAAACTAGATTTAGCAACATGAACCCCACTAAAACCAAGGGTTGACCCAAGGTGCTCCGGACGGGTGAGATGCTCCTGTTCCATTAATGACACCCGTCAATTTCTATGCAAACATATTATACAAATGACAAAGAATTTGTAATAAGTAGGTTTGTGACTTTGACCTACATGTACGAAAATCCAGCATTCCATTCACTAGATTGTTCAAAATGAGATGACTTTCTTGGTTGTATTTATCCAATTGAACTTGAAATAAAGGGTACCACTGACATTTTGAATTCTTCGTCTTACATTGACGAAAAGCTAGAAATCTAATTACCAAAATAGTAAGCACAAAAGGTACGAGGACCCCCTATAAAATAAAAAGGTCAGTTGACTTCTACATTATTGAAACTGATAATTTATTCAATTACTGTCTGCTTTGTATTTTTTTGATAGCTGAAAGTACATCGATTCTTGTTTTTCATGTTTGTTCTTAATTTCTAGTTCATCTTGATAGACGATATCAAGATGATTTTTTTTTTTTTTTTTAATTTCTAATCATTACGAATTTCAAGATAATATGTATTTTTTTTGAACAGTCAGAGAAAGAAAACAACTGCAATTCAATGAAGTTTACAATTGCAGAATGGGGCCTATTAGAGAATGCATAAATGAAATAATTTAAAACCGCATAAGGTCATTAAGGTCAAATTAAGCCAGCCCAGACCTTAAATTGTTTATGTTTTACTAAAAATATTCGCATTCGAACCAAAATATTGAAATTTACATATTCTAACTAAATCATGCCCATGAATTATTGCATGGGTACAAATATCATATGAATCAGTAATTACAAAATACAGTACAAATGTGGTTTTAGACTACTATTTATTTTAGCGTTGAATAGAACGATAAATTACAATGATAAAACTATCAAGGTCATAATTTTATGTCATAGCTGCCAGGAATAAAACTCGATGTGCCGCGTGGTTGTCTAAATGCGTTTTGCTCCGTGTTGAAGACCTCACGTTTTCGATTATTCGACAAAAGAAGGACTAAAACATGTTGATTTCAAGTATTGTACATGTAAAGATATTTGTAAATTTTTCTGTCATATATGAAAGGTTTACATTAGCATTTCAACCGCATCGTTGATCCCGTGGTATCGTGTTCGCCTCGAGTGCGAAAGGTAGTGGGATCGAATCCCGTCCGGGTCAAACCAAAGACTTTAGAATTTGTATTTGCTGCTTCTCCGATTAGCACGCGGCATTAAGAAGTAAGAGCAAAAACTGGTCGGCTCAGAGTCAGAATAATTTGTCCAGGTAAGGTGACATATCTTCCTGCGGACCTTATGAACCAGCATGTTAAAAATCCGACTCATCGTGTCGGTCCAGTACAAAGCAGGGTAAATATTTATATTACATTTACATGTTCTCGTCCTGAATATGCATATTAATTTGCCGCTGGACGTTAAGCAGCCATCCATCATCACCATCATCATACGCATCTTAATTATTATCTAATTCTGAGTTTAATCTGTTGTTCTGATTCATGTTACTATAGCATGTATCTTTATTATGGGTGACGTTGTATGTCTCGTTTACACTGAAGCTTTCACAAGTTTAGCGTTGGCTATATTTTTTCCCGATTTTGTTTATAAGCCCTTAATCTTTTTAATAATAAGTTTTTGATTTAATAGGATTCTATAATATGATTGCAGAGAAAATCGAGTATGTTGAGACGTCTGCAAGATGTGTACATGTACATGTTTAATCAAATGCATGTAACGGACACACACTCGTTTTTTTTAAATAAAAATTCAGAATATTTGACGAACAAGATGAATGAGTTGAATTGGGAAAACAAGCGAAAACATATAAAAATAATTAGAAACAACTGAATTAAAAACTATATACCTTTCATTTGAAATATCCCTTTTAAAGTAGAATACAAGAAATATTATTATTGTAATTAAATATTTTATTTTTTATATTCTTTCAAAAACAATATTCATACATAGTCTTATGGAATTTTCTATGAAAGAATGTCGGTAATATTTTGTATCTCACAATAATTTACGTTAACGAAAAAATAGAGTATTTAAGTCCTTTAATTGCAAATGAAGAAATGTTATTAAAAGTATAACGAATCATCACATTGGCATTGTGGTTGCAGTGTATGTAAACAATTATATTTGATTAGTTAAAAGTCTTTAAACAAGAGGCTCTCAATAGCCTGAATCGCTCACCTGTGTTTCAGAGAGAGGAGAGGATTTTTAAATGTTAGCAAACTTGATGAACAAATTGTGTAAAATTGTCTTTAAAGGGCAATAACTCCTTAAGCGGTCAATTGACAATTATGGTTATATTAACCTTATTTGTAGATCTTACTTTGCTGAACATTATTGCTGCTGACAGTTTATATATATCTATAATCATATTCAAAATAATAACAAAAACTGCAAAATTTTGTTAAAACTACCAATTCGGTGGCAGCAACCCAACAATGAGTTGTTCGATTCGTCTGAAAATTTCAGGGCAGATAGATCTTGACCAATTAAACAATTTTACCCCTATCACATTTGCTCTAAAAGATTTAGTTTTTGAGATATAAGCCAAAAACTGCATTTGACCCTTATGTTCTATTTTTAGCCATGGCGACAATGTTTGTCGATGGATACAAACTTCGGATACAGTTTATAAACAAGATACCCTAAGGAATATTTAGTTAAAGTTTGAAGGTAATTGGCCCAGTAGTTTCAGAGGAGAAGATTTTTAAATGTTAGCAAACTTGATGAACAAATTGTGTAAAATTGTCTTTAAAGGGCAATAACTCCTTAAGCGGTCAATTGACAATTATGGTCATATTAACTTTTTTGTAGATCTTACCTTGCTGAACATTATTGACGCTTACAGTTTATATATATCTATAATAATATTCAAAATAATAACAAAAAACTGCAAAATTTTGTTAAAACTACCAATTCGGTGGCAGCAACCCAACAATGGGTTGTTCGATTCGTCTGATAGATCTTGACCAATTGAACAATTTTACCCCACGTCAGATTTGCTCTGAAAGCTTTAGTTTTTGAGATATAAGCCAAAAACTGCATTTGACCCCTATGTTCTATTTTTAGCCATGGCGGCCATGTTTGTCGATGGATCAAAACTTCGGATACAATTTATAAACTAGATACCCTAAGAAACATTTAGTTAAAGTTTGAAGGTATTTGGCCCAGTAGTTTCAGAGGAGAAGATTTTTGAAATAGTTTACGACGACAGACGATGACAGAGACGACAGACGACGACGACAGACGACGGACGACGACGGACGCCAAGTGATGGCATAAGCTCACATGGGGCCCTTCGGGCCCTGGTGAGATAAAAATTGTTGCAATGAAATAAGAATCTTGAACATCAAAAAACTTCAGTAAAGTTTTAGAGATTTCCGTTGTTTTGTATTGAAGTAAATTTAAGTGTGGGTTAACTCTTATGATACAAAGTCAAAATAAAAACTTGCAATCCTTTTAATGAAACCTTTGACATCCTTCTGGATTACCTGAGATCACCCCCGGTTTTTTGGTGGGGTTTGTGTTGCTCAGTCTTTAGTTTTCTAAGTTGTGATTTTGTGTACTGTTTGACATTGCGTCATTTTTTGTTTTTAGCCATGGCATTGTCAGTTTGTGTTCGATTCACGAGTTTGAATATTCCTTTGGTATCTTTCGCCTCTCTCATATACATCAAATATGTAACTTGTATGTGATACTAATTACGCAAACGTTTAAATACATATAAATGTTCGGCATTTGTGATATTTATTAGATGGTCGCGTTTATGATGACTGTCTTGTTCTGATCTGATTTACACTGTTTTATTTGTAAACAATGGTTTATTGATTGGTTGTCTCTAGTCAGGATTTAAAACTCCTCGTCGTAGTTGTTCATGATGGATAGTTAAAGATGGTGACATAAAAATCAGATATAAACTTAATATAGCTTCATCTATGTACCACAACTTGATGATTAGTAACCCAAATATTTAAAAATTATTATGGTCCTAGATCACAGCCGTTTAACGTCTTCTCCCAGAAATTAAGAGATTCAGACAAGAGATACATGTGTAATACCAATATTTTCCCCCGGCCCCCGGCCCTCGGCCCCGCCTCCTATTCGACTTTGTTAACATGGCATTTTTCAAAAATAGGGCAGAATTTGTCTTTTTACTCAAAGTAAAGAAATAGTTGGCATGAATAAAGTTTTATCCTGTCTAGTACTACAGTGAAAATTACAAACAACATCTCATTGCATATAAGAAAATCACAAGACGTTACCCAATCAAATGTTCACCTCTTTTTCCGGTTTACAAGCTTTAGGAAACCATCTCACCTCAAATTTCCAAAATACATTTTTTAGAAACACCAAATCAAAAAGAATGTCTGCCATAGGCCAATATAGGGAATAGGTAGAAAGATTCAGAACAATAAACACCCCAAAACACTAAATATGATTTGATCTGCTTACTTACGTGAAAAATCATTCATGGTAGAGACCTACTGTCAATTTTCCCTGAAATGTGCTTTCTGAGTCTAAATCTACTCGTCATATTCCATTTTTGCAATATTTAAGTAAAATAGGATAGAACTTCAAAAAACGATAGTGCATACAAGGTTAAAGGTGCATGTTCACCATCCATAGAGAAGACATTTATGTTAAGATGAAACGGTTGTCTTCCGCCATCTTGGATTGCAAACAAAAGAACATAATTGGTCTAGACTTTTTATTACGTTAGAAAATTCTAGGGAAAGATTATGTCGACCCTTTTTATCATGAAACCGGATGTGACGTACTATCTTTTGGTGGTATTAAACAGTCCAATAATAGTTAACTTTGGAAAAAACGAAAGATTGTATACTACAAAATACAGCTACTGTTAACCATACAGATTTGCCCACGATGCGGAGCAAAACTTATTTTATTAGGTCTTTCCACTTTTCTGTGAAATGAACTATTGTAAAATTGAAAATGGAAATGGGGAATGTGTCAAAAAGACAACAACCCGACCATAGAGCAGACAACAGCCGAATGCAACCAATGGGTTTTCAATGCAGCGAGAAACTCCCGCACTCGGAGGCGTCCTTCAGCTGGCCCCTAAACAAATATTTGTTCTGATTATTATTAGGTCTTTTCACTTTTCTGTGGAAAGAAATATTGTATTTGTTCTGATTATAATTTTTTTTCCGCCAAATTTTGTTTTGGCGTAAAATGTATGCAATATTTCGCTAAGATATTTCTTATATAGTATCATACAGTTTATGCGCTTTTTATTTTCACCCATTCTAAGCCGAACAATTTTCTTTGTAAGAGTTATCTCCCTATTCACTGTTTATCAAGTGTGTGCATCTCCTTCGTAGCAAAAAAAGATATCGACAACATTCTTTTTTCTAAATTGTTCGTTTCATCCTCAGGAATTTGTCGGTATGTTTTTTTACTCATAAACCATTAACCATATAACCCTGGAATCTTTTAATTTGAGGTCCCTAGGTCCTAACTTAGAAAATGAGGTCAAGGTCAAAGGTCAAGGTCAAGTTCTCAATTTTGACTTTTCTTGTTTTTGCATTTTCTCAAACACTTTTAAAGATATATATATGAAACAACAAGTGCAAAATGTTTGCTTTATTATAATGAAGATATGTTACATTTGGTCTGAAATAAACTTGTGGCATCTTATAGGAGTAAGTGCCCCTAAAATGTCCAATTATAAGGTTAATTAATTATTACTTCAACTTGGTTCATTATAAAGCCATATGACATTTTACAAAAGGTTGGATGACATATGACCTTGAAAAATGACAACCGGAAGTGACCGTGAGAAAACTGGAAGTAGCCATTTTTGTACTCTCTTTATGGAAAAGTACTCGGAATCCATATATTTTGTAATTTTAATACATTAACTTATCACTGAAGACTAGAAATGACTTTCGATAAACCGGAAGGCGGCCAATTATCTCCTGGTTTACAAGCAAAAGTATATAGAAACTATAAATTTTTGAAATCAGTGTGAAAAAAACTATTATGAGACCGGAAGTGAGAGTTACCTCACCAGAAGTAGCTAATTATCTCCCTTATTTCACTCAGAAGTATATAGAAACCAATTATTTATCGCATCAGTATGACGAAACTTATGATAAGATGCCAATTTTAACTTTGGAGTAAACACCAGCTAGCTTCTTTTCAATAAATCTAAAAATTGCTGTGGAAAGACCTGCAATTGTTCTCTGAACAATTGGTTTTTAATTATTATTTTTTTTCCCGCTTAATTTTGTTCTTGCGATAAATATTTGTTTCGCAATATGTCGCTTAAATATTTCTCATATTGTATCGTATAGTTGATGCGCTTTTAAATTTCACCTGCTAAGACGAACAATTTTCTTTGTATGAGTTATCTCCCTATTCACTGTTTATCTAGTGAGTGCATCTCCTTCGAAACAAAAAAAGATATAGAAAAAGTTCTTTTTCTAAATTGTTCGTGACATCCTCAGGAATGTTTGATCTGAAACAATCTAATGACATCTTATAGGAGTTAGTGCCCCTGAAATGTCAAATTATAAGGTTAATTGATCATTACTTCAATTTGGTTCATTATAAAGCCATATAACCTTTTATAAAAGGTTGGGTGACATATGACCTTGAAAAATGACAACCGGAAGTGACCTTGAGAAAACTGGAAGTAATCATTTTTGCACTTTTTTCATGGAAAAGTACTCGGAATCCATATATTTTGTAATTTAAATACATTAACTTATCACCAAATACTAGAAGTGTTTTTCGATAAACCGGAAGTGGCCAATTATCTCCTGGTTTACAGGCAAAAGTATATAAAAACTATATATTTTTTGAATCAGTGTGAAAGCTGAGATCGTAAATGATATTTACTTCACCGGAAGTAGCACATTATCTCCCTTATTTCACTCAGAAGTATATAGAAACCACTTATTTATCGCATCAGTATGAAGAAACTTATGATTGGATGCCAGTTTTAACTTTAAGTAAACAGGAACTAGCTTCTTTTCAATAAATTTGAAAATTAATGTGGAAAGACCTGCAATTGTTCTCTGAACAATTGATTTTTAATTTTGATAAGATTTGCTTTAAAATGAAAGCAATTTTATGTAATGATCTCATAATCTTTTATGGAAAATGGTTAAAAGGGATTAATCATGGGATTCCAATTATAAATTGATGCTTGAACTTTTTAATTTAATCTTGCTTGCCCCTGGGGATAACTTAATCAATTACAGAACATTTATGTTACACTGCAGATATATCGAAATCATGTAATGCCCGATATCAACAGATTCACTGTATAGTCAGTTCGTTACAATCATATATAATTACTTGTGGCTTTTAAGTTATGCTTTGTTCATATGGACACCAGTCACAGTAACTTAAGCTCATATAATGTATATCGCTAAAATGTAATAGTTTTTTTCCTGGTGATATTTCAAAATAAATAAATAATGTGAAGTAAATGTTCACATTCTAGATGTTTTCATTATATTTTGATGAACGTGATTTGTATTCATGTGTGTTTTCTTACCAATCTAATTTCCAATGTATATCAATAGAATTTGTTTATCGTTGAACTGAATATTCCTTTCCTTTCTACCTGGCGTTCTATCTGCAGGATTTTTATGTGGAGACTTAGAGTGTTTATTCAAAAATTCAAAAGCACATGTAGCGCCCACAGAAATCGGAGTCAGACGCTTTTTACAGATTGGTCTCGTCATAATTCACTTCTTTAGTTTACTGACTTAAAAAAAAGCAACAACAAAAATATACCGAACTCCAGGGAAAATTCAGAAGCTCAAACATATCAAACGAATGGAAAACAACTGTCATATCCCTGTCTTTGTATCTTCCTATGATTTGTTTTAGAAAAAGGACGAGACGTTCTTTGACATAACCCTGATTCATCAACTTTCTGCTCAGACACTGGTGACGTTTTATAACGTCTGAGTAGCAGCTTCAAGCTCTTGAATACCGAATGATTTTGAAACTGTATATTCCATATGCAGGTGAAGTAGGTATATTGCTGGGGTATTGATATATAGGTTGGGCAAATTTATAATTTCAAAAATTAAAATCGTCTCGTTCGTCATAGATTCTGGTACTGAGATGACCGCTTATGTCAAATTCGAGGTATAAGTCTAAATATGAGGCGCAGGAAGCCGTGTCATTGTTTCTTTAATTTCTAGTTATGGAGTTTAGTTAACGTACAACTATCACTTTAATTTATTTAGTACGTGGTTATGTACATGAATCGAATCGAGTGCACCCGTGGCATAAAATATTGGTGTATCAACTTGTATATATGATATATGTTAATAACTTTAAATTCTTTATGCTTATAAATAAGCTCTACTCCTTCTCGGTGCTAATGTAGAGCATTTACTATGTCTTATTTTTCGCAATAAAGTTAATCATAGTAATAAAATTCTTTATAAAAACGTTTGATTTTACTGATAAACACAAAATTATTATCTACAACATTCTCACAATCAACGACAATTGATACAATAAGATAGTTAAATTGTTAGCATCATGATACTTGTATAAATAAGATAACAAAGTTTTGATTTAGTAAATGTACTTATTGTGAAAATATATTGGATGTTTTTACTGTCAGACACTATTACAACAACCTATATTTCCTGCATTGGCAAAACATACAAGTAAAATCAAACAAATCTTTTTGATGATATCAAATTTCACTGATCTTCAGGAGTAAATGTAATGTGAAATGGAGAGTCAAATTGCAGATGGAATTTGATCATGTCGAGCTTCAAAGTATACATGTACCTTATTTATCTAAAGTATAAATGGCAAGTATACTTGTATCTAAACTAATCCTGTTGCATATTTAAGACTACATTGTTGCTTTAGAACGTCTTCTAAAAGTGTACTTTTATATTTGTCCCAGTCCACCTTAGTCTGAAATTTATCTTGTAACTTTGATTCCGTTGGGTACGGCCTTAGTTCCTCTCTGAGAGTCCTGCGAAATCTGTCATTGGCGTATTTCAAGAAAACTTTCTTCGAGAGCATTACTATCTCAGCACCTCGGCTTACCTGCGAATGTAACAAATAAGAATTAGATTTAAATATTGGAAGGTCTCTTAAATCATAACTACTTCCGTCATTTGCCTAAAGGTTGTTTGCCATGTATTTGAATTATTAACACCACTGTCAGATATAATTGTATGTTGTCCGGGTTTGGCTTTACTATAGTTTTTTTACGTTTGTATTAGGTTTTGGACATTGAACATCATTGATGAGACATTATTTGTTAAATCCGGTGCAAAAAGAATTTTAAAGTTAATTTTATTTAATGCAGTTTTATCTGATACAATAATTCTAAAATGGCTGTGATGATATTGGCTTGCCGTTGTTGTGAATTTAATATTGTAGTAATTTCTTAAAAGTGGCCTTGACCTGTTTTATTTTTGTTCTTTAGTTTAATATTTAATAAATGTTCAGTGTTATACCGTATATAGCACTTCTGTGTTGACATGAATTGTCATTGATATTGTCATATTTATAAATTAACTGTTTACTAATTTTAAAATTGTTCGAAATACTAAAGATTTTCTACTCCAGGAATAGATTATCTTAGCTGTATTTGGCAAAACCGTTCGGAATTTTGGGTCCTCAATACTCTTCCATTTCATACTTCATTTTTCAGTTAGGTTAACTTTTTTTATTCAAGCGTCACTGATCAGTCTTTTGTAGACGAAACGCTTGTACAAAATTATAAGCCAGGTATCTTTGATGAGTTATTTAATACATGAAGATCTAGAACAAAAAAGTAGTGACTAGAAATAATAATTTACATACCAAACATAAAGGTGGCGCTTCATTTACCAAATCTTCAACGTCATCTGAACTCCACCCTGATAAGGTATTCAGTCCCTGAAGGTAAAAGTAATTTATATCAATGTAGAGTTTGTATAATATGTTCTTAAGGATGTTCGCTCCTTTTGTTTTTGAATTTTTGTCAGATATTCGGAATCCTCTGGTTTTATCCATGTAGTGCCATTAAAAATTTTGCCCACTAAGCCCTACTTTTTTTTATAATTTTATAACATATAGTTTAAAAAGCCATATTTGAAAATCTTGTAAAATCCTTGTAATTTTTTCATAGTTTTTGATTTCATTTTTTTCTTCTTTTTTAGTTCCGTTATTAATATACTATCAATTTATAACAGTCTTTTAAAAAGCTTGTTATTTTGAAACAGAGTAGCGAACATCCTTAATACAATCATTATCATTAATTAAGTTATGTTTATATTTAAATGAGTGTATGTCTTTCAGAATGCATTCGAATGTCACATGCTAATGAGAAAAGGACACATAGTTAAGTTTGGGGTATTGGAATAGAAGACCGAGTAGAAGATGTCATAAGAATCATGCGAAAAATAAAACAAGCCTCTTTGATTTTCATTAGCCACAATTTCTACAGTTTTTAACCCCTCAATATAACGTTTGCAAATATTTTGCATTGTCCGATCTTTAAGAAAATACGTTTAAAAGTGGGGTGACGTCTACCATCGTCGTTTTGAGAAAGGTATAATCATTAGGAAATAAGCTAGGGTCGTTGTAAGTTGCCTACTTCTTGAACAGTCAATAAGTTCGACGACTTTTCGAGAGAACTGTTAGTTCATGATTTTGATATGGTGCTTCTGGAAATAAATATAAAGTTAAATTAACAAAAGCAAAAGTCAAAAGTCAAAAGTCGGATGACCATAACAGAGGTGTAAACTATCTTTTGAAGGTTGGAAAAAGTTTCCCAATTGGGCAGGGATTTCTATTTATATGGCAAAATTTAGACTTTTAACGCATAAAATTTATATTATTTAGTGCATGTGTACAAAAGCAACACTTTTATTTTACAACCATTTCAATATGCTAAATAATTAAGCGAGGTGGATCTATCTATTGGTAAATATCTTCCCCCTGAGGTCAATCTATTAAACATGTTGATTGCAAACGACATTAATGTAGAGTACCTTTTTTACCTGGCGTCAATTGAGGAATAATAGGGTAATAGAGGTGTATTAGCGCAATTGGCCTTTTCTTATTTTGGTAAAAATCCTTCGATTTCTTGCCAACGTTGTCAAATACTACCTTAAATGAAGTTGTGTAATTGTTTCCAAACGACTTTAAATGACATGATTAATGGATGCAATATTTCATTCGTTTATTTTTCTCATCGGAGTAGTTTTAAAGTAACATATTTTAAAAGATGTGATTTGAAACCATTCCATTTGTCGAAATTTTAAAACAGTGATTTAAGAATCACAATGTGAATATTGTTCAAATTTCTGCTTATGACCAAAATGCAGATAAACAGTATAGAGGATATTTTTCGGGTTAATAATATTTTTTTAAATCTATTTAGTTCTAATTGCAATAATTAGTGTCGGTTTGTAAGCATTTGACATACATACAAGGACTGAAATATAAGTATGCAATGAAAAACAGTGTGCAAAAAGTAAAATAACAAAAATACCGAACTCCAAGAAATATTCAAAACGGAAAGTCCTTTATCAAATGGCCTTATCAAAATCTCCTTATGTACAAAATGGTGGATTAAACCTGGTTTTATAGCTAGCTAAACCTCGCACTTGTTTGACAATTGCATAAAATTCCATTATATTGACAACATAAGAATGTCAGTAAAGAATTGTGCTCAGTATGTTTGATATGGTTTATATATTATATGAGTGTGTTTTCAGTATGGGGACTACACAAAGGCCATTTGCTTGTGATTAATAACAATACTTAACTACAGACATTTGTTTTAAGAGTTCCTTTTAACCACAAATGATTGTAATAGTACTCACAAATACATCTTTAGCTTGAAGTAACTGTACATGTACAAATACAGAATTCTTTCTGACTGTGCAAATTTCTTCTGATTCTGGAACATTTTTCTTCAAGGGAGCCTCCTTTTCAATCATTGATGCTGTTGGAAACATCTGATGTAAAATATGTTCTTGATGTAAAACATAATTGTATTCGAACTGATCTTTGCACTTTTCCTTACTATGAAACCACGATGATGTTAAATATATATAATTTATTTATTTTGAAAAAATATTTCCGTACTCCTAACAACAAAATTATTATATCTAAATTTACCTGTGTACGTTATTTTATTTAACGCCATTTTGTCCCACTTAGAGTTGTCTTTTTGACATTGTTCTAAAACTTTATTATTAATATTTTATTTATATTGTGTCATAGATCAAACTTATTCGTTCAGTGTATGCTTACCTTTTTTTTGTTTATATGTCTTTTTGATCAAGTAAAGCCATTTCAATTGATATTGTATAGTGTTTCTTTTTATATTGTAATGTTACACTACTGTTTCAGATTATATTGAAGGTTGGCGCCTGTTAAAACGTTTAAACCCGCTGCATTTGTATTCACCTGTCCTAAGTCAGGAGCCTGTTCAGTGGTTGTCGTTTGTTGATGTGGTTCATAGGTGTTTCTCGTTTCTTTTTTTATATAGATTAGACCGTTAGTTTTCCTGTTTGAATTGTTTACACTAGTCATTTTGGGGTCCTTTATAGCTTGCTGTTCGGTGTGAGCCAAGGCTCCGTGTTGAAGGCCGTTCTTTGACCTATAATTGTTTACTATTTACACATTTTGACTTGGATGGAGAGTTGTCTCATTGGCACTCATACCACATCTTCTTATTTATATTTACGTTTAATAAATCACAATTGTTTCCGAACAGGTGATTGCAGCTCTCCTTATCGTAAAACCACTATGATGAAAAATGAAAATACTTAATGTAAAACACATTTGTATTTGAAGGGATCATTGCAACTCCACTCATTATGACACCATTGAAAAGGAATAATAAAACTGAAATATTTAAGAAAAGGCATAAGAACACTTTTTGGATGAAAATAAATAAAAGCAGATGCAGGGAATGCCTCGAAGAAACAGCAACACGACGATAATAAACCTCTAATGACGTCAACATACGGTCTTCAATAGTAAACGAATTTCTACTTTTCACTTATATGCTGATACGATTTGTGTTGCGATTTAAGTCCCAACTACATGTTTTACTTTTAAATTCATTTCATTTTTATTGGTCTAGTAATAGTTAACTTGTTTAATGATGAATGCATTCTCAGACAATAAACAAGAATATGAGCTCCTAGGACACCATGTCACTCTCTAACTATCAAAATCCAATGTTCTGTGAACTGAGAAATCAAAACCCTTATTCCTGACAACATAATCACTAAACAAATACTATAGCA
The DNA here is from genome assembly GCF_021869535.1 of Mytilus californianus. NCBI lineage: Eukaryota > Metazoa > Mollusca > Bivalvia > Mytilida > Mytilidae > Mytilus > Mytilus californianus. The sequence continues at coordinate 12,185,543 of NW_026262745.1, forward strand.
GCAAAACAAAAACACAAAATTATCAATTCTAACATCCGATACTTTGCGTACAGTGCCTTATAATACGACAAAAGCAATAATGCATATATATATCATTTCAGTCTATTAGTCTAAATCATGCAATGTACTTAATTTAGAAATGCGTGCAATTATAGGTTTATATGTTATTCAAAGAAATAACATGTTAGTTTAAAGACAAAACTAAGAATTTTATAACATTAGATATAGTTTAAACATATGAATAAAACATAAGAAAAACATCTAAGCATTTAGAAATTAGTAAGCATGCACCTAGATATTATAAAGCAAACACATATAAATGCAACATCTTGATATATTTGTTAAAGGTTATATAATATGATATAATATGCGAGGTAAACGATGATTCGAGTTGGAATTACAGGTAAATGTTAGCCTTGTAATAGGAAAGTGTTAATAACCGTGGTTAGTTAGATTTTCAAAAACTCCCACGATAATACTAATGCACCTACGTAGTGTGGTTTCATCTTCAACAAAGATATCATTCGGTCATTGAACGTGCTAGCAGAAATTCCTTTAGAACCATGATGCGTTGAATGTACTGGAGGCATAACTAGAACATCACTATTCTTAACAGAAGTGATATATGTTGTACCATTGTTGTCAGTTTCGTCTTTTATGCAAGTTAATTGATTATTTAGCTCAAGTTTAGGTAAAGCTGCCGCTTGTTCTTTCTTTTTCGTCTCATTTTTCTGTTTTATTTTCCGATCTCTTTCTTCTTCCTGATCACCTGTCTTCCTTTCTTTTAATGTCTGGGAATTTTAAGTCATATATTTTGTAATGTAACTACATGAACTAGCAGGACACAAAAACACAACCGATTTTGCAATACATATACAATTTATACTGTGGATTCAATTCTTTTCGGGGGTATCAGTTTTCGTGGAAATAGGAAAACTTGCATTTTCGTAGATATTTGATTTGGTTTTTTTTGCAAAAGTCTGCATACATTCCTATAGAAAAATAGTAATTGGTTGAACATTTAATTTCGTGGTTCCCCTGTGACCACGAAATGCACGAAAATTGGTATCCAACGAATAATAATGAATACACAGTAAGATAACAAACTGTTGTTCTAAAACTTACAAAAAAGTATATATTTACTTATTTAAGAACAATAATTGCATTTCTGAGGGATGGATAGGGATCCCTGATTCCATCTTACTTTCCTCACCTACTCCCACTTCCTCCTCCTTACTCCCAGACAAAATCCGTCAAAAAACTTTTCCAGCATATCCCTATTTTTGCTACCCACTTCCACCGTTCTCCCTTCTGACTCCCGCTTCCCTCCCCTAACTCCCGCTCCTGTCATTCCCTTACCCTTGTCCATCCCCTCTTTTCTAATTTGTATTTTGGTGGTAGATCAAAATCCTCATTTACATTTATACAATTTTCAGGATACATAAATTTGTTTAAACTATTGACTATCTATTATGCATCGAATCAGGAAACAAAGGATTCCTCCTGGCATATCGACAACAGGTTTGCCGAGTTTATTAGTTTGATGAGCTCAGCAGAAAGTTTGTATTCCAATGGGTAATAATTTTGCACCACTATTGGCCGACTTGATTTTTACTCATATGAAGCAGAATTCATGCAGAATGTTCTCTAAGACAAAAAGCGAACGCATCTTACAAAGATTTTTAATTTCACGTGCAGGTATATTGATAATAATAAGTCACTCAATAACCCACCTATTCCAATGCGTGATAACATCTCATATATCCCAGTGAACTTGAGATTAAGGATACTACAAAAAGTAGAATGTCTGCTTCATATCTTGATATCTTGCTCGATATTTACACAGACTGACAACTTCAACTAAAAATCTATGACAAACGTTCTGATGTTTACATTTCTTATTTGATACGTTTCGCTCGTGCATTTTCACACTATGTGGACTTTATTATAATGGGTGTGCTCCTTATCCATAAACTGTTCCAACATAGTTTTGAGAAAGAACGACTGAAATCGACATTGCATAGGTTTTACGGTCAACATCACTACGATTTGTCGGTGTCTCAACTCGCTATAGTCATGTTTCTATCTTTAGATATCAGTATGGTCATCTGATTCGTAATTTTACCCATTGTGTCCTAAGACCGAGTGTTAATTTGTATGGTGGCAGATGAGTACATAGCAGGATACCCTTTCCTTGTCGACGCACCCGGTCTCACTCCTTTTGGAGGTAATGCGATTCCCTATGTTTGGTACCTGGATTTGTCCCTTCTTGATCGATATACGAGATTTGAACATCAATAAACTAATGTCATCTTATTTTATAGTTCTCACATCGACATGAATTGTGTAAAAAAATGTATTTGACAGGAACATTGTTACAGTATTCATGCATGATATTTGCACTCTTATTGATTGACCGGATAAATCTAAAACTAATCAATGAAAAAAATGCTTAACTAAAACACAACTAAGGTGTCACTACATTTATTGAGGGATTCAAAATATATATGGATTTGGTTTCAAACGTAAAGCATGCAATAAGTGATGTTTCAATCGAGAATCTAGCTTTTTGATTGTGCAATCTGTGTAGCTATATCTAAACTTGATTTTAAAGCCATTTACCTGTTTCAATTTTTCATAATATTTTGACATTTCTTCAAATACTTCTGGAGTCATGACAAATTTTCGTTTATGAGCAATTCCAGTGTCTACCCTTGGTGCTGAAAACATTAGAAAAGTTTTGATATGAATGGGTTAACATGTACCATGGACGATATAATCTTCGTGAAAGTGTTTTTGTTTAGCAATATTAGAACAAATGTTTTGTCAATGTTAAGGGAAATATCAATTATTTCTTAGTTTAAATAGTTTCGTCCAAATAATGTAGACATTTAATTATCGTGTCATTTCATATTAACTGTAGTCTTTTACATAACTCAGATAAATCAATAAAACACTACCACACATTTAAAATAGAAATTCAAACACTTACATGCACTCATACCTAATTCAGGTAATATAATATCACTGACGGGATCTGGATGAATATAGCTCTGTCCAGCTTTCCGAGCTTTTGCTGCTTTCAAATCCTTCATCACTTCACATGTTCCCTGAGTGTAAATTATATCATGCATAGTTCAAAAGGTGTGTACGCTTATTCCAGAGTATTAAGACCTTTTCTATCAATATCCATTTTCTTCGTAGTAATTAATTAACCAAATCGTGGGCGTGAAAACCGTTTTTAAAGAATTCATCAAAGATACCAGGCTAAACAATTTGAACACCAAACGCGAGTTTCGTCAACAATAGCAGTGACGCTCGAGTAAAAAAGTTAAAAGGCCAAATACAGTACGAATCTGAAGAGCATTGAGGACTAAAAGGACTAAAGTTATTGTTCGCAATAATCTTGTGTATTGCATCAACTCAAAATTAGAGTACTAGTATTTATTTCCATGGACAACAATGGAAAAGCAAAATCAAATGTATATCTGAATGGAAACTTCGTGGAAACATAGTCTGACAGCTTAATAATCATGAATAAAAATGTGTTGCATTATAAGAACGTCATTGCTGAATATGTTCCTATGGAACAGAAAGTAATTTATCAAACTTAAGAAGTGACACGACAGTTTAAAGTCGTTATTTTGAATCATCTTACATATTAACATTTGTCTACAAATTAACTACTTGCACGATCATTAATTTGCATTTTTACAAATTTGAAAGATTTGCTTCCCTTTAGTCATATGTCGATACTTACTGATTTCACGCAATATAACCATTCGCTTGTTTTACCATTTGGTGTAATAAGACTCCCTCGCCTGTTAAAATAAACACAAATGTTAAATATCACATACAGTTTACCTTGAAAAAAGCCTACATGGTTTATATGTTCTCTTAAAGGTATACAAGTTCTTGTATGAAATTAGTAGCACAAATTCAAAAATCTTAAAACTTAAATGAACAAAACAACATAGTTTTTTTAATGGTTGAATAAATATAGCTTTATACTTTTGTATGACTTTATCAATCATTATAATCAAAATCATCATTTTGCAATTTCTGAAATCTAATCATGTTTTCAAATAGCTGATGAATATTATTATTATTTGGCATTTGATCTGGGTTCTATTCATAGCTTACTGCCATGTTATGGCAGAATCAAATTGCAATCTTGAACAATATGGCAAGATACCGGGCTAAATAAACTATCATTTTGTCCAAACTGCTATACAATATTTTTTCTACTGCATGTTTGTTTTACCTTTCATTCAATTTGCTGAAGGACATTCAATAAGACTAAAGGCCTCACTGTGACTTTGAGATGAAGAACAGCAATAAAAGCGCTGTTCCTTTGCTTTTTGTGTGTTTCTGCTGTGCATGTACTGATTTTGTGTCATGGATGGATACCCATATTCTTTGTTTTTCTATAACATCTGAGTCGTCATTGAACATTGCAATACCTTCAGCAAAGATGACTTTTGAAAATGCCTTTGCTTTGTTTTTTGTCTCTTATCGTATATTATGTTTCCTCGCATATTTTTTCAACTTTCGGCTTTGAGCGTCCCAAATGTATAACAAGGAATGAGCAAACACCGATAAATTATGTATTTGTTTGAGTAACAAGATCAAAAGGAATGAATGATTCTGCAAACATAAAAAAAAAATTGCATGTCGTCGAAGAATGTCAGGTTTCTGATATTTAAGAGACAACAGTAGTGTTTATGTTTAAATCTCATAAATCCATTGAGAAGATAAAAATCATTCAAAGTAAACACTCAAATAATATAGTACAAAGAAGATGGATGGAAATTTGTTTGTTGTCATGATTCTACCAGTGTATTTTGACTTACTTGAAATAATGCAGAACGCATGTTCCCGGTTCATTGACCAAACATTCAATTGGCCATTGTGACAGAATAGGAACTTGTCTGTGAAAAAAATTTAAGACGTGTGATACATTATGCAGTTCAAATATCAGTGAAGGAACTAAATCCATTTGAAATTCATAAAATTTTCTCTCGAAAACGTTTCAAATAACTTTATCAAACAAAAATTAAAATAAAAACAATTTCCACCTACATAGAAAAAAAATGAAACATATAATTAATGAACAATCGGTGATAACAATTTAAAAGCAAATTTACTGAAATAAAGATACAAGTGTATACATGTATAAGTTAATCAAGTTTAAGGATCTTATTTGAAACTTAATGACATATTTTAAGGAAAAGCCCAGTTGCATTACCTTAAAAATTTTACATGTTCTGCTTCTTCATCTTGGTCATCTGCTTTCATGAATATAGCATTGAAGTCTTCTTTACCGATTACTAATAATTCCATTGGCGTCGTGCTTTCAACTGTTGCTGTTCTTTTTGTGTTGAATATCAAACCGATTTCCTTCAATTGAAATAATTTTGAAACTCATTTATAATGTTATCCAAGTCATATGATTTCCTCATAGGAGATGTAATTTCAATGATAATCATTATACTTTTTTAGATTAACTTTATTTACGACAACCTGACTACACCATGGCATACAAAACGGCAAAACGACAAACAAGTCTACAAACAAAACGTAGAAAACTAAACACAACTGAGCAACACGAACCCAACCAGCAACCAGTGTGATCAAGAGTGCTGCTCCAGTAGGCTAAGCAGATCCTGTTCATATATGACACTCGTCGTGTTATTTATATAAATACAAATTTGCTGACTAGTTTAATTCTGGGATGTCACATACGAGGAAAAATTGGACGTATTTGTGGTTACGACAATTAGACCATATCCGTCGTCATATGTGAAACAGATATTTCATAACGGTCCAACAAAATGAGGTCACTTATTAGTTTCAAAATTAATCTGAGACCTGTCTTTGATTGCTGATAAAATTGATGTTAATAGTTTTGACTCTGCTTACCCTTTTGGTACACCTGCGGATCCCCTAGTTTTTGTTGGGGTTCAAGCTGCTCAGCAATGAAATGATTGACGAATAACTTTACACTTTACAAGACTTAACCTTTTTTTAGATTGAGATTCAGATGATGTTAAGATCAAAATGTTAAGATCAAAATGGCCATTAAAACCTAAAATGTATTTACGATTAGAAAATCTTTTATTGTATTTTAATCATAATGCAATTTACTATTTACAGACTGCTATGTGAAATGTTAATATAAGTAATCTATCTTATTACTTTGATTGGTTAAAACTTTTTTAAAATGTATCTGGTGTTTGCAAGGTTAATAACATAAAGAAAGTGGCGATGTCTGAACACATCAACCTAATACAACAGGTCAAACAAACAAAATTAAAGTCTAACAGCATGGAGCTAATAGAATTAAATGGCAGTAAATATACTTCTTTATTCATTTTTATTAGTGTAGAGCATATCAAAGTCGATTCAATTGAATTTTAAAAAAATCAATTGCTGATAAAAACAAATAAAATACAAAATTACCCCTGTTTGAGTTAATCTACATGCTATAGTTCTTAAAATAAATCTACAGCACTACAGGTACGGGAATTGAATCGAACAAGTAAGCTTCAACAAAACTAATCAGCCGATAAATGAAACTACTCACATCACTGTCTTTAACCATTCATACGTGTATATAGTTTGGATTCATGGGACTGTACGAACTTTGCATTTTACATGCAATAAGAATAATTTTTCCTATTTAAATTGCATCTTACATAACACTGTACTCTGTTTGATACTAATCATGATAAATTAAGACGATTCGTTAGATTTCCCCATGTAAAATATTTTGCAGTTTGAATAAATACCAATTGAATGTATTTATATATATGCATGTTGAAGTGGAGTTATCGATACAATTTGAGATAGGGTAATGACGACATTCTTTTCTTTCAACAGACACAAACACACAAAAACACAAATAAAATTTATGGGTCGTCTTGTCTGGTACGTTACAAGTTGGCACTTCTTTGACGGGACATGGGAGATTTTACTGGTGAAAATTATTACATTTTGATATACCAAAGAGGGACGAAAGATACCAAAGGGACAGTCAAACTCATAGATCGAAAACAAACTGACAAAGCCATGTCCAAAAATAAAAAGACAAACAGACAAATAATAGTACAGATGACACAACATAGAAACTAAAGACTAAGCAACACGAACCCCACCAAAAACATGGGGTGATCTCAGGTGCTCCGGAAGGGTAAGCAGATCCTGCTCCACATGTGGCACCCGTCGTGTTGCTTGTGTTATTACAAATCCGGTAAATAGTCTAATTCGGTAGGTCACATTCGTGAAAAGGGAAGGGTATTGTAGTTACGACAAAAGGAACTTATCTGATATCATCTGTGAAACGGTTATTCCATAACGGTCAACCAACTCGTGATGGCGTCCGTAAAATTTAAGAAGGGATGATTTCAACTTCACCATTTGGAACTCTTGGTTTAATAGCTTCCTTGTGAGCAGCAATCCTCTATCAAGGAAATCATGATAGGAAATACAAGCCCGGGAATATCGTATCAATTGGGAGATATATACTCCGTATGCAGGCGCTGCTGGAATGTTGCTACATATAAATGGAAAGTTCACAATTGGGAAGCTGAAATCATCTCTTTTGTCGTAAAGTTTTGTTTTCAACCTACCCTCATTGTCAATTTCTAGATGTAAGTCAAGATATGAGGCAGACTTAACTGTATCTGTAGTATCCTTTATCTCTAGTTCGATGGGATAGATTCGTTCAACATAGTCACCAAATTTTGTATCAATTGATTCAGATCATCTAAATGCTCCTCACAAGTGACAAAATGTGAACCGAGAAATGAGATCAGGGTTTTGAGGTTAATGTAACATTCTATATGACAAAGCAATTGATAATAAAATACAATAACTAAAAGCAAGCTAAGTTGAAGTACTGATAAAACAAATAAAAACTTCAGGATCTTGGTAAAATATGACAGAAATGTCTAACTCGAATGCGTTTTCCATGTTGTCCAATTCTATAAATATATTAATTTAGCCTGACGTCAAGAACATCCGTTTAATCTGTTCATACAAACTATTTCATTGAAGTGGACATTTATGAATTTTGACTTGTATCCCAATTTATTACAAATATTCCAATTTAATCCTAACATACACGAGTGCAAAAAATAAATAATTCAATATTCGAAATTCGGTATTAACTGAATTAACAAATAAGGAGGTAGCCGGCTATTTATTCGGTCGGAATTGTAACGCTTAATACGCTTAATCCAATGACTTGTTGGGTGAGACTGTCAAGATTTCTGCACAGAAATGAACCCTTGGCCTTTGAACATTCGTTTTCAAGTGGTAGTCCTTATCTTATTTCGAAGTTATGTCATTTAGTTTTCTTTCTATTCACATACTAATGTTTTCCGCATATCATCTTTACAAAATGGGTAATTGTTTAACCAATTGAAAACAAGCTAGGTAAAATAACATATTTTTTGAAAATAACTCGATATAAACTTAATTTTGGCAAAGTATCAAAATTCTGTATTTTTTATACCCTTATACTACCTTAAGAGCCCTTCTTCGGCAATATCAAGAAAATTTTTGATATTGCATTGCTAATATCTTATTTCGAATCTTGAATTTTAAATTCAGATAATGAATATCTAATTATTTTTCGATTTTCAACAACCATACAACTATAGTCAACTATATACATTAAAAAGAACCTTTATTGACTTTTTTAGGATCTCTAAATATGCTATTAAAATAAGAAAGAAAAAACACAAAAAATATACAAACACAAAAATATCTACACAGGCTAAGGATTTTTTTTTACATTACCCCATCTTCCCATGAAAACTGTAATAAATATATGAATAATAACAAATTAGATTTATAATACGTGTGTTTACTTTTGAATAGAATGTCCTGCTCAGCTGACGTTCTCAAGTAATACTTGATATATTGATCTGAAGATGAAAAGGACGCCGGTATTGTATTTCCTTATATTCTAAACATAAATGAATGTTTTATTTATGAACCTAGTAACCTACACTTGATCTTCTTTATATTTGCTTGCTTGCATTTTGAAAGACATGCAAATCAATTATATTTTGATATGAAGTTTGGGATATATTTGTTTGTCTACTCTGTGAAAGACTTACAAATCAAATATCATCTGATATACAGTTAAGGATATATTTGTGGAAGGGATATATTCGTATCAAGGTGAAATTAAGAGTGTGTTAAGCCTTGACATTACCCCAAAACTTTGTCCTTTGGTCAATCTGGCTGCCACTTGCACTTTTGTTTCCCCGGTTCTTTCATTTCTGACCATCTTCTTCACGAAAGCTTTAATGAATAAAAGTTATTTTGTATATATTCACGTATCAAAAACATAAGTCTTACTTTTAAGGGTATGTACATACAAAAGATAAATTACAATTGAATATCAAATTAACACAAACTATTTTGATTAGATAAGTTAATACTTATCTGAGGATACATGGTCATCTACCCTTACTTAAAAAAGGTTTAGCAACAAATATTTCTTTATTTTTTATTTCAAAATTCTTCTAAACATAACAATAAATAAACTATTCTTACAGGGAAAAAGAAAGGGTAGTGTTTATAGTCCATACACATTTTATTAAAGTATCTAGATAGTTTGTTATTTGATCTGCTTATTTATTTGAACAATACCCTGTTTATTGACATTTTGATGTCTGAATTTAATCAATCTCATCCGTTTGCAGTTTAAATGGTATACAGTACAAACCTGTGCCAGCTAAAATGAAATAAAATGATTCTGCGTTGTGGCCTTCTCGTAATATAACTTTCTTGGGACCAAGTCTGAAAAAAATCATAACTTTAAAATTTGGTTTCATAAATTTCAAGACTACTAGCATTGTCAAAACACTCCATTTACACAAATTTCATTTTACTGCATTTTAAAACAACGATATAAGATATATATTTTCGTTGATAGTAAACCCATGACTTAAGTATATTGATTATCAATGTTTTTTGTGTAAACAATTCTTTTTATTTATTTAATCATCCAATCATTCTTAACACGACTGTAAGCGAACATTGCCGAAGATAACTATTTTTTTACAGAATAACAGGCGATACTAGTTAACAGTTATTATCTAAACACATCCATCCATTTGAACATACCAACCAAGGCAAAAAATTGTAGAAAGACACAAACTCTCACAGCGCATATGTCAAAACCAAAAACAAAGAGACAGCGCTTTAATTGCATTTCATCCTCTCACAATCACAATAAGGCCTTTAGCAAGGATAAACAAAACTCTCACCGCACTGCAAGTTCAAAACGGCCGCTAGCGGAACTGTATGCCTCTTGGTTGAAGGCACGTGTTTACCGGGAAAAAATTTTGTCAATAATAAAATACAATAGTAATCACAAACTACATTTGACAGCTCATTAGACTGCACTAGCAACCAACTACTATCTAATTCTTAACAAGATACTCACAAAACTAAACAATGAAGAACAACACAATGGCTTGATATCCAAACCTTAAAATTAAATATGTAATTTACTATAATATATTAATAATATATAAAGTACATACGTTTGATACCATGCAACTTGACATAGTCGTTCTTGTGTCCGAAGAGGATAATCAGCCAATGATTTTAAAGCTTGTAAGCCATGCATAACCTGTTGGTAAAGAAATCAATGTATGTCTTATTCTCCTAAGATTGCCCCTCTCTCTCTCTCTCTCTCTCTCGCTCTTTATCTTCTTTTTCAATTTTAATATCTTAATTGCCTTTTAAAATATTTGATTATTTCTAATTTCTGTCTGCCAGTATATATGAATGAATATATTTGGGAGGCGTCATTCAGACACAATTCAAATAAAGACAAGTTTTAAAATAAGATTCTACATATATGGTCTTTTGTTCGTGATCTCTAATATAACTACATGTATCTGAAATCAAAATAATTTTTCTTCGAGAATTTGTTTTTGCTTTCTTCTCGTGTCTCATCTTGTGTGTGTGTGTGAATTTTGGGGTTTTTTTTCGTTTGTATGTGTGTTTTGTTTTGGGTTTTTTTCTTTCTCTTTTTAGCAAATAATTTATTTCTTTTTTAGAAAAAAAAACTTGTTGATAGGTGCATACTGTCACAAAAAATGAATTTAGAAAAAAATATACGAATTATGAAATTCCAATACGTTATTCAAAATGATCTAAAAATGTCCATTAATGTTTTAAAGATAGTATAATATATTACTTGTTTAACCATATCTTGTGTCCTGAAGCTTGCCCTCGTTGTCAGTGTTTTTCTATGTTCTTGTGTTAAAGATATCTACAATTTAAAATAAAAAATGTTATTGTTACACAAATCATTTACAGTCCTGGAAATTCAGTTATGAAATAATTGAATCAGATTTGAAAGAAATCCCTGAGTGCCTTAGTGCTATGTCCGTTGACCTCACTCAAATACCGTTTGCTATACATTTCGGTGACTCTAATATGACGCCCTGCTTTTTGATTTATTTACTATTATTCATTATAAACCAGGACCAACAGCTTTTGATGACTCCACAAAAGGTTTAAAAGGGTAGAAAAAAATCATATTTAGTTATGGGGTCGTCCGATAAAACAAGAATGTTGATTTTTTTTTGTAAATTATCCTAGTAGACCAAAAACAACTTATTGCAGATTACTCGAGGTAAATTTTGTATTTTAATATAAGTTGGCCCGTATGTTTGCTCCACTACGTGCCATTACGGATTAAATGTTTATAATAATGAAAAATTATCACTAAACAACGCACAGCCACAATTTTTTTTTTTAAGTATTTTCACAAAGTTTTGTTTTTCGTCTATTTCCGTCCGAAATCTAAGATTCAAATGATAGTTGAAATGGGATTCTTCGGGGAAATATATGTGTGCAATTGATTTCTTTAACTGCTTCGTTATAAGCCTAGTATCGTTGATGAGTTTTTTCATAAGTAAAAGTTGCGTGAACAAGGGGGATGATGTAATTATTTCTCTTCACATTTCATGTTTGGTCATTGTTTTAAATCTTTGATGGCTTAAGGTCATATGATCCTTCAAATGTAACAAAAACCATGAATATGTTTTATATACTTGAATGGCTAAGATTTACTATCAAACACGTGTACATAGACTTTGATTTGAAAGTAAATCCTTTAGTTAATCAAAATCTTCACAAATCTACTGTTATTGAAGTATTGTGTTCCCGCACATAAATTCGCCAACAGCTTTCCAGTATGCAGTGACCTTCTCGTCTTCTCGTGAAAATTGCAAATGGAAAACATGCGATGAAAGAAAAAAAGATAGGATTACCTGATTCTTAAAGAACAGAGCTTAATATACCGAATCATTTAACAATTGGTATCACAAAGTTTAATTATAAACGGGAACGCACGGAAAATATTTAAAAGCAACTTAACATCACTCTATTATCTCGTGATTCTGTATTAATTGTTAATCAAGGTCACGATCGTTAAACTTCGTCACCAAAACCCGAAAGTTAATTAGCAACCAAAGTCTTCAACAATAAATGAATAAACATTTGTTTGTCGATTGTACGTTATTGGCTCGTAATAAATGCAAAAAGCATCCACAGAGGAATTAGCTTAGTATATAGTACATGCATTAGTTCAATAATTCCTATAACACTATATAACACAATAATCTCTAATGAAATACTAGTTCATTTCATAGCAAATCTATTTGATTGCGTACCTAAAAATGGTATTTACAAGGTGATCCATGAAATCAATATAAGCTTTTAGCTTACAAATAATGCATTGAGAACAACTTGCTATAATACAAATATTTCGAGTCAGCACATGCTCTAGATGAGCGACATACGATTTTGGAGGCTGCAGTTGATAGTTTCAGTAACACATGCTAACAAAACACGTCAAAAAACACATAGAAAGGGCAATCTTCTAATTCACAAGAAGAAAATGGGAATGAGTGTTCAAAAGTTGGTGGTATAGAGGAAAAGTGTCTTCATATCTATAGTAAAAACTTTATAAACATGTATGCTCTATAAATGTTTCTCATTACTTTAAAATACAAAGTGATTATGTGTTGAAACTTTAATTACACCGTAATATCATACACGTATTCTATTTGTTAAATAATGCATTAACTTGACCAATCTTTTTCAAAATGTCTTGTTAGATCAATAACTTTATTTCTCACTAAACATCGGTCTACATACAATGTACAAATGTAACAAAAAACCACCTGTCTGACAATATAACACAACACTTGTAATCGTGACAAGATATGGTGTTAAAAAATCATTTAATCTCAATTTAACGGCTACAAGTTTCTTTTTTCTAAATTCGAATCAAAATGAAACACACACAGTAGACCTTTTTTATTGTTATAACAGACTTGCACATGTATTAATTTACCCTGGAAAGTGCAAAAAGTGCGATTCTTATTCTTATCCTAGAAAATGTATATATATTTGCAAGTTTCCTAGTATTATTGAGCCTCCTCGTGGGGTTTTTGATTATGTGATTACTTGGCCGTTTTTAAAGTGATTATTTGATTACCAAACCAAATACTTCATCATTGTTTGATTATTTGGTAATCTAGGACGGTATTTTTTATTATTTGATTATCTTGTTTAAAAAAATTATTAATTATTATGTGATTATATTGGCAAAAAAATTGTGATTATGCGATTACTTGGACACTCCCATGAGGGGCCACATTATTATGCTGTTAGTGAAATTCGGTTTTACGACAATATACACATTACCTCTTTATTTGCTTTGTATGCCTGTTTATCAAATGATAGTCCTTGTTCTGCCATGGCTTGGGATGTCTTTGCAATCACCGCTTCTTGGGCTATGTCAACAAAGGATTTCAATTCTCTTTCTAACCTTGAACTTTCACTGCTACTGTAAATTTTTAACCAAAATGCGTATCAGTTTATTATTTCTGTGCTGACAAGCATTTTGTTGCATAACTATATGTTTGATAAGGAAAAATGATTATGCAGAAGCAAGTCAAGTATCAAGACAATATCCAGTTATCAAAGTACCGAAAGCAATACCACATCGATGTAACACTTTTAAAAACTCAAGAGCAATACCACATCGAGGCAACAGTAAATTTACATAAAAGGGAGAATAGTCTTTAACACAAACACAAGGTATTAAAACTTGAATACCAAAAGGAGATAAACAAAGACAGTTCATGAAGGACTGACAACCAATAAGCTTATTGAATATCACATATTAGCTAACATCATGCTACATAGCGGGTCAACTAAAATCAGTTATTGTTTTTTTATTTTGATTTTTAAAAAGTTCACAATATGCCATTTAAAACCGCCAAAAAAATCAAACCTTCGTTGTTTTCAACATAGAATAATGCATAGAACCTTAGGCACTAATATTTTTTTTCTAATCTAAAACTAAGATAAATTAACAGACAAATGTACTGTCTGAATGACAGCGAATTATCCTATTTGATGTAGATATCATTTTATTTGCAAATTTCGAAAGAGCAGGAAATAATGATAGAATTTTTTTTATTATCCATGTTTAAGATCATAACACAAATTAAAAAAAATACCTCAGTCTGCAGTGTAGAATAAGTATAAAATGAGCCTACAAATTAATAATTACTAATCAGCAAATCATAACTTTCTTTTTTCAGCCCTAGTATTTTACCTCGACTGATATAAGCGCTGATATGTCGCCTTTGGCTGTCTTGGGTTGATACAAGGCCGATATGGCATGATGATGAAATGTGATATACTAGGCTGTAAGGTGTGTTCAAGTGGTAAATTTGTACAAATGAAAGTGTATACAGACCTTTTGTTTAAGTTTTCAGTAATTTGACACACCTCTCATTTCAACAGACGATAGAACATTATCTCTTATAAATGATCAGCTTGATTTTACTCACAAAGTATTTTTCAACTTAACATTAAGCACTGTTTTCTTTTGGCATAAGGTTACTAGATTATTTTTTGTCGCACACATCAGATTTTAGATCTTCAAATCATAATTATAGTATCATTATAAAGCTTTGAATCAGTGTATTGTCAAATAGGCAAATATAACTATAGTGATAAACTAAAGCATAGACACGGTTCTTGTTTAATCTCGATATGTTAAAAGGTTCGCAAAGTGATAGCTTCCACAAAGTTTCTACAACAATTTTTTTTATAATAATGAAAACAACTTACTCCATAATAAGAAAGATCCAGTTCAGCACGATTAAAACAATCCTTCCAAATTTCCGGAAGAAAGCTTTTGCCTGCAATTGAAAATTATTCATGAATGAAGCCTATGTATATAACTTTTTACCATGGTAAGCAATGCCTTTAGTGTAAAACTTTCATGTAACAAATGTATCACATGAGGACTCTAAATGTGACGAATACAACAATGCAGGAATTGCTATACCCCCTCCGGAGCTCCTGAATTACTAGTAGGTTTTAGTTTGGTTCTCGTTTGTTAAGTTGTAAAAGCATGTGTAGTGTTATTTACATTTGTCTTTACTCAATTGTGAATTTTCTGTTTTTAACCTCTTGGTATCATCTTACTTTTTTTAATATTGTACATGGTTTAACATACAAGAAGAGAATAACATTATTTCAATGCTGGAACCGCAAAAGACATACTACAGCCATGTAATTTGCAAAAATAAACTATAACTGTTAAATTCATTAATAAATATCATTAAAATAAGATACAAGTCTGGAATAATGTTATCGGTATTTTCTTTTTAGAATTATTAACAATCAGTCTAAATTGGTGATATGTTATGCCTGAACATATGATATTGACATTAGGCTATAATAACTTGGTTAAGATCTTATTTTTACTTCTAGCTGTCTCTCTGTTGAAATTGTGTCATTGTCTTGTTGTCGTATTGGTATTTACGCCATGCCTTCTATGAGGGTCTGGGTTGGGTCCTTCATTTTCTGTATTCTTTTAATTTTGTAGGCCATTTTTCTCTACTCTTATACTTTTTGCCCATTATTCTCTATTCTTTATATTTTACATGTAGCACCTCATTATTCTCTATTCTTAGTTTTTTTGGTCCATTTTCTCTATTCTTTATATTTTTTGCCCAATATTCTCTTTGCTGTAAACCCCCATCCATTCCCTCTTCTATTGTAAACATTCATGCATTTACGAACATTATATTTTTTTTTAATTAGATGAAACTGCATAAATCAAGGAAAATCCGAACACCCGATAAAATGCAAAACACCTAAATGAGTTCCAGGTGACAATTTCAAAAACAAATTATCAAATGCAGGGCATGATTTCTACACCAAGACATTTAGATCTTACGTAAATGATGTTATTGTCCTATTTATAATTTTAAAGTGCCAATCTGCCATAGAATCAGACAGTGGTGAAAACATGATAAACAAAAACCCGCTCAGATTTACATTAATTCAAGTTCATAATGTATAATGGTGTATGAATATAACATTCGTTTCCTTTCTCTGTTCTGGTAATTCAAGATATAATTTGGTTGAAATGCACTAGAAATTAACAATTAAGGGGAGATAACTCTGCGATTTGCTATCATTCTAACCAAAATTTATCTAAATATTTCTCGAATTACCAGACACGCAGAAACGAAAGACCTACCATTTATAACTCAGGATGAGGGTACCTTCAAAATAGGGTGGTTAGGTTGGTGGGTTTTTTTCGGCCATGATTTGATTTTTTTCTAAATTGCCTGATTCTTACAAAGACTGGCATTTTTAAAGATCTCACATTTTTAAATCAAAATTGTTATCATCAATTAATCATTATAGATCATTTTCATTGCATTGTAATTATAGTCTTTGTATATTCGAAAGCTTTTTTTGTGATTCAAATTCAAATTTCCTTGTTGAAAGGTTCAAAATTGAATATCCTTATAGTTATAAAATTGTTTTATTGTCAAGAATGATAAAGATTTTTTTCTGTCTAAACTAGACTGTTTTAACTATAATATGAATAAAAATTTGTATTTAAAGCTTAATGTAATTACAACCGCTTATTGATATATTGTTTAATATTGTAAAACACTTGTCACCATAATAAACGTTTTGGTTTTTATTTGGTATTGGTATTGGTATTGGTATTGGTATTGGTATAAAGCTTAATTATCAAATAAAGGTTAATTCAATGTAATTAACTGAAATCTGATGATCAATTGTTTATTTGTCGTCTGCGCTGCAAAGTTGTGGATTTTTTTAATTTAATTTTTTTTTAATATGCGAAAAAGAGGCAAATCGAGCACGGCCTAACCGAAAAGGAAAATAACACCGAAAAATATTACATTTTTCATGTGCATCGTACTATCTCTTCCTTTTGAGAAGCATTGTGACTTTGTATACGTTTGTACAACCTTCAAAACACTGACTTTAACTATATCTTCATTAACTAATGAATAGAACACTCCATTTAAAGTGCCTTTTGAATGGAAACAGGTAATCCTTTTATATTATTTTTTGGCATACAGTTTAGTCTCTACTAAATTTATGAATATGCCAGAATTAGAATTTATATGACAAATTGAATAAGTAATTAAAGATTCAATAACATCTATATCAATATCTAAATTCTTTTTCAACGCAAAGTTTATCGGAGTGAAACTTTAAAATGACTAATAAAATATCTGTTTTGTTATATGGAGATTAAACTACATATGTTTGGGGGAAATATAGATTACTCTTGCCAGAGACATATATACATGTCTCTGTTCTTGATAGTTTTTATTATCAAACTTCATTTTGTATCACAAA
The DNA here is from genome assembly GCF_021869535.1 of Mytilus californianus. NCBI lineage: Eukaryota > Metazoa > Mollusca > Bivalvia > Mytilida > Mytilidae > Mytilus > Mytilus californianus. The sequence goes on from NW_026262745.1 coordinate 12,203,300, forward strand.
TAATAAGCAGACGTAGCATGCATATATATGTATTTTCAAGGTGAGCGATCGAGATCGATAGTGGAATAATCAGAGGTTTATAACATAAAAATAAAATCCTATTCAAAGACATATAAAGTACTAACCTCTCCTGGTTTGGTGAATCTGGACGGCATGTTGCTGGTACCAGCTTGCTCAAACAAATGCATTGTTTTCAATAATTGTGTTTTCTTGGGTCTTATCTGTTTCATGTTCTCAAATTTTTGTTCTATAAAGCTTACATTTTGACGAAGTTGAGCAATGCGCTTAAATCTGTCAACTGGTAACTCTAATTTTCGTGAAATTTTTTCTCTCATCTTTTTTATTGCCATCTGTTTAGATAATATAGCCATGGCCAAATCGTCTATATTGTGCACTCTTGATGCCCTGTATTCAAAGACAGACCATGCCGCCATATTCCAAAGACCTGACGATGAACCATGTTGTTTCTTTTTCATATATTCTACGAACTGTTTTTCGTCTTTTTCTGTTAATCCATTCAACGTATCCTCCACTTCGTACTGAGATATATTAAGCTGTTTGTAAATATTTTTCCAATGCGCACCGGGGTCTATGCGTTGATGCACTGCTGGAGACGTGTGATTTCGAATTCCAACAACTTCTCTGAATTTTTTTCGTAAATTAGCCTCATCATACACTGTTTTCAAGTCATAGCAATCTAAAAAGTTTGGCACTGTGGATGCACGCCGAGCAATTTCTTTTCTTAGATGGTCTATTTTCGGCGGAATCTTATTTGAATCAGAACTCATAGCTGACGATATGCGATTGTCCAGATAATGGGAACTTTTATGATGTCTTGATAGTATGCGTTTATGTTTCGTAGACGGTGACACAACACGAACATTCTGTTTGATTCTTGATCTTTTTTCAAAAGTCTCTTCGTTACCCTCCTTGAATACTTCCATTGTTTGACCTTGTTAGTAATATATGTTTTAAATTGATAAATCTTTACTACGTCCCTGAAAACGAAAGAGGTTAACATCAATATAACAAAGGCCAAGAAAAAAATGACAAGATAACATCTTAGTTGGATTATATAGAAAGAAATTATTTAAATCAATCTAACGGTAAAATGGCAACTTTTATAATTTCAATTTGAAAGAAAGAATTTCAAAACTAGACGCATTTATAAAAATATAATTATGTTACAAACAAGATATCATTGTAGATAATATCTAAATTGACAAGTTCAATGCCAAAGTGGCAAATTAAAAGCATATTTGTTAGATTTCGACTATGATTTCCAAAAGAAAAAGTCTTTGGTTTTCGCTTTAATCTTTTAAAATTTTGTCACATCCCCGGGGCCTTTAATAGTTTGCTTTAGGGTATGGGTTTTTGCTCATTGCTGAAGGCACTTTATACACCTGTAAATTTTCACATGTTTGATAGTTGATAGTTGTCTCATTGGCAGTCATACCATATCTCCATATTTCCATAAGAAAAGCGTTACGTGCATTTCGACATCGCTTGCCGACAAGAACATTACCTTCAGATAAGAAAACACCAAATGTATCTGCGGTGACAATGAAAAAGATAAACAGTATAAAAAGTGATGGATTGTAATCGCAAATACCCATTTTCCCAGATTCAAGCGCATGTTTGCTCCTATTGAAAAATATAGTTATGTCTTTATACAATATTCTTACAATGTAGGAATATATCAGATTTATTTGTACGAGCTTTAGAAACAGAGAGAAAAGCGAGACTTGCTGAGCTTTTCTCCTGTTTTGTAGCGTGTAAAAATAAATTTCATATATTTATACACTATACGAAAATTGTCTTTATCAGGCAATTTAACATTGAACCTTAATCGTATAGATTTATTACATTCCAACCGTTGAATTTGTTTTGAATGAAATCGACACAACTTAAAAGAGGACCGCGATGAGGACCGCAAACTGAGCGATGACGTTAACATTAATTTGAACAAAACCGTTCGTTCGCAACAGAAGCAGGATACAAGACGACTATAAACAGAAAATCTGTATTTGTAGAGTATGTGACCTGTATTTGTAGAGTATGTGACCTGTATTTGTAGAGTATGTGACCTGTATTTGTAGAGTATGTGACCTGTATTTGTAGAGACCTGTATTTGTAGAGTATGTGACCTGTATTTGTAGAGTATGTGACCTGTATTTGTAGAGTATGTGACCTGTATTTGTAGAGTATGTGACCTGTATTTGTAGAGTATGTGACCTGTATTTGTAGAGTATGTGACCTGTATTTGTAGAGTATGTGACCTGTATTTGTAGAGTATGTGACCTGTATTTGTAGAGTATGTGACCTGTATTTGTATAGTAGGTGACCTGTATTTGTAGAGTATGTGACCTGTATTTGTAGAGTATGTGACCTGTATTTGTAGAGTATGTGACCTGTATTTGTAGAGTATGTGACCTGTATTTGTATAGTAGGTGACCTGTATTTGTAGAGTATGTGACCTGTATTTGTATAGTAGAAAGGTCAATTGCAGGCTAAAAAACAATGTATGCCGTCATGAGTAACGAACCTTGACAATGCAAATATGTCAACATCTATTTGTTCCTCCTTACATAAATTCCTCTACAAACTTATGAACAGTGCTGTAATATCTGTACCTATTAAAACAAATATTCTATACCCTTTATTCCGTCAGGAATAAATACTGTAATATTTCTTCCAAGAATAATATTCCACAATATGTCTTCCATTTGGATCTAATATCATAAAGGAACATATATTTCATGTTAAATAAACACTCACGATGACTAAAAACATGCACATGAGAAACATAGCGGTAACAGTGCACAATTACAGGTCGGGGTTAAGAAAAGTCTTATAAATTAATAAAAACCTTTTATGCAACGTTGTATTCAACAAACAGACATTAATGTTTCTTACATCGTGCACATAGAATGCACATGATTTGTTGAATTGTATATATATTGTCTTATTTCCATTAAGGGAGGTACAGAAGCATGTAATAGGTACTTATAATACAGCTGGTGCTTATTATTGTATTTATGTTTTCATATTAAAAATAAACATTTTTTGAAATTTACTATTTATTTAGACCGGGAGTTATAAATCAAATTTTTTAAGAACCGAAATCGTATCCTATTATACGACGCAACATATTATTTACCTTCAAATTTTTACATTAATTTCTTTTCACTTTTTCAACGCGATAATCATACGTCTTGAAGATTTAAACTACATTTTGATGAAAGGTAACAGACGAAGATTATATAAAGTGGTACATTTAGATCTAACCGTTGATAATTGTTTAAAGATTTTTTTTGTCATTTAGCAGGGTCATTAAACATGCAGAGTAATGTGACCTGATAAACATGTAGTTTTTGTTGTAGATTTTTTTTTCTCTGTGTAGACTAGAATTTTTTTTATCGGATAGACATTTTCTCGTTTAAATTGATTTTCACTTCGAAACTCAAAATCCCCCTCCTAAAAAAAGATAATTAAATCTTTTTAACCTGTTTTCTTGTAAATGACGACTATGTTATATAATTTAAAAGAGGTAGGTTTTGAGTTCAGATGTGAATAAAAGGAGATGTGGGGTAAAAGTCAATTAGACAGCAATCCAAAAACACAAAATATATTTACATTATTTTATGAAATGACCACAATGAGAAAACGCTCTGGCATTTCTTATAAACTAAGATACGTATACACCATAGTCTGGGGTATATTGGATCTTACTACTCAGGAATGACAAGTTCATAGTAGGAAAGCTGAAATCGTCGCTTTTTTTATGGGTTCTAGTTGTATGTGACCATTGGCATCAATTTGGAAAAGCTCTAGTTATATTAAGGCAGACATTGTTGTCGCCATGGTATCTTTAATTTCTATTTCACAGAAATATATGAGATATAAGTGCTCACTTATTGAGTAAAAGAACATCATCAATATATTTGAAAGTGAAATAAAAAGATTTGGCTTGAGATTTTACTTGTTGACTGTCTAATTGATGGGATATCAAACCACATAACTCCGCATTAATGATATCAACACAAAACGTTCCACGGTATATTGCACATGTGGAAACTGTTGAATGATTGATTTATTGGTGCTTGCTTAACGCTCAGTGGCAATTATTCCATGCATATTTAGGACGAGAACAATTTACCAATTACTAGTAATATGATAGGAAGGCTATGAAAGGTATACTATTGGGGATGAAAAAAGGGGGGACAATTTGGACTTCTATTGGAAACAAAATGGTAGGTTTAGAATGGATAGGGGGAGATGCCTTACCTTGCCACCAACGGATCCCTATGAGAGTTGTTGCAATGGTTCTTTAACGTGCAGAGAGCGTGGTAAGCTCCCTTTACGATGCTTTGTGTTTAACATACCCATACCAACCGGACGTGGCTGCGTATTTATACATCCCGCATAGCCAAATGGACGTTCAACTATTAATGCCGGACGGGAGAAGTCTAGGGCTATATGTCCATACCCATATCAACCCTTGGGGTCTTAGACGCTGCAGACAAAGCCCATTCAGCGTCTGGGTAATTGTACAATAAATATTCGAAGTATCGTTTAGCAGGAAGTAACTGCCAGGCAAACCTGAAAATCGCTTACATGTTACAACTTAATATAATATTATAAAGTTCCATTCCAAATATTAAATCATTCGTCCATATAGAAGCTATGTAATATAAACGAAAAATCCCATATGGGTACTAAAAAAGTCAAATATCGTCAAAAAGGTAGAAATTGACTGCCCGGCAGACTCATAACTTAGTTTTTGACTCAAGGTATTCTTTAATACAGAAGCTGAGTAATTGTAAACGAAAAGTAAAATACTGAATGGGTATAATAACACATTTCAAAGTATCGTCAAATATACAGGAAGTAGACCTGGGCAAAATACCTTGCACGTTGCAACTCAACATTTAAAAGTTTAAGAACCAAATTCACTTCTAGAATACAGAAGCTAAGTGAATGTATTTTAAGAAAGTCACAGACAGACGAATAAAAGGACAGGGAACCGAACAAACAGAATCACTGCCATTCTGATTAAAATATAGATCCTGTGTATAGATATAAGAAGATGTGGTATGAGTGCTAATGAGACAACTCTCCATCCAAGTCAAAATTTATAAAAGTAAACCATTATAGGTCAAAGTACGGTCTTCAACATGGAGCCTTAGCTCACACCGAACAGCAAGCTATAAAGGGTCCCAAAAATTACTAGTGTAAAACCATTCAAACGGGAAAACCAACGGTCTAATCTATATAAAAAACGAGAAACGAGAAACACTTATGAACCACATCAACAAACGACAACTACTGAACATTAGATTCCTGACTTAGGACAGGTACAAACAAATGCAGCGGTTTTAAACGTTTTAATGGTACCAAACCTTCACCCTTTTTTTTGAAACAATAGTGTAACATCACAACATAGAAAGACACACTATAAAATATCAACTGAAATAGCTTAACTCAATCAAAGGACATATTAACACCAGTGAACACCTGTGCCCACGCTTTGCTTAAAAGGTTTTGACTACACTCCGTCTTACTTTCTTTTCTGGTAATTATTACATCTGAAAATGAAATTCCTGCCTACAATTTTTGAAGGTGTGCATCAAAATCATAGGACCCCGAAAGGTCTTCGAAACAGAAAGTAGAGCAGGTGCGTTGTCAGATCCTTGTAAGCTATACGTGGACTTATGGTTTGCACTTAAATCTAATTGGGTCACTGCAGTGTCTTCGAAACAGAAAGAAGAGCAGGTGCGTTGTCAGATCCTTGTAAGCTATACGTGGACACATGGTCTGTACTTAAATCTAATTGGGTCACTGCAGTGTCTTCGAAACAGAAAGTAGAGCAGGTCCGTTGTCAGATCCTTGTTATACGTGGACACATGGTCTGTACTTAAATCTCATTGGGTCACTACAGCTATTGTCCGCTCAATTATTTGCGGTATAAAAATTCCTATGTTTAAAGAACTTCTACTCTGGTGTATTAGTTAAGGAAATATGTGTGGTTTCTTCCCAACCTAATACAAGAAACTCAGTTTGCCATTCTTATAGGTACGGGAATGTCTAATCAAGGGAACATATGGCGGATCTTGTGCTGTGAATAGTGACTAGATGTACTCTAACGGTCTACCAGCGGTGACAATCAGATCCGGATTCTTGATTTCAAAAGAAATTCAAGTTGTTGTCTAAAATGAAGTAATTTAAGATTAAAAATAAACATCACAGGAAATTTTGTAATTAGCTAGGCTCATTTCAATTGTATGCACATTGTATATGTATTATTGGTACTTCATAAGATGTGTGTTTTTATGCTGATTTTGATTTCAGGATTTACGTCACCAACGTGAATTTCTTTAACCTACGAAAATTTTATGTCAGCAACTTCTTTTAAAAAGTAAATTCATATTGGGCATGGATGAGAATGTGATGAATAGGTATGATGAGGCCATTGTTTTGGCCTTATTCACTATAATGTGGAAATCATTAAGTACTATAAATATATTTTTGCCAGATGTTCAGCAGACATCGGTCTCATATTTTAGTATTGTTATTTTCGAATTTGACTTAGATTTTGTTTAGGGCTTCAAACATATTGCATTTAATGCAAAACAACAATAACTTTTAAATAAGCCTCATTTTGAGCTTTTGTCATTCGTCACATTAGTATTTAGATATCAACCAAGGTTACCTAATAAGAAATGTTGTTACTGTAATTGTAATAAGTATGGAACATAACAGAACATTATGTATTATTTAAAGTATAAACAATGCAGGTTACGTTTTTGTAAACACCCATTATACGTTTCAATATTAAATTCAGAAGATTAATGTATAATTATTATATAATAATTGGGACTTTTTATCATAATCAAGACGTCTAATCTTTTTATTACCAAATATCACCTATTATAATACATCAATGAAAGGTTTTAATTCCTTTGTCAATTGAAATATACATGAATATATCGCTATATTTGAGAAACCTGGATGTGATGTTGTCTAGATTCTATAAAATGTAGAAAACGACAAATGCTTTTTTTTCATATTATAACCCGAAGACATGTGCGTTAAGCTTTACAAACTAGTTTATTTAGATTATTGTTTTTTGTCCCAAACGTAAAAGATAAAGTGTTGGGGGAAAATCATTGTTAAATTCATGCATTATGATACCTTGTCAATACTCGGGCTGATGTTAGAGCTTGGCATCTAGTTTTGTATCGTTTTATTATAAAAACTTGTCAATAAGTTGACGACATCTAATGAATAACAATCTTAAGTCTCGTGCGTACTATATTTCAGTAATATATATATATGGGAAGTAATAAGTAAGTATTATAAGACAATGTCAGGAGATTAGATTTTGATTCATATTGTAAAGTTGTGATTTTTTTAACCGGTATTTTTTTCCGTGATACGGGAAACAATATTAATGCTACAAAGGAAGAAATTAGAAAGAAATCTGGCGAGTTAACACTAGACGAGCGATCTGATCCGTCTGTTACAATTTCCATTTGATAAAAAAAAGTACCTCTTATACATCGTATCACCAAAGATTAGATTTGCATCCCTAACACAACTTATTTTGAAGAAAAGTTTGGTAACTATTTACCGATTATTGAAGACTTTGTTAGTAACCACTGAATTCATATACATCTGATACAGTTTTGGCTGCTCTGTTTAGGCATTTTTAAATTTCATTCTTCTAGTTATGGATATTTGTTTTACCAAATATTTGGTCTCAAGAACACTGATCATCTCCACAAAATTAAATATCAGGTGTATTCTTGTATCTATGTCATATTGTAGCATTAGTAGGATTATTTGACCACACTGTATAAAAATAAGGAGATGTGGTATGATTGCCAATGAGACAACTATCCACCAAAGTTCAACCAACTGAAGTGGATAATCAGGATTAAAGCAATTATAGGCAACCGGACGGCCTTCAAAAATGAGAAAAAAACCATACCGTATAGTCGATTATAAAAGGTCCATCATGAAAAATATGAAACTATTCAATTGAGAAAAACTAACGGCCTAATTTATAACAAAACAATATACAAAAAGCAAATATGACAGACATGACCAACGACAACCACTGAACTACAGGCTCCTGACTTGGGACAGGCACTTAAAGAATGTGGCGGAGTTAAACATGTTTGTGAGCGCTCAACCCTCCCCTAACCTGGGACAGTGGTGTTTTCTTTGCTAAAATTAGAAATTCTGCTATGCGTTATTTTCGCCAATTTTGTTTATTTGTAATTATAATTCAAGTTTGAAATTATCTGAAGAAAGAAGGGAATTATACTTAAAAATATCATGTGCCAACCACTTGATAACAATATATCGTATGAACAAAAGGAGTTGTAAGGTATACGTAAATGAAACAGCAACTCAACAACAAGACTAATCTAAAAGATCGAATCTATTCTGAACAGACCTTTTATCGCGCCCGACCGATTAGTGAAATTTTGGTGCAGTAAAATTTGTATTGTTAATGTTATTACCACCACTGGATCGATACCTCTGCTGGCGGACTGTTAGTCCCCGAAGGTATCAACAGCCCAGTAGCAGGTACTTCGGTACTGGCATGAAACTACGGATATTGCATGATTAAAATTTGCTGAAAATCCATTAAAATTTATGAATACATTTTCCTCTTCCAAAGCTATGTTTCCTTGTCCGGATTTGGCTATACGTAAGGTCCTTTTGATCGATCAGCTCTTCAACGTTTGTATAAGTTCTGGTTTTTCAAATATTTGGCCACAATCATCCCCAAAGATATTACTTGTCGATATGCGCAAGTTGTGAAATAAAATTGATACCTTTAATGTTATTGTCAGCTCAATTTTCAGGTCTGAGGCGACAGCTGTTTTCCAGTCATTCCGTCGGTTGATATAGTGCAGCGTTTGGTTTTGGCAGATCGTATGGAGTTCCCCTTTTTTGAATTCACCTTGGCGTTCGTTATTTTTGTTAGTACATTTTTTCTCCTAACTTTTATATTGATGAAAGTTATTCCAGGAATACATGCCGTGTACACTGACTTGTACATGTACTTGTAATATCCCGTAGTGCTTTTAATTTAAGTCTTATCCGTATTGTGTATATTTCAAACCAATTGACTTGAACACACAAAATCTAAGTAAGATTTAGTAAGTATGGAACAAAATAGAAAAACAATTTTTGTATGTTGAAATATCTGTAAATCTTCAATAAATATAAAAGTTAAGTAGATTTGCAGTCAATAAAATGATAGGGGAAAATATTCGTAACGTACACAAATCTGTAGTGTATATATTTTTTCATAAAATGCCAAGTTCGTGCTCTTTTTTCTTCCATTTAATATACTTTCTCATTTGGTGCAATCCAAATTAACACAATTTCGTATTCCACAAATATTTTCAATGTAAACTGTCTGAGAATAATAGCTTGCTGTAAAACATCACGTTCTCTAAATTTGTCACCATTCCTTATATTAATCTTTTCTACTTACCTCAGTATAAACACTACATCACAGAAACAGCAAATCAATATCCTTTAACACGTGTGTCTTATAATAAAAATCCAAAGAGAATACTAGAGAAAACATATGTCATCGTGCTATCATAACAGTACAAAAAATGTCTTAACTATTATTGTACACGGAGAAAATTCACAAAAGAAAGATATTCTATAAGAAGTTTAATCAATGAGTCTATAAATTCTATACATAAGGGTATTAACGTTTATTTTCAACATTGACAACGAAATACCGTTGATTTTTTTTATAACAATACAATAGAATTTAAGTCATATAAACATAATGAATGAAACCAATGGTGGAGTTTTATTAACGTAATTAAGAAATCGAGGTTTACAGAAGATTATCTCGGATTTAAAGACCATAAAAGAGGGATTTAAATAGGCACTATTTTAAGAGTAGAGACTTCTTCTATTTTCATTTCGTTAAAATCTCTGGTCATATCGTAAGTTAGAGAGGATTATTTAATTTATAAATTATAGCCTTGTTCCCGATTATTTTTTTTACTACTATTCGGTTGCTTCAATAATAGTTTTAAGACGGCTAAGAAACAAAGGTATTTGAAAGAAAGTGTACTGACTAATAGTATATTTTTTATTATAAATTATTTCTTAGTATTGAACAACACAAATCGTCTGATTTCTGTATGAATCATATAAATATTCTTTAATGTGTCTAGTAGACGGTTAGCCAGCACTTTTAAACTGTTCAAATAGATTTCGACAAAAATGACCGAATTTGCATAGAAATTATTAACAAATCTCGAATTTTCAATTTTAAAATATTACATTTGGTTTCTTCTGCAAAAAAAATAACTCGAATAATTCTGCGCCCTCTAGCGGCCGATCGCCTATCCGAGTCGGAGATTAGTCGGACATCAGCTAAATATAACGACTGACATTATTCGGGTTACAAAAAAAAATAATCTTTCGAAGAAGTGAAAAGTATGGGCATCATTACAATGCTAATATGATAGTAATACTGTCATGATATCATGACATTGCTTATAGCAAAGTTTCTTATACCAGTTCAACTTTTCAAAATATGGGAATTGTTCCAAATTAACTGTAATGAAATTTTTACTACAAAGTTTACAGATGGACCTTCTGGTAGGCGGAACAAATATACCTTGACATCAAGACATTGATACATGAATCTCGCATACATGAAATAATAATGTTTAAACTATTGTTTAAACTTCTCGCGTATTTGGGTATTTATACATCCTTGTGTCACGGTGTAAAATGACGTTCTCTATGTTACTTTGTTTTTAATTTTTTTTTTTTTTATTTTTTTGTATTTTCGGTTAAAGTGTCACTCATTATATCAGAATTGTAAAATAGTCAATAATCTATACATATAATCTTAGTGCTAATTGTCGTTTTACATAAAGGTGTTAATCCGCTTATTATCTATACTGTCAATTATCCTTACATTATGTTTATGTGAATTGAAGGCGTCATAAATGTTGATAATCTCTTTCTGTTTGTACATATTTTGACAGCATGTTTTTTTTAACATTGACAAATTCTTTACTGCAATATCTAGTTGTTAACAATTGCCCTATATAGTACAACTATTCTGCATAGGTTTATCCCTGTTTGTTAATCGTCAAATGAACCATGGGATTGACTTGACGAAATTGTGTAGTCTTCTTTGGTAGACAGCATGTTTAAATCTATTATTATGTGTTGGTAATAGTTTTGTTACAAAAAGTATGTTTTAACTAAATGAATTCGTTCTGGGTCACCTTGACACGTCCAACTATTTGAAATAAAAGTAAAAAATTTCGATTTTCTCAGTGTACATTACTATCATGGTGTCCTTAAGCACGTAGTGAATACCTAGGAATCTTCACAGCGTCACTTGGCTTCAGTTGTATGAGTATCAGCGTTCCTGATGAAGACAAATCCATTAAAGCGCTGGCTCTACGGACAGTACGAAATTTACAACGTGTTATTTTCATTTGAATGGAAATCATAAAGTGACTTATACAAAGCCCTATTTTTCATCTTTGGCTTTCCAAACTTTTGGCGTCAAGCACACCTGATGATGGTCATTCCAAAACCCGAGTTGTGCGCACCTGTTGACGGTTATTCCAAATTACGAGCTATTTCAAAGTCGGAAAATACATATATTATGAATAAAGAAACGTCCATATAGTTCAGATCTGAAGACCAGCAAATAGACAAATGCCAAATTCGAAGAGACAATTATCAACCACAGATCACTTAGGAAGAAAGGCAACATCTAAAATGACCGAATGCCTAACGAAAAAGGCCTTGTTAGAGCAGTTACAAAAACTCTTTAATTCCTGCTTTATACGGGTTTATAATATATATACATCGTATTTGATATTATCATTCGCGGATTTTCTATTTTCAATATCGAATCACAAATGGCACAGCTATAGAAAGAGATCAGCATGAACTGTTAACAATTCGTTTATTAGGCGAGTCGTAGCATCCAAGGTAAGCGATGTGTCGTAAAGCATTTTATCCTAAATAAAAACAATCATTTTGAAAAAGAGAGGCGAGAGATACCAAAGAGACATTCAAACTCATAAGTCGAAAATAAACTGACAACGCTATGGCTAAAAAAAAAAGTCCAACGAAAAAGGCGACTGTACCAGTTGGTTCACTTACTAATGCCGTGTGCTTTGTTAAGTTATTTTGGAATTTAAATTTACCTTGTATCAAAAACAGCTTCATCGTCAGCAATAAAAGAGAACCAGTCAATCTCCGTATCAAGTCAAATGTTAACTTTAAGAAATACAAATGTAAAAAATCTTACCTTACTTTATAATTAACCCAGGTAAAATAATCAATTCAAATTCATTTTAAATTAAACTTTGACTTTTATAACAATTTCTATTCCTTTCCAATGTAAAACAACGCGAGAATATGAAATCTCACATACCTCAGTCTCCGTATTGGTATTACTATTAAGTCAATATGAATTTAACAGTATTTCGAGGTTTAGTTCAGTTATTTGTATATCTATATTAATTTTCAATCGATTTGAAATAATTTTTGTATAGAAAGTAAAATGGTTTAATCGATCAGCTTTATGCCAATGTCATAGAACAAACAATACCGGGACAATATATTTCAAAAATTGAAAGCGACCATCGACTATTTTATTCGATTTAACATAATAGAAGAGGACGTTTTTCATTTATATCTCTAATTCATCATCATAATTGCATCTCGTAACAAACAACGAAAGAAAAAAAAACCCATATTTTCATTTTCAAAAATGTATAAATGCATTGTTAGGGGTTTGATTATAGGATAATTTATATATTTCCCATGATTTCAAAATTACTATTTTATCGATTAAAAAAGAATAATAGCCTGAAGGAACAGTATCTTTTAATGTCGCTTTCTATTATTTTTTTTATTCACAAAACAGATTATCTCAATAGAGGATTAAAATTTGAAATTGCACTTCAATAATTAAAAACAAAAACTAGCAACGCACAGAGCAAAACGATATACATATAAACAATCGAGTTGTACAATGATTTAGATTTCTTCATTCGACTTGACAACTTACTGCGTTAGCAAATATTTGTTCTTCCCTCAGAGGGATTCGAACCTCTGCTTTTGAGATATGGTGGCATCACCGCGTGCACTGTATCAAGCGCCGTAGACCACCCTGACAAGAAGGGCATATACAAATATTGCTTTCTTTAGTCGAGTAATGCATTTGCTCGTCGACTATATCCAGCCATGATGTAAAGTGGACAATAGATGGTGTATACCTTGCAGATCAGCTATATCACAAAATATCGTGTATAAACAGAATACAATGTTATAAAATAATTCCAATAATTATAGCATTGATTAAATAAATTCAAAAATGAAGCAATGCATATTGTTGACAAATGCATAAAGTACTTTGAAGACAGCTATGTAGAGACTAAAAAATAAATGCTCAGTCAATGCATTGAAATTCGCAAAGACGTCAGAGAAAACCACTTACTGGTCTGATTTAAACTTGACAGTTAAGACTTTGTCATCATACTCTTCCACATAATCTGATTAGAAATAAATTTGGTCAACTAATTCATTGTACTTTTGAAAAATGAGATGTTGAATTCATCTGCTGTACTTAATCTTTGATGCACATAATGCCAACACTAGCTCTCTTCGTAACATGCTGTCTTGTGTTTCCGCTTCTACTTCTAGCCAAGACATTCCCATCGCCGTCGTCTCATTTCCACTGTTCTTCTCCGTTTTTCTTTTGGTATTTCCCTTTTCCTTTCCAGTTGGTATATCTAAGTGATACTTTTCTAAAGAGGAGACCAGTCCATTTTCATCATTTAATCTTTATTTCTACTTTTTCGATATAGTTGATTGAAAATTATTAAAATATGGGTGTAAAAGTATAGTTTACACATGAAAGTAGCTGGAAAATCATATCATTTTTCTTTAATAGAAATCTTAAAAGGGTAATTTCTACCGATTATTTTTTAATTTAAATTGTCTATAGTTATAGACCGTGTGCAATTTGATGTCTTTTTTCGTTAGGTTGCTGTCTCATTGACATATTCCCCACATCGTATTTATTTATAGATAGTAAAACTATATTTGCTATTAATTCAGGCGATTCAGATTGCCATATTTTTCCAACTATAGGCAATTTTGTAAGAAGTAAATAGTTTTGGCTCTTGTATCTAGTTTTTTGTAACGTAACCTTATATTACATCATTAAAAAGTGAAATTAAATTTAACATTAACTCATTTAGAAATATCAAATGTCCAATTATTATTGAAAAATGTTGAACTGGTATAGTTTTACACTTAAAAGTTAAAAACCTAAATGTTGAAATTCCGAAAATAAGTTTAAATACTACTTTTAATTTCCCTTTGAACATAATACGTTTCCGTATAACTCATATGAAAATGTAGTAAACATTTAATTACTACAGTTAAATTTGGACAGGAACAATTCCCATATTTTGAGAAGTTGAACCGGTATATAAGAAACGATCAGTTTGATACAAAATGTAACAAAATATAACCCATGCGTGTTCATATCCTATGCCAATACGTAAAGCTGGTAATATAGGTCTAACCAACCTCAAAGAACACACATAAAGATGACGCTGAAAATTCATTTATTAAGAAGAATTGAAAGATCGACAGGTTTATCAAGCTTTTAATTTTTGACAATTTATCGAAGTTGGAATTGCGATCGTTTGATATTCAGATGTTTATATACTCACTTTTGTTCTTGTTCCTATAATTATAAAAAAGAAGATGTGGTATGATTGCCAATGAGACAACTCTCCACAAGAGACCAAATGACACAGAAATTAACAACTATAGGTCACCGTAAGGTCTTCAACAACGAGCAAAACCCATACCGCATAGTCAGATATAAAAGGCCCACACATCAACAAACGACAACCACTGAATTACAGGCTCCTGACTTTGGACAGGCACATACAGAATATGTTGGCACCAAACCCTCCCCTAACCTGGGACAGTGGTGTAACGACACAGCATAAGAACAAACTATGCAAGACAATAAAAGAAAAACAAATATGAGAAACAGCAAAAAACGACAACCACTCAATTACAGACTCCTGACTTGGGACAGGCACAAATAGAATGCGGCGAGGTTAAACTAGTTTGAAGGCGCCAACCCTCCCCTAACCTGGGGCAGTGATGTAACAGTACAACATAAGAACAAACTATAAAAATCAGTTGAAAAAGGCTTAACTCATCAGATGGATACAAATAGAAATACGTCTAACAAAAACACAGAGTGGACGTGGACGGGTACTTGTACATCCAAACAACAAAAAGACACTAAGTACAGATCTGAGAGTACTCGCAGTTACTGACAGCTAGTTCAAAGCCAATAACAACTGATAAAAAAATCATGCATCTAAGACTAAATTATCAATCAGTACACATCCAACATCCAATGGATTTAGTGTAATGACGTCATAAACAGTCAGAGATAAACACGACCTTGTGCAATGACAAGATACAGGTATCGACAGATTGTAGGGCCATAAATGTGCATATGTATATAACAATAATATTTAGTTTGATTTTAATTTACTGATAACAAAATCAATATTAATACCAATAAAAACAATATTCAAAGATCTAATTACAGTGTTGAATTGGTAACCTTTTAGAATAAGTTTATTTAGAGGATCGATAAGTTTACCCGGATCGTTTCTAAATTTCCGGGCTCGGTAAACAACATCTCCGTAAAAATGAGGATGTGCTATCTCGGTAACGTTTGAAATAAGTTTTCTACAGGTACAACCAAACTTCAAAACCAAATCTTTATATCTATGGAAGAATTTAGTATAGGTTTTAAATCATTTGTGGTAACGAAATCTCTGACTTAATAAATTACCAGTACATGTGTAATACATAGATTACGTTCATGAAAATCCAAAACGTCACAACAGACACGGGCATAGCGAACGAGTTGTGATATATAAACACCGTAAGATGGTGCCAAAGGAACAACACTATCCAAAAAAGGAAAATTAACCATATGATAGGGAACGAAAAATCGTCTCTTTTGTCGTAAATTTTAGTGTAGAGTTTCCCCGTGTAAAACTGAAATATCTAAATAAAGGAAAGGACAGTTATTAGCGTATATATTTGATTTATTATAAGTAAGTTCCTTTTGGGTAAATTTCGGCAGTATATATAGAAAATTCTTGATTATTTAACGAAATGAATCCACATGGTTGCTAGGTACTTATAAAAATGTAATAGGTATGTGAGTCTTCCAAGATATTTATAAAATTGGAGCTCGGATTTTCTCGATACCAGAACTTTACATGATAATAATATTTGTTGGTTATGTTCCAATAAAAATTAAAATCTAAACACTTTAAATCATATCAATGGGTAAAGATGACATCTTTTTTTTTTCATTTTGGGATTCTTGTAAAATACAAAGATTTTACCAATCTTCCCAGCTAAAAACTCATCCAAGACCTTATTGTATGAAGCCGTTTGATAAAAAAAAATTAAACTTCTTTATCCCTGTTTTTTAAAACAAAATTAATGTTGACCGCGCAGATAACCATTTGTCAAAAATCTTCAAACTGAATCTCAACTACGGTCTTTATATTTGTGGCCTTCATGCAGAAAATCCGTAAAAACTAGATCCGTTTAGCTCGTCTAAACAAAACCCAATTCTCAAAATCCATGTTTTCAAACAACAAATAACTTATATATTCACAAAAGTGTAATACCATGACCGTCCAATCTCTACCATCTCATAACTCATATAAGAACTTTATACTTGTGACTATAATTTTTTTTATGCTAAGATTAGAACCCAACCATCACAATACGCGGTGATGCAATCAGGAGACATTAATTGTGTCTTCTCTTTTATAAACTGAGATTGCCATTATTGTATTGCTGGTGTTGATGATGTATTATGGAAATGAATAGCTTTGGTATATCTTACTGGTTTACTGCAAATAACATACTAAGTAGTCAAAAATTTTCATCGCTACTCATTTAATAAGCCGAATTCACATATTTTATTGAAAGTCATAGGCAAATATTGAAAAATGAATAGTGTTGGATCTGTTCAATTTTGTACTTTAACTTATGATAGCAATCTACGTGTTCTAGAATAAATTTCATCAGGTACACTCGATACCAATAAAACCTAGTCTTACATAAGATGAAAGGTTCATGTTCGCTCGAGACAAAACAATTAACATAACCTACTCTTTCATTATATGAGCAGGCAGTAAACAATTTATCGCATGTGACTTTAATAGTTTTTGTGCCTTTAAATGTTGTATAATATTAACCTGTCATTTAAAATTATATAATATGGTCTTTCTTGTATCTTACAAATTTATTCATTCATTTTTTGTACTCAAGGTGATCTAGACTTAGACACATTATACAGACATACATATATAGTTCCATTCGCCCCTTAAACATATTGTATAGACATTAAACATAGTGTATAGACATACATATATAGTTCAATTCGCGCCCCAAAGAGGGTAGTTTTAATTCAACCTTTCGATCTTTTAATTTGAAAAAAAAAATGTAAACCTTTATGTTTCTTCTTTGAGGTTCTAAGATAAATTATTCAAATACGTCGTGCTTTCTGGACATGTAACCAAACAATAACTGCTTAGAGATGGCTCTTAGCATCACTTCTTATAGACCGCAATTTTTTTAATCAAAAATGAAAATAAAAGGTTTACTAAAGTAAAACCAAACTTTTGGAGGAAATAAAGATCTTTCGGGTATAAATTATTTCATTTTTGGTTAAGTATATTCTTTGGTCCTAACTTTCACAAACTTTCCAGTTAGAAATACTTACAATGTAACAAAAAAGGAAATGTGTCCTCAATGCTCTTCAACTTCGTACTTTATTTGACCTTTAATTTTTTTGAGCGTCACTGATGTGACTTTCGTAGACGAAGCGCACGTCTGGCGTACACAATTATAAGCCTGGTATCATTGATGAGTTATCATATATCTTTTGATATTTTTTGGCGCAATGATAGTAGTCATAATTATATAGATAATATCTCATTAAGTAATGTGCATATATGTTTTTATCTTATTTTCATATAAGTTGTATCAATCTTTGAAGAAAATATTTTTTTTACACTATCAGAGTACAAAAAAAGTTGTCCTAGCTATCACACGGTCGACATGTGTTTGTCGTTTTTTTTCATTTTTTTTATTATTTTTTTTTTTTTTTTTGCTGGTTGTCATATTTGTTTCTCATTTATTATTTAAGTATAAAATAGGCCATTGTTTTTCTCTTTTGAAAATTTCACAATTTGTCATGCCGTGGACGTTTATAGAATTATATACCGTATGGGTTTTGCTCATTGTTGAAGGTCATACGAAGGTCTATAGTTTTTTTTTACATCCTCGTCCTTTGGTCACTGGTGGAAAATTGTCTCATCGGTACATCTCCTTTTTATGTAGTTAACTGGAAAAAAAGTACCAAAGCATTTTCCTTTTTTTATATATATATAACGTTTTATCCCTGAGGAGATTACTTTGTAACAATGTAGAACGAGTTTTAAATAAAATCTGTTGAATTATTCAATATGGAAAGTGGAATAAAAAATCAAATCATAACTAATGCTGTATATGTTTATAAAACAAATGCCTCGTTTGTGTATAGATACTGTAGTATTGCCATGTGCAAACTTTATATATGGAATATCAACGATAAGAACCAATTGATCTATGTAATTGGGTCATAAATGAATAAAAATGATATGGGTACACTGTTGCATTAATGATACAACAACCCAACATTTTTTTTATAATATTCCTTATGTTCACGAATGAATTTAAAATAATTCTTATTATGAAAAAAAAGGGGTTGCAATCTTACGACACGAAAATAACATAATTTTCAACAAAATGCATCTAGGATAACGTTACAGTGTTCAACAATATACATAAAGGGTAACAGTTACTGTGTTCAGCAATATACATCAAGGGTAACAATTACAGTGTTCAACAATATACACCAAGGGTAACAATTACAGTGTTCAACAATATACATCAAGGGTAACAATTACAGTGTTCAACAATATACATCAAGGGTAACAATTACAGTGTTCAACAATATACATCAAGGGTAACATTACAGTGTTCAACAATATATATCAAGGGTAACAATTATAGTGTTCAACAATATACATTAAGAGTAACAATTACAGTGTTCAGCAATATACATCAAGGGTAACAATTACAGTGTTCAACAATATACATCAAGGGTAACAATTACAGTGTTCAACAATATACATCAAAGGTAACATTACAGTGTTCAACAATATACATCAAGGGTAACAATTACAGTGTTCAACAATATACATTAAGAGTAACAATTATAGTGTTCAACAATATACATCAAGGGTATACTAACATTACAGTGTTCAACAATATACATTAAGGGTAACATTACAGTGTTCAACAATATACATCAAGGGTAATATTACAGTGTTCAACAATATACATCAAGGGTAATATTACAGTGTTCAACAATATACATCAAGGGTAATATTACAGTGTTCAACAATAAACATATTACTATAGAACATATCAAACTCTTAATCACAGTGTCTCCTATTGTAAAATCTGTAAATAAGTTTTGACATGATTTACCATCAACATCACATTCATTAAAGGACAATTAAGAGGTTCCAGACTTCAAACAAACACATAAACTAATGTTTTCGATCAAACCTTATCCCTTGTTATATCTCAATCAATTCAATAACAAAGGTACATAGAAGAACATGCAATACAAATCAGTTAAGAAAAGCACTTAACTCTATAATACCAGTATTATGGACAACACAAATGCAGGTACACGGAACACGGAAATCATATCATTTAAAAGAATTGTCAAAGTTACTGTTTGCAGTATCTAGATATAAATTAGTACATGGTTGCAGAAAAAAAAACATAAAAGAATTGATTTAGTTTTTAGTTTAATTC
Source organism: Mytilus californianus (assembly GCF_021869535.1). Taxonomy (NCBI): domain Eukaryota; kingdom Metazoa; phylum Mollusca; class Bivalvia; order Mytilida; family Mytilidae; genus Mytilus; species Mytilus californianus. Next base: position 12,223,340 of record NW_026262745.1, read on the forward strand.
ACACTATAAATAAACAACGTATGTACAATGTATAATCATAACATTTTAAATGGGAATGTGCAGTTTGAAGGTTTTTTTTCATCAAGGAAAGCCCACACAATTTCCTTGACTTTTAAAAAATTGTCTTCCTGTTAATTTGTCGTTTCATTGTTAAGTGTTTCAAAAGTTTAGATTTAAAAAATGTTATTTATTCAAGTGTCGATAAGCTAACAATTTATTTCCATATATTCGGAAGCGGTACAGATGATCGTGTGTACTCTTTTACACAGCAGATTAGGTTTCTCTCACGTACTGCACAACACTCACTCGTTTAGTTCAGATTATTTGAATACATTACACTTGAACATGTTGAAGTCGTATGGAATATAAAGAGGGGAAATTCTGGCGTTGATAGTATAGATTTAGAACGATCTTTTAGTTTATCCTTGAATCGTGTCGATATGAAATTCGCCGTTTCAGAATCTTATTGCAGTCTGGGTGAACATTTTAAAAGCAAACACCAAAAACGTTGTGATTGGCTAACACCGTCCTAAATAATGAATAATTTACCTTTTTCATTTTGGGGTAAAAACAATGGCATTACCCATAATCCTTTAGTCAAGGACACATACCTTCCCTAAAGGTGTACAAAAGAGGCGAAAGATACCAAAGGGACATTCAAACTCATGAGTCGAAAATAAAATGACAACGCCATGGTTAAAAAAAAACAAGATCAACAGACAAACACCAGTACACAAAACACAACATAGAAAACCAAAGACTGAGCAACACGAACCCCACCAAAACTGACGGTGATCTCAGGAGCTCCGGAGGGGTAAACAGATTCTGCTCTACATGTAGCACCCGTATTTTGATCATGTTAGTACAAACCCGGTGATAAGTCTAATTAGATAGGTCACATTTGGGGAAAAGGGGACGGGATTGTATTTACGACAATTGGAACATATCCATTGTCATCTGTGAAACAGATATTCCATAACGGTCAACTTACTAGTAATGGCGTCCGTAAAATTGACAAAGGGATGATTTCAACTTCAGCACTAGGAACTCTTGGTTTAATAGCTTCCTTGTGAGCAGCAACCCTCTATCAAGGAAATCATTATAGAAATACAAACCCTTAAATATCGTATCAACTGGGAGATATATACTCCGTATGCAGGCGCTGCTGTAATGTTTCAACTTAGAAATGGAAAGTTCACAATTGGGAAGCTGAACTCATCTCTTTTGTCGTAAAGTTTTGTTTTCAACCGACCCTCATTATCAATTTCTATATGTAAGTCAAGATATAAGGCAGACTTAACTGTATCTGTTGTGTTCTTTATCTCAAGTTCGATGGGATAGATGCGTTCAACATAGTAACCAAATTTTGAATTATTTAGTGAGAGAACATCATATCTACAGCGGAAAGTGAAGTTAACGGATATTGCTAACATCTTTTCTTTCTTTCTAAGAAGTTCCTGTTACCTAGTCAGGAATATGACAGTTGTTTTTCACTCGTTCCGTTGGTTGATAACGTTTGATTTTGTCAGTTTTTATAGACTTCCCTTTTTGAAATTATCTTGGAATTCGATTTTTGTTATACTTTGTCCATAGGACACCATGCCCAACTCGCACGATAATATCTTTGTATTCACAAATCTGGATTTAAACCTAAATTGGCATATGTAACGTATATCTAAAATTCACATCATGATGAACATTATAAAAATAAGAAGATGTGGTATGATTTCCAATTATACATCTTTCTACCAGTGACAAAATGACATTGAAGATAGGAATTTTAGATAACCGTACGGCCTTCAACAATGAGCAAAGACATGTGACTTTATTACTGAAGACTTACTTGATATAGTTTTGGATAATGATTTATCAAGTTTTTGAGATTTAAATCTTTATGCCATTCGTTACATAAAGAACGAGGCCTTTTGCATATTATTGTAAGAAATTGTAATCTCTGCGATAAGTCAGCTCTAGGAGATGAATGACATTAAATTATGGAATGCCCTGGTTTTGTAAATGAAAAGAAAGTCTTCTCCCTTTGCATTTTAATCGACGGACAAATATTTCAAAAATAATCCTCTTTGTACATGAATATCTAAAAGACTATTAGACTTTATAAGGGTTATCAATGGAAACGTTAGTTCTACTTTCTAACCATCTATCTGAGTCCTGATGACTTAGATGTTAGCAACTATAGGTCATCGTATGGCCTTCAACAATGAGCAATACCAAAACCGCTTAAACAAACAATAAAAGGCACAGACAAGACAAATGTCAAACAATCCAAACGAGAAAAACAGCGACCTCCTGCGTGCACTAAACAACAAATGAGATACAAAAATACAGCAACAAGTCCTGTTCTGTCTTACAACCACTCATCAAGTATGAGTTCATGTGATTCTCTCAGTTTTTGTTGGTTACCATAATTTGTCTCTTCCAAATCGGTTTACGAGATTTGAACATCGGTAAACTACTGTCGCCTTAATTTATTACTGAATCACAAATGGAAGACTATTGATACCAAATCTCTTTCAAACACGAGGATCTGTTGATAGTAATGGATACTTCTATACGAAAAAACGTCTTGGGTACAATTTTTAGAAAGTGAATTTCCCTTGTCTCGGGAATTATATTCATCGTAAGGTACTTCGATTTCATGGTTAATTAGCTTGAACTGAACTCCACTGAACGCGGAAATTACTCACTGCGTCACATAAGCTACGCCTCGATGACATCAGCATATTTAATTGTAGCACCAACTAAATAGTCTCGATCAGTCAAATTACATGTCGTATTTACACAATCAAAAATGAATTTAACTGTTTAATGTAAATTTACGGGAAACGTAAGAATATCATAGCAAAGACAACAGAAATTTGCTGACATTATTGCATCACTTACTTTTTTTATTGATTTTTAGATAAATGTGTACCTTTATTACAAACACAAGGTATTTTTACAATTCCAAAAAAATTGTAAATTTTGTAGTAATTTGATTCAGGAATACTAGAGCTAGTGCGAGACATGTGAAAAATTGTCTTAAATCTGAAGGTTAAAGTCCCATAACTCTGGAATACAAACTTCATTCAAAAGGTACATTCTTTTTGTTAATTTTAACAACTGTGTAAAATTTAAAGTAAATCTATGAAAGCGTACTCAAGTTAGTGTTAAGCGAGTGAAAATTTAACATGAATCTGACAATTAAAGTCTGTTAACCCTGGAATGACAAGCCAGGGAATATTCAACTAGAGATTCATATTGGCTAGAGGTATAGGGGAGGGTTGATATCTAACAAAACAAGTTAAACCCCATTTCATTTTTGCGCCTAACACAAGTCATGAACTTCTAGCCTTTGTTAGTCTTAGCTTTAGTGTGTCGTCCATTTTGCTGAACTTGTATACATTATTTTTAGAGGCCAGTTGAAGCCCGCCTCTGGGTACGGGATTGTATCGCTGCGTTGAAGACCCATTGGTGGCCTTTGGCTGTTTCCTACTCTTTGGCCGGGTTGTTGTCTCTTTGACACATTCCCCGTTTCCATTCTATATTCTATCATTATGGCAAAATATAAACAAGAAATGATTGTATCAGGATGCTGTTACGAAGTCTCCCAAACGAAGCTCCCATAATTCGTAATTCCCAGGGTTGCCGGACATTGGACAAAGTCCAGTGAAAATTGGTTTGGTCCAGTATATATGCAGTTATATGCATCAATCATGCCGGGGGACTAACCCTGTATATCATTCAAATCATCTTGGCATGACAAACCAGAATATATATGGTTTAGGGGTGGGGATCTCAACCATTTACAAGATACTAGAACATTGGGGGTGGGGGGAACCCCTGTGGACTGACCCTATACGTCATTCAAATGTTCGAGACATGACGAACAGGAATATATATGGTTAAGGGGTGGGGATCTCGACCATTTACAAGATACTAGAACATTGGGGATGGGGAAACCCCTGGGGACTGACCATATACGTCATTCAAATGTTCGAGACATGACGAACAGGAATATATATGGTATAGGGGTGGGCATCTCGACCATTTACAAGATATTAGAACTTTCTCAAATGGCAGGGGTCGGGGTGACCCCTGGGGACTAACCCTGTATATCATTCAAACCATCTTCGCATGACAAACCAGAATATATATGGTTTAGGGGTGGGAATCTTGACCACTTACAAGATATTAGAACTTTCTTAAATGGCAGGGGGTGGGGGTGACCCCTTGGGACTAACCCTGTATTTCATTTGATGTGCTTTATCATGACAAACCAGAATATATATGGTTTAGGGGTGGGGATCTCGACCATTTACAAGATATTAGACCTTTCTCAAATGGCAGGGGGTCGGGATTACCCCTGGGGACTAACCCTGTATTTCATTTAATGTGCTTTATCATTTAGAACATTTTCAATTAAAAAGATTGTGTCTATCACAAACAGTTTTCAATTTATAATCACTTGAAAGTTTTAAAAAATAAAATGCCATAGGGTTCTTTAATAAAACCCTCCTTTCTTTTTGCCCCTCAAAGTACCCCTTTATAAACCCCATTGCACAAACAAAACCCTGATTGCACCACTAAACATGTTAGTCTAACATATTGTGAAATTCTAAGTTAATCTAACAATCGGTTTTGGAGGACAGGTGCGGACAAGTTCAAATTTAAAAGCGGCGGAAGAGGAAGAAGAAGAAGAAGAAGAAGAAGAAGAAGAAGTGTCTTCCCAAACTTCGTTTGGGAGACTTAATAAGGCGATGTAGTGTTATAATCGAAGCACCGAAATAAGAGTACTCGCAGTTATTGAAAGCTAGTTTAAAGCCAGTTACAACTAATAAATAAAGTTCATGATTATAAAATATTCTTTTTTTTTATTATTTTTTGCTGATCATTTTTACTGTTTACATAAGGAGTCAAATGACAATTCCGGCCTATTTATCTTTTTGAATATCTTATCTTATTATCGTACATTTGACGTCTATGTTCTATTTGTTGTCAAATCTGCCAAGTTGTTTGACAAATTTTGACAATGGTGATTATGGCCAAAATTGGTTCCAATTGGCCCAGTAGTTTCAGAAAAGAAGATTTTTGAAACAATTAACAGACGACGGACGAAGAACGACAAATAATGAGAATAGCTCATCTGATTCTTCGGATCAGGTGATATAAAAAAGCTCCGGAGATTCCTTCAACTCTTTAACAGCGTAATGTTTTGATTAGTCAATCTAAAAAAAACTCGAATGAGTGTGCGATAACTAAAAAATTGCCTTAAATCTGACCGTAAAAGTCTCGTTACTCTGAAACGAAAAATTAAACAAAAATCTAAAAGGAGCTTTCTTTCATAAACCTGAAATGAGAAAAAAATGCCTTAAATTTGACTTTAAAATTCCTGTCAGAAGTCAGTGCTTTGGTATTGGCATGAATTTTTTGATAACCCTTGCTTCCCTTTCTGATTAAGAAACACAATGTTACCATAACATAAACAATAAAACTATTAAGAAAATAAAATAGGTAAATTGCTAAAACTGTTGAAATAACTGCGTTTGAATCGGAAAATGCCGATATCATCCATCGTGTCTCGCCATTAAACAATTAAACTTAGAATTAACTGTAACCAAAATCAGTAAAGCATGATATTACGGTGATCAATTATTGATTGATGCCAGTTGTGTACCCATAGACTATCCATACCGATAGTTTTATAACAAGTAGGTACCTTGGTGTCTATTTCTAGTAACCAAAGTTGGAGGTTATGTAGTGTTTGGGGACTTGTTTGTCTTTTCGTCGTATTTCGTTTTATTGCAATGGCGTTGTCAGTTTCTCTTCGACTTATTAGTTTTAAATGTCTCCTAGCTAGATATCTTCAGCCTCTTTGTCAAACATAATCTAAGTCTTTAAAGACTGAAATATAGGTGGTTGGAGCGGACTTTAATACTCTTCTAAATGCATCCATACATACAGTTACAAATTATATGTTTGTATTTTATTTTGTTTCTGAGGTGTAAATTTCAGATGTATATCAGATTTATATCAGAGTGACCTCGTTTTGGTAGGGGGTTGTCTAATGAAAGTACATTAATCTTTGCATAAAGTTATATTATTGGAGGCAATAAGTTTACTTTTTAGGTCTTATTTTAAAGGAGCATAACACATAAGATATACATGAACAAAAGAAAAAAAGCGACATCCGAAAATTAAAGAATAAAATAAGACACTTGTTATAAATGGTTGTCTAATCTGGTGGCGTGACGTTTTACCACGAATTTAAAAGTCTTTGTAAGAAATGCATTACATGTATAAATAGATGTACAAGTTATCAAACACTTAAGAGGACCGGCCGGGAATCACCGTTTTGATGTGTGAATTTATCTACAATAGTCTTCCTGGATTATTAGTATAGAATCCTATAAAACTGACAGGAACAACATATATATATATATATATATATATATATTCATATCCTCACATAGGAAGTCGCTACTATTGTTAATTCAGGTAAGTGAAATATGAGATGTTGCACTTATTACGGTTAAACCATGTTATTTGAGTATGTAGTTGTATTTAAATTATTTTTAGGAATGTCATGTCGTTATGTCTTTATGTTTTGACAAGTTTAGTATTCACCGTTAGTGGCTATTATTTCAAAACTAATGTATTGCATATTTTGGTCTGTAATTTACCTGATAGTACTTTAATGGAATTGTACAAGAAAAATTACAAGCTTGCAGACCCTGGTTTATTTAAAAGAATTTCCGTAAAATATTGCATTGAACACTACATTAATTGATATCATTATAATAATATTTTCCTTAATATTTGATAATATTTCCGGAATGATCTTTCTGGCCTTCAAAATGTTTTTGTGTCTAAATTTTTTATGGTACTAGTAGTTGGGTGTTTTCTGCTTCGTATCGATATATTATTCATTCAGTTAAGTAATTTGCAACTGATTTTTACAGTTAGTTTTTATGTTGTGCTGCTACACCACTGTCCCAGGTTAGGGAAGGATTGAGCGTTTAAAACATGCTTAACACCGGCACATTCTTTACATGACTGTCCAAAGTCAGGATCATGTTTTTCAGTGGTGTTTTAACAGGATAAGCGTCTACTGATTAATGAATCACCCGTCATGCATTTTAACAATCAGTTATACCCGAGGCTTCGTTAACTTTATAAATCATACTACTATAAGGGATCCAAAATCTTATACTTCAAAAACATATATAAAATATACGACATATAAATCTTCATTTGCTGTTTTTTTTCTCTGTTCATCGTGAGGTTGGCCAACACTGTAATTAGGATAACAAAATATGAGTACAAACTCATCAAAGATACCGGAAGTGTAAATTTGTACGCAGACGCGCGTTTCGTCTGCACTAGACTCATCAGTAACACTCTAATGAAAAGAGTGTAAAGCCCAAACCAAGTATGTAAGTGAAGAGCAATGAAGACTCTTTGCATCGGAAATAAACACATTTATTCTAAAACCAGTTGTTGGCATGATACAGGTTATGTTCTTCTCATATATTTTATGATGGTATGATACTAAACCCCTAACGGGAGGGATTGTGCTTGATTTTCATATGATGAAGACATAATCTCTCAATCAGTTTAATTGAGGTCTGAAGCTGGCATGTCAGTAACTGCTAGTAGTCCTTTGTTAATTTATGTATCATTGTCATTTTGCTTAGTTTCTTTTGTTACCTTTTCTGACATCGGACTCGGAATTCTTTTAAACTGAGTTTTACTGTGCGTATTGCTGTTTGTTTGTTTGTTCTACATTGGCTAGAGGTATAGGGGAGGGTTGAGATCTCACAAAACATGTTTAACCCCGCCGCATGTTTGCGCCTGTCCCAAGTCAGGAGCCTCTGGCCTTTGTTAGTCTTGTATGTTTTTTTAATTTTAGTTCATTTACATGTTTTGGAGTTTAGTATGACATCAATTTTTACTGAACTAGTACACATTTTTATTTAGGGGACCAGCTGAAGCCCGCCTCCGTCTGCGGGATATTCTCGCTAGGTTGAAGACTCATTGGTAGCCTTCGGCTATTTTCTGCTCTTTGGTCGTGTTGTTGTCTCTTTGACACATTCCCCATTTCCATTTTCCATTTTATTTTTTACAGAGTTTGTCTTTAGTGCCGAATTCAGACAATAGAGTGCCTCCCCTTGTTCTTATAATAAACAAGATAATGGAGTGTGTGTCCGAGCGAGAACTTCTCTATGTTCATTACTTTAGGAATATTTATCTAAACTCATATTTCACTATTCAGTCCCATTCTACTATTTAGTCAGACGTCAGACGCTACCCTGATATACCCTGTCTTTTGTTTTTGTCCTCTAGTTGTCTAGTTTACGTATTTTGTCGGGTACTTGATGACGGATAGCGTTTGACGTCCTTAGCCGAACAGTTTTATCTTTTTACTTTATTCAATTCCTGTGTTCTGGTTCATATTCTGGACGCCAGTCTTTGCTCCTTTCAATTGGAAATACGGATAACAAAAACAAAAAATGAAACTCAGAAATGGAAAAATACTAAATACCGAACTCGTTCAAAGGGTATCTTAACGTCTCAATCTTCAAAATCGATTATCTAAAAATACTAAATAATAAATAAAAAATAATAAAAATCGTGGTTACCCTTCTAGCGATAAGTGTCATGCTAAAAAATGACTTACATGACCCCGTCTTTCCACCAACAATACGGTAAGGTCCACGTTTAATGGTCGCACATTTTCCGTAAATTTTGAAACTGATATAAATTGAAAAACTAACAGTATTATCTATTTACTCACATGAAACAAACCAGGATGCGGTATTCAGTACGTAGGTGAAACTCAACGCTATTTATCTAAACGCACGCAAGAACACCTTTATCGTTTTAAAAGACCCCATAAATTCAAAAGTATCATTTATCAACACCTTAAGAAGCACAATCATTCCATTAAACATTTAACAGTTCAACCTTTAAAAGTAGTAAATAAGCAGCCTGGGGAATCTCATTCAAAGTTTGTACGATCACGGAAAATAATTGAATTAAATTGGATTAAAAAATTACAGACAGTCTAATCTCTCTGTCTTAATGATAATATCATGGGAATTGGTAATATATCAAGAACCGATTCTGTTAACATTTTGGATACAGTTTCTAAAACTCTTCGTAAAAACCGTTCTCATGGGCGTAGAATAAATCGCAATCGCAATCGTAACAACAATACAAATATTTCGGACCTAATTACTATTTCAAAAAACAACGGCAGACATTATCTGTAATCCAAGCTCTGTTCTTTACCTGATAATAAATTACATCAAATTCTAGAGGATTGCAACACAATTCCATATTGCAGTCCTAAGTACGAAATCGTCCAAATCATAATTGCATATTGTTATTCTAAACTGTTTACCAAAATTGATTGCCTTGAAGATCATAAAAAACATTTTAATAAAATCAAATATGTCGATAAAGGTTTTGATTTTGTAAATATTGCCGGTATTTTCAATGATCATTCTGTTAAAGAACAAATTCCTGGCTATTTTGATAATACTGAACTCCCTCTTATTTGTTATGTTTACAAAAATTCTAACCGGAAATATGTGTTTAATTATAGCGAAGTGTGTAAAAATGTTAGTATCAGTGACAATACACCTACGTCATGAAATTGCAGCATTTCCGAATACATCTATGGCCCCAATTCCCATGTTATAACAGCAGACCTTAACATCGTTCATGACCGAGAGTTGAAATCATTCCTAAGTAAAGGACCTAAATATCGTCCCCCGTCAATTATTAATTGGAATGAGTGTCGTAACATCATCCACGACTCACTCCGTACTTACTGCTCGAAATGGTTAAAACGAGAAAAAGCTGACTAAAAATCCTTAGATTCTTTTTTTAATTCAGTAATGAACATAGTTGATATTCGTATTAATTATTTTAAAAAACATTTTACTCCTAACAACAACCATAATAGCCCTATTTCTCGTATCAAACATAAGCTAAAAGAACTCGCCAAGGCTTTTGTGTTTGTCTCGGCTGATAAGGCTACTAATAGTATCATTATTTTTTTACGTAAATATTACATTGAGGTTCTGCAAAATGATATCACGAATTGACCAACATTCAAACTGACTCCAATTTCGGAAAATGACATCTGTAACAAACATAAACTTTTAGCTACTTCTTTACAAGAAAACCAAATACAATGAAAGTTCCAAATATGTACTGGCTTCCGAAGCTGCACAAAACACCTTACAAATATTGATTTATTTCGTCTTCAAGCCATTGTTCCACTACTAAGCTCTCTATTCTACTTACTAGTACACTTGGTACAATCAAAAATCTGGTAATAAATTGTTCAAGTAAGGCCTTTCAAAATAGTGGAATTTTTTACTTTTGGAGTGTTAAAAATTCGGAGGAAGTACTTGATAAATTGCATGCTTATATTGGTGATTTCGAATCTGTTCAAAGTTTTGATTTTTTTACCCTATATATCACTTTGCCTTATAATCTTATTAAGAAAAAATTCACACACCTAATCAAATGGGCATTTAAAAAGTCATAATGCGAATATATATGTTCTAACTCTTTTAGGTCATTTTTTAGTAACAACAGACAAAAGAACTATGTCAATTGGACCTGTTTTGATACGATTACTGCCCTTGAATTTTTACTAGATAACAGATTTGTTCGCTATGGAGATTCCGTATATCGTCAAGTTATCGGAATTCCAATGGGGACTAACTGTGCACCACTTATTGCGGACCTGTTTTGGTATTATTATGAGTTACAATTTATGACTAAAATCAGCAAAGACCCATCAAAACAACATCTGATACAAAAATTACATAACACTTTTAGATATTTGGATGATATATTAGCCCTCAATAATGACGACTTCAGTATGTACACTAAAGAGATTTATCCTGCTGAACTGACTTTAATTAAAGCTAATACTAACAATGAACACTGCCCTTTCCTGGATCTTGATATCTATATCTTTAACGGGAAGTTTAATACCAAAATTTATGATAAAAGAGATGATTTTTCATTTCCTATTGTTAATTATCCATTTTTAGATGGTGACGTTCCCTTGTCACCATCTTATGGTGTTTGTATATCTCAACGTTTTCGATTCGCTCGTATATGTAACAACGTATTTGATTCTAACGAAAGAAACCTCTGTATTACTGAAAAATTATTACACCAGGGTTTTTGAAAACTAGTAAAAACATTTACTAAATTTTATCATCGATACAAGGACATCATTCGTAAATATAAATCAACATGCAGACATCTTATACGTTCAGGTATTTCACATCCAATCTTTTATGGTAATATTCTATACAAAGCACAAAAATGTCGACATTCACCTCAACAGCTAACCAAACCTTTAAACAGACTTATTCAGAAGGGATATAGTTACGATAATGTTGTCAGGTCATTAAAGATGGCATATTTTGGTATTGATATTGATTCACTCATAGGGTCTTTGCATCGGAAATAAACACATTTATTCTAAAACTAGTTGTTTGCATGATACATGTTATGTTCTTCTCATATATTTTATGATGGTATGATACTAAACCCCTAACGGGAGAGATTGTGCTTGGTTTTCATATGATGAAGACATAATCTTTCAATCAGTTTAATTGAGGTCTGGAGCTGGCGTTTCAGTAACTACTAGTAGTCCTTTGTTAATTTATGTATTATTGTCATTTTGCTTAGTTTCTTTTGTTACCTATTCTGACATCGGACTCGGAATTCATTTAAACTGAGTTTTACTGTGCGTATTGTTGTGTGTTTGTTTATTCTACATTGGCTAGAGGTATAGGGGAGGGTTGAGATCTCACCAAACATGTTTAACCCCGCCGCATTTTTGCCATCTATGCTTGAGTTAGGAAATCTTTAATATTTCGAACAGTTAAATGTTTATAAACATAAATTTATTTACATTTAAATGGTAAAAAAGATCGCATATGTTTGCATCTTATTCTTTGTGGAGTGCGTGTTGCTCAATCTGTATTTTTCAAAGATGTGCTAGGAGACTGTTGTTTTTCTTTAAGGAGTAGATTCAGGTGCCATGTAAATACTTTTTTTGAAGAATTATAAGGATAATGTCAAAACATCGAAACGTACCACTGGATTTAAAGCAGTCAACAATCAATAAATCAATCATTCTTCTTTACGTAAAAACAATTCCCATATAAGTATTATAGTTTCGAGTATCAATGAAATACGGAATTCATTTGCAATTTTGTATACGGACATTAAACACTTTGATTGTGTTCTCTCATGTTAAAACAAAAATACCGAACTTCAAGGTAAATTTAAAAAGGAAAAGTCCATAAAAACTGAAAAAATTAAACGATATCAACCTACGGAACATGTGGAAAAAATCTGTCATATTCCTGACTTGGAACAAGAATTTTACAAGAACATGATAGGCTAAACCCAGTTTTATAGTAACTAAACCTCTAACTTGTATTACAGTTGTTAATAGTTCCGTTATATTGACAAAATTGGTTGAGCAACCAAAACAGACATTATAGGTTAATGTGACAATAATTGGGATCTAGCAACCAAAACTGTGTAAACATACATCACACACATACAACTCAACTGAAAAAAAAATTCGAACAAACATACAAATAAATCTAACAAAGACGCCAAACAATATGCTAGGCCAAATATACAGAAAAGATTACCTTAGCTGTATTTGGCAAAACTTTTAGGAATTTTTGGTCCTCAATGCTCTTCACCTTCGTACTTTATTTGGCCTTTTTAACTTTTTTTGATTCGAGCGTCACTGATGTGTCTTTTGTAGACGAAACGCGCGTCTGGTGCAAATACAAAATTTCAATCCTGGTATCTATGATGAGTTTATTATCTATTATGTAACACTATAATATTCAGATATTAACAAGATACATTATTCTGACACACCAATGATAAAAAAAAATTGGAATTACCCAGTAAAATTGTAAAGTAAGTAAAACTACATGTATTATATGTTTACCTTAATTTACATCAAATAACTTCAAGACTTAAGATATTTTAACTTTAAAATGTTCACTATAATCTATACGAACAAGACAAAATGAACTAGAAATGTACTTTCTGTATGATTATTACCTGGGATAAGTCATGCCTCAAGGAATCATTACAACAATGATCTACACAAAGGTAACCCACGGCTTCGTAATCTTGTGCATATGATTGTCCTTCAACGACAGTGTAAAAAAAATAGATTTTAAAAGTAAAAAATTGTTGAAATGTAAAATATAATTACTGCGTTTGAACGTATTAATTTTATAATTAACCATTGGATCCTATCTTTGGCAAAAGAAGTAATAAAATTTAACCAAAGTGAATAAGCATCGTCTAACGTTTGGTTAAAGGTAGTTATATTCCAATAATCCATACCTGCTGCCATTTTATAAGTGTAGGTACTTAGTATTTGAAAATTGAACAGTTCAACTAATTCACCAAAGAACACCTATACATATCTTGACATTTATATATTTGTCAAAGTGATTTGTGCAGACAGCCTAGTATTTTCACTTTAATATTTATACTTTTTTAAAGTATTTTTCATCATTATTGAATAATAAAGCATCATAAACAGGAGTGTACATCCATTTTACGATCATCTCGATCAAGGCTACAAGTAAAATATCGTGACCTCAAAACTTTTAATTCGAACACGAATATTCACCCGAAACGTTGTAGGTAATTCCCTACTCTAGTGACTATTTCATGACTTCAGACCTTAATACAGGTAAGTGGAACATGCGATGTTGCACGTTCTTTGTTGTTTTTACGTTGTTAGTTTCATTCGAAATATGATGTGGCGTCACGTAATTTTAATATTAGTGTTGATTTTTCGGGGTAAAAGGCAGGAGTTTCTTTTGCAAACAGAATTTTCATTTACTCTGTTGTTAGTTTTGATTATTAGTCCCATACCAACGAAGTCGAATCGGACTTTTGGTTTGCACTCTGTCAGTCTGTCTGTCTGTCCATCCATCAGTAACCCCACCACCCTTTTTTTTCAAAAATTCTGGGTCCCTCCTGTAGATTATTCATGTAAAACTTGGCACATATCATACCGTGTTGATTATTTAATGATAACATGGATAAGGTGAGGTGCATATTGAACTATTCATTTAAAACAATTTACTGTTGTATTAAAATTTTGTTCTCTTTGTTAAATTTTATGTCAAATGTCTTAATTAATAAAGGTATATCAGTATGTGTTTTGCTAGAACAGTACGCTTTTCATGGACAGAATTAAAAAGTTAGATTAATTCAAATCAGGCTATGCTTATAAATTAGTTGAAAAGCACAAAAATGTCAGTATTCACCTCAAAAGCTAACAAAACCTTTAAACAGACTTATTGAGAAGGGATATAGTTACGATACTGTTGTCAGGTCATTAAAGATTGCATATTTTGGCTTTAATATTGATTCACTTATAGGGTCTTTGCATCGGAATTAAACACATTTAATCTAAAACCAGTTGTTGGCATGACACTGGTTATGTTCTTCTCATATATTTTATGACGGTATAATACTCAACCGCTAACAGGAAGGATTGTGCCTGATATTCATATGATGAAGACATAATCTTTCAATCAGTTTAATTGAGGTCTGGAGCTGGCATGTCAGTAACTGCTAGTAGTCTGTTGTTATTTATGTATTATTGTCATTTTGTTTATTTTCTTTTGTTTCCTATTCTGACATCGGACTCGGACTTCTCCTATACTGAGTTTTATTGTGCGTACTGTTGTGCGTTTGTATTTTCTATATTGGCTAGAGGTATAGGGGGAGAGTCATGCCTCAAGGAATCATTACAACAATGATCTACACAAAGGTAACCCACGGCTTCGTAATCTTGTGCATATGATTGTCCTTCAACGACAGTGTAAAAAAAATAGATTTTAAAAGTAAAAAATTGTTGAAATGTAAAATATAATTACTGCGTTTGAACGTATTAATTTTATAATTAACCATTGGATCCTATCTTTGGCAAAAGAAGTAATAAAATTTAACCAAAGTGAATAAGCATCGTCTAACGTTTGGTTAAAGGTAGTTATATTCCAATAATCCATACCTGCTGCCATTTTATAAGTGTAGGTACTTAGTATTTGAAAATTGAACAGTTCAACTAATTCACCAAAGAACACCTATACATATCTTGACATTTATATATTTGTCAAAGTGATTTGTGCAGACAGCCTAGTATTTTCACTTTAATATTTATACTTTTTTAAAGTATTTTTCATCATTATTGAATAATAAAGCATCATAAACAGGAGTGTACATCCATTTTACGATCATCTCGATCAAGGCTACAAGTAAAATATCGTGACCTCAAAACTTTTAATTCGAACACGAATATTCACCCGAAACGTTGTAGGTAATTCCCTACTCTAGTGACTATTTCATGACTTCAGACCTTAATACAGGTAAGTGGAACATGCGATGTTGCACGTTCTTTGTTGTTTTTACGTTGTTAGTTTCATTCGAAATATGATGTGGCGTCACGTAATTTTAATATTAGTGTTGATAAGTTATATAATGTTTACCGTTAGATAATAAAGGTACGGAACGTTTTTTGATTGATATTAACTTACTATAGTAGAAACTGTCCCTATAGAAAAATAAAGAGGCTTGAAGAACTTACATTTAAATGGTAAAAAAGATCGCATATGTTTGCATCTTACTCTTAGTGGAGTGCGTGTTGCTCAATCTGTATTTTTCAAAGATGTGCTTGTAGACTGTTGTTTTTCTTTAAGGAGTAGATTCATGTGCCATGTAAATACTTTATTTGAAGATTTATAAGGATAATGTCAAATCGTCGAAAAGTACCACTGGGCTTTAAGCAGTCCTCAATCAATAAATCAATCATTCTTCTTTACGTTAAAACAATTCCCATATAAGTATTATAGTTTCGAGTGTCAATGAAATATGGAATTCATTTGCAATTTTGTATACAGACATTAAACACTTTGATTGTGTTCTCTCATGTAAAAACAAGTATACCGAACTTCAAGGTAAATTTAAAAAGGAAAAGTCCATAATAACTGAAAAAATTAAACGATATCAACCTACGGAACATGTGGAAAAATCTGTCATATTCCTGACTTGGTACAAGAATTTTACAAGAACATGATGGGCTAACCCAGTTTTATAGTAACTAAACCTCTAACTTGTATGACAGTTGTTTATAGTTCCGTTATATTGACAAAATTTGTTGAGCAACCAAAACAGACATTATAGGTTAATGTGACAATAATTGGGATCTAGCAACCAAAACTGTGTAAACATACATCACACACATACAACACAACTGAATAAAAAATTCGAACAAACATACAAATAAATCTAACAAAGACGCCAAACAATATGCTAGGCCAAATATACAGAATAGATTACCTTAGCTGTATTTGGCAAAACTTTTAGGAATTTTTGGTCCTCAATGCTCTTCACCTTCGTACTTTATTTGGCCTTTTCAACTTTTTTGTATTCAAGCGTCACTGATGTGTCTTTTGTAGACGAAACGCGCGTCTGACGCAAATACAAAATTTCAATCCTGGTATCTATGATGAGTTTATTATCTATTATGTAACACTATAATATTCAGATATTAACAAGATACATTATTCTGACACACCAATGATAAAAAAGAAATAGGAGTTACCCAGTAAAATTTTAAAGTAAGTCAAACTACATGTATTATATGTTTACCTTAATTTACATCAAATAACTTCAAGACTTAAGATATCTTAACTTTAAAATGTTCACTATAATCTATACGAACAAGACAAAATGCACTAGAAATGTACTTTCTGTATGATTATTACCTGGGATAAGTTATGCCTCAAGGAATTATTACAACTATTATCTACACAAAGGTAACCCACGGCATCCTATTGTCGTAAATGTCAATAATAATTAAATCTATTTGATTTAAATATATAACAAAAGAATGTTGTTATCGAAAACTGTAATTCTAGAATTTTACAAACAAATTTATTGCTATTTTCATTGTTGCAAATGCACGTCCGTTTTATTACCTGGGATAAGTTATGCCTCAAGGAATTATTACAACTATTATCTACACAAAGGTAACCCACGGCATCCTATTGTCGTAAATGTCAATAATAATTAAATCTATTTGATTAAAATATATAACAAAAGAATGTTGTTATCGAAAACTGTAATTCTAGAATTTTACAAACAAATTTATTGCTATTTTCATTGTTGCAAATGCACGTCCGTTTTGTGGTAATGGCATGTTCTTGCCGGCGTGAGAGGATAAACACAAGATAAATCACAATAATCGAACACGTGGGCTGCTTTTCATGAATACTGAAACAAAGATCGAAAAAATTAGAACACGATCTTCATTTTAGTATCTTATGAAGCAGTTTCACACTTGTTTTACACTAGAAAAGGACCCGGAAATATGCGTAAAATGTATGTAATATTTTGTAAACAAACAATGAATAATGAAGTAATTCTTCTTTAAGTTTCTAGCGATGCGATCCTTCGTTTATTGAAGATATATTTTACATCGTGTTAAAATGATCCCAGCACAAGAATGATTCACGACCATAAAATCATTTAAAAGTTATTTTTTTAACGGAAATGGAAAAAAAAAGCAAAAAACACGGACAAACATTATTAAATGTGTATTATAAATTATATAAAATTGAGAATGGAAACGGGGAAAATTATATGTCAGGACAACAATTCGATCAAATAGCAGAAGATGACCCGTGGCCACTATGGGTATAATGGGTCTTCAACACAGCGAGAAAATCCAGCCCCTGGAGGCAGGATCTTGCTAGCCCATAAACAATGATGTATTGTCCAGGGAAAATGGACGTCACACTTAACGCCAAAACATGTAAATGAACCAAAAAATAAATACACACAAGACTGAAAAAGACTAGAATTTCACGACTTGGGACAGGGTGAGGCGCAAACAATATTTCAGCGAGGTTAAACATGTTTTGTCAGATGTTAACCCTCCACTGTAACCAATGTGGAATAAGCAAAAACACAGCAATAATACCCACACTAAAATGAGTGATGCTCATTGTACAATGTACTTGTGGTAAATGTTATGACACATTATTTACAGACCACTCAGGGTCCAGGAGTAGTTTTCACATTAACATGGTTAATCTTACAACTAAGATCGATAGTACAATGTAATTCATAAACAATTCATATACGATCAATTTTAGTTGTGAGTTTTTTTAAAACCGACTCCTGGTGTGTTGACTAAATCACCATTTATTTGCAACTTGGCAGTTGTGTTATATATGAAAAAAGAAGATGTGGTATGATTGCCAATGAGACAACTCTCCACAAGACCAAATGACACAGAAATTAACAACTATAGGTCACTGTACGACCTTCAACAATGAGCAAAGCCCATACCGAAAATACAAAGTCAGCTATAAAAGGCCCAAAAATGACAAATGTAAAACAATCAAACGAGAAAATTAACGGCCTAATTTATGTACAAAAAATGAACCAATAACAAAAATGTGACACATCAACAAACGACAACCACTGAATTACAGGCTCCTGACTTGGGACAGGCACATACATACAGAATGTTGTCTACATAGACACCATAAGTAAATTAATACTAATGACTTTTTGATTTTTCGGGGAAAAAGGCAGGAGTTTCTTTTGCAAACAGAATTTTCATTTACTCTGTTGTTAGTTTTGATTATTAGTCCCATACCAACGAAGTCGAATCGGACTTTTGGTTTGCACTCTGTCAGTCTGTCTGTCTGTCCATCCATCAGTAACCCCACCACCCTTTTTTTTTCAAAAATTCTGGGTCCCTCCTGTAGATTATTCATGTAAAACTTGGCACATATCATACCGTGTTGATTATTTAATGATAACATGGATAAGGTGAGGTGCATATTGAACTATTCATTTAAAACAATTTACTGTTGTATTAAAATTTTGTTCTCTTTGTTAAATTTTATGTCAAATGTCTTAATTAATAAAGGTATATCAGTATGTGTTTTGCTAGAACAGTACGCTTTTCATGGACAGAATTAAAAAGTTAGATTAATTCAAATCAGGCTATGCTTATAAATTAGTTGAAAAGCACAAAAATGTCAGTATTCACCTCAAAAGCTAACAAAACCTTTAAACAGACTTATTGAGAAGGGATATAGTTACGATACTGTTGTCAGGTCATTAAAGATTGCATATTTTGGCTTTAATATTGATTCACTTATAGGGTCTTTGCATCGGAATTAAACACATTTAATCTAAAACCAGTTGTTGGCATGACACGGGTTATGTTCTTCTCATATATTTTATGACGGTATAATACTCAACCGCTAACAGGAAGGATTGTGCCTGATATTCATATGATGAAGACATAATCTTTCAATCAGTTTAATTGAGGTCTGGAGCTGGCATGTCAGTAACTGCTAGTAGTCTGTTGTTATTTATGTATTATTGTCATTTTGTTTATTTTCTTTTGTTTCCTATTCTGACATCGGACTCGGACTTCTCCTATACTGAGTTTTATTGTGCGTACTGTTGTGCGTTTGTATTTTCTATATTGGCTAGAGGTATAGGGGGAGGGTTGAGATCTCAAAAAACATGTTTAACCCCGCCGCATTTTTGCGCCTGTCCCAAGTCAGGAGCCTCTGGCCTTTGTTAGTCTTGTATCATTTTTAAT
This sequence comes from Mytilus californianus, assembly GCF_021869535.1. Lineage (NCBI taxonomy): Eukaryota > Metazoa > Mollusca > Bivalvia > Mytilida > Mytilidae > Mytilus > Mytilus californianus. The sequence goes on from NW_026262745.1 coordinate 12,243,066, forward strand.
TTTAGTTTCCTGTGTATAATTTGGAGTTTAGTATGACGTCCATTATCACTGAACTAGTATACATATTTGTTTAGGGACCAGCTGAAGGACGCCTCCGGGTGCAGGAGTTTCTCGCTGCATTGAAGACCCATTGGTTGCTTTCGGCTGTTGTCTGCTCTATGGTCGGGTTGTTGTCTCTTTGACACATTCCCCATTTCCATTTTCAATTTTAGTTGGACTTGAAAAAGGGGGGTACATGTAATAGTTCTTATAATTATTTTCACAGTGGCAAAATGTAAAAGGTTATTCATGTTATTTTATTGATTCGTTATTTTTATAATTTCTTTATTACATACAAAGGAATGTACATTTTTTGTATTTTTTAACATATGGGAAGTGAACGTCCATGTTTTGAGTTAGAGCTGGTAGATATTCTATGATTTTAATATATATTTTTGTCTAAAAGTAGAACATTATAAAAAAAAAAAAAGATGTGGTATGATATAAAACAAAAGAACAAATGACACAGAAATTAACAACAATAGGTCACTGTACCGCATTCGACAATGAGCAAAGCCCATACCACATAGTCAGCTTTAAAAGGCCTGTAAAAATTTAATTGAGAAAGTGCAAGTCTAGTGTGTCTTTTTATATTTTCATTTACCAGGTATTGTCTGAAAGAAATGCAGGTAACAAAATGTTACTAATATGTTTCCAGGATTTCGAAAAAAGGGGCAAAAGGCTTCCCAAACCAGGCAACGGTTGAAGTGGGACATGTAAAAAGGCTATGAATTAACCATTTATGTACATCCCTTAAATCCATCTCTTTAAAATAATGAAATAATTTTATTTTCAAACTGAATAGACATTTTTTATAGACTTTGCATGACCTTAGACATGTTAGATTAGGAAATTATAAAAGAGTTGACAAAGTTAATATACAATCTTTATTAAAGACAATACTGATACATGTATATCCATTTTAATCATGTAGCTTAGGTAGTTTATTTTTTACATTTATTTATTTAACAATGTTAAATGCCCTAATATATTATGTAGCATGTATGTAAAGCAATTCAATGAAGAATCATTCAGTGTATCAAGGATTCAAGATGTATTACAATTATTCAAAATTTAAATTAATGTGTGCCTGAAAAATACAAGATTATCAAAAGAAGGTGGCTTTACATGCATGATGCATGACATAAAAATGTCTTTTTTCTACCAATTTAAAATTTTTAGGTTTTTTATTTCTTCCACATGAGTATAAAACGTGCTTGACCATGTATAATTGAATAGAAAAAAAACAACAGTGCAAGAGCTGTATAGCCAGTCAAGGTCGTTAAAAACTCCCATCATCATCATGATTGAAAAAAGTTATTTGGTCAATTTAGGCAATAACGCATATTTACACATAAAAATTAATACAGAAGCTATAGGAAATAGATTGTTTTTGCATATGTTAAGAAGTACAATGTATGCTGATGCAATATATTTTTCAATTTTTAGTGGACAACTTGCGTGTAATTTTAGTCCCAATTGTCATACACATGTTCCTTGTATTTGGTGAACTTACTATCCTACCAAAGAAAATAAAGGTAGTATATGAAATGAAACAGGTACACTTATCAAAATAATTTACTGTTGAGAACTTTATAAATCTCAAAAACACTGTTTTAGCATATAAAACATGTGTACACTTAAATTAATTGTAAGAGGGAGGAAGGGGGGGGGACAAGTATTTGCATAACTGATTATACAGAACAGGATTTTTAAAAATTGGCACACTGTGAAAAGAAAATCATAAGGTTATATGAATAGAATAAACCTGTGAGGTTGGCCTGCTTACTACTCAAACCATGCTTTTCAACACTTTTAAATTAGTTAATTTTTTGGGGGAATTTATTGAATCTAAACAAGTAATTTATGGGAACTGAAATTTGATCATAAATGAGTACTTTTGTCACAATACTGCATGTTGTTATTTATATTTATTTGAAAAAGTTACCAAGATTGGATTTTATTATGCCCTGCAACAAATGTGGATGGATTATATAGATTGATACTAGTATACCTTTGTCAGTCCATAAGTATGTACATCCCTTTCCAGTAAAGTTTTGCATTTATCTCTATTTCTGAGAAACTAATGGTAATATATCAGTGATATTTTTTTCTCCACGGACATCTTGTATGCTAGTAGTACTATACATTACTTGAGTCATTTTGACCTACATTTGTTGCTTTTGTGTCTTTGGTTAAGTCTTGTGTTTAGGTTTATTTCACAGAAACCTATTGTGATATATCATCACCACAGTATTCTTTTATGATACCACACAGGTCATCAACAATTTTATTACTGTGACCTACATTTAATGGCAGGACATCCTGTGTCTTATAGACACATTTTCTATTTAATACAAATCTAATAACACACTATTTAACCTGAAATTTTTTATGTATGTAATTTCAAAAGCATAAAACGGATAAATTGACAGATATAAAAAAGGATTAAATGGCGGGTGTATCAGGTTCAACTATCTCATGTATTAATTTTTATACATACACAAGTACTAGGAAATGAAAGAAGAATTTGTCCATGTCAAACTAGATATGCTCCTGTAATAATTCCATTATACAACAAACATAGAGGCTGTCCTGTGTGCTATATTTGTCAGCATTGTGTTTAAAATTTCAAATATATATAAAAAGGTGGGATATACGGGGCATGATTGCCACTGAGAAAACTTGCCACCAGAGACCAAAAGAGATAGAAGTTAAGAGCTATATGTCCCCCTATGGCCTTCAACAATGAGCCGACTGCATACCGTTCGGCAAGCTATAAAACCAAATGACAAATGTAAGGCATTTCAAACATGTCAAAACAGCCTGATTTATGTACAAAACACCAATAAAATAAAAATACCTTGCAAAGTTTCATCAAAATTGGAATACTAATGTTAGAGGTCCCTGAGGTGGGATATTTATTGCAGATGAGGGATTGTCTTGTAAATTGAAAAATCAGTTTAAGTCAGGTGTCTGAGTGAGTCTCTAGGTTTCATAAAAAAGGCAAGTTTTATTACAATCAAGCAAGAAATACTAAAATTATCATCTGAAACCAGTGGTATTAAACAAGTGAACGGGCAGACAAACTAAGAACTATTTGCCTCAGGGATTCCACAGTCCATATAAATATGCAGGTTCTAAAAACAAAAACACCCCTGTTGTAATAGATACTGCCTGTTCATTTTTCAAATTGGTTGGTATTGAATTTGAACTGAAAATTTAAAAAAATCCCAAATATTAGTGATTTTCCATTTTGACTGCTGGTTGCCATGGCAACCAATATGCAAATCAACTGTTTGGAAATATTATATATATTATATATGGTCTTACATGTATAGAAGGTATAACAAGTTTGTATAACCAGGTCTTTCTATATCTGGTCTCAAAATTAGAAAAATGTGTAAAAGACAGAGTTATCTCTCTTTTTAAAAAAATGCTCATTATTTTTAATGATGTACATTTTTTGTCTTAACTAGACGGTGACTTGTTGATTTTATTTTTTTATCATTTAAAAAGACTATTTCAGCAACTGAAAATACACAAACATTAAAAAATCTTATATTAGGTTTCATGAGAAATTCTTCAAAAAAGATGGCTATGCATTCATTTCCCTATCATTTCTATAGTAATCTTGAATGAAAACCAATAAACTTGAACCCTTCAAAAAAATTTAACTAGACGGTGAACCCATTTTTTTATTTTTATTTTCCACTTAATATATGATAAAGTTCATTTATAAAAAGTATTAGCCAAATCCTATATTAGATATTTATACCACCCAGCCACCTTAAAAGTAAAACAATTGTTGAAATGTAAAATATAATTACTACGTTTGAACGTATTAGGGTTATAATTAACCATCGGATCCTATCTTTGGCAAAAGAAATCATCAAATTTAACCAAAGTGAATAAGCATCGTCGAACGTTTGGTAAAAGGTAGTTACATTCCAATAATCCATACCTGCTTCCATTTTATAAGTGTAGGTTCTCAGTATTTGAAAATTGAACAGTTCAACTAATTCACCAAAGAACATCTAAACATATCTAGACATTTATATATTTGTCAAAGTGATTTGTGCAGACAGCCTAGTAATTTCACTTTAATATTTATACTTTTTTAAAGTGCCTTTCATCATTATTGAATAATAAAGCATCATAAACAGGAGTATACATTGTACATCCATTTTACGATCATCTCGATCAAGGCTACCAGTAAAATATCGTGACCTCAAAACCTTTAATTCGAACACGAATATTCACCCGAAACATTGTAGGTAATTCCCTACTCTAGTGACTATTTCATGACTTCAGACCTTAATACAGGTAAGTGGAACATGCGATGTATCACGTTCTTTGTTGTTTTTACGTTGTTAGTTTCATTCGAAATATGATGTGGCGTCACGTAATTTTAATATTAGTGTTGATAAGTTATATAATGTTTATCGTTAGATAATAAAGGTACGGAACGTTTTTTGCTTGATATTAACTTACTATAGTAGAAACCGTCCCTATAGAAAAATAAAGAGGCTTGAAGAACTTACATTTTCTACTATTCAAACATAGTATTCATCGAATATAGAACAATACATCACATTTTATAAATATAATCATAAAAAATTCTTCTTAAGGTATATGCAACTAAATCACTTTTGTAACAACAATAATAAAAATTAGTGCGTAGAACAATCATTAATTTCAATATTCTTCTTTCTATCATTATAACTCTTGTTATTAAAAAGGGAGACAGAAAGATGTCATTTCATGAAATAGTAGTCGGGATTAATATCAATCGTCTGATTTTTTACTATTTAGTTTGCAATAAGTTTAAAAAGAAACATACTTTGTTTGAGTAGACGGTTTATTCCTAATTAAACTGATATTCTCTGGGTTATTTTTTTTTTTTTTTTTTCACCGTGTGTTTCGCGATATTTTTATAAGGTAAGCATAAACGAATATAAACCGTATTTATGTTTTTCGTGAAAGGCGGGGAAAGTATACACCAAATCATGCTAATATGGCATTTATTTATTTATTATACAAGTTTGTGTTGATTCAGCTCCATACTAGAACAATAATTCAGCAAGGAGCGGTGCACAATTTATGGTCTTTAGAATGAATATTATTGTCAGCAAACATTTCAGTCAAAAGATAATAAAATATATAAATGAAGTTGACTTGGGTCTTTGCTTTGATAAGCTTATCAGTAAACTATCATTGCCTTAATATATCCCCACCCCTTCACCTCCTCCCCTAAATTAGAAATGTGTTCGATTAACTGCTCAAAAGGAATACATTTTTTATTAGCGTTGAAATAGCCCCAATTAACTGCAATTACTCTTAGGTCGGTAATTTTTGTCTGTTGTCACTTTGTTAGTGGTTTTTTTTTTTTGTGCTATGTGTCGATCTGATGAGTTAAGCCATTTTACAGTTTTTTTTACGTTGTGTTAATACACCACTGTCCCAGGTTATAGAGGGTTGACGGTTGCATACATGTTTAACCACGCAATATACTGTATATGCATATCCCAGTTATGAACCTGTATTTCAGTAGTTGTTGGTGGTTGCTGTTTATCATATTTGTTTCTTGTTTATTGTTTTGCAAATTAATCAGGCCGATCTTTTTCTAGATTTAATTGTTTTACAGTTTGTCTTGTTGGGGTTTTTTAAAGCTTACTATTCTCTTTTTTTTTCTTTTTTGCTCATTTTTGGACATCTACAATATTTGGTCTCTTGTTGGTAGTTAGCACTTGGGCAGTTCTATCAAATCTTATTGTTTTTACACAATGCCAACCTTTTCGCATAGGTAGCATGTGATTCATAGAAAGAAACAGAGTTACATTTTAGGTAAATAATGTTTTATTTGTAGAGTTGTGACTATAAAGAAGTATTTACTCGAGTTGTGTAAAAAAAGAAAGTCAGAAATGAATCAATCAATTTTTTAAATGTTAGTTGTTCCACCGTAATATGAGTTTATCTATCCCAACAAACTTGTAATAAATGAAACACAGATACAGTTAATGTTGCGTCATATTTTGATTTGCACCGGGACGGTCGGTTGAGACCAAAACTTTAGACAAAAAGGAAAAAGATAATGAAAAGCTGACGCTTCGTATTTGATTGTGCCTTCAATTGTTTAGATTCGAGTGTCACTGATGAGTTTTATTTAGACGAAAGTCTGTCGTAACAAATAATAAACCTTGTAGGTGTGATGTTTTTTCCTATCATAATTTCGTTGATAGATGGTTGCTGCTTACAAGTTAAGCTATTAAACACGGGGTTCTTAGTGGAAAAAGAGAAGTTATCCCTTCGAAAGTTTTTAGAGCGTGGTCTGCTCACCCTTCCAGAGTACCTGAAATTACTTACAATTTTGATAGGGCTCGTGTTGCTCAGTCTTTAGTTTTGTATGCAGTGTTTCGTTGACTTGTTTGTCTTTTTGTCATCTTTTGGTTTTTTGCCCTGTAGTTGTCAGTTTATCTTCAACTTAGGGGTAGTGAAAGACTTCTTGATATCTGCCGCCTCTTTTTTTATTTGGGTATTATTGAAATACACTATTGATGCCCTTGTAATAATTTCCCTTCCTGGAACCATTAAAAAGAAATATTAGACAAACGCTGCATTGAAGACCTGTTGGTGACCTTCTGCTGTTGTCTGTTCTATGGTCGGGTTGTTGTCTCTTTGACACATTCCCCATTTCCATTCTCAATTTTATAATTTTCTTTAAACGCAAATATTTGATGAAACGCAAATTCCATAAACATAAGACTGGTTCATTCTTCACGAAGAGAAAAAAAAATGAATGACTGATCCCTGTTAAAGCAATCTTTTTTGCAAGGTCGGTTAAACTTGTAATACATTATAACGCAACTGAATAGTACCGAATAAATGTACTTAAAAAATTTAAAGAGTATAAAATAAGTGGTTTTAGATCAATCTTGACATCGTTACGTAATCATATAAAAATATAAAGATGTAGAATTTTTCAATTTGTCACTTTCAGTTGTGTAGCAGGTTAAAAGCACATTTAAAATGTGTAGCAAAATGCAACCTTCTATATATTTACAAGGAAACAAAATCCACTTGAAACGACTTCAAAACGTTTCACCATGGCATACCAAAGTTCATATTTAATCTTGACTACAAAGGAAGCTAAGTAAATAAGATAGGATATACAATATATATATATCATGAGTTAGATTACTGTTTAGTACATGTTATAAAAAATCTAGTCATACATGTTTAATTTTTAAAACTGTAATTTCATCACTGCATTCTTCGACAAAAATATATTGTGCTAACTACTATAAACATCTATTAAGGTGAATAAAAATATACAAGGCGGACATGGTACGCAGATAGTCAATTTCTATAGATTGCATCTCTGTAAACTAAACAGAAACTGGTTCTTGGAAGAAATTTTCCAAAAAGAACACATCTTTGCATCGGCACAAAACACATTTATTTAAAAACCAGTTGTTGGCATGACACGGGTTATGTTCTTCTCATATATGTTATGATGGTATGATACTAAACCCCTAACGGGAAGGATTGTGCCTGATATTCATATGATGAAGACATAATCTTTCAATCAGTTTAATTGAAGTCTGGAGCTGGCATGTCAGTTAACTGCTAGTAGTCTGTTGTTATTTATGTATTATTGTCATTTTGTTTATTTTCTTTGGTTACATCTTCTGACATCAGACTCGGACTTCTCTTGAACTGAATTTTAATGTGCGTATTGTTATGCGTTTACTTTTCTACATTGGCTAGAGGTATAGGGGGAGGGTTGAGATCTCATAAACATGTTTAACCCCGCCGCATTTTTGCGCCTGTCCCAAGTCAGGAGCCTCTGGCCTTTGTCAGTCTTGTATTATTTTTAATTTTAGTTTCTTGTGTACAATTTGGAGTTTAGTATAGCGGTCATTATCACTGAACTAGTATATATATTTGTTTAGGGGCCAGCTGAAGGACGCCTCCGGGTGCGGGAATTTCTCGCTGCATTGAAGACCTGTTGGTGACCTTCTGTGGTTGTCTGTTCTATTGTCGGGTTGTTGTCTCTTTGACACATTCCCCATTTCCATTCTCAGTTTTACATAATGTAATTATATTTTGGCAAGGACAATTACACCAACTGGTTTTAAACTTCATACATTTTTATAAATCCAATTCAATTATATATCTTAATTAATAGCCATGCCCAAACAAATATTTCAGAAACACTGAATTAAATTTATATTTTCATTAGATATAAGTTATGTCCCATTCCAGAAGCTAATATAGGTTTGCTGTGATAAGAGCTTGGGTAACAAAGAGTCTTAATATGCAATTATTGATTAGAAATGTTTACTTTAACATACAATCATTCTTAATTAGTTACATACATAAGGATAGTAAAGATACCTTCTGTAGTTGAACTATCTATATAGATAAAATATGTACATAGAAAAGATATAAAATGTGCGATATTTGCATCACACTATTGCTCTTCACTGCAGCAAACCAAACTTACTTTACATGTAGAAAAACTGTAAAAACAAAATTGACAAAGTCACACTTTCGGAATCAATTTAGTGGGTAGACATGGTTTAACTCTTTTAATAGTCAGCTTCATCCATGCCTTCAAGCATTCATGTGGAATGAAATTAAATCAATCTGTTTTACTAAGAAGCTTAGAAAATATCAATGAAAATGGTTGAAATAAACATACCAGTGATTTTAAAGAATTATTTCCCTTAGTAATGTCTTTCAACGACAAAATTGACATACATTTTCAGATAATCAAAATTTTATGACCGATGCATTATTTCACGTTAGACTAACTCGTAATCGTCAATTCGTCCTTGGCTTTCAAATATTCGGCTTTGGGCGTTCCTGGTGAAAGTAAATCCAGAAAAGCACTTCGGACGCATAAAATTAATTAAGTGTTGGTTCCATCTGTTACACCAATGGGTCGACACCGCTGCTGGTGGACTATCAATCCCCAGGGTATCACCAACTTAATAGTCAGTACTCGTTACTGACATGATTTGTAACAAACCTTTTTAAAACTGTTTGTTTGTAAATTCAGAATCAGAAAGAAATTAAGAACAGAACTCCCTCAGGCAAAGTTGACCTTTGATTGTTTTGGGCTAATTGTTTGGGTCCTCTTTGGTCCTATAGCTCTTCAACTGGTTTGGTTTTCATACATCCTTGGATTTCAAATGTTGTTTTCATTATTTGTTCATCTCTACAAATTGTTGTCATTTGGTCTGTGTTAAAATTTCTTTTTTAAATTTCTTTTTGCAGGTAAAAATGCCAGGAGAACAGCTGACCTGTGTTTGGCAGGCTATATATTCCCTCGATCGTCTCAACAGTGTAAACATAAATAAAGATGCATTGAAATTGTTTCTCACAAATGCTGCTCTATACGAATCAATCCAATTTTCTGAGCGCACATTTTCCGACACGTTTTCAGAGGCGACTGTAAAGTTCAATGATTTCAAAGAGTACGTAAAAAAACATCTACGGGAAAACGGGGTTGCCTATTCGAAAACTTGCAGTGATTTGGAGGAATTGAGTTGGAACAACCTTAAGTCTGGAATGAAAAGTAATCTTGAGACAGGAGACGTTTACAAACTATGGCGCATTTCTAATCGTCTGATGAAGGAAGACAGCTACCCACCTGTGATCTTCCGCGAGGAGGCAAGTTGGCTTTTAGAGAAAGTGCTGTCTAATCTAGAGCATAATCTCAAATCTTCAGATGATGCCTTTAGGCAAGACAAATTTACTTTCCAAGAAATGTTATCAATTATGGAGGATTTTGCCTTTTCCGACAAATCACAGCAACAAATAACCACGTGTATCGACGATCTCTACATGTGGTTGGTCGTAGAGGTAATGAAGAAAGGCAAAGTACACAAGCGTACTAAGAAGCAGGCAAATTGGACAAATTGGGTAAAACGTTGGTGTGTTTTGACACCTCAGTATCTTCGATACTATGGTACGGATGCTAAAGCTTTAACAAGAGTACCCAAAAAAGCTGAATCCAACCAAAAAGGCGAATTTACGTTTACTAAGAATACTAAACTAGAAAGCCTTGAAGGGTACAGTGGTGTATTGAAACATTTTCAAGGCAGGTTTAGGCTCGCGAATGTCCCAGTTCTAGAAATGGAGATTGCTGTCGATGACGAAAATGAGAAACGGGCCTGGTTATCTGACCTAGAGGAAATAATTCAGTGCTTGAGAGATAATACAACACCTGTTCAAAAACTCCTTAAGGAAAGGCATTTGAAAAGTATGGCAGCAAGGGAAAAGAAAGATAGTTTGAATAAACAAGTAGAAGATATCGAATCTGCTCTAAATAAAACAAAGCTCCGGGCAGAGAGGCAGTCTAAAAAGCAAGTTTTCGATGACACATCCAGAAAGGTTGTTAAACCATTAACGACAGAAAAACCGAAAGACAAAATACAAACAAAGCGTCCTTCCTTGGAAAAAGAAAGTGAAGAAAAGATAAAGGCGATGTTTATGAAAATTGACACAAATGGAAACGGATTATTGGATAAAAATGAATTTGCAAACTTCTTAAAGGGTCTTGGATTAAACATGTCGGAAAAAGAAAGCAATCTTATTTTTAAATCTGTAGATACAAATAAAAGTGAACAGATTACATTCGAACAATTCAAAAACTACTTTTGTTTATATATCATGAACGAAACTGAAACTGCAGAATGCGTGAATGCAATGCGAAAGGCATTTTTGGAGGCTGATCGTGATGGATCAGGAACTTTGAACTTCCGGGAATTTACGGAATTTGTTTGGGAAAAGAACAGATCCGCGAGAATGACAAAAATTTTGAAGTCTTTCGCTAACATTACTACTGACGAAATATCGTTTAATGATTTTGAAAAGTTGGTTTCAGGCAGTGGAGCAGAGGTTCTTGTGCCAATATTGGAAGAGGAAATAGAACAAGGTACTGATTCAACTCTAGATGATTTTGAAGGCAGCCTTCAGAAAGTCTATAAGGACACAGAGGCAGATGAACTAGCTACCTATATTAGACAACGATGGGATAAATTTGCTACATTCCGAAGGGCTGGACAGACAGGTTCTGTTGTTATGACTGGTGGACACGGAATGGTAGCAGATATTGTTCCAGGAGAGTATAGCTTGATTGACCTTGCTTGTTTCAGTGATCTGCCTCCATTGGTACCAAAGCATGCGGTCGTAAAAGACACACGATGGTTATCAAGTACAATACCCGGAAAATCAGGAAAGTTGATATTTCCACTTGAATATGACAAACAAGTACCAATCGAACAGGCCACATCGGAACTTTTGCGGTATTATGGCTGCAGTTTTGCCGATAGTCAGCAAGAAAAAATATCTTTGCTCTTCCGCCACGGAATCCAGGATTTCACTTATGAAAACGGATACTTGGAAAAGTATGTAACGGCTACAAATGGTGGAGCAGGAGTTGAAAAGCATGATTTCTCACACTTAGATTGTCCCTTGTCAGAAGATTCGGGCTTTTTTATCCTTGCAAAATTCATGGACAACGGCGACTTCCACATAACAGCCTTTCGACTTCCTGTACGTCATACACTGTATGTACCCGGAGGAGTAATTCATTGTAACGACTACCTCAAAGGGACATGGAGAACAATGCTGTCAGATGAAACAGAAATTGATCACGTGCATCTCACACACGTCGTACAAGAAGGACAAGAAGAAAAGTTTAGATTCCAGTTTACCTAACTGCATATTCCGATCAAATTACTTTGATTTTAAATTGTATATAATCAGTTAATGAAATTTATTTTATTTAAGGCGGTCTCTGTAATTTATAAATAACGAATTTTGAAATTGCTTTAAAATTATAAATAGCCAGTTAACGCTTTCACATACACTTGTTCGAATTGAATGAAATTCATCTATACAGAGTTTTCATTGAAATGATGAAACTTTGATCATATATGATTGCTAAAAATATTTGCTTTGTTGCATGCATGAAAGGTGAAATGATATAGGGTTCGATTCTCTTCTAACAGTTATAACTAATCATTTGCTTTATAATTACAGTATACAATAGTTGTATACAGTAAACAATTATATAGTTGAAAAATATATTATCGTGCAAATATTCATAACCCTTATATTTAAAGTATTAAAATCAGGAATAATTGTGATTTGAAACAGATACTTGGTGTCTTAGTTAGACAATTGACCAATATTCTGTAACAAAGTGGATTAAAAAGTACTCATTCTATTATATTGCATCTAGTTTAGTTGTTTTAGATTATTTCTGCAGCGAACTGTTATAATATAAATGTTTTCAAACAAACGTCACGTCTTCCATAATTTTTAAGTAACGAAGAAAACATATGTTGAAGTCCACTAAATAACGATGCTAACGTAAAAGTCAAGTGAAAGCTATCAGATGCGTATGTTTTGTTTTGATTTATAATGGCTTCAAATGATAAATTTTTATTGCCAAATAAATAAATGCATAGGTTCTAAAAAGCAGCTGTCTGTCCAAAACTTTAACCAATTATATAACGTTTATATAGAGTCACTCATTTCCCATAAAATGAAGTGATAAAATATCGACACCATCATTTGTAATATCGTGTATAGTGTTAGGTAGTCTACTTCCTATCCACAATAATATACAGTGTTTCACTTAGACAGCATAACGAAAGCATGTTTCTCCTTTCTATGTCCATAGGGCAAGAAATCAAACTTCCAAGTCTTGAGCAAACTGTTAGTGTTGATTGTTTACACGATATCAAGTTTCTATCCTTAATTGCGTAAGACGATTTTTGTGAATTTCTTTTTATACTTCATAATCCAGAAGGCAGATAACACATAAAGTCATATTCCAATAGTATTACACTCTAGTCAGCACACGGTGGTTGTGAAGAAGAACACAATCTAGTACCCTGAAGGCATACATCATTAAATTACAACCAAATATTACCTTTTGACAATTATACGGGATAACATATTCACCGTATTACTATCACAAATAATATTCACCAAGTTATAATACCTTAAAATTAAATACATGTAGTTTTATAAATCAGATAATCTCTACTTATTCTGTCATCCAAATTTATAATGTAAAATACATAATTACTGCTTTTGGGTTTATCTTATGAAGTTCTAAGTTCTTCATGATGGAGAACAAATTTCGATTTTTCCCCCTAGATACCATATTCAAGGAGCCATACAAAAATTCCAACACAATCTATTAAATTTCTGCATATGATATAAATGAAATATATAATGATATCAGGGATATTCTCCGCAAGAATCTTGAAACGTGGCACAATGTTAACACTATGCATTTGTATTGTGTCGAAGGTTTCGGAATTTTGATGTTTGTGCTCAGGGAAGATTTATTGGAGAAGATCAGGAGCGACGAACAGCACAATATTGTTTATTACTAGTATCTGTTCTGCATTATTGAGGCTATGGATAATGAAGCCTATATAAAAAGAATTAAGCAGGTTATAGGAGTTTTTTGTGAAAGTTGTCAAAATACTTAAACAGGAACAAACAAATTGTCCTTACATATGTATGAAACTAAACCAGAGAACACACAATCTTATCGATGAACCATTAGAGTTGACCTATTGCTTACAGTATCAGGGAAATAGACCTAACATTAAAAATGTAACTTTGACCAATCGACAATAAAAAAAATGTTAAGGTCATGTGAACAAACTTTTCCTGACATACATGCACACCTAACAATAATTGCATACACCAAACATAGTTGTCCTATTGCTTAAAGTACATGAAAGATGTACATAATCATAAATATTAAGTTTACCATGAAGAAAGAAAATGAGTTCAAGGTCTGAAGAAACCTGCAGGAAAGTAGTGTACATCTTATAATCATTCTATGTACAATACATATACGTGACTTATTGCTTATTGTTTCTGTGAAACGGACCTGTCCACGAAAAATGTATATAGACCAACGATCCATGAAAATAAGGTCAATAAAATTGAGAATGGAAATGGGGAGTATGTCAAAGAGACAAAAACCCGACCAAAGAGCAGAAAACAGCTGAAGGCCACCAATGGGTCGTCAACACAGAGAGAAATCCCGCACACGGAGGCGGGCTTCAGCTGGCTCCTAAATACAAATGTGTACTAGTTCAGTGAAAATGAACGTCATACTAAATTCCGAAACATATAAGTGAACTAAAATTACAAAATATACAAGACTAACAAATGCCAGAGGCTCCTGACTTGGGACAGGCGCAAACATGCGGCGGGGTTAAACATGTTTTGTGAGATCTCAACCCTCCCTCTATACCTCTGGCCAATGTAGAATAAACAAACACACAGAAATACGCACAGTAAAACTCAGTTTAAAAGAAGTCCGTTTTCGATGTCAGAATAGGTAACAAAAGAAACTAAGCAAAATCACAATGATACATAAATTAACAAGGGACTACTAGCAGTTACTGACATGCCAGCTTCAGACTTCAATTAAACTGATTGAAAGATTATGTCTTCATCATATGAAAGTCAAGCATAATCCCTCCCGTTAGGGGTTTAGTATCATACCATCATAAAATATATGAGAAAAGTATCATGCCAACAACTGGTTTTAGTACAAATGTGTTTATCTCCGATGCAAAGACCCTATGAGTAAATCAATATTAATACCAAAATATGCCATCTTCAATAACCTGACAACAGTAACGTAACTATATCCCTTCTGAATAAGTCTGTTTAAAGGTTTGGTCAACTTTTGAGGTGAATGCCGACATTTTTGTGCTTTGTATAGAATATTACCATAAAAGATTGGATGTGAAATACCTGAACGTATAAGATGTATGCATGTTGATTTATATTTACGATTGATGTCCTTGTACCGATGATAAAATTTAGTAAATGTTTTGACTAGTTTGTGATATCGAAAACCCTGGTGTAATAATTTTTCAGTAATACAGAGATTTCTTTCATTAAAATCAAATACGTTGTAACATACACGAGCGAATCGAACAAGTTGAGATATATAAACACTTTAAGATGGTGACAAGGGAACGTCACCATCTTAAAATGGATGATTAACAATAGGAAATGAGAAATCATCTCTGTTATCATAAATTTTGGTATTAAGCTTCCCGTTAAGATATAGATATCAAGATCCAGGAAAGGGCCGTGTTCATTGTTAGTATTAGCTTTAATTAAAGTCAGTTCAGCAGGATAAATTTCTTCAGTGTACATACTGAAGTCGTCATTATTTAGAGCCAATATATCATCCAAATATCTAAAAGTGTTATTAAATTTTGGTATCAGATATGGTTTCGATGGGTCTTTGCTGATTTTAGGCATAAAATGTAATTCATAACAATACAGAAACATAAACACTGCTAGATGGACATGTACACCTTCAAATCATTCCATACTTCAAACATAGTTGACCTATGGCTTAGAGTATCTGGGAAAAGACTTAACCTTGAAAATGTAACGTCTATTAATGTATAATGAAAATGCTGTGAAAGTCATATGAATCCTGCTACACGTACATGTGCACTTTACAATATGTTCATACACCAAAGATGTTTGACCTATGGCTTGTCTACTAAACAAATTCATTAACCAATGAACCATGAAACCCACAAATTCCGTGACAATTGGTATCTATCGACTAATAATGAATCCACAGTACTATCTGGAAACAAAGACCTAACATTGAAATGTAACGTTCATTAATGTTAGGTTACACGGATGTGGAGGTCATATTAACACTGCTAGACGTACATGTACACTTTACAATCATTTATGACAACAAATGTACATGACGTATTGCTGAGAAACGAACCTGTCCACGAAGAATTAAAGTAGACCACTGAACCATGCAAGTGATGTCAAAATCAGATGAACACTGCTACATGGTCATGTACACCTAACAATCATTCCATACAGCAAATATAGTTGACCTATTGTTTATAGTATCTGGGGGAAAGACCTAAAATATAAATGCAACGTTCACCAATGAACAATAAATAAATATAATATGACGGTTATAAAAACCCTGCCAGGCGTACATTTTACAATCTTTCCATACACCAAATATCTTTGACATATAGCCTCTCTACAAAACCATTGAGCAATGAAAAAAAGAGGCCAAGGTCGTAGGGTATTAGAGATGAACATAATCATAGAAATTAAGTTTACCAATGAATTAGGAAAATGACCTCAAGATCTGATGAACCCTCCCCGAAAGGAGTGTACACCTTATAATTATTCATTACACCGAATACACCCGACTTATTGCTTATGATTTCTAAGGAATGGACCTGCCCACGAAAAATTAATGTGGACCAATTTACTATGGAAATGAGATCAAGATCAGATGAACACTGCCAGACGGATATGCACACCTTACAATCATTCCATATAGCAAATATAAATGACCTATTGTATTTAGGGTAAATGACCTATCCTAAAAATGTAACGTTCACCAATGAACAATAAAAATTATATGAAGGTCATATTAACCCTGGCAGACGTACCTAATTGACTAATGATCTATGAAAACGATGCCACACTCGGACGCTTCCTGACATACACGAACAGCTAATAATCATTTCAAACACAAAATGCAGTTGACTAATTGATTATTATTTCTGCAAAATGGATCAATGAACCATGCTAAAGGTAAAGGTACGTACTCCACATATGTAAGCATCTTGTAAGCACAAACCCGGCAATAAGTATAATTCGGGGAAAAGAGGACGGTATTGTAGTTACAAAAATTGGAACATATCCGTTGTCATCTGTGAAATAGCTTCCTTGTCCACAGTTACCCTCTATCAAGGAAATTATGATAAGCAATACAAGCACTGGAATATCGTATCAACTGGGAGATATATACTCCGTATGCAGGCGCTGCTGTAATATTGCTACGTAGAAAGTTTACACTTTGGACGCTGAAATCATCTCTTTTGTCGTAAAGTTTTGTTTTCAACCGATCCTCTAGATGTAAGTCAAGATATGAAGCAGACTTAACTGTATTTGTTGTATCCTTTATCTCAAGTTCGATGGGATAGATGCGTTCAACATAGTCACCAAATTTTGAATTATTTAGTGAGAGAACATCAATTATATAGCGGAAAGTGAAGTTAAAGGATAATGCTTACTTATTTTCTTTCTTCCTAAGAAGCTCCTGTATGAAGACAGCCTCATATGAATAAAGGAACAAGCAGAAAGAAGAGGAGCACAGTTGGTTCCCTTGAAAATGTCATTTGTTTGTTGAAAAACACGTCCTCCAAACGTAAGATATATTTTGTCAATCAAGAAATAAAGCATCTTAATGATGTCAGCTTCAGAGAAGTTTTTGTTTGAATCAGAGGAATTTTGAAAAGAACGATTAACCGCCCCCTCCCCCCCCCCCCCTTTTTTCCCTTCCTAAGACAAGAGTCTTAGATTGTATGTACTCTAAAATATCTAATGTTTGTATCATGTCACACAAGATTGTTGATTTTTGTTTAAATGATATTTATTGACTTTCCTTAATTCAATAGAGTCATAAATATATATATATATACTTTGTCCTAAAGGAGATAATATGATAATGTCACTTGTTTGGCCCCTTGAATTCAAAAAATCAAAAAGTATTATAAATCTACCAAATTATATCCTTCAAATGTTCAGTAGATGTCAGACATCAGTATAATTATTTTTAGATTTTGACATGCATTCTTGCATTATGATTTCAAACTTTGAATTTAGTGCAAAACTGCATCAACTCCCAAAATAGCCACATTTTGAGATTTTGTCATGAATGTAATGATTTAAGCAACAGCTTTACTTGAAAAGATAATAATTTTACACAAGATGTATCGCACACAGATGTTAATGTGTGCCTTTTGTAGCTTACAAAGTGGTATGGTTTTGCTCATTGTTTACGGCCGTACGGCGACCTATAGTAGTTATCTTTTATCTTATTTAGTCTCTGGTGGAGAGTTGTCTCATGTAAAATGGCATCATTAGTCATCTTTCTGCACTATAATGGCTAGATTATATTAATCTGTCCTTTTATCAATAATCAAATTACACTAAAGATGCATAAGTTCCAAAAGCGTTGATTGGCCGAGGCATTCCAAGAATTGAATTCTTTTTGTAATTTTATAGGGTTGTAAAAGCGTTGAACATCCACACATGTGTAGAATGGAAGATTTTCGTGCCGTATACAAAATGTGCTTTGGTCAATGCTTTTACACTCCAATAAATTTACAAAAAGAAGTATTCAATTCTTAAATAAAATTAACATAACTCTAAAAGGCTTCATTATTTATTTATTTTTTTTTTTTTGCAATAAAAGAGACATACAGAATATGGCGTGGTTTAACATGTGTATGAGCGCTCAATTCTTCCTTAACCTTGGACAGTGGTGTAACAGCGCAACATAAGAATAAACTGTAAAAATTAAGTTGCAATTGGCTTGTTTCATAGAACGATAACTTTATTTTTGGCATGATGATGGTTCAACGAAAAGAAAAGCCAAAAGCACAGGCGATTGAGGTTCATGTGTATGCACTCCTTTTTTTTGGGAGGGGGGGGAGGGTGTCTTTGATAGAGGCATAGGTTCAAAATCTAAAATTGGTCTTGAAATTTAAAGTTGAAGATGGCGTACGTACAATGTAATATATTGTGTCACAGTTTTACAAATTCCCATGTCATCAAAATACTTTTTTAGCACGGTATGTAGCTGTTGACTGCATTTTAATAAGAATTGCAAAAGGGTAAATTCAATTTCTCCAGTACCTGCTTCACTCACGAGGTCTAAAATTTGTTTTTATATATCTTTATTTCACTTGAAACTTAATATCAAAGAGACTTTATCATATATTTGAAGAAAAAAAATTTAATTTTACACGTGCAAATAAACTCATCTTAGATACCAGGATTGAATTTTTATATTTGCGCCAGACGCGCGTTTCGTCTACAAAAGACTCATCAATGACGCTCGAATCAAAAAATTGTTAAAAGGGCCAAACAAAGTACAAAGTTGAAGAGCATTGAGGACCAAAAATTCCTAAAAGTTTTGCCAAATACAGCTAAGGTAATCTATTCCTGAGGTAGACAAGCCTTAGTATTTCAAATATTCAAAGTTTTGTAAACAGCTAATTTATAATTATGACCATATCAATGATAATTCATGTCAACACAGAAGTGCTGACTACTGGGCTGGTGATCAATACACTCAAAATGCTTTTCAGCGTTACATGTTACTGTTGAAGACATATTGATACAAATTTGCAAATTTTAAATGCTTTTGTCAAATTTTGTATCGAAGGACATCGATAACCAAAATGGATTACTTAGTGTCCGAAAGACACTGCATAGCTTAAAATATTGAAAACAACACGTTTAATAATTTCATGCGTTCGAAGCGCTTTTCTGGATTTACCTTCATCAGGAACGCTCAAAGCCAAACATTTGAAATCCGAGGGATGTATAAGTACCGAAACAGTTGAAGAGCTATATGACAAAAATACATAAAACAAAAAGCCAAATTCATCTAAGGTCAACTTTGCCTGTGGGAGTTGAAACCTTAACTTTCAACATAATTTTGGTTTTGGTTAACGATGACTTATTGTACCGTTTGTAAATAAATACTAATCAAAGTACTGGCGTACTGTTTACTCGGATGAACCCAATTTCCTCAAAGATTCTGAAAAAAATACTTAAATTGCAAAACTTAACATCTAAAAATTCACAAACATTCTAATAATGCACTGTCCTGTTTAATAAAAAAAAAAAGATTTAAAAAAAAATGATTGACTGTAATAAAACAAACACAATTTTCTTTATCTGCTGAAATACAAAAAAATAATGACCAAATATTATGCAAAAATCATTTAAGGATGTTCGCTACTCTGTTTCAAAATAGCAAGCTTTTAAAAAGACTGTTATAAATTGATAGTAAATAGAAGTAAAAAAATCGAGAAAAAAATCAAAGGTCTGTGTCCTTATTTTTTAGATAAAAGTTATTAAAAATTTGGCGGGAAATGAATCCCTCTATTTTTTCCTACATTTAACATTGTTACCTTTTTTCTTTCAAAAACTATGGGGAAAAAAAGGATTTTATAAGATTTTGATAAATAGCTTTTATAACTATATGTATTAAAAATGTGAAAAGTAGGGATAAACGGTCAAACTTTTTAATGGCACTACATGGATAAAACCAGAGGATTCCGAATATCTGACAAAAAAATCAAAAACAAGAGCAATGAACATCCTTATACATGTTCAACAAGAACTAATGTGATAAATTAAATTCAGTATTTGAATCAAAATATAGTAATCATAGCTCAAGGCACACAATGAATAGCCCATCAACAAGCTTTTCCTACACAAACACCTCTGATATCAGATCGAGTTTTAATTCAGTACTCTCAACATGTATTGAGCCTTGACTATGTCGTATATATTTGTTAAATCAGTTTGACCTTTGACTCATTAAGGTTTGACTGAAATGATATTGATGTATTTACTGTCAGATTATGGTAAAGATTCCAGTACTTCTGTTCATCAATTTGCCGGGCATTTTTACCTATTTCTTCATTTGTCTAGAACGGAAGGTTAACCTTCCGGAGCACCTCAGATCACCCCAAATTTTTGTGAGGATCGTGTTGCTCATTCTTTAGTTTTCTATGTTGTGTTTTGTATACTATTGGTTGTCTTTTTGTTTTTCGGTGTTTGGCCTAGGCATTATCAGTTCGTTTTTGACTTATGAGTTTGGTATCTTTCGCCTCTGTTTGTAGAAAATATTACTTTAGTTTTCTATGTTGTGTCATCTGTACTATTATTTGTCTGTTTGTCTTTTTATTTTTGGCCATGGCGTTGTCAGTTTGTTTTTGATCTATGAGTTTGACTGTCCCTCTGGTATCTTTCGTACCTCTTTTAAATCTCACATTCGAAAATACCAATATGTGTATTTATATTATACAATTTCATACAAATAACAAATAACTGAAAGAAAATCTTACCTTTTATCTGGCTATAAGTGGTCCGTCGTTGCTGTACTGGATATTAGATACAATCGAATCCAAGCATTTCTTGTGAGCTCGAGGGTAGTTAAGACATAGTGATAAAGTGATCCATAAATAGCAATCAACTTATTCTTGCCTTCTTTTTCAAACAAATCAATATTCAAATTTGTATGCTTAGATGTTTTAGCTGCAATATAAATTTAAGTAATCGTATTTTACCGATGTTCAAATCTCGTGAAACTATTTAGAATGTACTAATCACGATAGAAACAAAAACTCCAAACGGAGAGACATGGTGCTACCACATGTTAGGCGTCTCCTGTGTAATGTACCACCCTCTATGCTAGTTAACAATCAGTAATAGTAATAAGCGACGCATCGGTACATTTACAAATCAGATTACTATACTGGTACCTGAGATATAACACCGAGAAAAAATACATAAAATATACGAAATATACATCTGCATTTGCTGCTTTTTTCTCTATACCCCATAAGATTGACCAACACTATCATTAGTATAACCAAATATGATTTAAAGTTTTATCACAAGTTACACAGAAAATAAGATCTATCTTGTTTACTCTGTGCGGTTCGTGTTGATCAGTCTTTAGTTTTCTTTGTTGTGTTTTGTAGACTGCTGTTTGTCTTTTTGTGCATTGGCGTTGTCTGTTTGTCTTGAATATATTCCTTTGGAATCTTTCGCCTCCCTCTAAAATTTCATTCAGGATTTCATATCATATAATGACCAAATCAATATCTGATATTACAAAACAGATACATGTTTACGTTTTATAAGGATGCGGGAACAATAAGTGTATTGCTATTTTGTGTTTTAAACTTCCTAGGGTATATATGGATATATAAAAGTCTAGGTACGAAGGAATGCATTTTTTTTTTGCATTCACATAGTTTTGGAGCAGATCATACTTGAATATTTTAATAGTTCAAAAAAGTCCATTATCTATACTTGTATATAATAACTAAAAGTATAGGCCTGATCTCTTTTGATCATCTTTGTTACATTCTGTTAGATATGATGATAGAAATAAAAAAACTGCAAGGAGTAGTGCACTTATGGTGCCTTTTTTTATCGTCACAAAATATGAGTCAGAAAATAAGATATAATAAGTTTTAAGTTCTGCATCTGAGAATTGAAAGTTTCCGTTTTTCTGCACGACGGTGCTAACTTTTGACAAACTAAGTTAACGTTGAGAATTAAATTATTGTAAGATCTAGACCTAATGTTTTTTTTCGTTTCTTTTTGTGTTTTATCTTTTTGTTTATCATGATAGATCTTTCATATCAATATTTGCTTGTTTTCAACTTGATGTGTTCTTGATTAATGTTTTCGTTAAAATATTAAAAACGAGTGAAAAAGTTTTGCGTAGCTCATCTCATATGAATAAGCAGAAGATTCAGCTTTAGACATTTTTAATAAAAATTGTACGAATAGTGGTGTCAATATTTCTAAGAATTGAAAAATAATTTATGTTCGATGTGTTATTTATAATCACACTTCAGTGTGCCTTCCTCCGGAAATCAGCGAGTTGACGTGTATATGAGAATAATTTCTCACCAATATAAACAAATCCTAAAAAAACGAGAAGAGTCGGATATATATTGCATAGTAGTAGGATTTCTCCACTGTAGTGAGCACTGTAGTGACTTGTGTGTGACTTGAGACTTCAATATAGGTAAGTACATGTAACACATTAGATGCTGCACGTTTTTTTTTAACCTTGATACTTTCATTTATTGTTAAGGAAGTGAGAAGGTGTTGACATTTTGTTTTAAATGATGCACATTGCAAAAACAATATATCGGTTTATTTTGGTTTTATAGTGATAAATCTCAAGACTGGTATGCCAATGCAGTCAACATATCCCTTATTCAATCCTAGTAACCAACAAAAAACGTCTATTATTACATTAGAAATTGAGTAGTTGATATTGAATAAATACAAAATAAAATCCAGCTTGTCATTATTCAGTATTTGGTACATGTATTATCATCACTAGGATTTAATTTTTGTACAGCCAAATAAATCAATGAATGATTGGTTTTTCAAGGAGAAATTTAATGTTCCCGTTAAATGAACCCCCATAGAGAAAAAATAGCTAATTGTATTTATTCAACGGAAGCCTTCAACTGGTAAACTCCAACTGATTCTGGGGGAAGGTTTTGTTTCCTTCGCAAAGAATATTGTGTGGCCTCACGTAAACCAGTAAAGAGTAGAGTTTTATTCCAACTGAAATAGGTTCCATTTGTAAAATTGGGACTTTAAAAGAAATATTCTCTAGATATGAAAAAGTTACCGATCAATCAACCTTCTTAACATAAGTTTCTCGTCGTATTTTGTTAGTTTATATATCCCAACGAAATAGAAATAAAGGATACCAAAGATACAGTTAAGTCTGCGTCATATCTTGAATTGCATCTAGAAATTGATAATGAGGGTCGGTTGAAAATCTACTTGACGACAAAATGAAAACATTTCAGCTTTCCAATTGTGAGCTTTCTATATCTATGTTAAAGCATGCCAGCATCGCCTGCATATGGAGTATATATCTTCTAGTTGATACGATATTGCAGGGCTTTCGTTTCCTCAACATAATTTCCTTGATAGAAGGTTGCTTTTTACAAGAAAACTATTTAATCAAGGGTTAAGCAAGTGATCCCTTCGAAAGTTTTACGGACGCCATCACGAGCTGGTTTTGAAATATCTGTGCTACAGATGACTACGGATATGTTCCAATTGTCCCAACCAAAAACCTGTCCTCTTTTTCTCGACTGTGATATCACCAAGTGTTAACTTACCTGTATACCTTTCGGAGCACATGTGATACTCCCCAGTTTTGATGCTCAGTCATTAGTTTTCTGTGTAGTGTTTTGTGGAGATAATTGTTTTTTCGTCGTTTTTCGATGTTTTGCCATGACGTTGTGAGTTTATATTTAATTTATGAGTTTTGAAAGTGCCCTTTGTATCTTCCGCCTATTTTTAATTCATGTACTATCTAAATACATTATCCATGTGCATAACATGGTTTTCATCACTAAAACTACTTAAGAGAAAATGATACACAAAATACAATTTTCTTTGTATTACAATAAAGTAAATAAGCATTCAACTGCAAATGAACATAGGACTGGTTTATCTTCACGAAAAGTAAAAGAATGAATGATTGGAACAATCTTATTTCTGCAGGATCAGTTAAACTTGTAATACATTGTACTAGTAACGCAATTAAATAGTACAGGATTAAGGTACTTGAAGAATTTTAAGTGTATAAGATAATTAATATAAGGTCAAACTTGACATCGTTACGTAATCTGTGTCAGATTAAGACGTGTAGCAGGTAACTAACTCATTTGAGATGTGTAGAAAAATAGACATTCTATTAACATGGTAAAAGTAACTTGATCTCAAATGTTATCATTTCTATTACATATTAAATGAATATAATGAATTATATTTTACAAGGAAGCAAAAATAATTATTATCGACTTCAAAAAGTTTCAACAAGACATACCAAGGCAATGTTAAGTGTCATCTTTAACCTTGGTTACAAGGGTTAAATGTTTAGCAAGATATGTAAATAAGAAAAGTATACTAGACAACGGTCACGAGTTATAAAACATGCTATAAAACATCTAGTCATATATATTTTATTCAAAACCGTTCTTTTCATCAACGATTTTTACGACAAAATATTTATGAAGCTGACTTTTATTCAGAAGTATTCTTCGACAAAGGAACAGTTCTAAGACAAATACACGATAAAAGTTTCGATATTTGTGTTAAAATTTCTTTAAATGAGTATAACAACTAACTGAATAACTACATAACAGATATACAGTGTACTTTAGTCTGAGAAAACAGTATTTATTTGTTAGTCGTTATTGACTTTAAACTAGCTTTTAGTCACTGTGAGTACTCTAATTTCGATGCGTTTTGTCTATTGTTTTTATGTTAGTTGTTTTTGTGCCTCGTACCCATCTTTTGAGTTAAGCCAATTGGAACTAATTTTTACAGTTTGTTCTGATGTTGTGTTGCTGCAGCAATGTCCCAGGTCAGGGGATGGTTGATCCCTCGCAAACATTTTAACCCCGCCACATTCTTTATATGCCTGTCCAAAGTCAGGAACCTGTCATACAGTGGTTGTTGTTGGTTCAGGTCTCTCATATTTGTTTTTCGTAAATTGTTTTGTTATAAATTAGGCCGTCAGTTTTTTCGTATAAATTGTTTCACATTTTTCATGTCGGTGCCTTTAATAGCCGAGTATGAGTTTTTCGCATTGTTGTAGGTCGTACTGTGGCCTACAAATGCTAACTACCACTTCATTTTAACTGTGGTGGATAGTTGTCTCATTGCCAATAATAACACATCTTCTCATTTTTACATAAACGAAAACACGGTACACAGATCGAAAATTTCTGTAAATTGCGACTGTTAACTAAATAGAAACGGAATACTTGGAAAGAACTTGAGGAACACATAATATTATAATGTATTCAACCAGCTGGTTTTAAACGTGCGACATTTTTATCAATCATATTCAATGTATATGTGTAGGACTCGGAGGTGCGATGGGGACAAAGAAGTGCGATGGTCACTCTGAAGTGCGATGGTCTTCGCCAAAGTGTGATTGTCTCCGCCGAAGTGTGATGGTCTTTGCCAAAGTGTGATGGCCCTATCTCTGATGTTTGATGGACTATATGACTATTTTAAAATCTACCGATGTCCATTTTCTTTAGAAGTTGATTTTTTTTTATTAGTTAGTCTATAAATTTGCATTGATTATTGTCCATAAAACACTTATGGCATTTTGGTATGCATGATATGTATGTTTATGGTTGAAATAAAAGAATCATTCCTGTAATAAGCCTGCTTACCATACAAATTAGGATTACTAGTATGTGATAATCCTATATACTGTTTGAATATAATCTGTTAGCACCTTGCTAATATTATGGTTTCATCTACACCTTTAAATGTTTATCTATTCAAACAGTGTTTGCATCATTCTAAATATATGAAAATATCGTATAAATGTGTGTCCTCAATTGCAGTTCCATACTAAATGAGAGATCGTTCTATTTAATTTTGCTGCATACTCTCGATGATTAACTTAAAAACTTGAAAGCTGATTCTAACAAAACAATTGACTGCTACGTTGACATGTTAACATGTAAAACATTGAAATATATAGTTTATGTTATCCATCGTACTTCAGAGTTACCACGAACGCACTTCCGCGTAGCTATAGACATTATAGCGTCACAATGCCACCATCGCACTTCGGCGTGATCAAAATCGCACTTCAGCGTCAAATCATCGTACTTAAGGGTGACCATCGCGATTCGGAGTACCATCACGTTTGAGAGTCATACATATGTTTGAATTAATAGGCCTTCCAATACAGTTATTTTAGAAACCCTGATTTAAATCTATTTTATTTGGTATGAGTTATGCCCCATTCCAGTAAGAAATACTTGTTTGTTGCGATTCTAGCTTGGGTAATAACGTTGATATTAAACTGTGGATTAGTAATGATCAGTTTTATATACAATTATTCTCAACTTAATAAGCAGTAGTCGGGTTTAGTTACAAATATGAGGACAATAAAGATACCTTCAGTAGTTAAAACATGTATATAAATAAAATATTAAATGAGAACTATTGATTGCTCTTCACTGCAGCAAACCAGACTTCCTTCATATGGAGTGAAATTATAATTTTAGCTTTCAAATTCACGCTTTCGAAAGCGCATCAACTTATTGGGTAGACCTGGTTTAAGGGGGATAAAACTTTAAATTAGAATAGCATTAATGCCTTCAAGCATTCTTAGAAATGGAATTAAAATTTTGTGTTTATACTAAGAAGCTCAATACATATTTATGAGAATGGTTGACATAGATATATCAATTATTTTAAGAGAAGTGTCTTTTAAATTCTCTCTTTTTAAACAGCCATAATTGGAAACTAACCAACCGACAAAATTATAACACATTTTTCTAATAGTTTAATTTTGGATGTAACACGTCTTTTGATAGGCTGAAAGTTTTTTGTCTATCAGCTCATTTTACATGTGACCGTGACGTCAACAACGTTTTTTTCATGATTAACTCCTAAAAAATGGAATTTAGAATTAAATTATAAGGAATGACTGTAATATTTTTTTCTGTTTATTCGAAATAATCTCTAAAATGTGGTGCACACGTTTTTGAGGTTATTTCTTCATAGACAGAAAAAAATATTACAGTCATTCCGTAATTAATCAAAATTGTATTTTACCGAATTTTAATAACACGCTAGAATAAGTAGATAAATTTTACTATTATCATTATTATTATTTGCAGGTAAAAATGCCAGGAGAACAGCTGACTTGTGTTTGGCAAGCTATATATGCTCAAGACCGACCCAACAGTGTAACCATGAATAAAGAAGTATTGAAATTGTTTCTGACGAAAGCGTCTCAATATGAATCAATTCAATTTTCTGAGCGCAAATTTTTCGACACGTTTTCAGAGGCGACTGTAAAATTCGATGATTTCAAAGAGTATGTAAAAAAAAATATTCGGGAACACGGTGTTGCTTTTTCGACAACTTGCAATGATTTGGAGGAAATGAGTTGGATCGACCTTAAATCTGGAATGAATAGTAAACTTGAGACAGAAGACGTTTACAAACTATGGCGCATTTCTAATCGTCTGATGAAGGAAGACACTTACCCACCTGTGATATTCCGCGAGGAGGCAAGTTGGCTTTTAGGGAAAGTGCTGTCTAATCTAGGACATAATTTCAAATCTTCAGATGATGCCTTTAGAGAAGATAAATTTACTTTCCAAGAAATGTTATCCATTATGGAGGATTTTGCCTTTTCCAACACGTCACAGCAACAGATAAACACGTGTATCGATGGTCTCTTCATGTGGTTGGTTGTAGAGGTTATGAAAAAAGGCAAGGTTTACAAACGTACTAAGAAGCAGGCAAATTGGACAAACTGGGTAAAACGTTGGTGTGTTTTGACACCTCATTGTCTTCGATACTATAGTAATGACAATGAGTCCAACCAAAAAGGCGAATTTACGTTCACCAAACATACTAAAGTAGAAAGCCTTGAAAGGTACAGTGGTGTAATGAAAAATCTTAAAGGCAGGTTTAGGCTCGCGAATATCCCAGTGCTAGAAATGGAGATCGCCGTCGACGACGAAAATGAGAAACGGGCCTGGTTATCTGACTTAGAGGAAATAATTCAGTGCTTGAGAGATAAGACAACGCCTGTTCAAAAACTCCTTAAGGAAAGGCATTTGAAGAATATGGCAACAAGGGATAATAAAAATGGAACAATTGAACAAGTAGAGGATATCGAATCAGCTCTTAATAAAACAAAGCTTCGAGCTGAGAAACAGTCTAAAAAGCAATTGTTCGACACCTCTATCAAGGTAGTGGAACCAGAAGAGAAGACAAAACCAAAAGGTCCCTCCTTGGAAAAAGAAAGTACAGAAAAGATAAAAGCAATGTTTATGAAAATTGACACGAATGGAAACGGCATGTTGGATAAGAATGAATTTGCAGACTTCTTAAAAGGCCTTGGGTTAAACATGTCGGAAAAAGAAAGCAATCTAGTTTTTAATTCTGTAGATACAAATAAGAGTGAACAGATTTCCTTTGAGGAATTCCAAATCTACTTTTGTAATCACATCATGAATGAAACTGAAACTGCAGAATGCGTCAATGTAATGAGAAAGGCATTTTTGGAGGCTGATCGTGATGGGTCAGGAACTTTGAACTTCCGGGAATTTACGGAATATGTTTGGGAAAAGAACAGAAACGCAAATATGACAAAAATTTTGAAGTCGTTTGCTAACGTTTCGACTGACGAAATCTCGTTTGAAGATTTTGAATTGTTGGTTTCGGGCAGTGGAGCAGAGGTCCTTGTGCCAATATTAGAAGAGGAAATAGAACAAGGTACTGATTCATCTCTAGATGATTTTGAAGGCCGCCTTCAGAAAGTGTATGATGACACAGAAGCAGATGAACTTACTATCTATATTAGAGAGCGATGGAATAAATTTGCTTCATTCCGAAGGGCTGGAAAGACAGGTTCTGTTGTTATGACCGGTGGACACGGAATGGTAGCAGATATTGTTCCAGGAGAGTATAGCTTGATTGACCTTGCTTGTTTCAGTGACCTGCCTCCATTGGAACCAAAGCATGCGGTCGTAAAAGACACACAATGGTTATCCAGTACAATATCCGGAAAATCAGGAAAGATGATATTTCCACTTGAATTTGACAAGAAAGTACCAATGGAACAGGCCACATCAGAACTTTTGCGGTATTATGGCTGCAGTTTTGCTGATAGTCAGCAAGAACAAATATCGTTGCTCTTCCGCCACGGAATCCAGGATTTCACTTATGAAAACGGATACTTGGAAAAGTATGTAACGGCTACAAATGGTGGGGCAGGGATTGAAAAACATGATTTTTCACACTTAGATTGTCCCTTGTCAGAAGATTCGGGCTTTTTCATTCTTGCAAAATTCATAGACAACGGCGACTTCCACATAACAGCCTTCCGACTTCCTGTACGTCATACACTGTATGTACCCGGAGGAGTAATTCATTGTAACGACTACCTCAAAGGGACATGGAGAACAATGCTGTCAGATGAAACAGACATTGATCACGTGCATCTCACACACGTCGTAAAAGAAGGACAAGAAGAAAAGTTTAGATTCCAGTTTACCTAACTGCATATTCCGATCAAATCACTTTGATTTTGAAATGTTTACAATCCGTTTATCAAATTCATTTCATTAAAGTGGATGTGGGTTGCTTTAGGTAATTTTGTAAATAGTAGATTTTGATATTGCTTTAGAAATACTAGTAGTAAGTTCACAATGACACGTTCAAATTGAACGAAATATGTCTCTAAAGAATCCTCCAATGAAATGATTCCCTTTCCGTCTTATATGATTGCTGAAAATATTTGCTTTCCAATATGCAGGAAATGTGATATGATATAGGGTTTGCTTCTCTTCTAACAATTGTAACTATTCATTTGCGTTGAAGTTACAGCAATATACAATTAATACTGTTATAGAGTTTTTGATGAAATGGTTGACATATGTATTATTGTGCAAATATTCATAAACCTTAACTAATGTAGTATTCAGGAAAAATGAGATTGCAAACAGGTACTTTGTGTCTTCATTGGACAATTAACCAATGTACTCTAACAACACGCATCAATGTGTACTCATTCTATTATCTGTCATCTACTATAAATGTTTAAAATGCCTCTGTAGCGAACTGTTATTTCTATAAATGTTGTTAAGGATGTATTCTTCTGACTTTTCAGTCTCGTTGAAATCCCGTTCTGGAATTATTTCCAAAACTTGTGATACAAAAAAAGTAAAATCACAAAAATACTGAACTCCGAGGAAAATTCAAAAAGGAAAGTCCCCAATCAAATGGCAAAATCAAGTATTACAAGTGGAAAATATCAATGAATTTAAAAAATATTATAATCAAACGTAACTCTGTGAAAAAATCGTGTATTTATAATAAGTAGTTTTTGAGTAATAAAATTTTCAAATTTTATAAACCAATCAAGTCAGTCTCAATAGCCAAAATTTTGAGAAAATGGGTGATGGGTACAAGAAATGATTTTAACAGAAACATGTACATCCCATGTCATTTTTTTCTTTTCAGATTTCTTAGATATGTATTTTGTCAATCATTCATAACAAAGAAGTTTAAATGATATGCTTTAAAAAGTTTTTGTTCTGAAAAAAGAGAAAAATCCCAAATTTAAAAAAATTGACAGCATGGTAAATTTGACACAAAAAAAGCAACAATATTTTATAAAACTTTCTTATATTAACACCTACATATAGGTTTTAAAGTTAAATTTATTCAGATTGGTCCACTTCATCTTTGGTGAAAGTATGAAAAAAAGTTTAATTGTGAGACTGTGATTTTTTTCATGATAATAGCCCAAAAATGGGTAAAAATTGATGAAAAATGGGAAAATCATCAAAATTGGGTACTTTCAAATGGCCGTAGCAAAAAAAGAAGTGCACCACCATATGATTTTTTCTTCACCAATTATTTTTTTACAGTCATATAAACCCATAAATCAGGTTAAGACAAAAAGTTTAATTCTTGAAATTTTTGGCTCCTCAGAGGTGTACATCCTTAAACAACCGTCACGTCTTCCACAATTCTTAGATAAAGGATGATATGAAAATAACGAGATGTGATATAGATGCCAATGTGACAACTATCTATCAAAGTTCAAATGAAGTGGATGTAAGCAATCGTAGCGACCGTACGGCCTTCAACAATAAGAAAAACCCATACCGATATTTTTCTTCTAATAGATCCGCATTTGTAGATCACCTTTGTTTCAAAAGAATATTTTAAATATGAAAGAACATAAATATTATGAATATGCTGTACAGTTTAAACTTTAATCGTCTCAAAAAATTTAGTTGTTTTGTGGCTTTTTCCATTATAAAATTAATTTAGGTAGCCCACTTACAGTAAGAACTTATTATAAGTAAACGCCCGGATTTAACGTACGAGGAAGAGGAAGATAGGCAAATGTACCAGATAAACGAAGATATATATACGAGTTTGGTGTGCATGAGATACCTTTTCCGTTTCTACAAATGAACATACCATAATTTAAGAATTTATTCAAAACGTTTTAATAGTTTATGTTAGAAATTTCTTTTGTATTTATTATTGAGTAAGGTTGGTCGTTGAGTGTGTGTTAGAATGTTATTTAGCATTCCAGTAAATTTTCGAATTTGTCAAAAAAAATCGACTCAATATTTGAATCAAGGTTATGTTCCGATTCGTATTCGAGTTCTGGAAAGGACGACATTTCTAATGTTTTCTATAAAAAGTTTCTCAATGGAATGATTCAAATTCTACTCTGACAACAATGATGGTTGATTTAGATTTTTTTTTTGTATTTAATGTCCCTTTATCCTTAACGGAGCAATTAACGGAAACTTGCTTTGTGAATACGAATTAAAATTAACGGAAACTTAACAGAGATATAAACGGGTTCGTGAGTTAATGGATGCTTCGTGAAGAAGCTCCCAGGTAGATAATTTGATATTACCATGCATTCACCTAGAGAGTGGCTATGTAATATACCTCTCAAAAGCACGTCATATCATGTATATTTTTTCTCAATCCCCAAATATTCGCACTGTACATTTTTTATGGTATAAAAAAAGTTTAAAACAACTGTTTAAAAAAAAACCTCCTTTTGTTCATATTGAAACAAAGAGCTTGAATGTTACAGACAGAAAAGCGCAAAACACCCAATCGTATATTTTTTCAGAATTTCGGTTATATAAGCAAAACAACAACCTTTTCCAAAAATGACCCCCTTTTTATCAAACTGGTATTTCCCCGAATACCTATAAGAAAAGCATAAATAATATCATCACACAATGTATTTTATACTTATGAAAGATGACTTGCATTTGTATATAAGATGGTTTTATAGTTTCCCATAGTTCTTTAAACTCTCTCCTTTAACTTGTGTCTTTATTATGTTATATATTTTATCTATAACAAGTGGCGAGACTTGTGCATGTTACATAAAGTACATTTTTTTATTAAACTTTTAGTGCGATCTATTCCTTATAATGCAATGAGTATCTGATGTACATTTTGTAAAGGAGTGTCTGGATGGGGTTTACAGAATAGATAATAAAGGGGCAAGATGAAAAATATGCCAAAAATAATAAAGAAAAAAGAAAAATAGGCAAAAGTATAGAATAGAGAATAATGGAGTGCTGAAATAAGAATAATAGAAAAGAAGAGTCAAAATTTATAAAGAATAGAGAAAAATGGTTTAAAATTAAAGAATACATCTGAAAGACACCCTTTTCAGACCCTCATAAATGATTTTTTTTTTAATATGTTAGAACAATGGAGAAGGCTATATAAAACAAAAATAAAATGACAGAATAAACGAGGAAGATATTATAACAATATCACGTAGATATGAATGAATGCTAAGCCAGAGATGTTTAGGTTAGATAAAGAGTTAACTTCCTTACAGAAGTGATTTTAACTTCTCTTATCTGCATAATAATCGATCGAGTGTTTTTGTACTTTTTTATCAGTAATATTCCATTTCTTTGAAGAAAAGGATGGGAAATTTTGAAAAGTGTAACGCGACCATTCAACAGGAAGTTTCTCTCATTTTGCTTATTTGTACATGAATAATTCTCCGAAAAATTAGGCGTGCGAAAAAAGTATCATTTCTACGCAGAAATAACATTGCTGATAATTCATACCTCCTTAATACAATATCCCTTTATAAACATCTCCATACGGCATTGGTAGGGTTTATTGACAGATAATATCTACCGACTAATTGAATGAAAAAAAAACCGGCAGACACGGAGAGGCAAGTTTATTTCTACAAACCCGTTACATTTTATGCTCTGGATTGTTGTAATCTACCATATGTATCATTAAGTAGTATTCTCGTGACTTCGTTCATAACCCAGAACTTTTGGCAAACTAGTTTCAATTGTTTTTTTGTCAATTTGTCAATGAGAAATGACAACTACATACAAAATATCACTGACTAATCTTAAGTTGACCTAAACACTTAAACACAAGCTTTAACGTCTAAACTATGCAAAGTTATTTATGTTGTGTCATAGATCAAACTTATTCGTTCAGTGTATATATACTTGTTTTTGTTTTTGTGTATTGTCCTTTTGGTCGAGTTAAGCCATTTCAATTGATATTTTATTGTGTGTCTTTTTATGTTGTAATGTTATACCACTGTTTCAGGTTAGGGTGAAGGTTGGCGCCTGTTAAAACGTTTAAACCCGCTGCATTTTTATGCACCTGTCCTAAGTCAGGAGCTTGTTGTTCAGTGGTTGTCGTTTGTTGGTGTGGTTCATAAGTGTTTCTCGTTTCTCGTTTTTTTATATAGATTAGACCGTTGGTTTTCCTGTTTGAATTGTTTTACACTAGTCTTTTTGGGACCCTTTATAGCTTGCTGTTCAGTGTGAGCCAAGGCTCCGTGTTGAAGGCCGTACTTTGACCTATAATTGTTTACTTTTTACACATTGTGACTTGGATGGATAGTTGTCTCATTGGCACTCACACCGCATCTTCTTATTTATATAAAGTTACAAAGCCTATGAACCATGATCATGGGGTGGGCCATATAATCTTCATGAAAATGAGAAATGCCAATCCTAATACAGCTGTATACCTAATATCATTGACTTACCATAAGTGGTTTGTCTTAAACTGACATAATCGTAAACTACAAGTATGCAGAAGTTTCAAAGTCAATAGACAATACAATGTAACTGAAGGGGCTCATTTTATACATGGAAATGAGACGTGCCAATACTAATACCAAATATCATTGACCTACCCCTAGTGGTTCCCCTTAAACTGACCTAATCACAAATTAATACAGTGTTGACGCCGCCGACGCCTCCAAACAGCGCCTAAGTCTTGCTTTCTCGGGTTCGTCGAGGCAGAGACATATGCAGAATTGTATTATATACTAGTCAACAAACGTAACGATACACAAGTTTGAAGTCCAATGTATCAAAAAATATAATCAATAGTAAAAACTGTTAAATTATCCAATGAAAAACATTCAGTTGCATATGATTAAAAGAATCTGACCAAATTGGAAAGTGAGAAAATACCGTGTTATTGCACATAGGGGTCACATTTATTTTTGCGGAAAATAATGACAAAAGTCGGCACTTAATTTCGAAGATTAGAATTAAGTATTCAAATATCTGCATAGGCATTCAAAATTTTAAGCAGGCCATGTTTAAGTTTAAAGTTTTAAATTCTGATATCGATTTTTGAATTTTTGGGTGAAAATACGATTTTTGAAATAACAAAAATTGCAACCAAAAAATCGCGTATTTGCCTTAAATCAATGGTTTTGATAAGAAAATAACACTCTGTAAATGTTAGACCAATTGGGCAATTATTTACCCTGGTACAGTGTATCCAATTTCATTATATATGGAAAATACCTTGTTTAAAGTGATGAAAGATGGTTGGTGTTAAATGGAAGAATATATATGATTGTAAGCATGTAAAACTTTATCCCTAAAATATTATGGGTAATAAACTTTTTTAAGCAATTTCTTATAAATTGCATATTTAGAACGTTATTGATCTCTTGTACATCTAGATTTAATTCTTGCAAATTTTAGGAATGTTCATTCATAACCTTTGACCTCAATGCAACCGAACCGCTTCGTTGGTCTTGTGGTAGCGTATTCGCTACGAATGCGAGGGGTCGCGGGTTCGAACCACAGCCGGATAAATCCAAAGACTTTGAAATTGATATTTGCTGCTTCTCCTCGAAGAAAGCGGCATTAAGGAGTGAGGTTAGAGCAAAGACTGTTCTACTCTGAATAATATGTCCGGGTAGGTGGTATGTCTTCATGTGGACAATTATCTTGTGAACTATCACGTTAAAAAATCCGACTCGGCGTGTCGGTCTAGTACAAATAAGGGTTAATATTCATGTAACTAATATCAACATGTTCTCGTCGTTAATATGAATTAATTTGCCGCTGGACCAGCCATCCATCATCACCATCAATTCAACCGAACATGCAATTTGTTTACGCTCAGACAGGAAAAGTAAAATTTAAAAGGTACTAACCTAGGGAAGCATGTTTTTTTACTTGGAACAAACAATATTTCTCAACTTAAAAAACTATTACAAGATGATCCAGTTAAGCTTTCAAAAGGTATTTGATCAGGTCAGGAATAACCATTTATTGGTGAATTATACCTCAATTCAGGTATAATCCACAATTTGACATATAATGAGATACACCAATTGATGTATAATGCAGTTTTTATCCAAAGAAAATTTGAAGAGATATTTTAGCATCTTTTTGCATTTACCATAACAGGCTGTGGTGACCATTTAGTGATGACATGTAATTGATTCTGGCACTTCGTGTTGCATTTGTTATGGAAACCCATAAACTAATATGACCCTTCTTTTCCTACTTATAAATTCTGAGTTTTCATCTATCAAAATTTATTTTTGTTCTAGTCTCTTCCTGTCTATTTCGACTAACAAATCATATAGTTGGAACTGATGCAGACTTAAGGAATATCCATAAATTAGTGGATTATACCTCAATTGAGGTATAATCCACATTTTTACAAAACGCAAAAACTGCTTTATACCTTAATTGGTCTATCTCACTATATGTCAAATGGTGGATTATACCTCCAATCATGTCTTCGAAGCGCTCAATTGAGGTGTAATCCACCCATTAATGGTTATTCCTGGCCTGTTGATATAGCCGCATTGTGGCGTGGTGATCTTTTGGCAAAATGTCACTGGACTGAAATTTCAGATGGACATAATTTTAATCCATATAATAAATTCAAATGTAAATATTGTTATGCCTTTGATTTGAAAAGCTCACTATAGTTTTTGTTTTGTAGCCCGTTTTTGAATACCGACTTTAAATTAAAAAAAAGTTTGAACCTTGTATTATCAGTAACAGATACTATGACCTGTCAACTTTTATTACAATGAGGCAGACCTATTAAAAAATATAAAAATTTGGTCGACGTACAACAAACATACAAATACTTTATTAGCCAATCAGGGCGCCCAAAATGAGCCAAATAATTACAATATAATTTTCAAACATAATATAAAAGAATATTAAAAATAGGTTAAATAAAATAAAACATGATTAAGTTTTGATTTAATTGATTAGCAGTTACTGGAAAACAGCACTGATCTATCTATAGGATCATCTGGATTTATTGCATTTCTCTGACACAATAAGATGGTTGGATAACGGTTGGATGGATTGATGGATGTTTAACGTCCAGTGGCAAATTAAATGCATATTCAGGACGAGGACATGTTAAGGCAATATGAATATGAACCCTGCTTTGTACCGACCGACACGCTAAGCCTGGCCACCGTTTCACAAAAGGTCGTAAATCGTGAAATAGGTCGTACGACCATCTTAACGATATGCGACCGTTTCACAAATATTTACGATTTACTACTTACGAGGAATATTGGTCGCAAATTCCCGACTGGGTCTAAGCAGTCGTAAATCGGTAAATTTGCCAATAACGGGAATAATGGAAGTCGTAGACTTGCGTGAGGTTCAATTGTCAGTCTAACATTAAGAAGTCATGTAATTCCAGCACTTCTGCGGGTGTTAAATCCCTTTATTTTTTAAAAATTTAAGCTCCTGCCATTCTGTCTCAATACTAGTTAACAATTTATCTCCCTTGAAAGATTTTAAAAATAAGAAACAAAACCAGGCGCGTAGCTACGTTTACGTCAAAACGCCCGGGCGTACACATGAATTTTGGAGAAAAAATATTTTAATCTAAATAAATTAAAAGATCTGGATAAAAGCACATGAGCCTTGTAGTTCTTTCTCCACTGACTTGAAATTGAAGATAACAGTCGGAAGAAATTTACTTTTAAATCAAATGGTATCATATTATTTATTTGTTCGTTTTCTGTCCAAATCTGAATCTACTGTGAATTATCCCAATTCATTATCTGCTTAGATACGATATGCAGTTTTGTCGAGCCTGCGAGACATTCCGTAATCGGCGTTGCCGTCGTCAATATTCATGTTCAGCCTGTGGTTAATTTTTTTTTAAAACATCAATGAATTTGTAAAAGCTTTATGAAATTTTACAGAATATAGGCATACATTTTTTTATGATCAAAAGAGTATCCAGAGCATAATTATGAAAAATTTACTTTTAATTTTTTCCGCAATTTACTGAAAAGAACATTGTTTTTATTAGTTAACAAGTAGATACTGTTTGTTACGCATCAATTACTTTGTCAAAACTTCATCGAATTTTATGTAAAAATTTTAACACCAACTGTACGATTTTTTTTTGCACCAGATGCGCATTTTCGACAATTAATTTCTCATCAGTGATGCTCGAGGCCGAAATATTTGAAAATCCAAAACCTAATAAAAACATTGGAAGAGCTGATCAAAAATAAAACGTACCTAAAGTATAGCCAATTCCGGACAAAGAATCAGAGCTTTGCATTGGGGGAGATATATTATTCCTTTATTTTTAAATGATTTCAAAACTTTTACAACAGTCAGCAAATTTCAGTCTAGATTTTTTTTTCATTTTCAGTATTTTACCATTTTTTTGGGGGGGCAATTAGCAGACGGTCTGGAATTGAATATTTTTCACCTGCTACATTTGTAAACTTTCATAGATTGTTATGAAAACTTGGACAGAAGCTTATCTTCCAAGATCAAGAAAAACATTTAAAGAAAAGTTTGATTTCTTTTAAATCCTGTATTTGACCGATAAATGGATTCACTTTTTATAGTTTAACCGACAGCAGCAATCCCAGGCGAAACCAGGATTCCACGGAACCCTTTGAGTATGTTTATATCACACATGGCCATCTATGAAGATTCATTATTGCATGTACTTGTCCATTAACGAAATTTGCGCATAAAAGGGGAGAAAACTAGATTAAGTCATAATAATCAAAAGAACGACACCATTGAAAATGTAGACTTGCTTTTTTTATATTTCGAAAACTTTGGATCTTTGGTCGATTGATTGTTTTACCCCACATCTCCTTTTAAACATATTTCATAGTAACAACTATTGGCCATTAGATTCCAAATCAACACACTTAATAAATTATACA
Organism: Mytilus californianus; assembly: GCF_021869535.1. Taxonomy (NCBI): domain Eukaryota; kingdom Metazoa; phylum Mollusca; class Bivalvia; order Mytilida; family Mytilidae; genus Mytilus; species Mytilus californianus. The sequence continues at coordinate 12,281,851 of NW_026262745.1, forward strand.
TGAAAAAATCAAGAAATTAGACTTTAAAGTATGTTGCTATTGATGAGTTTTAATGACAGAAATAGTATCGCTCTCAATAAATCGTTAGCTTCCGTCGGACCCCTGCTAGGAGGTCCATTGTCCTGTACCCGCTGGGGACCCTCAAACCCCCCGCCGAGATCGGGCGTACACTTAAAAATGGCTAGCTACGCCACTGAAAACGAAAAACGGTCATGTATTACGATACGTGTTTTTCATCTATGAAATTGAATAATAAATGTCTATCCTGATAGAGTTATCATATCTGCATTTAGGGAGCTACCGTTTGATTTTTATGGGGGGGGGGGGGGGGGGGGGGGGGGGGGAGGGGGCTAGGATGAAATTTGAAAAAAAAAGGCAGGACAGAAGTTTTGAGTAAAAAAAAAGGTAGGATGAGATTATTTGCAAAAAAAAAAGGCAGGATGACAATTTATGTAAAAAAAAAGGCAGGACCGAATAGAGGGAAAAATAAAAAAGGCAGGACAAAATTTTTCATCCTAGCCCCCCCCCCCCCCCCGCCCCCCCCCCCCCCCATAAAAATCAAATGGTAGCTCCCTTACGACATATTTTTATTTTCATAATCGTTTACTGAATTCATGTGTTGACTCTCAAATATTATTATGTACATGGAGTATTTAAAAGACAAATAAAGGTTAAAGAACTCTTTTTATATTCATGTATATATAGACGTGGGCCGTATTCGTCAACTGAACTTTTAAACAAGAGTTCGCACGAAATGTCCAGCCTGCTATACTAATCATGATTGAATAATCGTTGAAAGTCTTTAGTCTTTAAATACATGGATTTTACTCCATATTACAAATGCTCAGTAGTGCAGGAGAAAGGTCCAAACATTGGTATATGATGAAAATGCACAGAGATAAGAACACAACAATCATCCCAACTAAAAAAATATAGATCTCCTATATCTCCTCCTATCTCACGAGGTCAACATCTGAAAATCGTTAAATCGTTAAATTGGAACATTTTGTTTATAAAAACATCTTTGGAATTTTTCTAGTACAAAAATAGAAACAAAATTGCAAAGAGGTAAGGACAACAATTGCCATTGAATTCATTTCACATCATGGTCATCATGTTACAAAAAGTCTTTTTGAATCTTTTTTTTATGCTCACCCCGACCAGGAACATATATATTTGTGATATACTGTTCCCAGCCCCGACCGTGCAGATAAGTTATATATACTCCAAGGCTCCTGTGTAAGTTTTCTTGTTTAGTAAAGAAATGGGAAATGCGCCTTTGTGTTGTAAAAGGTTTGTAGCTTTTAAAAATATTTCTAGTGACTTTTTTTTATATTTCAGGCTTTCTTTTAAATTGAAACATATTTTGGAGAATTGCTTTTTAATGCCGATCTTTGATTGTTTCTATAAAATTTATTCACAATTAAAGAATTGTTATATAAAATTCGAGACGATTTAGAACATGACCTGTCTAATGTTGAACACTATATATTGCCCTCCAAGTGTGGTTTCTTCTTGTATGATTGCTGTCTTATTGACGTTCACCCCATATGGTATCGACTCTGTTTGCTCCCATAACACGTTGTCCCTAGGTTCGTTTGCACACATTTTTAATGTCAGTATTGTGCCCGGTCAGTGGCATGGGAGGGGGCAAACTAGGTAACGTTGTATGAAGGGACCATGTAAAAAGTCTATGCATTTACCGTACATGTAGCTCCATAATCGGGCCCGGTTCCATTTCTCCATGCAAATCTGCCTCTGCTTCAAATCATCTCTTTATTAGTATTTTAACCAACTTTCGTTATCCAGTACATGACGCAGACCTAAACTCTTTGTGGTGAATTCCTTTATTTCAAGTTCAATGAAAAAGATCCAATGAAGTAGGTAAGCGCGATAATATCATTCAGAGGCGGATTTAGGGGGTGGGGGGGGAATTTGGTTGATTATATAGGGAATCACTGAAGCATGACCGGAGCGGGTCCCCTCTTAGGCAGTCAGTGGGCCCCCACTTGTGAAAATTTCTGGATCCGCCACTGATCATAACAGCACAATGACCCAGGTAAATGTTTAATCAGAGGCTTTAAGAACGTAGTAAAAATTTCATGTTGATTGTTACACAAGGCGCTCCTATATGCCTGTATTGCTCACCAGTGACTTGGATAGAGTCAGAGATAATAAACTATTCATAGTAAGGCTCTACATTTTAATCAAACTATAAAGAAGGAAACAAAACGACAACTTGATGACATAGTTAGTTTACTTGTTTGAAATGTTTTACTTTTGTCCATTTCGCGGTCTTTTATAGCTTTACTATAGGGTATGGGTTTTGCTAATTTTTTGAAGGCCGTATTGTGATATAAAATTGTTAACTTAAGTTCTACGTCATTTAGTCTCTGTTGGAGAGTTGTCTGATTGGCAATCATATCAAAATCTCCCTTTTAACAGCGGATGACAGTGAGGGCATGCAGGTGTATTGTTCCCACGTGACTTGCATTATTGACTGATAACTGAACGTATTTCGTATAAATACGCGGATATTATCGAGTGCAAAATAACATTCCTTATCGCATGTAATATATCAATTTCATCAATAAATATTCATGAAAATAATTTTTAAGAACATAGATAAATGATATGAAAATGTTTTGTCGTATATAATATATATATATATATATATTTTTTGGTCTTTTGAAAAATGTTGTTTGTGCTGTATTTAGACCCCTCTAACAAGAAATTTGTTTTGCATGCACACGTATAGAAATTGCGGTTTTTATCCAACGCAATCATAGCTTTGAACGTTGTTTTCAATTTAGACTTGTTTATATTTTTTCGTTTGGGCTTGTATTATATTTGCCCTTCGGGTTTATATGATCCGTTCATCCTATTTTGACTCTTCAAAATTCAAGAGTCTATCCTAAATTGAGGTAAATTGTATGGCTTTCCAAATACCGTTTCGATTCTTAACATCACTGAAGAGACATTAATTGTCGAAATCCGGATATGGTGTACAAAAACCTTTGCACCTTTTGTTTGCGGTATAACATCTTTTCCGCATGTTTATTGTTTTCTGTTTAGTATTAAATTTATATTTAAGATCCATTTATTACATCGGTGATCCGTTTATTTGGCAATCGCCAATGGCATTCAGCAGGGTTTAAGAACATTTGTTGTTCGACCTGTTAGTCAAATGCGTTTTGTTAAAATATACTTTTTCACTTTTTTGGTCTTTTGGAAAATGTTGTTTGTGCTGTTTTTAGACCCCTCTAACAAGAAATTTGTTTTGCATGCATACGTATAGAAATTGCGGTTTTTATCCAACGCAATCATAGGTTTGAACGTTGTTTTCAATTTAGACTTGTATATATATATATATATCAATAACAAATCGAGAATACCGAAAATTTGTATGAACACATGCGGAAGAATATCTCAAGAACGTTTTGAGGGAAAATATGAATGCCAACTCAAATCCAATTTATTAGAAAAACGAATTATTACAGAAGAGTGTCCGTCATACACTTGCACTGCACTATTATTAGAATAGTAGAATAGAATGATATACAAATGGATGAAAATTGCAGATAAATGTTATATATACAAATATTAATATAAGCCCAAATATTAAATATTAATATAATATATAACAACAAACCAGAGTAAACCGATAACAAATGATTATATCACTACAATATAATAGTTATTACGGTGAGGTTGAATTCCATCATCTATTCATCATGCACACACAATCTCAGTTGTCTCAGAAAAAAATATACATATATACCTTAACCTCATTTTCCGGTATAGACTAGAGATGTGATTTTTTTTTTTCTGAGACAAGTGCTTGTGACCATCCACCAGAACTTGCGGTCATCAGATGTTCAGTACTTTGATTTATAAATTAAAAGAAATCATACTTAATAATGCAATTTTACCCAGGAATCCGCAACTGAGCATATCTTGAATATGATAGCTAAGGAAACTACCATTTGATTTTTAGGGGGGGGGGGCTAGGATGAAATTTAAAAACAAGAGGCTCCCAAGAGCCTGAATCGCTCACCTGTTATTTTTTGCTCAATTTTTCATCAATGACTATTTTTGCTTTTCAATATATATTAATGAGTGGCTTAAAAATTCCATTTTTATTAAATGTTCTTTGTATCTGTCATATTTTCTTCAAAAGCAAAAAAATGCATTTCACCCCTATGTTCAAGTCCATTTTAGCCATAGTGGCTATGTTTCTTGACGTACAAGGAAATAAAATACAAAAATTATACTAAATACTCTGAAACTAATTCAGCCAAAGTTTGGCTGAAATTGATTCAGCAGTTTCAAAGGAGAAGATTTTTTAAAGAAAGAAAACTAGATGAACAAATCGTCGTATAAATCTTATAATGATGTATTTCCCATTTGGTAATAGTGGTAAAACATTAGATTAAAGTTTAAAAGCTCAATATCATAAATAATTAACTGAAACATAAACAGTTATATAAGAATCGAATTAACGTGCTTGAAGAGTAACTCTTTGTTCAATTGTTTTTTTTGATAGACAAGAAACTTAGACAAATAAAGCATCCCCTTTTTTTGGAGAAAGAACATTTCACTACAAACAATGTAGTTTTAGAAATTTATCCCCATATTTCCATTGGAGATAGACCATGGATTTTTTTAACTTTGTAATATCCCCAATTCTGTACTGCTGGATTTGCTAAGAATTGCTCATGGATTGAGTTCAAACCATGCAAACCATTTAATCATAGAACTACTAAGATAATTTTGATAACACTTTTTTAACAGCAAAAATAGTGGAGATACAACACTATAAAAATATTTTTCTCTGAACTAACTAGATGAATAAGCCAGTATAAGCCCATGGGATTGTGGAGATAGAACAGTGTAGTTCTGACAAAAACTCGTAGAGTGTAGAAATCTCGTATCATAGTTGTATAGGGAGATAGACCATTGCAATTGGATCTCAAATATATAGCTATCTTCATTTTTATCAAAAGTGGACATATAACACTATAAGATTCACACGACGAAATTGTGAAAAATTGTCTTTAAAGGGCAATAACTCCTTAAGGGGTCAATTGACAATTTTGGTCATCAAACTTATTTGTAGTTCTTACTTTGCTGAACATTTTTGCTGTTTAGTTTATATTTATCATTGATAATATTCAAGATAATAGCCAAAAACTGCAAAATTTCCTTAAAATTACCAATTTAGTGGCAGCAACCCAACAATGGGTTGTTAGATTCATCTGAAATTTCATGGCTGATAGAACTTGACCTAATGAACAATTTACTTTACATGAGATTCGCTCTAAATGCTTTAGTGTTTGAGATATAATTTCAGGGCTGATAGAACTTCACCTAATGAACACTTTTACCTGATGTCAGATTTGCTCTAAATGCTTTGGTTTTTGAGATATTAGCCAAAAACTGCATTTTACCCCTATGTTCTACTTTTAGCCATGGTGGCCATGTTTTTTTGACAAAACAGAAAATAAAATACAAACTTTATTCTAGATATCCTAAGGATCATTCAGCTTAAGTTTGGTAGGAATTGGTTCAGTAGTTTCAGAGGAGATGTTTGAAATAGTTTACACCAGACGGACGACGACGGAAGCCATGTGATGGCAAAAGCTCACATTTCCTTCGGAACGGTGAGCTAAAAAGGCAGGACAGGAGTTTTGAGTAAAAAAAAATAGGCAGGATGAGCAACTTGGCAAAAAAAAAAAAAAAAAAAGGGCAGGATGACAATTTATTTTAAAAAGTTAGGATAAACTATTAAAAAAAGGGAGAACTGAATAGAGTGAAGAATAAAAAGGCAGGACAGAAATTACAACTAAAAAAAACGCAGGACATAATTTTTCATCCTAGCCCTCCAATAAAAATGAAATTGTACCTCCCTAATGGCCAAATTATATATACCAGTGTATTACTAATTGGTTTTCCAGAACGGTTTTAGTACGGGATTAACAAATAAGAATATAGCTTTGTGAACTATTTTTAAACTGACTCTGAAAACACATAATCATGATTCATGTCTTTTTACGTCTTAACAATCGACTGTTTTCCCATTTACATGTCGACTTTAGCCAGGAAAGATACCTCTAATTTCCGAAAACAGCAACCCAGAATGGAAAATACATTGGTTGCCTCTATTTAGCATGTTGCTATGTTTGTCTATCGGAAGAGAGAGAATTTTTTTTAACAAGAAACAATAAAATTATGCAGAACAGTGAAAAGCAGTTTCATTAAGAATCCATGTCTGTTTTCTACATCTTGTAAAAAATCAGGTATAATCATGCATCTTTATATTACAATTATTATATCTGATGTTATAAACCAAACAGGTATTTAGCCATATTAATTGATGCTCCATGTTGAAGGCCGTACTTTGACCTATAGTGGTTTACTTTTAACAAAGTGAGACTTGGAGAGTTGTCTTATTGGCACTCATACCACATCTTTTTAAATGTAAAAGGTTCACGATTGCATTTCTTTTTTTAAAGAAAGCAACTTGTTTGTAGGTCTTGTTTAACTGCATGATAATGTTTGCATTTTTCTGTTATTCGTCTATCTTCTGTAGTTTATAGTTTTAATGAAAAAAAAACCTCAAATATTGATAAAAAAACGTCATTCCCAAGACTGGATTAATTGAAGAAACAAAAACCTATTAAATTATAAAAGGTCACAACTGCAATATATGTGCAGTCAAACTGTGCAGTTTAAGGGATCTGGGTTGTTTGATTGGTGGTTTTAAACACTACTATCAGCACTGTATTGGCTATATCATGGCAACCAGTTTTCAATTTTAAGCTCAATTTGAACCAACTGTAATATATGAATTGAACAGAAAATACACAAGATTCCATTTCTTACTACAGAAACATGAACTTTCAATATCAATATCATTCTTGGTTGATTTGGTCTTCTCTGTCCTACTGGTTTAACGCCTTTTTACAACTGTTACACTGAGATTACTTAATTAAAATTAAATGGAACTGCTGCCATGAAGCTATAAAACAAGTTTCAGGAAGCTCTAATTTCAGTTTATGTGAAAAATGCAACTGATATTTCATGGAATGCATGGATTGATTGATTGTTGGTTGCTTAACATCCAGTGGTGGAATGCATGGAAGGTAGAACAAGGTTAAACAGTATGACTCTTCTAATTCATAGCGGGGTACAACTCCATAGATGGGGTTTAATTAACTGTTCCACTCCAAACTTTTACTAATTTGCCCCCTTCCCCCCTTTCTTCAAAATCTTGGATCTGCATCTGAAATTCTCTAAGTCCATAGGGGAATAGCCTCTAGAAAAAAATATGAATGACAGAATCACAATTTCATGTGGATATGCACATCTGCACAGTATGTCCTTATTATTTACATGGTTTCATGACATTCCATTGTGTGGTTTTAGAAGAGTTGTGGTGACAAGAACAGGACTGACAGATGGACAGACGTACAGCTGGTCAAACACATCAAATCCTATGCAAATTGGTAGCATTGGTTATTATTATAGTTAAATTGGTTGAGTAGTTTTTAGAGGAGATTAATGAAAAAGTACAGCATGACAGACAGCAATTTTGTAACTGATGGCAAAAACTCACAATGCCTTTAGGACGAGTTGAAATTACAATATTCAGAAATACAAAAGAATATAGCAAAGTGTCAAAAAAAATTTTAAACAACTGATTTTCTACAACTAGTTGAACTCAACTTTTCATTTCCTGTATTTAAAAATTAAGTTCCATTTCCTTCAGATTATTTGTATACATGTATCTTTATAATTTAATTTTACTCAATATTCACCCATTATTTTTTTTTTATTTCAACAGTATATATCTTGGTTAAAGAATAATTTCAGCTGAAATTGTCTTCAAATGAACAGAACATGAAAGTGATTTTAACTCCTCTTGTCAAGTACATATTGCCAATGAAACAAATATTAAAATTTGAATCCTTGAGACAGTTTACATTCATAAGAAACAAGATCTGTAATTTATTCTTTGAAGGCAACACATTCCTTCCATAAATCAAGAGTTATTTTTTTCATTATTAGTTTTCTTCTTGCATCTGCAGCTTTTCTTTTTCCTTTCAGTGTTTTGTTTTCAACCTCTGATATTGATTCTAAAAATAAAAAGCAATTTAAAACTAGAGGCTCTAAAGAGCCTGTGTCGCTCACCTTGGTCTATGTGCATATTAAACAAAGGACACAGATGGATTCATGACAAAATTGGGTTTTGGTGATGGTGATATGTTTGTAGATCTTACTTTACTAAACATTCTTGCTGCTTACAATTATCTCTATCTATAATGAATGGCCCAGTAGTTACAGTGGAAAATATTTTGTAAAAATTTACAAAAATTTACAAAATTTATGAAAATTGTAAAAAATTGACTATAAAGGGCAATAACTCCTTAAGGGGTCAATTGATAATTTTGGTCATGTTGACTTATTTGTAGATCTTACTTTGCTGTACATTATTGCTGTTTACAGTTTATCTCTATCTATAATAATATTCAAGATAATAACCAAAAGCTGCAAAATTTTCTTAAAATTACCAATTCAGGGGCAGCAACCCAACAACCTGATTGGTCTGAAAATTTCGGGGCAGATAGATATTGACATAATTAACAATTTTATACGTGTCAGATTTGCTCTTAATGCTTTGGTTTCAGAGATATGAGCCAAAAACTGCATTTTACCCTATGTACTATTTTTTAGCCATGTCGGCCATCTTGGTTCGCTGGCGGGGTCATCGGACACATTTTTAAAACTAAATACCCTAATGATGATTGTGGACAAGTTTGGTTAAATTTGTCTTACTAGTTTCAGAGGAGAAGATTTTTGTAAAAGATTACAAAAATTTACGAAAAATGGTTAAAAATTGACTATAAAAGGCAATAACTCCTTAAGGGGTCAACTGACCATTTTGGTCAAGTTGACTTATTTGTAGATCTTACTTTGCTGAACATTATTGCTGTTTACAGTTTATCTCTATCTATAATTATATTCAAGATAATAACCAAAAACGGCAAAATTTCCTTAAAATTACCAATTCAGGGGCAGCAACCCAACAACGGGTTGTCAGATTCATCTGAAAATTTCAGGGCCGATAGATCTTGACCTGATAAACAATTTTACTCCATGTCAGATTTGCTCTCAATGCTTTGGTTTCAGAGATACAAGCCAAAATCTACATTTTACCCCCATGTTCTATTTTTAGCCATGGCGGCCATCTTGGTTGGTTGGCCAGGTCACCGGACACATTTTATAAACTAGATACCCCAATGATGATTGTGGCCAAGTTTGGTCAAATTTGGCCCAGTAGTTTCAGAGAAGATTTTTGTAAAAGTTTACGGACGACGGAAGACGGACGACGGACGCAAAGTGATGAGAAAAGCTCACTTGACCTTTCAGGTCAGGTGAGCTAAAAGGACAATTGCGAAAATATATTTCTAATATGAAGTGTATAGCAAGTCATTTTTTATATTTCTTCAATTTCAAGATATCTTATATCTTATTATATTAAGTATATAATATATCAGATATCTTGTATTCTTCTTGGGATACCTTATATAGTATATAAGATAATCTTCTTAAAGATATCTTATATGATTGAATTACCAGATATTAATTAGTCTTTAAATATTATAGATTCTATCACTGAATCGATTAAGTGAAAAGATATTTCTACACTTAAATTTTTCAAAAGAGTAGGCCTGCTAAGACCCCTTTTTGGCCCGAAAGTATAGCACTTTTACAAAATATTTCTGTTTTAACCAGATTTTCTCTATTTATCCCTTTGATCTAATTCTTGACATGTTGGCCATCTTGTTTGCAGGCAGGCATTTTTAAAAACTAGATACCCTATGTTTGGTTAAATTTGGCTCAGTAGTTTCAGAGAAAATTTTTGTAAAAGTCAAAAGCTGACAGACAACAGACACCAAGTGATGAGAAAAGCAATTTTTAATGCAATTAAACAAAGTTTAATTTTTGACCCTTTGAACCTCAATATTGACCAATTTGATAACTGGGCCCAAAATACGAAATGTAAATACACGGTTGGATTCATCATATCAAAGAACCCATACATTCAATTATTGTTGAAGTCAAACAATGTTTAATTTTAGACCCCCGATTTGGACAAAATTGAAAACTAGGCCCAAAATCAAAAATCCAATACATAGTTACTTTCGGCATATCAAAGAACCTCAAGAATTAAATTTTTGTTAAAATAAACACAGTCAAGTTTAATTTTGAACCCTTTGGACATAAATGTTGATAAATTTGAAAACTGGGCCCAAAATGCAACATCTAAGTATTCAGTTAGATGCATCATATTACAGAACCCCCAAGTAATAAATTTTTTATGAAATCAAACAGAGTTTAATCTTAGACCCTTTGGATCCCAATGTGGACCAATTTGGGACTCTCAATCCTAAATCTAAATACACGGTTAGATTTAATTTCATCATTCAACATATCAAAGAAACCCATAAATTCAGTTTTTGTTGAAATCAAACAAAGTTTATTTTGGACCTTAATGTAGACTTATTTGAAAAATTCAAAAGTTAAAATACACAGTTAGATTCAGCATATATCATAGGACCTGAATAATACAATTTTGTGGAAATAAAACAAAAATTTAATTTTGGACCTTTATAATGTGGACTAATTTGAAAAAAAAAAATAAAAATCTAAATACACAATGAGAATAGGCATATCAAAGAACCCCTAGAATTAATTTTTTTAATAAATCATACAAAGTTTAACTTTGAACTATTTGGACCTCAATTTTGACCAATTTAAAAACTAGGCCAAAGAATCCAAAATCTTAATACATGATCAGATTCAGTAAGAACCAGAAGAATTCATGACTTCGCTGCCTTCAATTTTAAATTGGTCTAAGAAAATAACTTAATACGCCATTTATACACAGTATTAGAAAAGTACTGTTTTTTACCCCTTTATTCATAAAGGTTAGTATAGGGCCATAACCAAAAAAATCAATTCCAAACATTCCTTATTTGGTATAGGACCTTGTGGTTCTGTGAATTTTCTAGAGATCCATACACTTTTACACAAGTTATTTTCTGGAAACCAAATGTTTTCGGACGACACATACACAATGCCATAACATTATACTAAATAAAAAATTTGCGGTCCTATAAAAACGCATACCACATAGTTGGCTATAAACAGCTCTGACAGAAAAAATGTGAAAAAATTCAAACAAGAAAAAAAAAATTTATTTAGTTTATAAGATATCTGTCTGATTTAATATATTCAGATATTGTATAAAGTATACATAAGATATCTGTCTGATTTAATATATTCAGATATTGTATAAAGTATGCATAAGATATCTGTCTGATTTAATATATTCAGATATTGTATAAAGTATATATAAGATATCTTACTTAGATTATAAGTTATCTAATTAAGTTTATAAGATATCTTATGAAGTTTATGAAATACATCTTTATAACTAAAAAAGATATCTTTTAACCTTTTAAAAGTGATAAATATATCAGTACTAAATGTATTTAAAAAAGATCTTATTAATTCATAAGAAATTTTTCAACTGAATAAGACACTGTATAACATGAATATTAAAAATATATAATAAACTAAATAAGGTATCTAATTAACTAAACAAGACAATTTATAGATATCTTATTAATTTTTAAATTTCCAATTTTAGATATTTTTGCATTTTTTTTTTAAGGGAAACAACTCAAATGCAGGGCCAACAGTAAAACTCTAAAACGCAAGTTTGTAATATTGTTATGCCATGCATATGTGTAACACTTTTTTGAGAGAAAAATTCTTGCACATGTCAATTTTCACTCAAATAGGGTATGTTTATATGCTGTGAACTTCTTTAAAATAAAATCTGAATGAATATTCTAAACAGTTCAACTTAATTAAGTCTAACAGATCAACCACTCAAGCCAGAATATGAGAAACAATCAAATTTTGACCCAAAAATTCTTCAGTCAAAAATTCAAAAGGTACTGTGAATCAAAATTGTGTTACCTTTTTAAATATATTCTTTTTCATTCCCTGAAACGGTATCATCTGAGTCTGAGAGAGAACACTCAGTATCTGAAATATAAGGATAAATTAAAAAGGCTATACTTAATTATATTTTTCTGTTAAATTTGACAAACAAGAGTGCACACGCTGAAATGTCTTGCCTTCTTTACTAATCATTGATATTATGCTGATAGTCCTAAATATAAAGCTTTATTACAACTGTCACATAAACTTAACATTAACCAAGTAAACTAAACATTGACCAATGAACTATGAAAATGAGCTCAAGGTCAGATGAACCATGCTAGGCAGGCATGTACAGCTAACAATTCTTCCATACAACAAATATAGTTGACCTATTGCTTATAGTTTAAGAAAAACAGACCAAAACACAATAAAATGCTCCGTAGGGCGCAGCTTGATACGACCGCAGAGGTCGAACCCTGAACAGTTGGGGCAAGTATGGACACAACATTCAAGCTTGATACAGCTCTGAATTTGGATTGTGATTAAATATTTGACACAGCATAGGTTTCTGACACAGAATGAATGTGGTCTAAGAACTTAAAAATTTTAAATTGGACATTCACCTATTATGGTCCAATATCCAAAATCTAAATACATAGTTAGATTCAGCATATCAAAGAACCCCAAGAGTTCAATTTTTGATGAAATCAAACAAAGTTTAATTTTGGACCCTTTTGACCTCAATGTGGACAAAGTTGATAATGGGGCCCAAAAATCAAAAATCTAAATACATGGTTAGATTCAGCATATCAAAGAACCCCATATATTCAATTTTTGTTGAAATCAAACAAAGTTTAATTTTGGACCCCGATTTGGACCAACTTGAAAACTGGGCCCATAATCAAAAATCTAAATACATGTTTAGATTCAGCATATCAAAGAACCCTAAGAATTCAATTTTTGTTAAAATCAAACTAAGTTTAATTTTGGACCCTTTGGACCTTAATGTAGACCAATTTGAAAACGGAACCAAAATTTAAGAATCTAAATACACGGTTAGATTCGGCATATCAAAGAACCCCAATAATTCAATTTTTGATGAAATCAAACAAAGTTTAATTTTGGACCCTTTGGACCTTAATGTAGACCAATTTGAAAACGGAACCAAAATTTAAGAATCTAAATACACGGTTAGATTCGGCATATCAAAGAACCCCAATAATTCAATTTTTGATGAAATCAAACAAAGTTTAATTTTGGACCCTTTGGACCTCAATGTGGACCAATTTAAAAACGGGGCCCAAAATCCAAAAACTTAATACATGGTTAGAATCAGCATATTAAAGAACCCCAAGAATTCAAGAATAAAACCCCATTGAAATTGGTCAAGAAATAAGCAATTTATACGAAGTATCTTCTTTTGCACAATACTGTGCAATTGAATATTTCTTGCTATTGCGCAATACTGTACAATTGACAATTTCTTGCTATTGCGCTATATTGTGCTATTGGATATTTCTTGCTATTGCACAATACTGTGCAATTGAAGATTTCTTGCTATTGCGCAATACTGTGCAATTGAAGATTTCTTGCTATTGTGCAATACTGTGCAATTGAAAATTTCTTGCTATTGCACAATACTTATTATATAATAATTTACACATCCAGTATGATGTGTATCTCCTATCATATCATTATTATTTGCTTTTAAATATAAAACAGAAATAACCAACTTAAAATGGAAAATTTTAAAAGAAAAAAAAAAGGAAAAAAAAAAATCCCGCCCCAAAAAACCCCCTTATGATTCATCACCCCCAAACTCAATCCCAGCCTTCCCTTTGTGGTATGGTACCTTGCAGTACAATTTCAGAGAGATCCATACACTTGAACACAAGTTATTGTCTGGAAACTAGAAAAATGCTTATTTTTGGCCCCTTTTTGGTCCTTTATTCCTAAACGTTTAGGGCAATTACCCCCAAACTCAATTCCAGCTTTCCCTTTGTGATATGGAACCTTGTAGTACAATTTCAGAAAGATCCATACACTTACACACAAGTTATTGTCATGAAACTAGAAAAATGCTTGTTTTTTGCCCCTTTTTTGGCCCCTAATTCCTAATATTTTGAGGCAATTACCCCCAAAATCAATCCCAGCATTCCCTGTGTGATATGGAACCTTGTGGTACAATGTCAGAGAGATCCATACACTAACACACAAGTTATGTCTGGAAGTTACAAAAATGCTTATTTTTGGCCCCTAATTCCTTAACTGTTGGTACCATAACCCTCAAAATCAATCCCAACCTTCCTTTTGTGGTATTGAACCTTATGGTAAAATTTCATAGAGATCCATTCACTTAAACTAAAGTTAGAGTGCGAAAACCAATGTGTCTTCGGACGACGCAGGACGACAACGACAACGACGACGACGCCAACGTCATACCAATATACGACCGCAAAATTTTTTGCGGTCGTATAAAAACTTAACACTGAGCAATGAACCTTGAAAATGAGGTCAAGGTCAAATAAAACCTGCGTGACTGACATTTAGATCATAAAATATTTCCATACACCAAATATAGTTGAACTATTGCATATAGTATTAGAAAAAAAGACCAAAACTCAAAAACTTAACTTTGACCACTGAACCATGAAAATGAGGTCAAGGTCAGATGACAACTGCCAGCTAGACATGTACACCTTACAATCATTCCATACACCAAATATAGTAGACCTATTGCATACAGTATAAGAAAAACAGACCAAAACACAAAAACTTTAACTTAACTATAACCACTTAACCATGAAAATGAGGTCAAGGACATTGGACATGTGACTGACGGAAACTTCGTAACATGAGGCATCCATATACAAAGTATGAAGCATCCAGATCTTCCACCTTCTAAAATATAAAGCTTTAAAGAAGTTAGCTTACGCCGCCGCCAGATCACTATCCCTATGTTGAGCTTTCTGCGACAAAAGTCGCAGGCTCGACAATAATCCAAAAGTAATGAATTTATTTTTCATATGATTTGAACCCTCTTTTGTTAGTGAGAACTTTTTGTGCAGTTAGAATTTTTTCTTACTGTCTCTTTATCTAATACAATTCTGCCAGTATTCATGGTATTTATACTACTTGTATTTCTTTATAAATTCAACCTGTTTCTAATATAATAATTTTCATGAAAGTAATACGATACTACATGTAACCCTCATACAGCTGTAATTGTAACTTATTAATACTTTGTATTAACTTGTACTACTTTGAAGATCAAGCCATGTCTTTTTAACTGGAATTAGTTGTCCTTTTTCTAAGCACATAAACAGGCGTATACTGTTAGAAAGAGGGGGAGGGGGTTTCAATGAATTGTAAAAAATACATACTCCTTGAGTCCTTGTGATAATGTACATTTCATGTCTATACATAATATAACTTTATTGCAAAAATTAAAATCCTGACAGGTTAGAATGCAAACTTAATATACACAAGAAACATACAATACATCATGCACATGAAAAAAGTGTGAAACAAATCAAGTTAATATTAATAATATATATATAAGTAAATAGATAATTGACGAATGTGGACGTTATTTTCACAATTCCATAGATTGCTTTATATAGCCTACAGCACTAGACAAAATATCTTTATCATTGTTTATTGGGATCTAAAATAGTTAAGTTTGAGTCAAGCTGGTTAAAATTAGGATATTGGGTTTTTATTGCACATAAAAACATTCATAAGGGGATTTCTAATATTACTGTTGATTTGGCAATGAAGGAAAAAGTGTTCCTCATCATCTAATATTTTACAAACTTTACTCTGTGTTCTCTTTAAATTTTTTTTATATCAACCTTTTTATAATTTCAATTTCCAAGTTAGGGTCACTTACACAGAATTTTGTTAAAAGTGAGGACTATTACAATTGTTTAGATTGTGCAAGTAGTCTTCCAGTTTAATTTCATTTGTTAATTTACTATAAAGGTAGAGTTTTGAACTGTAAACGATATTTGAAAGATTTTCAAGAGTGATTTTATCATATATAAAAGTTTTCAATTGTGATCTGTACAAATTAAAACACTACCATGTGTCAGAATTAATTATATAGATCTGTAATGAATTATAACACAATTCAATACCGTACAATATCCAAAGTGTCTGAAAACTGTATTATAGGTAACAAGAGTGCACACGCTGAAATGTTTTGCCTTCTTTACTAATCATTGATATTATGTTGATAGTCCTAAATATAAAGCTTTACTACGACTATCACATTAACTTAACATGATCCAAGAAAATGAGGTCAAGGTAATATAAACCAAACAAGAAATACATGTACACGTACCTTACAATCATTCAATACACTAAATATAGTTGACCTATTGCTTATAGTTTCTAAGAAACAGACTTAACCAAGAAAACTAATCATTGACCAATGAACCATGGAAATGAGGTCAAGGTCAGATGAACTATGCCAGGCAGACATGTACAGCTTACAATCCTTCCATACAACAAATATAGTTGTTCAGTAGTTGTCGTTTGTTGATGTGGTTCATAAGTGTTTCTCGTTTCTTGTTTTTTATATAGATTAGACCCTTGGTTTTCCCGTTTGAATGGTTTTACACTAGTAATTTTTGGGGCCCTTTATAGCTTACTGTTCGCTGTGAGCCAAGGCTCTGTGTTGAAGACCGTACTGTGACCTATAATGGTTTACTTTTATAAATTTTGACTTGGATGGAGAGTTGTCTCATTGGCACTCATACCACATCTTCTTATATCTATTGACCTATTGCTTATAGTTTAAGAAAAACAGACCAAAACACAAAAACTTAACACTGAGTAATGAACCGTGAAAATGAGGTCAAGGTCAAATAAAACCTGCAAGACTGACATGTACATCATAAAATATTTCCATACACCAAATATAGTTGACCTAGCTATTGCATATAGTATTAGAAAAAAAAGACCAAAACTCAAAAACTTAACTTTGACCACTGAACCATGAAAATGAGGTCAAGGTCAGATGACACCTGCCAGTTGAACATGCACACGTTAGTCCTTCCATACACGGAATATACTAGATCTACTGCTTATAGTATCTGAGATATGGACTTGACCACCAAAACTTAACCTTGTTCACTGATCCATGAAATGAGGTCGAGTTCAAGTGAAAACTGTCTCACCGGCATAAGAACCTTGCAAGCTACGCACATACCAAATATAGTTATCCTATTACTCATAATAAGAGAGAAATTAACATTACAAAAAATCTTAATTTTTTTTTCAAGTAGTCACTGAACAATGAAAATGAGGTCAAGGACAAAGTATGAAGCATCCAGGTCTTCCACCTTTTAAAATATAAAGCTTTTAAGAAGTCAGCTAATGCCCCCGCCGCCGTAGCCGCCGGATCCTTATCCCTATGTCAAGCTTTCTGCGACATGTGGCAGGCTCGACAAAAATGAACACAAAAAAAACTTAAGTTATACCTTAATTTTTAGTTTCTAATACAGGTCTGTATCAGAACTTTTTGAGAGACAATTTTGATAAAGCAATATTTTTTTCTATATTTCCAAGCAAAACAGCTGAAATAGATTCAATAGTATTTACTATTATATGATTATATTGAAAACCCTAAACATATTTTTTGTTTGGCTTGAGGAAACTTTTTGTTTTGTCACAATATCAAATGACTTATTTCAAATTCATCATTATTTTTTTAAAGTAGTGTCCGGTTTGCAATATCAGATCATATGATGTAGACATGTCAATGAAACTCCATTTTTGAAAGTAAAGTATATACATGTATACACAAATGTATGATTAGATGTGGAATAAAAACATTATTTCATGGTCCTTGGGATGTGCAACCTTAGATCTATATGTACATGATGTATAGTCTGTCCAAATAAAAAAATGAGCATAGGACCAAATAGCTATGTTTCCACACCTTACATTTGACATGCTCATAAGATCAAGACTGAAGACAAAAATAAATTTGAATCTTTATAGTACCTTAAATTGAAAAAAGGGGCCCTTAAACTATGCAATGTTTAAGAGCGCATCATGTATAAAATGAATATCACAGTCAGGAAGAACCTGATATAATATTGACCAAAACCAGATTAAAATGCAGAAAATTTGTACACCAAATCAAGTCAAAAAACAAAGCTTGCATAGCAACAGATGAAACTACCAAAAAGAAAATATTATCCTGTCCACCACCATGGCTGTCCCTCTATTGAGTATTAAACCTTCCCATGTAGTATCTTTTATGTGTCAATATTGGTAAAATATTGGAACATGATAGGATATCAATTTCATCAATTGAAAATATTTAAAGTTTGAATATTTCTGTAACTCAATTAATAAAACCAGTGTCACGAGTATGCCTTTTCCTTATCAGGTCCAAAAACCTCGCCTTTCCTATTAGAGGGGTTGGACATGGGTACATTGGAATGCTGGGAGGAGAATGGGGGTTGGGTGTAAATGGGATTAGTAAGAAAAAGTTTTTTTCACAGATTTTCGTATGGGAAATAGGGGAGGGAAGTTGGAATAAATGGCCCCCTAAAACCCCCTCATACGGCCTTTTCAGCTACCGGTTTAACCGTTTAGTATCAGTCAGGTTTTAGTTAGTCCAAATAATTATGACATCTTGTAAGGCGTCAAAGCAAAAAAAAATATAATATACTTTCAAGATGTCATAATTATTATGACTAGAGTAGTTTTAGTGTGTCCACAGGGGTTTGGTACATTTTGCAGAGATGACTATCCATAGGAACCCCTTTTTCGGGGTTCGCATGGATAGTAAACCCGGCAAATTGTAACAAACCCCTGTGGTGTGTCGTCTGCTTTTGAGTGACGGTGCTTGAAATCTACGAAAGTTACCCGGGATGGTTTTACCATGTTTACCAGACGATTAAAGCATAAAGGAGACATAACACATATTTACCTGTAAGGCTCTAATTTCAAAGTTTTCTCGTACGAACAGCACGTTCTACTTTTACAATCTGAACAATCGAGAACCCAAAGTTGTTTATTTACGAACTGACAGGTGCGTGTTGACTCCATTTTCTGACCTTCACACAAAAGAGCTGTTAAAACCGAGGTCGGTAATCGGAAGTCGTACGATAATTATTCCGACACGTTTGTGAAACACTCGTAAACTTGGTCGGTAACATATCCTACGACCAGTCGTAAATCGTACGATTTACGATCTTTTGTGAAACGATAGCCTGATAAGATCAGATTTTTAACGTGCTAGTTCACACGGTAACAGTCAGCAGGAAGACATGTCACCATACCCAGACACATAATTCTGACTACGAGCCGACAAGTTGTTGCTCTTACTCCTTAATGTCGCATGCTTAGCGGAGAAGCAGCAAGTACCAATTTCAAATTCTTTGGTTTGATCGGACGGGGTTTGAACATATGGTCTCCCGCACTCTAGGCGAGCACGCTACCACGAGACCACCGAGGCGGTTAGACACAGTAAGAAGAATGGTCTCTACAGTAGATATACTTTATGCTGCTGTCATTGGAATGCTGTCTAATTGACGTATTCCCAACATCTCCTTTTATTCATATTCAAAGTATAAGTCGTTGGTCTACAAAAAAGTATGAAATTACAAAAAGGACAATCATAACCACGTGTACAAGGACAGACAACACTATGACCAAATTGAAAAATAATAAATGGAGAATGTGTCTATGGGACACAGATGATGACCCCGCTTTCATATAATGTTACAAAGGGACATAACTCAAGAACGGTAAAAGTGGTGCCACCCAAATTCGACCTTGATCTGAGTTTTGTGGTAATAAGCATTGTGTATTTGGTGGAGGCAAATTCAGCATTTTTTTTTCATTTGTATAAGGGCATAGCTCTAGAAGGCAAATAAAACTGACGCAACCCAAATTCAAACTTGATCTGTGTTTTGTGGTTATAAGCATTGTGTATAAGTTTCATTTGGTTGAGGCAAACTAATGTCTTTGAGATGAAGAACAGCAATAAAAGCGCTGTTCCTTTGCTCTTTTGTTTTTGCTGTGCATGTACTGATTTTGTGTCATGGATGGATACCCCATATTCTTTGTTTTTTCTATTAAAGTTAGGGAACGGAAATTAATTTAACAGACGGACAAAGGTAACACTTAATGCCCGCTCCGCTGTGGCGGGGGGGGGGCATACAAAACACAACACAGTCCCACCAATAACTCATATAATCGCAGGTGCTCCTGAATGTTGACATATATTTATGTTGCTCGTGTTATAATCCAGTTGTAAGTATAGCGTGTAAGATTTGTGCCACATATCGGATTTGTTAATGTCTACATTACTAAATTCATAAAACTATTGGCATGTTAAGATTCTCTGACCCTAAAACATATCGAATTGGAAAGGTGGCCCAGTAGTTTCAGAGGACAATATTTTTGTAAATGTTAACGGACGCCGACGACGGACACCAAGTGATAAGAATAGTTTACTTGGCCCTTTAGGCCAGTTGAGCTTTCAAAGAAATGGTGGACTTAACCAACACAAATATTGAAAAAGATTAAATATCACATAAATAACAGACTAACGTGCACACCCTGAATGTCTTACCTGCTTTAAAATTTTATGTTGAAAGTCTAACATAAAGGTTTTACTGACGGCATCAAATAATCTGAACATTATCAATGAACCATGAAAATGAGGTTGATGTCATGTGATCGCTGCCAGACGGACATATTCCTCTTGCAATCATTCCATATAGCAAATATAGTTGACCTATGGCTTATAGTATCTGAGGAACGGACCCAAATACAAAACCTTTACACTGATCAATGAGCCATGAAAATGAGGTCCATGTCCAACAAACCCTTCCAGACATACATGCACACCTAACAATCATTTCATACACCAAATGTAGTTGCCCTATTGCTTATAGTATTCGAGAGACGGACCTTACCACACAAAAATTAGTTTACCAATGAACTATAAAATGAGCTCAGGGTCTGATTAAATCTGCCAAAAGAAGTGCACACCTGATACTCATTCGAAGCACCAGATATAGTTGACTAACTGCTTATAATTTCTGAGAAACAGACCTGCACGCTAAGCTGCGATCCTTCATTACTTAGTTAGGGGACAACCATTTGATTTTCCCGGGGGAGGGGGATGGGCCAAGAGGATATTGAAAATGAATAACTTGGCCCGTTAAGAACTGAAACAAATGAATTTGCACAGGACAGGATGAAAATGAATATTCTGCAACATAAAATGCAGGATGGTTGAGGATATAAATGTGAACAAAAGTGAACATTTTCGAGCGGGAAAAATTAAGCATGCATAGCAACAGATGAAAATTAATGACCAATCCAGAAAACATCGTGCTGCCCCCACTCACCTCTAATATAAAATGGTCGTCCCCTTACAGATTAATCCTATTGGTTAGTATCCGAGATACGGACTTAATCATGAAAAGTAACCTCGATCACTGATCCATGAAATGCATTCAGTCAGGTGAATCCTTTCTGACAGACATGTGGGTTTTGCAAGGATCCCATCATTTTCGCTTGCCAAGGGTTACGATATGATCCGTTCCTTGGGAGTCTGATTGAAACCCTTGGCTAGCAAAGATGGGATCCTATATACAAAATAAAAAGAAACCCATTACTCTTAATAAGTGAAAGATTCACGTGTCAAAAAGCAACAGTATTTTATGCAGTCGCTGAACAATGAAAATGAGGTCAAGGTCAATTGACATATGCCAGAAAGAAACGTCTGAACATAAGGCAGCTGTATAAAAGATATGAAGTATCCTGTCCTCTGCCTTCTGAAATCTAAAGATATATAACAAGTTTCCGCTGCCAC
This sequence comes from Mytilus californianus, assembly GCF_021869535.1. Taxonomy (NCBI): domain Eukaryota; kingdom Metazoa; phylum Mollusca; class Bivalvia; order Mytilida; family Mytilidae; genus Mytilus; species Mytilus californianus. The sequence goes on from NW_026262745.1 coordinate 12,303,722, forward strand.
TGCCCCTGCTTAAAAAGCATCAATATATATTGCAGTCTGTGACTTTTGTGGCCAGGGGGGTAAAAACTAAAGCAAAAGCAAAACGAATCTACTTTCGTCATTCCATTTTCAGTATCACCATTTCTGCAAATCTTTGTATTATACGAAACGAGCAAAATCAAAATTACGTCCTAACTTTGTTTAGATTATTTTTCTTAATCTTTTAAGATAAGGCTTTTATTTCACTATTAAATCTATCTGTAATTATACGAGTTCTTTTTTCTGTACATTGTTCATTTTTGTATTATCGGAATTGTGTAACCTAACTTTTTAATTTTCCAGTTATTCTTTATACAATTGCACCCCATTATTGTCTATTCTTTTTTTTCTCTATTCATTAATTATTTTGGTCCTTATTCATAAATCTGAAAAAAAAACTCCTGCTGATTCATGACAAGTGTCCAAAGGATCACTATTTTAACAACCGTAAACTTCACAATATGAAACATCCTTAAAGTATTTCACTCATCTCTTTTATTCATAAAAGGCAGGTAATTTTTTTTGTGTTATAGTAGTCTCAGCATAATTCAAATAAAAATATTGGACGAAAATGTAAACATCGCAAGAGTAACAAAATATTTTTCACCTGAAGCATGGCATTCAGACATTGAAAGTTTCTTAAAACTTCATATAGGGAAAATGCAGAATGGAATTGTACGGTATGCAATATAGAGCGTGCACATTGCCGTATCACTGGTTTGTGATGGCTGCTTAGAGTGGTTTCACCGAAAATGCGTCGGACTAAAACATGCTCCAAAAACAACATACTGGATTTGTAGAAACTGTCATTGTAAAAATATTGTATGCTATATCAAATAAAAGTTTTCAAGTTTTATTTTAATACATATTTATTACTATTCCCATCGTACATTGCAGTGCGTTAATGTAACAATAACGCAATGTAGCCGTAGACCCAAATACTATTGTTACATTCGTAATTAATCGGTTCCTTACCCAACCCTGCATTCCGGCAATTAGTCTCCAATGTAACAATAATTTTTATATTATTGTTACATTTCCATGTAACCGTAGCCAGTGCCAATTAACAAAGGACTGCTAGCAGTTACTGACATGCCAGCTCCAGACCTCAATTAAACTGATTGAAAGATTATGTCTTCATCATATGAATATCAAGTACAATCCCTCCCATTAGGGGTTTAGTATCATACCATCATAAAATATATGAGAACATAACCCGTATCATGCCAACAACTGGTTTTAGAATAAATGTGTTTATTTCCGATGCAAAGACCCTATAAGTGAATCAATATTAATACCAAAATATGCAATCCTTAATGACTTGACAACAGTATCGTAACTATATGTATATCCCTTCCGAATAAGTCTGTTTAAAGGTTTGGTTAGCTTTTGAGGTGAATGCCGACATTTTTGTGCTTTGTAAAGAATATTACCATAAAAGATTGGATGTGAAATACCTGAACGTATAAGATCGACTGCATGTTAATTTATATTTACGAATGATGTCCTTGTACCGATGATAAAATTTAGTAAATGATTTGACTAGTTTGTGATATCGAAAACCCTGGTGTAATAATTTTTCAGTAATACAAGGATTTCTTTCGTTAAAATCAAATATGTTGTTACATAAACGAGCGAATTGAACAAGTTGAGATAAATAAACACCATAAGATGGTGACAAGGGAACGTCACCATCTAAAAATGGACAATTAACAATAGGAAATGAAAAATCATCTCTTTTGTCATAAATTTTGGTATTAAGCTTCCCGTTAAAGATATAGATATCAATATCCAGGAAAGAGCTGTGTTCATTGTTAGTATTAGCTTTATTTAAGGTCAGTTCGGCAGGATAAATCTCTTTAGTGTACATACTGAAGTCGTCATTATTGAGAGCCAATATATCATCTAAATATCTAAAAGTGTTATTAAATTTTTTAATCAGATGTTGTTTTGATGGGTCTCTGCTGAATTTAGTCATAAATTGTAACTCATAACAATACAGAAACAGGTCCGCAATAAGTGGTGCACAGTTAGTCCCCATGGGAATTCCAATAACTTGACGATATATGGAATCTCCATAGAGAACAAAAATGTTATCTAGTAAAAATTCAAGGGCAGTTATAGTATCAAAGCATCAATTGACATAGTTCTTTTGTTTGTTGTTACTAAAAAATGACCTAAAAGAGTTTGAACATATATATTCGCATTCTGACTTTTTAAATGCCCATTTAATCAGGTGTGTGAATTTTTTTTAATAAGATTATGAGGCAAAGTGGTATATAGGGTAGAAAAATCAAAACTTTGAACAGATTTGAAATCACCAATATAAACATGCAATTTATCAAGTATGTTTATGTTTGTTACAGATGTCATTTTCCAAAAAATGGAGTCAGTTGGAATGTTGGTGAATTCGTGATTTTCTTTTGCAGAACCTCAATGTAAAATTTACGTCAAACAATAATGATATTGTTAGCTGCCTTATCAGCAGGGACAAAAACAAATTCCTTGGTGAGTTCTTTTAGCTTATGTTTGATTCGAGAAATAGGGCTGTTATGGTTGTTGTTAGGAGTAAAATGTTCTTTAAAATGTTGAATACGTATATCAACTATGTTCATTATCGAATTAAAAAAGAATCTAATGATTTCTTGTCAGCTTTTTCTCGTTTTATCCATTTAGAGCAGTAAGTACGGAGTGAGTCATGGATGATGTTACTACACTCATTCCAATTAATAATTGACGGGGGACGATATTTAGGTCCTTTACTGAGGAATGATTTCAACTCTCGGTCACGAACGATGTTAAGGTCTCCTGTTATAACATGGGAACTGGGGCCATAAATGTATTCGGAATTACTGCAATTTCATGACGTAGGTGTATTGTCACTGATCTTTACACACTTCGCTGTAATTAAACACATATTTCCGGGTAGATTTTTTGTATACATAACAAACATATGCATATTCGCGGTACTACAATCTGTCTATACATATATTTTGGCATTGCACAAGGTCAAATTTTTCTCCGACTGTTAATGACGTTTTTACACTTAATCCATTGGATGTTGAATGTGTACTGATTGATATTTTAGTCTTAGATACATGATTTTTTTATTAGTTGTTATTGGCTTTGAACTAGCTGTCAGTAACTGCTAGTATTCTCAGATTTTTACTTAGTGTCTTTTTAGTTGTGGAATGTCTAGATACGCTGCCACGTCCGGTCTGTGTTTTTGTCAGATGTTTTCTGCTTTGTATTGATCTGATGAGTTAAGCCCTTTTGAAACTGATTTTTATAGTTTGTTCTTATGTTTTACTGTTACTCCACTGTCCCAGGTTAGGGGAGGGTTTGACGCCAGCAACTAGTTTAACCCACCACATTCTGTATGTGTCTGTCCCTAGTCAGCAGCCTGCAGTTCAGTGGTTGTCATTGGTTCATCTCTGTCATATTTGTTTTTCGCAAATTGTTTTATTATAAATAAGGCCTTATTTTTCTCAATTGAATTGTTTCATATTTTTCATGTCGGGGCCTTTTATAGCTGACTATACGTATTGGTTTTTCTTACTGTTAAAGGCCGTATAGGTTGTCTATAATTGCTTACATCCACTTCATTTGAACTTTGGTGGATAGTTGTCTCATTGCCTTCATACCACGTCTCCTTATTTAGATAACTCAAGAACAGTGATAGTGACACCACTCAAATTCAAGCTTGATCGGTGTTTGGTGGCAAATTCAGCAAATGTTCCATTTCTTGAAGGGACATAACTTGTTTTCTTTGAAAAACATTTGTTTATGTATGTTGTCATTAGAGATGTTGGGGGTTTGAGTGTGTAAAACACCAAATTTGATAATTTTCCATTTATAAAGGGACAAACACAAGAACTGTGCAAGTGACACTACCCAGTTTCAAACTTTATCTGTGTTTGGTGGTAATAAGCATTGTGTCTAATTTTAGAATAGAACTGTAGAAATTCCCTGCTGGTTATGTTTGGAGGCATACCTCACATCATACAAACACAAACATTGCTATTTTCATTTATTCAGTATCCATGAAATTTGACATAAAATTTTCATCTTCTGATGATGTCTCTCCAACTTCCTTTAAAACTTCTCCATCACATTCATCATCTGACCTTGAAGCCTCACTTTCAAATTCATTGTCATCTGCATCCTCTGTGTGTTTTCTTTTAGATTTTGACAAAGCTATTATATAGTCCATACTGTATCTATTATGATCACATCTGAAAAAAGGTGACAATAACATTTATTAAAATCTGATGAAAATATCAAGGGAATGTTAATTTATTTCTTGTTTCAAAGTTAACATTACAAATTAAATGCATATACTGTTGTTTTGTGTGTCCAGCACCCTTGACCACTAGGGCTACTACTCTTATAATAATTACTGCCATATTTTTTGATATGTAGTTTATTTCATATATTTGTAAACTGGTTACGCATTGTTATGTACATCATATCACCCTTGTTATTATCAATATAGTTCTGTTTTGGTCTACATGCTTTATCCAAATTTGTCAAAAAAATATTTATAAATTCTTTTTAAATTTCTTCTAAGGTCATTCACAGAAGCCATTCTCCTAAGCCATTAAATACTTACAATTTTCCAATGTCATCATATTTTCTAGTAATATTTTTCTGCATTGATCTGAGTGTTGTCATAATTTTCTGTGATCTTTGTTTTAGTTTAGGTCCATGACACATTAGAAGTTTATTTGTCCATTTGAGATAGAATTGTATATGTGCTGATGATTCTATTCCTGATGCCAGATAATTTAACAGTTTATCTACATATATTTCTGGGAGATTCTCACTTATAACATCAACTGAAAACACCAATTAAAGTTTAGTAAATTAAATAAAATAATTTTTGTGATACAGTTTCATAAAAAGTTGACATGTAGGAGTTAGAATCCTAACCATTCTGCAACGTTGAAGGCTGTACAGTGACCAGTAGTTACAAAAATCCATTACCATTGGACTCTGGTGGATTGTTTCCTCATTGGGAATCATATCACATCTCATTACTTGATATTGACAACACTGATATTGAATGACCAAACAATATCCTTGATTCCTGTTCTGTTTTTTCATTGTATACAACCCCAGTTACTGTGAAAGTACTTTTATTCGTGGCTATCAATTTTCGTGGTTTGAGCAAAAGCTACATGTTTGTGAGTTCTTAAATTCCTTGATTTTAGTTTTCTTGGAAAAAAATCAAGTGAAGAATTTTAAGACTTCAGAAATGAAAATTCATGAAATTAATTATATGTTGTTTTATAATGATTGTGGGAAATTGCAAAAATAAGGTGTTCATTTTCACTCACTTGTTCGTCTTTCATTACTTACAACATTAATAATATTTTTAATAAAATAATTGCTTTCAGAAACTAGAGGCTCTCAAGAGCCTGTGTCGCTCACCTGATTCTACTTTGGTTTTGGAAATCATGTAAAAATAGATTAAAATCATAACAGATACCCTAATAACGAGTGAGGCCAAATTTGGTTTAATATTGGTCCTGTAATTTAATAAAAAATCCTGGTGGCCATTTTGAACAGTAAATCGGCAACAAAGTAGCAACACTTCATCAGCACCTCATAAGAAACATTTATGCCATGTTTTGGTTTCATTCCATTCAGTGCACCTCTAGAAGAAGCATTTGTATGTATTTCCCATAGGGTCTTATGTTAAAGGAAGTCCCCCATTGGCGGCCATCATGGATGAAGGATCAGCTTCAAAGTAACAAAACTTAGTCAGCACCTCATAAGGAACATTCATGCCATATTTGGTTTCAATCCATTCAGTATGTGGTTCTCTAAAAGAAGACATTTGTATGTATTGTCCATAGGGTCCTTTGTTAAACATTGTCCCCATCAGGCGGCCATCGTGGATGAAGGATCAGCTTCAAAGTAACAACACTTGGTCAGCACCTCAAAAGGAACATACATGCCATGTTTGGCTTCATTCCATTCAATGGTTCTCTAAAAGAAGACATTTGTATGTATTTCCCATAGGGTCCCATGTTAAACTAAGTCCCCCGCTGGCGGCCATCTTGAATTATCGATCGGCTTCAAAGTAAGAACACTCGGTCAGCACCTCATAAGGAACATTCATACCATGTTTGGTTTCATTCCATTCAGTGGTTCTCTAAAAGAAGACATTTGTATGTATTTCCCTTAGGGTCCTATGTTAAACTAAGTCCCCCGCTGGCGGCCATCTTGGATAATGGATCAGCTTCAAAGTAACAACACTTGGTCAGCACCTCATAAGGAACATTCATGCCATGTTTGGTTTCATTCAATTCAGTGGTTCTCTAAAAGAAAACATTTGTATGTATTTCCCATAGGGTCCTATCTTAAACTAAGTCCCCCGCTGGCGGCCATCTTGGATGATGGATCCGCTACAAAGTAACAAGACTTGGTCAGCACCTCATAAGGAACATTCATGCCATGTTTGGTTTCATTCCATTCAGTGGTTCTCTAGAAGAATTTCAAAATGTAAAAAGTTAACGACGACGATGGACGACGCCGGACGACGGACGCCAAGTGATGAGAAAAGCTCACTTGGCCCTTTGGGCCAGGTGAGCTAAAAAGCTGATTCATCTATGCTTATAAATTGTCTCGTTTGAAAGAAAATGCAAGGTAAACATTTTAGTTGTATCACACGTGTTATCAGAAGTGATGACACTAATTAACTCGAGATCGCATGATCAACAGATGTCACTTAACAGAAACAGTTACATAAAAAAATGCTACAAATTTACTTTGAATTGTAGAATTAATTCTTATGAAATAAAATAAGCAAGCCCAAAATGAAATCATTATTTTCTTTTTTCGTATGAGAATTACATGTATAAAGAAAGGAAATGAACACTTCATTGCATATCATCACTGGAAATCTGACTTTCTTTGTTCAAAACTTATTTTTCATGAGAATTAAAAGGTTAAAGTCGTACAGTTTATATTTTTTAAAGATTAAATGGGTAAATTCCTGTCTGAAGTTGTATATTTAGTTCATAGTGCGTTGGCTGATATTCGATTTATTCTCAAGATTATATGCATGTATTCATGAAGTTAAACCTACATGTGGATCTTTCCATGTCTGGAATTGGACAACAGTTGTTATATTTCATTGGACACTTATAAAATTCATGGATAAAGTCATTCACGAAAACCACGAAAATGGGTACCCCACGAATAAAAGTACTTTCACAGTACCTAGTTTCTTTTTTTGTTAGTTAGGAAATTTTGTGTTTATGGCCTATATTTTCAACCCTAATTTCACACTTTACTGAACATTCACCTTTACCAAAGAAATCCACTGAAATTAGTATCCCACGAACAATAACCAATCTACAGTACAAACCAAATTAAAGGTATTTCAATCTACAGTACAAACTAAATTAAAGGTATTTAAGTTACATATCCTACACAAATACCTCTCATATCAGATACAGTCTTAATTAAGTACTCTCAACATGTCTTGAGAACCTTGGCTATGTCCTATATATTTGTTAGGTTCGTTTGACCTTTGACTCATTTAGGTTTGATTGAAATCTTATTGATGTACTTACTGTCAGAATATGGTATAGATTCAAGTACTTCTTGGATTAAATTGCTTTCATTCAGTCTAAAGCTCAGTATAAGTGCAGTAGAATATTCTTTTTCAAAGAGCTTCTTCCTCACATTAACAGGAGTAATTTCTATTTCAAGGTCATAGGGGTCAAACACAAGGTTCTGGTCTAACGAGTATATCAGCATTCCCTCTGTTGTAGTTGCTGCCCAGGATCTTCCTGATAATAAAAATGTAAATGGTAATTTTTAAATAATAAAACTATTAATGAAAAACTCCTTGTTACATCTTCTTTAAAAAAAAAAAAAACACTATAAAAATGAAGGATTTTATTCTTACTCATCCATATTCATAAATAATGTTGCAATATATCATAAAACATAAAAACGGTGAAATAAAAAAATTAAGGTCATATCATTCTTTGAACATATACATGATATATGAATGATGTGATTGGTATCTTGATGTGTCATATTAATTTTTTTCTCTTTGTCATTGAAAAGATGTCTCGTTCACCAATAGTCAATACCCCATATTTTCTTAGTTATAAACAGAACAATTATAATGTACACTTGAAATTATAACTTTGTATTGTGAATAAATATCAGACCACATTTTATTGACTGTTCCAAGGGAAACAACCCATATGAATTTCCATTAATAATCACTGTCTTGATGCTTTCTGGTTTACCAATATAAACGTCTGTACAACAAGGAAGGTCCTTGTGCTGATATTAACAGATGCAATAACCCTGAAACATCTTCATGGGATGTTTTACCAATATAAATTTCAATAGATTAAATGGCACTGTAATATTCTCTTATTACATATTCATTGGATGTTTTACCAAGAATTCATGGATGTTTTACCTGTAGGTGAGAATCGTATACATGACACTCTCACTTCTGGTTTCCAATGTCGTGAACTCATGTCCCCTTTCTTGACCCCTGGTAAGCTTAGGGATTGACCTTGTTCATCACCCTCACCTTGATCCACCAATGACAAACTTCCCCACTCTGTCATTTTCTTTTTGTCTAAAAATTCCTATAATGTTGAAAAAAATCTGCATTATTTCCAAAAAATTATATTTTCTTGGTAATTTTCTATAGGGCACTACAGTTTTACTAAATACATTTCATTATAGAATTGTATAACTATTACTATGATAAAACAGAACTGAATAAACCAAATTTATTTAGCATTATTGTGGATTCATTATAACTTGTTGGATGCCAATTTTCTTGGATTTGTTGGTAATAGGTAAACCTAAAATTTAAATGTCCCACAAAGTACACACTTACTAAAGAATTGTATACAGACTTTGGCAAACCCGCAACATTTAATTTCCATGAAAAGACAAGTTTTCCTCAATCCATGAAAATTGGTATCCTGGAAACTAAATAAATCCACAGTATCTAATTTTAAGGATCAATTTGAGGATATGATACTTTAGACTCTTACTTTCATTTCAAGAACACTTGTTAAGTCAATCTTAAGCAGTGAGTCCCCAGGAGGTCCAGCAATACATTGCTTAAAAGGAATGGACAAGATTTTAAAAGAAAAATATTCATACAATGTAATTCATGGCCTACCTCCATGCCATCAAACGACATGTTACAGGAGATCTCAAATTTTTTCATCAGTATCTGATCCTGGATGGAGTATATACACACATTCTTTGACCGACCAGCGGCTAGTAGACATTTACCATCAGCAGAATAACATATTGTATTAAAAGCTCTGAAAGAAAAATCCATAAATTGTGACAAGTTTTCTTAACGATATGCATTTTTTAATGATCTAAAAGTGATTTTTCAGTATTTTGTTTGTAGAATATCAAAATAAGAAGTTTTGAATAATAGAAAATTTACAATATAAAGCAGTAAAATGCATACATCGAAATATCCCTTCACAAACATGATGAAAATAACAAAACAAAATAGACTCTTTTCATATAACTGACTTTTGACTCTGGAGTATATAATTTTTTAACAGGTTACCTACAAAATGTACTCTGTGTTAAGACATTCTGGTACTTGGTCAAGTAAGAATAAATAAAAGAAGTAAAATAAAGCTTACAATGGGTGCAACTTCTTTCCCCAAATTGCATCCATTGTCAGCTTGATTTTACTTCTTTTAATTGCTTTTACCTGACTTAAGTACCAGAATGTCCCACCTCAGTGTGTGTAATGTCTCATAAAATTATAAACTCCACTGTCAAAAGTCTGCAATATGAAAATGGTCCATTGGTCAAATATAAATTGTAAAAGGATGTCTTTAACCAATCACAAGGTTTTGATGCATACTTTTGAAAACAATACCAAGTAGGCTTTAGATTCTAATCGTTGAATTGGCAGTCTTGTACATTCTACATTCAGAGGTCAACACTCTTGAAGTGATTTCGGAATAAAAGGAAAAGCAGGACAGGAGATAATGATTCCTGTACATCTTTTAATTGAATTATTTAATAGTTTAAGCTGCTTTTAATTTCATGTTGCAATACAAGCATTTTCAGGTAAAAAATATTTATATTTTCAATGAATGAAATTTGAAATTTAAGTAACTAACTATTCATTTCTAATTTTGAAGTTTTCCAAAGGTCACTAGGAAAATTGACAAACATTGACATTATGGGAAAACATTGAGACTTTGAAATTAAAAATAAAACATGATTCAAATAAACCTACTTCCCAAAAGATGATTTCTTGGCCGTGATCTTATCAATTTCCTTTCTACTGTAACCTAAGTCATGTCTTCCCTCTAAAGAGCCTGTTTGTACTACATTCTGTGTGTTCCAGAAAGTTATCTGTGCATCTAACGTTGACACTGCTATCTCTTCTCCATCAGGTCTGAAGACAACAGCTAACACTGTAAGAAAAAAAAAATTTAAAACTTGTTTCTAAAACAGACAATGTAATCTATTATTTGCAAGGCTTTTCTTTATCAATTAACACTTACATACAATCACAAGTGTACATAATCATCAGATATAAATACTGTGAACTTTTCTTCATTTAATCTATAATAAATGCTTTCACCTTTTTTACATCCAATAGGCCAAGCTTTAGTTTTGAGGTATATCATATTAACGTTTGCTTCATGAATTCAGCACAGCAGTTGCTGAAAGTGATCTCTTTTAAATTTCATTTTGTTATCTTACCATCAGAATTAACAATAATATTTTCCTTTGCTCCTTTATTCTCAAATACATCCCAAAGTTTGACTGACTTATCCCATGATCCACTAGCTAATAATGATTGTTTTGGACTGAAGCTAAGGGAACTAACTGGCCCTTCATGTCCTGCAAGCACCTGTAAAAAACAATAATAAAACACATTTTTGAGGGCTATAGATAAAAATAAAATAAAAGGTATTGATCATTCTGTAATATTGATAACAAAAATATACTGGTTACTACCAGCATATCAAAAAATCTATTTACATAAATAGACATGAAGTCAAGTCAGGTTTTGTGAAATGCACATATAGTAATAATAAAGTATTCCTTTTTACTGATAACATAAATGTACAATTCAACAATATTTTATTCAAAGTATAAAAACTTCAAATGAAATTACAGTTATATATTTGCTAAAAATATACAAAAAATATAGGTGGTAAAAATAAAACAATTGTTAATTGTTAACACATAATCCACAAGATACCCAACTGTCCTTGCAACATATCTAATTATCTAAACAAATCTCATCTTAAAAATCCATAATACAGAACCTATCAATACTATGGATTCATTAAATTTTTGGGATTAATTTCAGCCATCACCAATAAACTGCTTCGCTGAGAGCAGCTAGATACGCCCGCAGAGGTCCAACCCTGAACAGTTGGGGCAAAAATGGACACAATATTCAAGCTTGATTCAGGTCTGAATTTGGATTGTAATTAAATATTTGACATATTATAGGTTTCTGAATAAATGTATTCAAAGAACTTGAAATTGGTTATATGAATTGAATTTATGTTCAATTAAAGATTTCTGGCTGTTGTGCAATACTTAGTAAATCTGTTGTCAGACTATAAACAAATAAAGTATAATTAATTCTCAATGTCATATTAGAAATTTATGAAAATAAAAAGGGAGCTTACATCAATAGATGTAAACAATTCACCAAAGTTTCATGAGAATTGGTGACAGCATTTTTGAGTTATTGTCAGAAAACTGGAAAATCACCCCTTTTTTTAATGAATAAAACCCCATAACTCAGAAATGTAAAATGTAAAATTTATAAAATTCTAAAGGGAGCTTACATCAATACATACAAACAATTCACCAAAGTTTCATAAGAATTGCTGAAGGCATTTGTGAGTTTTTGTCCGATAACTGGAAAGTCCCCCCTTTTTTTATGAATAAAACCCTGTAACTCGGAAACGTAAAATCTAAAATTTATAAAAATCAAAAGGGAGCTCATGTCAATAGATATAAACAATTCAACACAATTTCTTGCAAGTTGGTGAAAGCATTCTTGACCTATTGTCCGAAAACTGGAAAATCCCCCTTTTTTTAATGAATAAAACCCCATAACTCGGAAACGTAAAATCTAAATTTTATAAAAAACGAAAGGGAGCTCACGTCAATAGATATAAACAATTCACCAAAGTTTTATGCAAATTGGTTAAAGCAATTTTGAGTTAATGTCCGACATGTTGACGACGGACAGACGGACGGACAGACGGACGGACGGACAGACAGACGGACAGACGGACAACGGTATACCATAATACGTCCCGTAAACGGGCGTATAAAAATGGAAAAAAAAAACCATTTCTTGAAATGTCAACAAATTGTTTTCAAATCTTTGGTTGAAATGGAATAGGTCTACTACTATTTTGATATTTTACTGAACCAATCAAACAAAATCTGTATCTTCTCTTTTCTGTTTGAAAAACCTGTTTCAAACTTGTTTAAGATTCAGTGTGAACAATGTCTATGCTTTAAGGAAAAGTTTGACATGTGCTTGCTGAATATTGTCACATTCATAATGCTGGTTTATGATCTTTTTTTAGATGTAGGTGGTCCTACTCATTGACGAAGTCTCAAAAAAGTTGTAAAAATACAAAACTGCGATAAATGTCACAAATAGGTAGTTTTAAAAAAAAAATTTCAAAGACTTGTATATCAATAATTTTTATACCCATTCCTTTTACCAAAAATACCCATATTTAAATGCTCACCTCCAACAATCTCCCCGTCTGCATTGACCATACAAATATTTCAAAGACATCTAATCCTCCAGCACAAACTATGTCTCCACTGTTGTCTACTGTTATACATGAAAACTGTACTGGTCTCGGTGACGTAAACGTACGGAAGTTACGATACCTTAAAAATTAGTGATATTGTTATTAATTACAAAAATTTCAAATGTTCTCCCTAGTCTATAAAACTTACACAACTCTTGTTAAGGTTTTATCATAAAATTTAGTTATCCTGTATGCAATAAAGTATATAAAAAATTTTTTTTTTACCTTTATGCTGTTTGAAATTTCTAAGAAGAGCATATTCTCTTGTAAAGACATTTCACTCTCTAACAATTCCATTAATATCATGTGCTAAATCAGGTAGCCTTAAAACTGATACAAAAGTCTTTTTTTTTCTTTATACCCTGTCAATGGTTTCATTTTAGTACTCAGGTGTTGATGGCAGATCTTTTATATTTTTTTTAATTCATTACAATGTTATGTTATTTAGAGCTTGATATAATGTATGGACACTTGTCTAATGTTTAGGACTATATGTTGACCTCTGGATGTGTATTGGTTTTGTCCTTGGATTGCTATCACATTGATGTATAGCCTACATTTCCTTTTCTTGAAACATAGTCATGAATATGCAAAATGATAAAACAAAATAATGTGTATCTAGGAAATAATTGAATTGTAAAATTTAAAAAAAAAAATTATATAACAATGTCACTCTCCTGAGGCCATTTTAGTTTCCCCTTTCTTCACTTCTTAGTTTAATAACTGGTTTGCTGTTGGTTTTTTGGAGTGAATGCATGGATTATGCATCATGATTTATTAAGTTATATCTCTTCTTATCAACTTTCTTGTACTCTGTTTTCTTGTACTCAGTTTTGTTTGTAAATAGTCTTATTTTCTTATAATTACCTGTTGAGATCAAAAGCTCGGACTGTACCATCTAATGATGAAGTTAAAACCACCTGTCCGTTCTGTGTAAAGATTACCCCTGTTACCCCTCCTAAATGTTCATTAAATGTGACAAAACAGAAACCACTAGATGTGTTCCATACTTTTACCTGAAAGTTAAATGAGAAACTAAATATAATACATTATTATTTGATGAGCTTTAAATGCCATCTTGGTTTCATTATATTTAGGGTTGCTGTCTAATAGAAGTTTGTCCAAAATATCATTTTATTCATGTCAAACTCTTGACTTAAGATTTGAGATAAACCTTTTATAAAAATGCAAGAAATGGAATTAACTTTTTTACACTGAAAACTTCAGTCAATTAGACAGCAACCCATTGACACAAAAAATAAACTTAACTACTTGTGTTACATCTCTGATGATGGGACATTATTTTCCATCTGAGCTGCTTTTTTGTCTGCATTAAACTCTTCCGCATTATTAAAATAAGTAGCAATTTTTTTTCAAAATATTCTTATTTGTAAACTATGAATAAGTATCTTACAAAATCAATTTTCAGCTTCATTTTTTCGTGCGAATAGAAGATTTAAAATTAAATACAAAATTATGTGATTCCTAAAAGCAAGGAAGACTAAAATGTATTTGCTGTGTGTGGGACAAATGTCTAGCATATGATCTATTCAACATCTACAATTATTGTAAATTCAGAATGTAATGCTTGCATTTATTAATGTAAATCATTGATTACTGGTAAAAATGCAAGTTCTTATCAACATGAGTGCAAACAATTTTTGAAGGAAAACTACATGTGGAATTATGAATGCAGGTTTTTATTGATGCAAACCTGATACTGTCGCATTTTTTTACATTTATAAAAACATTGTAATTATTTCTGAATTTACAGCACTTAAAATTGTAAGCACCCATACCCCAGTCAGGTGACTACATATTTGTTGTCAAGACATATCTTTCATATGGCCTTTCCATTTTAAATATTTTAGCATTATAACCTATTTTGAAAAAGCAAAGGCAATCAAGGCTAATCATGTGATCAGATCTTCATTAGAAGAATGTATTTTCTAGCCTGGTACCAGTCTTATCTGTTGATTCCTACCTTAGCATCATCACCACCAGTAACCATATGTTGTCCATCAGGAGAGTAGGCAAGGCAGGTCATGTTATTAAAATGTCCCTGTTGTTTAAGGACATAGGTCTCACTCTGCCATTCCCAAACCAGTAGCTGTCCTAGACCTGAACAAGCAAGTGCTATCCAGTCACCTGTGTTGTTAAATCTTACTGATGCTATACTCTGCTCAGATATGCTGCAATAATTAAAAGTTGTCTTTTAATAAATTTTAAAATACTATTTTTGGTAACATAGAAACATACTCTAACTAAATGTACTTGCATCTACATGGGCCTTCTCTAGTCATATTCATCATTTTATTAAGACTGTACAATTTAACAATTTTCAGTGATTTTTATCACAATTGAAGTATTCAATCTTTTAATTGTTCTTTTATCAATTAGGTATATGCAGTTTTTGTCTTGTGATATTTTGCGCAAGTATTTTTTCATTTTTAAACCTAAATTTCATTAACATCTTGGAAACCATTGAATTAAAGTAATTAAGATGCAATATAACTATTTTGTGGATATACTTTACAAATGTATATTTTTAGTTTGATTCCCACATGGCAGGTGCATTCAACTCCAAACTTCTTTGACTAGAATTGTCTAGATCTGTCCAGGCACTCTGGCTTCCTAAACCAAGAAAAACTGAACATTGAGAAATATCCAATCGTGCTGAAAGTGATGTTAAACACCAATCAATCAATATATTGTTACTTGTGAAATAAAAATTACCTCCTTCTGTTGACATTAACCTATTTTTCAACTTACTTTAGAGAGTGAATAAGGTTAAAATCTGGCATCTCATGTAAGAAAAAGGAACCATCTAGGAATCCTGTAACAAGTATATGCGTAGACTTATGGTAATCCACACTGGTAACCCTTGGATACGATGACCCTTCAGGTCGACAATCTTTGAAGGAATGTCTGGAAATAAAAAAATTTAACTATAAAACAAAAATAAGTGTCTGTAGATAATCACAAAAACCCACCGTTTAAAAAGTTTTCATCTCATATGGGACAGACAAACTAATAAAAGCATTGACTGGAAAAACATAATGCCACTCTAATATTAAGGGTGGGGCATAACAGATATAACTGTACCAATGCTTAGTTTATGCTATTCTACATGTTCTAAGGAACACCATCAAAACCATAATGCATGCATGATTTCCCCTTTTAAAAACACAATTATAGACTCATGCACAACCAAAGAAAATTAAAGATTCATGACCCACCTGAGGAAATCATTTTTACCTCAAAGACTTGGACTTTATTAAATAAAATCATTAATTTCAAGAAATTTAGTCACAAAAATCCTATCTTGTCTTACCATTTAAAAAAATTGCTTATATAAAAGCAAAGTAAAGCCATTAAAGTACTTCTCAAATTTAAATAAGAAATATCCAGAACACTGTCAGACAAGACTGCAATAAGGCATGGACAATGGCATGTATTACTCACTTTGCTAATCTTTTATAGAGGATTTTTTCTTCTGTGTTTTCATCAGTCTTTGATAATGTCTTATCTTAATTACAATAAATACAATTTTATTAAATATGCATCCACCACAATTTCATTTATCTATAGCCTATTTTCTAGTATAAAGGAAAAACCTTTCAACTTTAACAAATGTTTAAGCAAGCTATCAAATTCATTAAAGAAAAGAACAAAGTCTTAAGAAATGTTATGTGCCATATGTCTGAATGTATGCAAACTAAAAATGTATCCAAATTAGCTTTTAAATTTTGCCATGTCAATCAATGCAAATCTTTGATTTGAAGTTAGGAGAAATAACAACAAACAAATCTAACCTTTATTGTCTTCTTGTTCATCAGTACGTGTAGGTTTATATGGTATGAGTCCATCTAAATCAGTATCACATTCATATACACATAGATGTCCACACTGACTTATACTGTACAGCTTTAGTAAAGAGTTAAGGACTCAAACATACAAACTATTGCCTAAATATCATAGACAGGGGTTCAAACAATGTAAATTAGATGTCGAGTATCTCTTTTTAGTATGTTTGATAATGAATAGAAAAGATAACTGTTTTGTGTTTTCTATACCCTACAAAAATCATTGGATATTAGTTAATTTACTTGCTCTTGCTTGACCCGAGTACCAGAATGTCCTACCACAGAGTAGGTAACGTGTCAACAAATTATATACTCAAGAGTTAAAAGTAATTAATATGAAAAAAGTCTATAGACAAAGGATACATCTAATGAATTGGCTTCAAAGAATGATCCTACTATGGCATCTCTGTGTCCACCCATAGAATAGACTACCAGGTTTTTAAAGTGTTGTGCTCCATACACTCTGGTGTTCATATCTTTAGATCCCACACATAATACCCTGTTGAAAATATAAAAAGTAAAATCAAATGTTATGTTTCATCTGACAGGCACAAAAATAGATCAGCCAGTTGAAGTGCCTTTAATTCTACAAAAGTGCTATATGCCTTTCTATCTGTACACAGACCTCCATGACCATAAATCATATCTGAATTGAAATGGCAAATAAATGTATGGGATTTCAAAAATGAATAAAAGAGATATATCAATAAGACAGCAACTGGACAACATAATAGTGTGGATTCATTTATTTTCCTGTGTATAAATTTCTTGGATTGAGGAAAACTTGCATTTTCGTGGATATTTGATTTAGTGATTTTTGCCAAAGTCTGCATACAAGCCCATAGAATATATGTATCGGTTGAACATTTAACTTCCTGGTTCACCTGTATCCACTGAATCCAAAAAATATGGTATCACATGAATAATAATGAATCCACAATTAAATAAAACACTACAGTTAGAGGACAACTACAGTCTTCAAAAATATACAATTGTCAATGCTATATCATGCATATGTCAAGTTCTTAGACTCAATATGTACAGATCACTCTTCAACACCAAAAATCCCTAAACAAACAAAACACAGCTGGAATTTATAAAACTAGTGAACACCACATCAAACTACATGAACTACCAATAATTGACTAATTTAGGATAGAAACCACACAGGACAGTGACAAGAAAAGTAGCATAGTCAAACTCCTTCCTAAAGTACAAAAATTTATTCCTTACCTATCTAGATAATATTTGGTAAAATCAAATCAAATAATAAGCTTTATTTAAAGTTGGTACTTATCCACACAGTGTAGCATAAGCTCAGAAGAGCTTTTAAAATTAACATAGATACAACACATAAATACAAAGTGTTTATCATTTAATCTTTTTTCTATTGTGTTGTCTGTCTTTTTACACTGATGTTTTTTTTATTGCACACTTTAAATCTTCTTTCTTTCTTACACTACTGATAAGGCAGTGAGTTCCAATAAAAACTAAATACCTGACTTTAAACCTTACCTAGAATCAGTAGTCCAATCAATGCAGACTGTCTCATCATAGGCTCCATAAAATGTCCTCTGTAAGACAAAAGGATTAAATTCTCTGGTCTTCCCAGGAGCATGGAATAACATGATTTTATCTTCTCTGGTGACAGCAAACTTCCTGTAATATAAACAGAAGTCATAAATATATATACCATTAAATGTCCTCTGTAAGACAAAAGGATTAAATTCTCTGGTCTTCCCAGGAGCATGGAATAACATGATTTTATCTTCTCTGGTGACAGCAAACTTCCTGTAATATAAACAGAAGTCATAGATGTATATACACCATTAAATATCCTCTGTAAGACAAAAGGATTATATTTTCTGGTCTTTCCAGGAGCATGGAATAACATGATTTTATCTTCTCTGGTCACTTCAAACTTCCTGTAATATAAACAGAAGTCACAGATGAGTATACATCATTAAATGTCCTCTGTAAGACAAAAGGATTAAATTCTCTGGTCTTTCCAGGAGTATGGAATAACATGATTTTATCTTCTCTGGTTACTGCAAACTTCCTATAATATAAACAGAAGTCATAGATGTATATACACCATTAAATGTCCTCTGTAAGACAAAAGGATTAAACTCTCTGTCTTTCCATGAGCATTGAATAACATGATTTTATCTTCTCTGGTTACTGCAAACTTCCTATAATATAAACAGAAGTCATAGATGTATATACACCATTAAATGTCCTGTGTAAGACAAAAGGATTAAACTCTCTGTCTTTCCAGGAGCATTGAATAACATGATTTTATCTTCTCTGGTTACTGCAAACTTCCTACAATATAAACAGAAGTCATAGATGTATATACACCATTAAATGTCCTCTGTAAGACAAAAGGATTAAACTCTCTGGTCTTTCCAGGAGCATGAAATAACATGATTTTATCTTCTCTGGTGACAACAAACTTCCTGTAATATAAACAGAAGTCATAGATGTATATACACCACAGGGGCAGATCCAGCCATTTTTAAAAAGGGGGGGGGGTTTCCAACCATATGTCCCCTTTCAAAAGCATTGATTGTCAAAAAAAAGGGGGGGTTCCAACCCCCAGAACACACACACCCCCTTGGATCCGCCACTGCACCATTAAATGTTTTTTTCCATTAACACTTTGACTGCATTCCTTCTTAAAGTATGACAAAACAACTTTGCCAAACAAATTAAAGAATAATCACTAACTTTTTTACTACTTGAAAACTAATTATAACATATATTCTAGGAAATTCCAAAAAAGTAGATATGACGTCAGAAAATGTAGTTAAAAGAGGTTTTCTGAAGTCCTTTGCACAACGTAAAAGATAAATTCCATGTAGGACATAAAGATCATTCTAAAAACATCATGGTCAAATGGCTGTAATCAATCTTATAATGTAGTTAACTATGAAGTTGTGTTAACATCCACTAGAAACTTTATACACATGTACGGGGTATGGTTTTTTTTGTATGCCAAAGTAGAGTTTTTACATCATATGAAAAATCCAGGAATAATTACAGTCACCTGTATACCCTGCCAAAATTTATAAACTTTCAAATCATTAATTCTCAAAAACAAGCACAGCTAGAAACTTATTATTTTCTATAAGTTTGTTGTATTATACAATATCTATCAGTCTATTGAAAAAACTATGAATGAAGATGTTATTTTTAATTTCAGCAGCAAACGTCTTAAGCACATACACGTTCTATGCCTGCATGGAAATAACTTCAAAATTTGTTGCATTGCGATATTAAGAAATACTGATTTTCAAGGCCTGAATGATCAAGTGGTCTAAGTTGTTCATCTACTGTATCACTAGCCTGTCAACAATGAGTGAGGTTGTGAGTTCGAACCCCACACATTGCAAGTGTGTTGGACTCCAATCTTAATTGACTAAGATTGTCATTTTTCCTATCAGAAGTTAATAGTTTTCTCCAGCTTCCTCCAGCAATAAAATCAAACCATCACAATATAGCCTATAGTGCTGAAAGTAAGATTAAACACCAACAATCAATCAATCAATCTGTATGTATATACAAACAGTTCTGCGGCTCTTTTCACAAAAAAAACTTAAGAGTAAAAATACTCGTAAGTCATACACATTTCAGTATAACTTACGATCAATTTTAGTCGTAAGATTTTTTGTGAAAAGAGTCGATGCTGTCCATCAATTCTTTGAATGTTTGTATTGTTTTGATTTTACAATGAATATTTGTCTCTAATTTGTTGATATCACCCTGTGTACAGATGTTGTCTTATTGATATCTAGCTAAGAATTCCAACCAGGACAAAACTTGGTATGTGGGAATTGTTGGCATTTAATAAGAAGGTATATTCACTTCCAATCAAGGCCGAACATGGTTAGTGGGAGCAATTGACATTTAACAAGAAGGTATAAACACTTGCCATCAAGGGCGAACATGGTTAGTGGGGGTAATTGACATTTAACCAGAAGGCATACTCACTTGCCATCAGGACTGAACTTGATCTGATGAATTGGTCTGTGGAAGTGGTAGGAGTGTAAAACTGATTTACTAATTAAACTACATAACAGTGCTTCACCACCTACAAATATTATCCAAATAATTATCTCATGGAAACAAGTTGAAAGTTAAAATTCATCATACATATGAAACTAAACCTAAGGTTGCAAATTCCTAAAACAACACTGATGACTTAAGGTAGTTAAAAGGATGTTTAGGCCTTTTGTGTTTTTATTATGTTTATGCTCTCAAACATTTTATATTTTGGTTTTCTAAACTTCTCGTCTGAAGCGTACCTGATGAAAGTTATTACAGAATATAAAATAAAGAGGAGCGGTACTACCAGAGTCCAAATGGCGTGGATTTAAGCAACTAAAGAATCATGTGCCATACAACATGTACAAATAAAAATCAGAATTATATGGTTTTTTTTTTACTGCCATTGGTTTTTTAGAGTCTGAGTGTATGATTAGTCTAGTAGCAAGAGCTTCACACTGGTATGATTAAATTGATACATTTTGACTGTAAATTTGCAGTTGATAAATTGTGTTTTTGTACTTAAACTAAGGTTGCAACTTGCTCATGCAAAGATAACATAAGATGATTTTATCTTTTCAATTTAGGCCATTTTGGTTTTATGCACTCAAATGTTTCCAAAAAATATTTTTAAGCATACCTGAAGTGACGAAAGATATTCAAGAAAACATGTGTCATATTCATTTTTTCAAATAACAAAAGTCGTATCTTAAGCATGTTAAGTATGAGGGCTTCAAGTCAGAAGGTGAACCAGCGAAATTTTCCACTAGACTTTGTAAATTCAAGCTAAATCTATAATTCAGTTTTGTCTAATGAAGTTAAAACTACTGTGAAGTACATGAATACAGTACCGTTTGAGTAAAATACCCGAAGTTCAGCAGATTGATGATTACAATTATTTTTTTTCAATTCACAACAACAAATTAGATTATTTTTATGATTTGACTAAATGAGAACCATGAAGGAGGAGTAAATAATGTGAAACTAAACATACATGTTTAATTATTGACTTACTTTCATTGACTACAATAAGTGTGTAACCATCTGGAGATAAAGCCATACATGTTATGTTCATCTGTGTTTCTATTGGCAGTGTCTCTGACTTGTTACTGCAAAGTAATTAGACATTTTTTTAATAATCATTTACCAATTTAAAATATCAAAAATTTTCCTGTATTAAATCAACATACATTTACTGTTGATATGCATATTTTCATCTCTGTGAAATGACTGGAAGAAAATATGCCATATCACCACTAGTCCATAATTAGTATCTAGTTCAGCTCATGCAAAATCAGGACTATATATTGATATCATCCAAACTTTGGACATCACAATATCATTATCAGGCCTACCTCATTTTTTATGCTAGCATGCATGATATTGGCACAGATTTAGAAAATGATGTATAATACTCTTCATTTTACACTACTCATGAATTTCAATCTGTTCTCTTGTCACTTAAATCGATGGAATTTATTGTGTCATGTAACTTTCTGAAGATATTGTAGATCTAAAACATCAGAGTTAAAATATAATTCCATGAAATGAAGGTTACTTTTAATACATTTCAACTAAATTGATATTTGAGTGAAGTTAATCCCAATTTTCTTAATCACAAATTTTCTTTATAGAATCTATTACCAGATATGAATTATTGTTATTTTTCATCAATTATTGTATCCAAATTAAATACACTTACCATGATTATTTCCAGACATATTATATGATTATGTCAGATCAAATTTTATAAATAACACAATACACTATACATTTTTGTAGAATCATATATCCAACATAAAAACAGTTACATTATAAATGCTTATCTTATGAAATAAATCACTATATGAATACATGATGTTTATTAGATTTTATGAATACTCACTTTCTAAGATCAAATATGGAGATACGATTTCCCACAGGACTGATGACACTGTTGCCATCAGGTGTAAAAAGAACATTACCCTTTCTATACACAGATCCTAACAAGTTAGAAAACTGAAAGAAAAAAGAAAATAAACACGAAATATATGTCTCATGTTCCTTACAGCAATTTGAAGGACTGCCATTTTCTGTATTTATTAAATTACAATGTATATAGAACCATTTATCATCATCATCATACTACATGTATATCATATCAAAACTTTGAAAGAGTGAACAAGCAATTCAGTTGTTTTCATTTGTTGCTATTTGTTTTCTTTGGTTTCTGTTTATTGTTTTGACTGTATTACATAAATCAGACTGTTTAAATACTTGTTTGAATTGTTTAACATTTGTCATTTCGGGGCCTTTTTAGGCTGCGGTTTTGGTGTTGCTCATTATTGAAGGCAGTACAGTAACCTATAGTTAACTTTCATGTCATTTGGTCTCTGGTGGAGAGTTGTCTCATTTCCAATCACACCACATCTTATTTTTATATGTTTATTTACAGGGGGGTTAACAGTTTGGTATAATTTTTCTACCTGATTTCCAGATCCCAATAACTGGAGATATCACTAAGTTCTTTTCTATATATGAAATTATGCTTGGTAGTTGGTTCATTTTGTATATTGCAATGTTGTAACTGTATTGCCAAACAGTAGTGTCCCCTAATTGTCACTTCCATGAATATTTCGTCTGCTATTTTATTCATAGGAACTATTCTTATCCTCACTGCATGTCAACTTTTAAAGAAAAATCCTTTATTCAGAAAATATCGATTGATATCTATAATACAGTTCCTAAAGCTAATGATAATCATATTATTGCTTAAACAATTCATTTCTGACTTGAAAATATTTTTTTTCTATTGTCTGTAATTCCTATGTAAGCGGTCTATTAATAAATCACCACTTTCCTTTCATAATTATGTGATAAACTGGCCCTACATACACATTTACTGCGCATGGGCAGATTTACCCAACAAACACATTTCTGATAAAAACACACATGACCCACTTGCCATGACTTGTTTTGTTGATTTTAAAATTTATTTCATATATTTTTGGGGATGAGATAAACTTCTCGAAATTGAGTTGTCAGTAAATCGATTTATATTAAATTTGATACAATTTGTATATAATTAAGCAGGAATACATACGATCAAAGCCTTACGTGGGCAGATTTACCGGACTGCATCGTAAATTATAACCATTTATTGGGAATGTGTTAGATTATATAATTATTGTCTTTTGTCTTTTTACTGAAATGTTTAACAAGTAAAACATCTAAACTTCTGTCTATCTATCTTCATATTTCCAATTGATTGTTCTACAGAATACATTTGAAGACATATTTAGGGTTTTATGTCTTTAGAATGACTGTAAAGTTGTCACTCCATGTCCTAAAAAGATAAAGGAAAACACTTGTTCTCCAAGATTGATGTAATCAAGAATCAAATTATCATATACAACTATAGAAAAGGTCTATTAAATGTTGATGTTGCTGATAACATGAATCATGAAAGTCATGATGCCTCAAATTCTAGGCACATGCCACTAAACAAATAATCATTAAAAACGATTGCTAGAGAAACTGTGAAATATTGAATTAATTTAAAGAATTTGTTGGAATTAAGCATAATATTTTATGTACTTTGTATGCAAATTTCATTGTTCTGCTATCGCAATACAACTTTAACAAGAAAACATGATTGTCACATGGCAATGTTTTCTTCTCGAAAATAAAATAAACACAGATCGGTGACGGAATGATATACGGATTATGAAATAATATAAAAACGGATCAGACAAGGAGTCTTCAATATAAACATCATCGGTAAAACGCATTCTAATAGACTTACATAATGAAAATTATTTGTCCTCGCAAGATTTGCTTGCTATTATAAAAAACAATTCTTTCGATTTAAAAATATTAAGAAAATATGAAATATTTGAATAATGAAAAATATTATTTCCTAGTTATACATGTTATACAGTAGAAGTCTATGCCTTTCAATACATCATTGTCATGCAAATTGTTTGGACTGGTATTGTCAAAAATAATTCAGTCACGGTATAAAGTTCGAAATTGCATGTTCTTTACGTAAGCAGTGGCGGATCCAGAACTTTTCATAAGGGGGGTGGGGGTGCTGACTGACCTAAAAAGGGGGGCGCTCAGTCATGCTTCAGTGATTCCCTATATAATCAACCAAATTTTTCCCACGAAAGAGGGGGCCTGGGCCCCCCAGCCCCCCCCCCCCCCCCCCCTGGATCCGCCTATGGTAAGTGGGTCACTGTTCGTGATGTCATGTGGTGTCTGTCGTTGATGGAAGATGTTCGTTGTTGTTCTGCGGTTTGCATGTTGTGTCGACTATTATATTATTTGTTTGTGCGTTTCTCTGTGATGATAAAATTGAGAATGGAAATGGGGAATGTGTCAAAGAGACAACAACCCGACCATAGAACAGACAACAGCAGAAGGTCACCAACAGGTCTTCAATGCAGCGAGAAATTCCCGCACCCGGAGGCGTCCTTCAGCTGGCCTTCAGCTGGCCTAAGTATTCTTACGTGCGTTTGTGCTGTACGTATTTCTGTCACGTGTTGTCAATTTAGCGATATTTTTTAACATTGTCATATAAGCGGGAGGTTTGGCTAGCCATAAAACCAAGTTCAACCCACCATTTTGCTTAAAATGTCCTGTACCAAGTCAGGAATATGGCAGTTGTTATCAAATACTTCGTTTCTATGTATGTTGGCGTTAGTTTTTGTTGCACTTCAGTGTTCCTGTTGTTCCTTTGTTTTCCTCTTATAGTTGATGTGTTTCCCACGGTTTTAGTTTGTAACCTGGATTTGTTTTCTTTCAATCGATTTATGACTTTTGAACACCGGTATACTACTGTTGCCTTGTATGGTTTTTTTCTAAAAAAATATTCTGATCCCCAATTTGATGAAAAAAAAATTCTGGTCAAGCAGATGACAAAAAAAAATATTCTGAATCCAGATTTTGCCCATACCTTATAGTGTTAAATATTGAAAAAAATAATTTGATTGATAGCCTCAAAAAACTAAATAATTTTTTTCTGACTCAGACAAAAAAAAACATACACCCCCCTTTTTGAAGTTATTTTATGGTCGTTCCCTAACTGTTAAAAAAAATCGAAACATAACAATCATACATTCCATTGTTTACACTGAGTGAATGATTTCTTTCAGTGCAAAGAATTTTCCCAGTAAAATAAAGGCAATTAAGGACATTTTTGCCTTGGAATTTTAAGGACATGGACATAAATACCTATGAGAATATGTCTGAGGACATTAATTACTGACATCGGACTAAAATACTCAGTAAATTCTGTAACCATGTAGTTTTTAAACGAGCAATGAGCATTTTACCAGGACTAGTTTATCTCTTACGCTTGTAATTACAATCGTTTGCTCTTCAACTGCGTAATAAATTTTGCCTTCCCTGAACTTGTTTCAGGTTTAAGTGCCACTGATAGGTCTTTGAGCCTCCTCATGGGATTTTCGATTATGTGATTACTTTGCCGTTTTTATAGTGATTATTTGATTACCAGACCAAATATTTCATGATTATTTGATTATTTGATAATCTAGGTCTGTATTTTTGATTATTTGATTATCTTGTTTAAAAAAATAATATATGATTATATTGGCAAAAAATTTGTGATTATGTGATTACTTGGACACCCCCATGAGGGACATCGTCTTTGTAGACGAAACGCTTAAAAGGCGTTCTAAATTATAACGGCTTGGTAACGTGAGTTACATTTTACCACTTTTAGATATATATAAATAACTCGTGCATGTGGGAAGGGATAGTGTATACCCTGTACATTCCATGCAGAATGCAGTTTTATTTTAATTTGCCTCTTTTTAAAACAAGTTTAAAATTGCCTTTAATTTTATAAGTTTGGGGTTTGCTTTCATTTTTATATTCTCCTGAAGTCATGAATTTTGCTTATGTGACCCACCCGTGGCTTTTATGAAATCTGAAGTGCTTTATTATGTTAGAGATTTATGCATTAATTACTGACATCGGACTAAAAATACTCAGTAAATTCTGTAACCATGGAGTTTTTAAACGAGCAATGAGCATTTTACCAGGACTAGTTTATCTCTTACGCTTGTAATTACAGTCGTTTGCTCTTCAACTGCGTAATAAATTTTGCCTTCCCTGAACTTAATTGTTTCAGGTTTAAGTGCCACTGATAGGTCTTTGAGCCTCCTCATGGGATTTTTGATTATGTGATTACTTGGCCGTTTTTATTGTGATTATTTGATTACCAGACCAAATATTTCATGATTATTTGATTATTTGATAATCTAGGGCTGTATTTTTGAATATTTGATTAAGTTGTTTAAAAAAATAATATATGATTATATTGGCAAAAAATTTGTGATTATGTGATTACTTGGACACCCCCATGAGGGACATCGTCTTTGTAGACGAAACGCTTGAAAGGCTTTCTAAATTATAATGGCTTGGTATCGTGAGTTACACTTTTAGATATATATAAATAACTCAAGAATGGTAAAAGTGTCGCCACCAAATTTCGTACTTAATCTGTAGTATGTAGTAATAAGCATTGTGTATAAGTTTCATAACATTTGGTTGAGGCAAACTAAAGTTAGAAAACGGAAACAAAAAAATTGTACTTGATCTTAGTTTTGTGGTAATACATATTGTGTATAGGTTTAATAATGTTTGGTTTTTCTAAGGCTGGAAATTTTCCAAGATTTCTTCTGAGTAATCCAAGTGATCTGTCATAGTTTGCCTTGTTGGCGATTTTGTTAATATAAAAAATTAGAAGATGTGGTATCGGATTGCAATGAGATAACTCTCCACCCAGAGACCAGATGACGTAGAAGTTATCAACTATAGGTCACCGTGTTGATCCAAGGACAGCGTTGAGGTGGCCCCACTTCAAGGTATGCCGGGATTGTATTTCAATGAGTCTTAGTAGTACGGGGCTATTCATATTGCATAGATAAAATAAAGCAATTGGATATTTTCCTTTGCATATATGTACATTCTAAATTTATAGCATTCAGCTGTTCGCGACATTGAACACCATCTGCCATTTTTCTTAACAACATGATTTCACTCAACCATCGATGCCCTTTTGTGATGTAATTTCTTTAGCAGCCTTGACATAATTTACCAAATCTATAAACAATCAGTAAATGTAAAACAATTAGCGCTTATACAATTTATCTTATTTCTTAAATGTGCACGGTGGACGGTTTTTCGTGAAATCGTAATTCAAAATTATAAAATGTATATTTTCGCCTCTTTTTCCATACATTCTATCTGTGATATTTGATATGTCCCAGATTACACCAACGTTAATATATATTAGTCTTAGATTGTATTCATAAAAAGTGTATAGACCTATAAATTAATTCACAAACTTTTTAATTGACTACATATCTATGGAGGAACACTTCAAGTTATATATTTTGTAAACTGGAATGGGAGGGCAAATATATATGTTACAGTGTATGTGTATAATTTTTCGATATTCAGACCGTCGGAAGTTCAACCGGAGTTCTAAATGCATATAAATTTAATAACAATCGTAAATTTTGACAATTATTACGTATACTTTGCCACAGGTGATTGGGACAGAACATTTTTTTGGCACCC
The DNA here is from genome assembly GCF_021869535.1 of Mytilus californianus. Taxonomy (NCBI): domain Eukaryota; kingdom Metazoa; phylum Mollusca; class Bivalvia; order Mytilida; family Mytilidae; genus Mytilus; species Mytilus californianus. The sequence goes on from NW_026262745.1 coordinate 12,332,088, forward strand.
CTCTATTTTCCAAACATGATCCGTTATTTTTTTGTTTTCAAGTTCTTTTAATATCAATTATTTTCGTGTTAATCTGTATATAGATATATCTGAGATAACTATTACACATGTTAAATATTTATTTATAGCAATCTCAGGCCGTGACATATTAACCGAGTGACAGCTGTGGATAGTAAAATAGCAATTCACAGTAAATAGCAGGAACAACAGACAACCCATTTAGGAATTATAAGAGCTGGTAAAAATGAGACAAACCTGAACACACAAGAACATATAAGTGTAGCCAGGAGAACACTTTACACTCTAATACCTGTGGGTCTAGAAATGGACAAGAAGGACTAAACCCTAGAACGGCATATAAGATATACCAAGCCTATGTGATACCCAGACTACTGTATGGATTGGAAATCCTACCCTCTAATTCGACCCAAATGACAGAGTTGAAACAATTCCACCTAAAAACCCTGAGATGCTTCCAATCACTACCTATAAGAACAGCTACTGCAGCAGTATATATGTTACTAGGAGCATTACCAATAGAGGCAGAAATGCACAAAAGGCAGCTAAGCGTCTTATACCCAATACCGGCATCAGAAAACACTAAGTTGAAAATCTTGTTGAAAGACAGATGACAGTAAATGCAGCTAGGAAACTCGGATAGCATTTTTTCAAGAATACAAGAGATCTTAAAATATTATAATTTACCGACTGTTTCAGAATTTAAAGATCAATTGCCATCTAAAATGCAATGGAAAAAGGACATTAACCGAAATATTGCCAATAAGTGGTCAACCATCTTGCAAGAAGAAATGGAAGAAAAATCGACACTGAAACGATGCAACACTCAAATGCTTAAAATCCATGAAGTCCATCCGGTGTGGAGAACCTTACCACCTTTAACTTATGAAGTTAAAAAGGCAAACATCAATGCTAGGATTCTGACAGGAACTTATCTACTACAAGAACATATTCAGAGATTCACTGGAAACACTGAAGAACAAAAATGTCAGTTGTGTCAAATCGAAAAGGAAGATATAGTGCATTTCATACTAAGCAAGTAATCAAGCATCATATAAGGAGATTAAAATGACCTAGAAACAAAATACTAAACATTTAAGATAAACAATTTAGTCAATGGTAAAAAAAAAAAAAAAGAGTCCAAGTCTAGTAGCGTTAACGTTAACTTTGACCATAAAATTTATATTCACCAACACTTAAAAATAATCCCATTTAAGGATTTAAATCTAAGACAAATAAGTTTTAAGTTTTTTTGGTTTTTTTTAGAAGTTTTTAACTACTAGTATTCATTTTATTTTTATCAAGAATAAACAGACTGGATGAGGTATAAGACATTGCTTCCTCTCAAGGAAACAAAATCTAAAACAAATAAGATATTATTTTATAAGTTTTATCTACTCCTAAATCTTTTATCATATTTAAACAAAATAAAACATGAAAGGGTGAATATAATTGAAATACTAAAATATTATGTCTACAATGATAACTTATACTACCATCAAGTATCAGGCAACCCCTCAAGTGAATAATGGATAAACAAACTGTGTTTTATAAGTTTTAAACATCTATCACATAATAAATATGGAGATCAAACTGAAAATCTATGTATATTTTAAATATGCACTATGAAAATAATTCACTCGCACTAATAGGTGTAAATAGAGCTCGATCATGGTTTTTTTTTTTTTTTTACATTTCGGTGTATATTCTTTCTACTTTTAAGTCATTTTAAACATTAAAATACTTATGCCAGACTGCATATAACCCCTTTTATTATTTTATTTTTTAAGTAATTATCATACTAGTAAAATTAAGGGCTTTTAATACCGTGTGACACGGGTGCTTCGATATCGGAGGAATCTACTTAGAGAAGAAGATTTGTATAGTGAGTATCACTATACAAATTCGTAACTAGTAAACAAATGTTATTTGTAGTATATTTGTGTAAATATAACACAGAAAAACATGAAAATAATTGAAATTAAAAAAAAAAAAAATAACAGATTTTTGGAAAAAAGGATGACAAAAAAATTGTCCTGTCCTCAAGATCCTGTGTACTTTGCTGGAAAGTACCCTGAATAGTATCAGCGGACGTCGTTTAAAACACTTGCGTCATTTTGTTTTATTTGCAGTACACCATTGGCGATCCGCTTCTACAAAAAGAAATATTATACAACCCAATGAAATTAGGCGAAACATATCATGCGCCTAGTCAAATCACATGATTGAACGTCATCGCCATCTTGCAAAGAACAGAGACGAAATAGCCGGAAAAACGTGAATTATTTAAGTTTACATCTGAACAAAAATATTCAGCACAATGTCATCAGAACCAATTTACACCCCTTTCTTCGGAGCTATGGGAGCTACTGCTGCGATTTCCTTTAGTGGTGAGTTTAAAGGGCAATTAATAATTTGACCAGTCACTACAGAATTATAAAAATTGATTATGTTAGTCAGATGCACTTTCGTAACTTTCAATACGTAAATTTTCACAAGAAATATATGACTGCATATGAATCGTATTGGTTGAGCATGTAGACGACTGCTGTTATGTTTAAGATTAAACAGAATTAAGTGGAATGACGAAAAGTAATATGTGTAGCAGCAGTGCAGGGATTGCAATGATGGTCCTTTTAACTTTTTATTGTCATGATCATGTATGATTTGTAATAGTGTTGGATAATCGGTTGAAATTACCAACCGATTATCTATTACTATCGGTTGACAGCAACCAACCAACTATCAGTTATAATCGCATCATTATACCTTACTCTTTTTTTTTTATACATGTACATGATGTATGAAATCATGCATTCAGTCACATTGTACATGTCTAATGCATATATTCCATATCATTGCTGAGTCTTAAATGTTCATGTTTGATATTTAGTTTCCTCTTCATATTTTATTTAGGAATTAAAACAGCGAATCAATTAGAATATAGATTCAGATTGAACATATGTTGTCTGATGATTACAACATTTATTAGTTACATGTATTACCAACAATGACACTTAAATTTCTAAATTTCAATGGTATCACTCACATTATAATATCAAATACATAGCTGCCTCAAAATTTTAATGCTTCTCATTAAAAAAAGACATATATATATCAAGTATTTAACTTTAAGCAATTTTAAAATTAATCAATAAATAAAACAATGCATTTGCATCAAAACATATACATTTAACTAAGGAGATCCAACCAATGTCCGTTAATTCATGTGGAATGCGTATTTTTCACTTTTGTGATCTTTATTCTTCTGTCAGCTGTGTCATTCATGCGTCTGTACTTATAATTGTAAGAATACAGAATTCTTTCATAGTTGGTCCGTATTTGATCTGTGTTTCGTATATGTTTCAATGGTGGACAAACTTGGAAACTTTACAAAAACAAACGATGTTTGATAAGCAATTTGAATCTAGGAATATGACGTTTTTAACACAACAAATGGATGAAACATTAATAAAAGGCAATTTGAACCACGTTCTAATGTAGTAACAAATTTATTTTGTCGAAAAATCAGAATGATGATGTTCACTCTCCAGTAACAAGCACAGGAAGTGAAAGAAAGTATTTCATAAAAAGTTATTTATTTTAAATAACGTATGACCAATCTGTAAAATCAATGCTTTTATATATGACCAATCTGTAAAACAATGCTTTGACCACGTTTGTACAGAAAGAATTTGCTTATCATATGTCTTTGATAATAGGATGTTTGACATTGTATTGTCATCTACTGATATTATTCTTTACATTTTGTTTGACCGCATGTAAAATGCAAACTGGAAACGGACCTGAAGTTGATATGCTAAATGTCCAGAAACTATAACGACAATCGATTGAACAAAATTCCAATCAATTATCGACATCACCAAGCCCAACCAACTGATTTCCGACTTTTTCCGATCATCAGAACAACACTTAGTACTTGTCAGTACTTCAACATGTTGAATACTCCCTGATCTAGCTACATATTCCCCTACAATTTGAACTTTATTGACTTTGAAATTTTAGACATGTATTCAAGGTCAAGTTAATTTATGGATAGTTTTTGATTGAAACAATTTGAGCAAGGGTTTGTTGGAAGTCTACATGCACAAAATTTTTCATTAAATCAATCCAAATTCAACTTATTTTACTGACCATTATACTTTAAAAAAAGTTATTTCCAAACCATTTTAAGTTCTTTAACATGTGTAAGCCTTGCTCAATTCATCAATTTGCTAGTAGGGATCTTTTATCAGAATTGTTTTACCAAATGTTTCAAGTTGGTTAGTCAAATCAGGAAAAAATTAACCATTTACATCTCCAAAATGGTGATCAAGGGTCCTTGGCTATAACTCAAATCAAATTAGGTCTCAATTCTCAATTCTTTATGTCAAAAAGAAACCTACATTTGTGGTTTGAAGTTATAGCACATATAGTTTATCATGGTATTTTGTGAAAAGAATTTTGTAAATTTTCAGCTGTATTTCAATCACATTGAGACAAAGACATATTATTTTATTAGTCCAATCATTCAGATTTTTTTCCTTTCTTGTATTAAAAATTAACTAAAACAAGTAGGTATTAAAATAAAAAAAACAACAACATGATTTCCATAGTTGACTATTATACTATAAACAAAAGCATAAATTGGGATGAAGTACACATATACATGTATGTATATTTATCTTACCTTCTATAGATTTATGGGGATATGATTGGTTAATCGACTACACGTGGTGACCATATATATATCATATAGGGTGTCCTAAAAAAATACATGGTTAGTTACCATATACGGTTAGCAACCATATGGGGTTAGTAAGGGGTTACTTCCCTTTTAAAACAAAAATGACATCTGAAAGGTTTAAACAAAGAAACTGGTAATAAACGATTGAAATACATTCATAAAATAAATTTAAAGCTAACACGTTATTATTGTTGGCATTTGTTTTTTGTATAGACAAATGGAAGTACAAACAATGTAGGTTCTTAAACATGTTAAAATTAAGTATTGAAGTCTTTTAAATCACTTTGATAGGCCGCTAGTCTTAATACCACATGGGAAGATAGTCGGTAAGAGAAATTCGTTACACAGTGTGCTAGTGACTTAATACGATATATATGGGGTCAGTAAATTCCATATGGGGATTCGAGCTTTGCTCTCACCCCATATGGAATTTACTGACCCCATATATATCGTATTAGGTCACTAACACACCATGTAACTAATAATATATATATATTTGACTTCACAGTCGAATTGAAATATTACAATCAATATTTTGGCAAATTAAATGTTCCTTGTGTTGTTGGAAATTTTGTTATTTTTGGTTTCACAAATTTAATAAAGAGTGCATATTTTGACATGTATTAAATTCTGGTTAAAATGTTTACATGTTCCAATTATAAATAGATCGAAGGACTTGTGGCAAGTGTATAAATATTAGAAATGAGATATACATGTAGCTACTAGCATGACTAGTATTTAATGGCTATGACAAGATTCTATCTGAAACTTGTTAGATAGGATGATAAGGCAACTTATGCTGTTTAGATATTTAGACATTGGGAGACTTTATAAAGGAGTGCTAACAATAAAAAAAAAAAAGGTAATTAATGTTTTTGAAATAGACAAAATTAAAATTTCTTATTCATTCATGAGTTACCATGTAGTGAACCATGACAAAATTAGAGTACATTTGTACTTTGTTAAATTTCAGTATTTTCCCTGTATCGTGTATTGCATCAACTTTACAGTATATTTTTTCATACAAAAAATGAAGTATGGGCACACCAAAAATAAGAACTTTATATTTTGCATGTTTTGTGCTGTGAAGTAAAAAGTTATAAGAAAGCTTCTATAAATGTTTGTTATTATGCTTTGGTCAATGTTTCCACCAATGAAATATGAATGGAAAACTAGATTTAAATCTGTGATGATGTCATAACTTTATAAATCTTGTCTTACATCATGTACATTGTCTTAATCCTTTATATATTACTTGATTTTATACATTTATATTACCTTTATAATGAGCAAAATTGAAGTACTTCATTACAAGTACAATGTACTTTGTAATACTATAAGTTGAACTAGATATAGTACGACTTAATAGAAAATAAACATTTGATAAAATACAGGAACAAATTTTTTTTATTGAAATCCATATGTCATCATCATCTGACTCATGTATGTTGTACTTATATATTTTTGTCCTTAATTTTCAATAGAATATTAATTATTTATCTCCCTTCTGAAACAATTTTTTTCTTAAGAAATTTAGAATTAAACAATTTTTTTTTTTTTTTAAACTCATGCCTGCCCCCTCCAACATCCCCTGAAAAAACCACAATAAAATAATATAAACAAGAATGTGTCCATAGTACAAGGATGCCCCACTTGCACTATCATTTTCTATGTTCAGTGGACCATGAAATTGGGGTAAAAAACTAATTTGGCATTGAAATTAGAAAGATCAATGACATCATCATATCATAGGGAACATGCGTACTAAGTTTCAAGTTGATTGGACTTCAACTTCATCAAAAACTACCTTGACCAAAAACTTTAACCTGATGTGGAACAGACGGACGAACGGTTGACGCACAGACCGAAAAATATCATGCCCGTAGGTGGGGAATAAAAAACAAGTGTAGCTGTTGTTTCACATTACTGTTGCCCTGCAAATAGTGATATATTTCAAATAGATTTAAGATGGAAAAAATCATGTACCAATGTTATTTAAATTGTCATTAGTTTTCAGCTTACAAGTGAAACTTTCTCCAATACTCCAAGATAGGAATGCATCCATTCATATATGGAGTATTGGTAAAAATGTCTGTAAGCATTGATTTGCTGACACTGGCCTCCCACAATTGATTTGTCTCCATGGTAACTACATTTTCCCCACTGAATGAAGAGATGTATTTGGTTATTGATTGTAAGGGGAGAATCAATATTTGGTATCACCCACTAATTATTACTGTTGTCACTCACTGGCTTGTTCCATTTAAGTACAGTGCTTCAAAACTATAATTTCACTTTATGTTTGGTTAGTTAAACAAGCCATTTATTCTATTTTCATTTGTGATTTTAAAAAAAAACAATGTTCTAAAGTATTGACATTTTCTGAAAAATATTCATTATTAATTGGACTGTTATTATGTAATGCCAATTTTTTTTTTTTAAATGAAGGGAGTACCAAAAAATCTGAAAATACATAAAAATGAAAAAATTACATACAGATCTTCTCCATAACAAAAAATCAAGCTTGAAAATAATTTTTAACTGAATAAATTAAACATTAAAGAAAGTAAGGAAATGTGAACTGAAGACTTAGCAGTAAAGAAAAGTAGATATCATCGGGATTCATTCATAAAGTATTGATATATCAATGAAATAAAAAAATCCTGATGAGTCTGTAGTGTGAAATCCAATATAAATAGAATACCAGAAATAAATCAGATATTGATTTTTGTCTCGCCTTGACGGAGTCAAAAAGCAAGACATAGGTATGCTGTTTCCGGCAGCGGCGTGAACAATGTATTAGTTTGTGATTAGGTCTAGTTTATGGTGAACCACTAGTGGTAGGTTAATGATATTTGGTATGCAGTTGTATTAGCATTGGCACATCTCATTTCCATGGGGATTATTTGGCCCTGCCCCCTTAGTCAAGGTCTATTGACTTTGAAACTTTTCGCTTAGTTTACATTTATTGATTTGTGATTAGGTCAGTTTAAGGGGAACCACTAGTGGTAGGTCATTGATATTTGGTATGCAGTTGTATAAACATTGACACATTTCATTTCCATGGATATTTTTTGGCCTCGCCCCCTCAGTCATGGTCTATTGACTTTGAAACTTTTGCTTAGATTACATGTATTAGTTTGTGATTAGGTCAGTTTAAGGGGAACCATTAGTGATAGGCCAATGTTAATTGGTATGCAGTTGTATAAGCATTAGCACATCTCATTTCCATGGAGAATATTTGGCCCCGCCCCTCAGTCATGGTCTATTGACTGAAACTTTTGCTTACTTTACATGTATTAGTTTGATTAAATCAATTTAAGATAAACCACTAATGTTAAGTCAATGATATTTGGTATGCAAATGTATTGGAATTTGCAAGTCTCGTGTCCATGGAGATTATATAGCCCCACCCTCTCATCAAGGTTCATTGACTTTGAAACTTTTACATTGTTTACAAGTTAATGTTTGTGTTTAGGTTTGTTTAAAGGGAACGACTTACAATAAGTCAGTGGTATTTGGTATGCAGTTGTATTAGCATTGGCACATCTCATGGAGATTGTTTAGCCATGTACCTTCAGTCATGGTTCATTGACTTTGAATAATTGCATAACTTACATGTTAAAGTATTGCCATTTTAATTTCAACATTTGCATTATCAAAATTTCAAATAGGCGAGACATATCTCTGTGCTAACAGTTTATTTTATAATTTTAAACAAGTTCATTGATTCTCCAAGGTCAGTCAGTTATTTTTTATTGTATTTCTTGATACATATACATTACTAACTTATACAATCGTAATGGAATGCTCATTTAATTTAAGCAAAAATAAGATAGACTTGTGTTTAGATTTACCTTTTTGGCCAATGTATTAACTGGTACTCCTCAAAATGACTACCCTTAATTTTATTGATGCTTTTAGTAGTGTATCCTAACACTTTACCTCCCTAACCGTTTGACAAAATTTCAAGTATCCCCATATACTGAAGTAAGTAAAAAATTGATCAAATTCTTTTGATATTAAATATTTTGTTCCTCACCTCATTCAAAATATATCTTTAGCATGTTTAGATTCATTGTTTCAGAGTTATTGATTTTGATACTAAATCAGTGCATATTTGTTACAATCTAAACTGGCAACAACCTTTTACTATAGTGAAAAAAGCTACAAATTTCTAAGGCAATACAAACTTTTCTTTTAACATGTTTAATGTCTGGTCTCATTAATTGAATTTGGTATTTTATCATTGATGTCTATTTAATTATTCCAAATAAAAATATGACAATCATCGTAGTCAATGTATTGTAACAGTATATATATCAATGATGTCGTTACTTACTGGCAACATGGGCAAGGGAGAAGTTCTTTTCAAGAAGCAAAAGTATAGAAAATTACATTGTCTCTCCTGGGACTCAATCCGGGACCTTTGTACTACAAGTCAGCGCTCAAACCAGCTAAAGAAGTTCTCCCTAGCTCAACTGCATATGGTTGGCTACATTTGTAAGTATCTTCTATTCAAGGGAAGCAATCCCGTCACACCACAATGAAAAATCAAAGCAAACATACATTTGAACAAGAACTAAGGCATTCCAAGTGTTGTGGCAGCAATTAGTACCTCTTTTTTGCCAATAGTACTTCAGTATTACTATTTTAATACATGTTATTGTCACCTTGTCATTTGCAAATATTGCAGACATTTCGACTATATCCTAATGTCATGATTGTATTATTTAACCATTGTAACATGTTTGATTTTTGATTATTTCAGCACTAGGAGCTGCCTATGGAACAGCAAAATCTGGTACTGGAATTGCTGCCATGTCAGTCATGAGACCTGAGTTGATTATGAAATCTGTTATTCCAGTTGTCATGGCTGGTATTTTGGCTATTTATGGACTGGTCGTAGCTGCTTTAATAGCCAACAGTATCGACAAAAGTTACACATTATTCAAGTAAGTTTACAAAAATAGGTATCATGAAAAATCAAGTAAGCATTATCTTATTTTACACAAGATAAAAAACAATGCAGAAAATTATTCACTGATTTAATTTTGTAACCAATTAGGCACAAAAAACATATCACATTGTTTCTGCATACCAGACAAAATTTCTGGAATAACCCACAGACATTGTCAGGTATGCCCAAGATGTTTGGAAAAAAAAAAAAAAAAAATTTTGTTTGGGAGCACATGTATAAAAACCAAAGGGTCTAAATAGAATGGCCAATTGAACCAAATCTGTCTAAGGGGAACTATGCCTCAGGGGGTTTGGGCCTCCATGCAATTCTTTCAAGAATTATGAATGATCATGATTATTTCTTTACATTTAATATCATTTTTCTATGGCAACCATTGAAGTCATGTGACTTAAGATTTCTTATAATGAAATGTACATGTACATTGTATTTATTTAAAATATTGTTATGTATATCGCGTATCATTTTGTAATTGCAGGAGTTTTTGTCATCTTGGTGCTGGTTTAAGTGTAGGTTTGAGTGGTCTAGCTGCAGGATTTGCTATTGGTATTGTAGGTGATGCAGGAGTAAGAGGAACGGCACAACAACCAAGATTATTTGTAGGAATGATTTTAATCCTTATTTTTGCTGAAGTACTGGGTCTCTATGGACTTATTGTAGCTCTAATTCTGGCCACACGACAAGGATAGTTATATTATTTCTCTCTAATGTTAACTTCTAAATGTTTCACACAAAAGTTTGAGGTGAAATCATCATGATGACAACCTCAGATTTTTGTGTTTATAATAGGTCGTTTTTGTTTGTATGTAAAGAAAAAGTGAAATGAATTGCAACATGGTGTGAGTTGTATGAATGAAAATGTACATCGCCAAAGATAACATATGCTGGTCATCAGGGGTAAATAAGAGACAGTTGGACATACACGTACATTTACATTAGTTGCCATTTGTTTTGCCTGCTAATTATGGATTGGTTGTAAAAATCCTATTTAGCTCAAATACACATAAAACAGTGACACTGCCTGTTAATAATCCAATACAAAATTTTTAGTTCAATATTAGATTTAAGGAAAAATACTAAAAAGACTATTACTGTTATGTGAAGACATGTTTTGATTAAAATATTTCATTCCTAGATTCATCAATTAATGGAATGTATTAATTGAACCCCATTGATCTATTAATCCATTTATTGAAACATTTTTTGTTTAAGTGAAATGCATCACTTAAGTATGGATTGGATGATGTCCATTTTGCTTTGCTTTTAATGACAAAATGTATAAGAAAGCCTTGTAATACAAATCTTTTCTGTCTCTGAGCATAAGGTCATCAGAAATTTTTGAATAAAAAAAAGTCCCAAAATATTTGTTCATGTATTTTAGTGACTAATGACATTCCAAGCAATGCATTTTAATTAATCAGGATTTATTTTTGTGCATATGTTGTTGTACATGACTGTTAGAACAAGTTCATTTTAAATGTAAATAAATCATGTTTTGTTCTCATTTATAACATTTTGTTAATTTTCTGCAATTACAGGTAAAAATGTGATACTGATTTTTTTGTGTTAAATAGTTGTAAAACAAGAAAAAAATTAGTAATTTTTCATTTTTCTCAAGAAATGAATTGTTGCCAATTATTTCTCTTATCTCATCTATTAAAAGTATGATCTGTTAGGAAGCCCCTGAAAATGGTTAAATGCCAAAAGGGACAATACTAAGAAGAAGTGAAAATGATGGAAATTGTAATGTCAATTAAGCTATAAAAATGATTTGCTAGTTATAGAGGTATTGAATATTACCAATTTATTCAGGTAAATAAGAATACAAGTCAATGGACAAATCATACTATAACATATAACTAATACTATTGAGAACTATTTAATTCTTTTTATTTTTTGTTATTTTTCTCCTGTTTCGTGGATATTTATATATAAATTATTTAAAATTATTTTTTACAGAAACTATGATTTATTAACTGTGATTAAAGGAAAAATTATATGTAGTGTGTGCCAGTAACGTATTTATTGATCTGGGTGTAAACAGTTTGTCAAAGATTAAATTTGCTGCTTTTAATATGATGTCGAAATGTATTTAACGTGAAAAGTTTGCCAAAACAATTTTTTTTTAAATTCATGTTAAAATACAGGATAACGAAAATTCCAGTCAAAAAGATGAATGGATTAGAAAAACAAAACAAAGCAGTGAATTTAATTGTAGTTTAATCAAGAAACTAACTGAAAATTTAAACATTTTGAAAAACCAAGGGGAAATAATCCACTTTATAAATCTTCAATTTTCTTGTCGTTTAGTACATAATAATCAGATGAATGTAGTGTCGGGATAGATAGAGATATTATGTAATTACCTGTTATACCTGTTTAATAAAAACCTGTTTCAACAGGTATAAACAATGTACAATAAATAAATCGAAATAACCATTTTTTGTCTTTGTGTTGCAACTCAAAAAGCAGTATAAAATATGAAGAAATAGTGACGCTGTGGTTCAGATTGCCCTTATTATGAAGCCTATTTCATTTGATAAATATATCTTTACTTCTCTTGCTAGACCTTGTAAATTCCTTAGGGCTATGAATTAAAATAGATTGTGGAAATGGATTGGTTGGGTTAGGTAAAGGACAACCAAAATTATCCTGTAACCAGCATACATTCTTTGAATAATTTTACATTCATCAAATTGGACATGTACAGAGTAAAAAAAGTTGAGCAACATATATATTTTAATTACAAAACAAAAGTTTGAATTAAAATGTTCCAAAGTTGTGGAAATAACTCTTTATTTTTTGGTTGAGTAACCATTGCGTTATGTGGTTTATTTTCTTCAGTTTCTTCAAGCATGTAAGTGTTCCAACTTTGGAAATTTGTCATTATTGTCATCATCTCCTTAAGCTTCTCCCTTTTTTCCAATACTTTGAATTATCGGTGGAGGTAAGATTAGCATGATAATATGTGTAACTTCATGTTGCTCCTTGCAACAAGATGGAGTCATGACTTGCATATCATTAAGAATACATTTGATAATCACAAAAAACTGCGACATATATTTTTGAAGGAACATGTAGTAATTGCTTGCCAGTGGCAAATATTTCATGCATATTCATTGGACATTTACGGTACAATGATTTCCTGTAAACAGAGGAAGAAACTCATTGACATCAATGTCACCTTGGGATTAAGGAAGATGATAATTGATGGTTGTTAAATCACTGTGTCTAAACTACCCTGGCGAAAAATGTTTGGACTCAATAGTATCTAATGTCCGGTACGGTGACGGACAATCGACAGACAGAGAAAGGTAGAAATTCTGTTTATTTATATGTTGTTTTAATGATATTGAAGAATATACATACACATATAACTATTTTCGATATTGTGATGAAATATTTTCTACAACCGTTCTAGATTTATGGAGAAATAAGTAAAAAGGCACATCAAAATGGTGAATTGAGTGAACCCTGCCTCGAATTTGTTTACTTTCTCTTTAAATTGAGCACATTGTACGGAAAGAAAGATATTAACTCAGTGATTTCAAGACTTGTCACTATGAACACCTCAATATTTGCATGTCTGTGCATGGAATGAAAGAAGTGGATCGTGTCAAAATTGAAGCACCCCGGTTTTGTCAATGTGTACGCCCGGTTTTGTCCTTAAATTTCACAAAGCAGACCCGGTTTTGTCATAGAAAATAATGCATAATCGCATGACAAATATTAAAATATGGCGTTCAACAGCAGTTTGAGGGATCGTTGAAAAACATTTTCTTTCACAGGATAACTTATAACCTTTTTGAATCCGTAAACACTTGAATTCCTGCTTTATTAGAACAAAGCAAATTTCAATTTTGTTTTGTTTATAAAAAAAAAAGGAAAAATTAAAAAGAAATGAAGGTTTTGTAACGCAATTAGATTTTTTTATATGTAAATTTAAGTGTTCAAACTTAAATAGTGTACGGCCTTGAAAACTTAAGGACGCACATTTGATATGTGATTTTCTGGGACAACAAGATGGTTTTCTTAATGTTCTCTACTTAAAGGGAGAGACAGTATGATCGTTTGAAAATAAATATTCTGAAACTAAACGTTCATTATAAAGCAAGAGAATAAGAAAAATGTATATGCATGCAGAATCGCCCAAGAAAAGGAATTTCCATGCGGCGCAAAGGATCACAATAATAGTGCGTTAAAAATCTGTTTACCCCTCCTTGTTACAATAATACTAAGTATAAGTTAATATAATAGTCTTAGGTCACCCGGAAATTGCAATGATGATTATTTGATTAGTAATTTTATAAATAAACGTTGTTTTATCTCTTTTTTTTCCTCTTTTTTTGACATTAACAAATTCTTTAATGCACTAGTATCGAGTTCTTAACAACTGCCCTATATACTAGTAGTACAACTATTATATATAGGTTTATCTCTTCATTGTATAATGATTATCGTTCATTGACAAATGTTCTACAATTTAAGCACGTTGGTCAAGTTTAAAATTGTCAATATGCAAGGGCGGACCGAGGCCATGATTTTTGAAAGGGGCGTATACATAAACGGATTTTATACCGTCGAGCGTAGCAAAGGGAACTTTTTATACCGATTTAATGCTAAAAAATCATAGATAAATCGTAAAAAACATGATAAAATAATTATGTCTAGCCACCAAAAAAAGGGGGGGGGGGGGGTCGGCGTACTCCCTCTACCCCCTGGATCCGCCACTGATATAATGTAACTATATCGTATACCATCATAAAATTTAATAAAATAAAGACGAAAAAACAGAGACAGCCGCCAATCGCATATTTACTATAGGGGCTCTGTAATCAAATGAGTTAAGCCTTTTTCAACTCACTGAATTTTTTTTCATATGTTGTGCCAGGGGTGGATCCAGAACCTCGAGGTCTGGGGGGGCACCATGAAACCAAAATTAAGGATTTTTTTTATATATGCATATATGCGAGTGTGGGTGGTGTTGGTGTCATGTATTGGGGATGATGGTGGTCGTTTTGGGGGTGGGGTAGGGGGGTCGGGTCTTCATTTTTATATCGTTTCATCATTTTTGGGTCAATTTCTTTCTACTCTTTTATTTGCTGCCAATTGTCCTCTATTCTTTACAGTTCATCACAGCTTTAATCTGTTTTCTTTATTTATTGGGCCCATTTTTTTCTAGCCTTAACTTTTAAACCATTATTCTTTAATCTGTAACCCCCTTCATACCCTCATTCACGATAAACCATTTATATATATACCCTCATTTACGGTAACATATTCATACCCTCATACATGGTATTTAAAACAAGAAAAATATACACATATTACTGTACTGTAATAGAAAAACAAAGGATATTGGGTATCCATCCATGACACAAAATCAGTTCATGCACAGCAAAAAAACACACATATCAGGGGCGGATCCAGGATTTTGGAAAGGGGGGCGTAGTAATGAAGTTTGCCGAGCGGAGCGAGGCGAAAATTTTTTTGGGCCTTTTTTTGACTTAAAAACATAAAATAAGTGTAAAATGCATTTTATAGTTAAAGTGTAGGGGTTGGACATTTTTGGTGCCGTATTCTCTCCATTAATTGTCTATTATAAAATGATTGGATGGATCCAAAGCTATGTATTAATTGATTTATTTGATGTGGGATTTGTCAGTAAAAAATGGACATAGAAAATTTCGTTTGTTGTATGCATGGTTAGTTAGCATAACCTCACAGATTTCTTGTTGTAAACAAGATATACGGCTATTCAATGAAATTTACAATACGACCGACACGAAGAAAGACAAACAAGCAATTTTTATCCAAATTTTTTGTTGAAATGTTTAAACCAACAAGGGAAGTGAGGGGGTTCCAAATCAACCAAAGGCTACTAATGAGTCGAAAATGACAATGAAGTTGTG
This sequence comes from Mytilus californianus, assembly GCF_021869535.1. Lineage (NCBI taxonomy): Eukaryota > Metazoa > Mollusca > Bivalvia > Mytilida > Mytilidae > Mytilus > Mytilus californianus. The sequence continues at coordinate 12,347,743 of NW_026262745.1, forward strand.
AATGACTGTCGACACATGAAGACATATAGGCCACACCCAGCAGCAGGTTGCAGTCGGGCCTTGAAAAAAGTATTCAGTATATCAGTTCGGCGAAACAAAACAGACATTCCGGTCAGATATGGGATTCACATGCACCCCCCCCCCCCCCCCAAAAAAAAAAAAAAAAAAAAAATTACGCCCGTTTTTTATTCATCATGTTCATTTAATGCTAAATAATATTGTTGAAAATATTTTTTTCTAATAGCAAAAAAGTGGACAAGATTATTGTTTTCAATCCAGATACGGCCAGAATTATTGTTTAAAGCAAAAATCAGGGTCAATTTTTTTTCTCTGAAATATCTCAGACTGCCCCCTCAAATCAAATGGTCCGTACCTTAGACTTTAAATCTATATTTAGAGCTTACTGACTGGGGATCACTATTCAGCAATGTTATTAATGGGCTGGCGCGTGTGGGGTTAAACATGTTTTCGTAGGTAAATAATATTGCTGTGGAACTTTTTTTTCATGAGAGTGTAATAGAGTATTACTTTCTGATGGTTGGAATTGTGAAATAGAAGTCAATACGTTCTTGCTCAATACTTTGTCGCTTTGAAGGCGTCATGCTTGTCATCCTCAGCCTAAGCAATGTGTTACTGTAATTTGAATTTCAAAATGACTGAGTGACGTTTTTTCGACGTACTGGTCAACTCCACCGTAGCGAATCACATGACTTTGACATAATCAATAATATATTACAGTAAATACGAGCGAAAAATATCTTCATAAGTAAAGAATTGTCGCATAAAAATTGAATACACGAGAAATGGCAACGTTCGCGAAGTCTAGTCTGATTAATCATTTTACAAAAAAAAACAAAAAAAAAACGTGCAAGCAAAGGGGGGGCGTACGCCCTCTACGCCCCCCTCTGGATCCGCCACTGACGTATATAGCATTTAATGGTTTACTTTTACAATTTGTGACTTGGATGGAGAGTTGTCTCATTGGCACTCATACCACATCTTCTTATATTTATTAGAACGTTTTGGATATCTCAAATCAAAATGATTGTCTTTCGAACGTGTATTTTATGTCCGCTTCAAAATACACAAGTTCTAAACTTCCCTATTAGAAACGAAATAATTATATCATGCCATGCTCTACGCTCATTTTAACATGGGTAGGTAGGCATTACATTTGTCAATATTTTATACCTTGCTAACGCTTGGTTTAAAAATTTTAACAAATATAATGCCTACCTACGTATGTTAAAATGAGCATTGAGCATGGCATGAAAGAATTATTTCTTTTTATAAAAAAAAGTTGGGTTGCAACATTATAACGTCCAATATCTTCGTCTTCGTAGAACAACCTAAGTGGCAAGTTAGCCCATGAAAAATGACAATTGGGCAGCTTTCCATCAGAGACCAAATGACGTAAAGTTAATAAATATAGAACTCCGTATGGCATCCAACAATGAGAACAACACCCATACGGCATAGCAAGCTAAAAAAGGCCCGAAATAAAAACTGTGAAAAAAAAACTAATTTGAAAACTAACGACCTGATTTATGTACAAAATAAAAAACGAAAAACAAATACATGTATGATATACAGCAACAAAAGACAACCACCGATTTACAGGCTCCTGGATTTGGTACTGGCACATACAGAATTGCGGGGTTGAACGTGTAAGCGCCCCCTCCCCCCCCCCAAAAAAAAATAACAAACAAGAAAAAAACTGGTATAACAGCACACAGTGGCGGATTTACCGGGGGGGGGCACAGGGGGCACGTGCCCCCCCCCCCCCCCAGTCGGGGTCACCAAATAATTTTCTAACACAGTTTTATTGCTACTGTATCTGCTTATCTAGATCGAAAATCAAGACACAGCTTGATTTGACTTCCTAAACTGGTCGTTAATTGACCCCAGCTTCAACATGTGTGATTTATGACATCTTATCGATGGGTGTGTAAAAATTGACACCTTTTTGTAATGTCTATATCCAAAAGCATTTATGTAAACTATATGTACATGTACATGCTGATTGGAATTAATACGAATATATTTATTGGTTTCTAATACAATATTACAGGATCAAGATAGATTAACAAGTGAAATCTTCTGATCAGAAAAGAAATTACCAACTACAATCGGTCTTAAAAGAATATGTAAAAATAGATGTTTATTGTCAAGAATGTTGGTATCGATATGAGATACGTCTTTTTTACCAAACACTCACATTGTATACTGGGGAATGTGCCTTTCTCAGAACAGTCTTTTTCGGACTTTATTAAACAACAAACGATTTTTTTCAATGCATATAGCATTTTTTTTTAAACTGAATGTCGTGTTTTTTTCACTTATTTTTTTTATGGAAACAAAACCTTCCACAAAACACGTCGAATGGTCTGTGCCTTATATATAATCATTAATAAAATGATATTGTATCTTATAAAACCTACTTATATTTGAGATGAAGAACAGCAATACAAGCTTATATGCAGTGGCGGATCCAGAGGGGGGCGTAGAGGGCGTACGCCCCCCCTTTGCTTGCACGTTTTTTTTTGTTTTTTTTTGTAAAATGATTAATCAGACTAGACTTCGCGAACGTTGCCATTTCCCGTGTATTCAATTTTTATGCGACAATTCTTTACTTATAAAGATATTTTTCGCTCGTATTTACTGTAATATATTATTGATTATGTCAAAGTCATGTGATTCGCTACGGTGGAGTTGACCAGTACGTCGAAAAAACGTCACTCAGTCATTTTGAAATTCAAATTACAGTAACACATTGCTTAGGCTGAGGATGACAAGCATGACGCCTTCAAAGCGACAAAGTATTGAGCAAGAACGTATTGACTTCTATTTCACAATTCCAACCATCAGAAAGTAATACTCTATTACACTCTCATGAAAAAAAAGTTCCACAGCAATATTATTTACCTACGAAAACATGTTTAACCCCACACGCGCCAGCCCATTAATAACATTGCTGAATAGTGATCCCCAGTCAGTAAGCTCTAAATATAGATTTAAAGTCTAAGGTACGGACCATTTGATTTGAGGGGGCAGTCTGAGATATTTCAGAGAAAAAAATTTGACCCTGATTTTTGCTTTAAACAATAATTCTGGCCGTATCTGGATTGAAAACAATAATCTTGTCCACTTTTTTGCTATTAGAAAAAAATATTTTCAACAATATTATTTAGCATTAAATGAACATGATGAATAAAAAACGGGCGTAATTTTTTTTTTTTTTTTTTTTTTTGGGGGGGGGGGGGGGGTGCATGTGAATCCCATATCTGACCGGAATGTCTGTTTTGTTTCGCCGAACTGATATACTGAATACTTTTTTCAAGGCCCGACTGCAACCTGCTGCTGGGTGTGGCCTATATGTCTTCATGTGTCGACAGTCATTCACAACTTCATTGTCATTTTCGACTCATTAGTAGCCTTTGGTTGATTTGGAACCCCCTCACTTCCCTTGTTGGTTTAAACATTTCAACAAAAAATTTGGATAAAAATTGCTTGTTTGTCTTTCTTCGTGTCGGTCGTATTGTAAATTTCATTGAATAGCCGTATATCTTGTTTACAACAAGAAATCTGTGAGGTTATGCTAACTAACCATGCATACAACAAACGAAATTTTCTATGTCCATTTTTTACTGACAAATCCCACATCAAATAAATCAATTAATACATAGCTTTGGATCCATCCAATCATTTTATAATAGACAATTAATGGAGAGAATACGGCACCAAAAATGTCCAACCCCTACACTTTAACTATAAAATGCATTTTACACTTATTTTATGTTTTTAAGTCAAAAAAAGGCCCAAAAAAATTTTCGCCTCGCTCCGCTCGGCAAACTTCATTACTACGCCCCCCTTTCCAAAATCCTGGATCCGCCCCTGTACGTATACCTTATTGAACTTATCTTCGAACTAAATTTAAATGGAAATAAATAAAAATGTCAAAGTACGGCATTCAAAACGGAGCTTTTTCTCTCACTGTCCGTCAATGGATGAACGAATGAGTAAATATATAGTAAACATAGCGTATAGTATAGTAAAGCATACTATCCTTATTCTTTTGAAAAATTGATATGGTAACACAATCATTCCACATCTTCTTATTTTTACATCATTACAGTAGTATAGAAAATAAACAAACATTTGTGAGATGTATTTCTATTTGTATCCATCTGATGAGTTAAGCCTTTTTCAACTGATTTTTATAGTTCGTTCTTATGTTGTACTGTTACACCAATTTCCCAGGTAAGGGGGATGGTTGGGACCCCGCTAATATGTTTAACCCCGCCATATTCCGTATATATGTACCTGTCCTAAGTCAGGAGCCTGTAATTCAGTGGTTGTCGTTTGTTGCTGTGTTATATATTTGTTTTTCGTTCATTTTTTTGTACATAATTTAAACCGTTAGTTTCCTCGTTTGAATTGTTTTACAAATGTCAATTCGGGGCCTTTTATAGCTTACTATGCGGTATGGGCTTTGCTCATTGTTGAAGGCCGTACGGTGACCTATAGTTGTTAATTTCTGTGTCATTTGGTCTCTTGTGAAGAGCTGTCTCATTGGCAATCACATCACATCTTCTTTTTTTATATCATAAGGAATTAATGTAAGTACATGCTATAAAGTATTTATTTCCATTTAAGTTTAGTTCGAAGATAAGTTCAATAAGGTATACGTATAGCATTCAAAAATGTCTACTCCCTATTTTGAAAAGTTCCCGTTTGAAATATATTTTAACACGACATGTTTGTATTGCAATAACATCTTTATAACATCTTTTTGACTCACATATTTAATTTCTTCCGATGGGCAATGTTCAGATCCGTGTTAACGTAGCTTTTCATAAATGTGTGGTTTCAAAACAAAACAAAACCGGGTCCTATACTGAGACAAAACCGAGTCCTTAAGTAATAAACAACATTGACGAAACTGGGTCCTTCCATTTTGACATGAATCATTTCTTTTGTTCCATGCACAGAAATGCAAATATTGAGGTGCTCATAGTGACTAGCCATGCAATCTCTGTGTTAATATCTTTCTTTCCGTATTTTTCTTTCCGTACGATGTGCACAATTTAAAAAGAAATTAAACAAATTCGTAGCAAGGTTCACTCAATTCACCATTTTCATGTGCCTTTTTACTTATTTCTCCATTAATCTAGATCGGTTGTAGAAAATATTACATCACACAATCGAAAATAGTTATATGTGTATGTTTATTCTTCAATGTCATTAAAAAACAAATAAATAAACAGAAATTTTACCTTTTCTCTGTGTGTTGATTGTCCGTCACTGTGCCGGACATTAGATACTATCGAGTCCAAACATTTTTTGCCGGGGTAGTTTAGACACAGTGTAAATGTCCATTGGCAAATCAAATTCATATTCAGGACGAGCAGATTTTAATGTGACGAATATGAATCCTGCTTGTACTTGACTTGCATGCTGATCTTAATTTTTTGTAACATGTCAAAAATTACATTCGAAATTTTTTAGTTATCTCTCTTTGTATAGAGTTCAGCAATTGAAGTTTTGTAATATGTCAAAAACTACATTAGAAGTTTTTGAGTTATCTCTCTTTGTATAGAGTTCAGCAATTGAAGTAAAATTTGGAAATTAAATAAAATTAAGAAAAAACAGAAAAGATAATTTTTATATTAGCATTTATATATTTTATTAAATCATATTTATGATACAGTTTGTTTATTTTGTCCAAATATTATTTAAAGGTATTTCAAAATATTATTTACTTCATTCTAGTAATTAGTGTACAGGTAAAAACTGTTCACTACATTGTATGTTTTTACTATAGATAAATAACTGATCGACAGGTGTAGTTGTGTCTCAGTTTTGTCAACAAGAATATTTGAAGATTTAAGGTTGGTGTATTTTGTAAATATTTATAATGATTTTGAATATAACTGTTTTATATAAAAGCGTTTTATAAAATACAAAAAGAACAAAAAATATGACATGTGCATGTAAATAACATTCTATATTTTTATCTGAAGTTTTGCAAATGCAAATATGATTTCGAAATTTGTATAATCATTTGAAAAATATAATTATAGTTTTATTGAACTAATTGATAGGCATTGTTGAGAAATATTTATACTATGAAAGATTTGTTTTACATTTTAAATATAAAAGGTTCTGATAAAGTCAATATTGTTCACAGGTAGATCTATGTGTTTTTCCTACTAGAGGATGATATTTTGAGGTGAAATTGTCTACCATTTCCTTATTTAGGGTATGTATATTGAATTGTAATTATGTGCCCTTGATTGATATTATGATTATGTTTAGTTAATTTTTGATATTTCTAATTGAAACATTATTGATTATTCATAAAAAAAATGTTGTTTACTTTGAAGACTTTCTCTTGTGTTCATATTTTGATTTGAGAAATGTTAAGAATTGTAATATTCAGAAGGGAGATAATCGTGTTCTTATAGCTTTTATATAGCTTTGGATAAATTAATGGTTCTGATGTATTTAATTGATATTTGAAAAAGCAATCTTTATTTCAAGTTAAATTTAATTGAATTTATATCTGCATATTAATAGACTTATGATGTTTTGTGTTTTTCCATTTTTTTCACAAATATTGAACTATTCAGCGTTGCCAATAATTAATGTTATTTTTCGATATATGTATAATGTGAATATATGAATACAGTACAATAAATTCATGAACCTTACATTTGTGCTTTCGTAAGCCAGTTTTATCGTTTTCGGAGGTTACAAAAATGGCGTCGTCGACAGGATAACTATATATATAATAAAATATTATAAAATTCTTCTTAAAAATTCTTCTATATATATAAAAAATTGGCAACGTTGGTTAGACAATATTTTCTAGGGGTTAAAGTGCTAGATATTACAAGCAAGATGGAAACTAAAGAAGAAAAGTTACAGAAAGAGGTAGACGAATTGAGTAAGAAATTATACCATATGCACAAAGAAAAAGGTGAAAACTTACAATTAAAGCAACAATTAGAACATAATAACAAAATCATTGAACAATTACAAAAATCAACAAAAACTGTATATGTTGCAAAAGAGAGACCGGTTACAAAATTATCCGGAAAGCCCGAAAAAGACAGAGATCCGATAATAAGTGATTGGTTGGAAGATGCCCGAGAACATCTCGTTACAATACCAGACGAAAAAGCCAAAATTGACTTTCTTATGCAAAATGTAATATCTCCAGCTAAAGATGAGATAAGACTAAGACCGTTATTAGAAAGAGATTCTGCTGATAAAATTTTGCTTTTGATTCATAGTATTTATGATGGTGATGATTCCGTTAGTCAATTACAACAGCTATTTTTTCAAAGAAATCAAAAAGATGATGAAACTTTGCAAGACTATTCTTTGAATCTGATGAAAATATTTGACCAAATAAACAAGCGAGATAACACAGTTTTGTGTGATAAAGATAAAGTTCTTAAAGATCGATTTATTGAAGGTATTAAAGGGAAACTTCGCAAAAAAATGAAAAATTGATATTATGTTGATTATGTATAAAAAACCACAAATTCATAAATATAAAAGTTTAATTCTGCTAGATAAGAGATCACCATCGATTTTAAATTTAGAGTATCACTTCTCCGCGTGCGGCCATTTTGACATCATCCCTGAATAGAAACCACGATATATCTATAAACCACAAAGGACCAAAACAAGCAGTAACCTAACGTAGCCGTAATTGAGTGTCGATATCTTGTCAAGCGTACGGTTGATTTACCCGACAAGGAAAGCCTAAACAGTTTCCCGGGTCACAAAAAAAGATTATAATAGACATGGCTGTGCATGAAACCTTTCCTAACTAACTTGATAGGCGGAAAATGTAATTATATATAATTTTTTTTGAAATAACTAGTACTATGGTCTGTCGTTTTAAAACTCTTTTTTTACTAAGTTTTTGAAACAAGAAATTTTAATGGAAATTAGTTAAAAAGTTCAAAGTGATAAATTAAGTGTTACGTGTAAAAAAAAATTCGAAAATCTAGTGTGTTCATAATTCATTTATGTAATAATCTTATTTAAATAAATTCGGACCTTCCCTTATCTGATCACCAGTATGTCTAAAGGAATTGTTCCCAGAGGTATTGTGAGTTGACACGTCCAGGTATTCAAGCGATTTCCTGTCGGGCTTTAAAACTCTTATTACACAATTACATAAAGCAAGTTCGTGCATCACTTCACTTCTGAGGGTATTGAGAAGTGTACACGGCCGATAACTTGTAACCTTCCATTTTGAAACTATCAGGTGAATATACATCTTTGTCTTGCGTGTCCGATAGTGATATGATAGTCTTTACTAAACCATAGATATAATAGCCATTATATATATGACTAAACTCATACGCTTGTTTATAAATAACATTTATGGTGTAAAGAATATTTATGAAAATCTAAATAATTCCAAAAAAAGATTTGATAAAATAAAAATATATTTACATATTTTCTAAACGTAAATTGGGGAAAATGTAAGTAATTACTCGTTGTCAATAATTATGGACATTTTGAAACGTACAAATATTGATTTAACAAAATGTTCGCACTTGTCGATCATTGGATTATACGCCTAGATAGAAGGTTATGGAACTATAGATAGTCGCAATTTAGAATATATACATGTATATTGAATATACGAGAGAAACATCCAAAACCAATCTGATTTAAATACAGGTCGATATCTAACTTGCTTTAGTTCATCGAAGTTATGCACATAGTAAAATCACAGATTTTTATTTCAATTAGATTATTTTGAACAGTTTAAGAAAGTCGTCATCATCACAATGGTTGTGTATTATGTATAATAATGTAATAATGTGAACATGGTTCTATTATATTATACCGGTAGTACCTCATGTCAATTTTCCTGTTCCGACTTGCATGTAATATACCCCGGTATATGCCACTGGACGTACACTAATGATCCCCAAAAAGCTTATTTGAAGAAATAAAGAAACTTCACTCCGAATAGACTAATAGTAGATGTATTAACGTCTGGTCAGCTAGAGGGTTGATTAATTTATTTAGTTAGATTAAAAGGGAGGGGGGATAAACCATTCCTAATATTGCACTTATGCATAAAATATTAAATGAGAGTAATATAAGAGAAAATATAAATACGAAAAGTCGCATATCTGGCAACTATAGAATTTCACGTACAATTGTCATTGTTAATCGAAATAACGGACAGTCATTAAAATACATGCATGTACACTTTGATAAAAAGGGGTGCTGCAGTTGCATATTATTCATCATAAATCTATTTCAAGTATATACTTTCCTGTCATTCTTATAAGTTAACGCAGAGACATGTAACTATACATCTCTAGTTAACGACAATCAACCATATGAATATTTGAATCTGATGTGAATTACCGTTCATCTCTTTCTTTTTTCTTCTTTTTTTTTTGATTTGGGCAGGTACACAAACATTGTAATGTTAGATATACTGTTCCCAGGTTGGGAGGGGGCGGTGGTTGGAGGTAAGTATATCGAAAGTTACAAAATAAGAACGTTGTATTTATGAATTTACATGAAGAACTCTGATCTTGGGCGTAGGTTTCTTTTTTTTTAAGTTCAGTGATTTAAATTGAGAGAATAAAAAATCTGTCAGAATTTAAATCGTACCGGCAATTTCCACCTAAGACTCCTCTAAAATCATGAATGGTCATGCTTCACAATCATCAGAATTTTCTTTGCATTGGTACATTCTGTATCGGTAGTGATTTACCTTGACACTTCCGGGTATAACAGAGCTACTTGTATATTACATGTATGTGGTTAGGTGACGTCCCATGAGGTTTTACGTATACAGGTTCACATTTATAATGGTTTCTGATAAAACAAGGTTTTATGACATTCACACTCCTGCATGTTCTTTATACCAAATTCTTATCTTATTTTCAGACCAAACGAGGATGTGAATATTTTCCAGGAAAAATATTGAGTATCAAAGTATCAAATTAATTTCGGGATTTTTTTCTTTCTTGGTATTAAATCACAGAAACTTAAAGAATATACTGCTTGTCCGCTTTAGGTGTATTCTTGTCGGTAAACGGACAGAAAGTCACAGGACAAAAAGTCACAGGATATAAAGTCACAAATTTGATAGGACAAAAAGTCACAAATAATTTGTTGACAATTGTTTGAATATATAAGAGAAAGATCTTGAAATATTTTCTTTTTATTACATATATCCATTTTTAGGTCTAGGAAATTGTTCATAAGCCTTGATAAATGAAAATTTATTAAATTTTAATCATGAAAAGTATAATTCCTTGGCACCATGAAGCCATTTAAGTACTAATCCACTTTGACATTTTGTTTCCATAACAATTATTTGATCATTATTGATATTTATTGAATAAATGTTAATAACAAAGTTGCTTTATATATAATAGTTCAAGAAAAAAACAAAAAAAAAATATTTTTAAAATTAGTGTTTTCTTGTTCAAAGAAAAATAAATTTAAAACTGAATTGTGACTTTTTGTCCTGTGACTTTCTGTCCTACATTCTTCTTGTCAGTTAAGACTGACATATATGTCTCTGGTATATAGTGGGTTTATGAATGAATGATAAGTCTTGCAAAGGTACAAGATATAAAGCACATTGAAAATTGATTCCGCCGATCTGTCTCCATTCAAAAAAGGAAAGTTGACGTTAGATTGATTCTGTTATTTTTTTAAACATCGTTGGTCAAATAGCTAAAGTATGTATACGTTGTGAGATTTTAAATATTTTAATAAGGGCATTCCCGATTAGGTAAATGTAGATCGCTGTGGACGGACCAAGCTATATTAATCATGTAACCGCGATAATTTTCTCTAAACATTGAAATATTCAAGGTTAATACCCATGATAATTTGAAAAAGCAAGTACAGTGTATGGTTTATACGCTCATTTTCATGGGCCATTTTTATTTATAAAATTATTTGATTGAAAGTAATTCAGAATTTCGATGTTACAACAAATACTCACCTTTCTATTTTAAAATTAAGCTTACGCAAAATATAAAAGATATACATGTATATAACGGCGATTCAGGTATTTTGCCACCATATTCCTCCCCAAATAATTAATGTTTTTATCATTCATACGAAATGTTGTTCACACCTGTAACGGTGAACCGTGTTGGCTAAAATTCACTGAGTGAAGATCAAAAGAATAGAATTACAGAATGCTAATCTTTTAATTACCTTGAATTTAACCAAGCATTCAACAGGTAGTCACTAAGTGTCACAGTACAATACACATTGTATTTTCACAGTACTTGTGGGAAATGTTTGCTAGACTGAAGTAAAAGCCTTCAGGTGAGAATACAAACATGCATTTGTAAAACAAAATCAGTTATATATGTTTGTTCAAAATATCCGTCGGAAAAAAAATTCATAAAAATATATTCTATTGTATGATTTACTTTTATAACTATAATCATATCAGAAATCCTTTAAATATAAATCGTACATTTTAATTTTGAAAGTTGCACGGCTGATCACTTTACTTTCTTAATTATTAGTTGGTTAATAGCTACGCCAAAAGTCGTCGATGCGCTTTAAATCGCGTTATTAAATGATTAACGAACAAGACTTATAATGAGACTTATTCACTCCCGGCATGCAAAAAGACTTAAACTACGTCACATAAGTCAGGAAGTTGGAATAAATTAAATTATTAATTCCCAATTTTCTTCTTTATTAGTGTTCATATCCAGATAAAACTTGGTAAATATGTTTTTTATGGTATTATGAACATAATAAGATGAAAAGTAAAAAATCGCGAATTTTCCCTTTAAAGAACCACACTTGAAACGAGAAGTAAAACGATTCAGTTATGAGCACAAAACAATGAAATTTCTTGAGTTTAGACAAGAAGTGCTACTTTGGGTGAATGAAAATACACAAAGTTGGAAAGTAAAACTACAAATGCAAGATGCCGAAGTTGTTAGCAATCAAGCAATAAAATCTGAACACACATCGAAAGACAATTCCGAAATATTAAAACTTCTCACAAAACAACAGGAAATGTTAGAAAAACAACAACAGCAAATTGATAGGTTGTCTAATGTTAAAAACTATAGTGATTCAACAAACAATGATGTATATAATAGCCATAAACCAATTATTTGTTATAATTGTGGTGGTAAGGGTCATAAACGTCCGGAATGTCCATCAGTTTTTCAAGCACAAAGAAGTGACGAAGATACACAGAAAACACATACGCGTGGACAGTTTAGAGGTAGAGGAAGAGGTTATCGTGGTAGATATAACCAAAGAGGTAACAGATATCAAGGTCGAGGAGCTGTTGTTCCTAGTGACTCAGAAGAGGTAAAAGAGTAGCTTCTACTGCTGTGAGTCGATCAGTAGAAGATACTACAGTACAAGTAGACTCCAATTCATTTCAAAGTAATATTTTTAAAAACATTGCTAGTAAAAGTCCAGAGACAGAAATTGTTGTTGAAAATCAATCAGTTATAGCACTTATAGATACTGGTTCCCAGGTTTCAACAGTTACTGAAACATATTTTAATACATTATTAGAAACGAAACCAATACTACACGACATAACAAGATGGATGAAAGTCACTGGAGCCAATGATTTACCTATCCCATATTTAGGTTATATTGAACTTAACATTTCAGTAGTGAAAACAATGATTCCGAATGTTGGTTTTCTTGTTGTGAAAGACACTGATAAAAATAGTAAAAGTAAATTACCATTTTTACTAGGAAGCAATTTTTTTATGAAGATGAAAGAAACCTTAGAAGTTTATAATGAAACTGAAAAAAACACTCTTATTGGGAAGCAATTGTCAGGTATCTTAACTTTATACAATAATTCTTTTGACTGTGAAAAAGATTCTCCAAAGATATTTTTTGTTAAGATAGCAGGTAGCAGTCCAGTACATATACCTGGAAATTCAATGAAGACAGTAATGTGTACAACCAGACAAAAAGACAATAATGAAAAACATTGTGCAGTTGTTCAGTCATTACAAGGTAACCAAGGCTCTTTACCAAGAAACATTATGGTAGTTGATAGTTATGCTGAGATAAGTCAAGGAACAGTACCGGTACGTATGATTAATATAGGATTAGAAGATGTATGAATTAATCAGAAAACAAGAGTTGGTACATTACATTCAGCTTCACTAATACACGAGGTGTCACAGGACAATATTGACATTGATATAGATGAGACTCAAATTAACGTTCAAATAAAGAAAATAGATATTGCTGTTTGTAAGCAAGCTACGACAAATATAGAGAACAATAAGAAAATACAATTGAATGACCTCGACATAGAACAGGAAAACCTTACGCATGAACAAATAGAAAAAGTTAAACAATGTTCCCAGGTTGGGAGGGGGCGGTGGTTGGAGGTAAGTATATCGAAAGTTACAAAATAAGAACGTTGTATTTATGAATTTACATGAAGAACTCTGATCTTGGGCGTAGGTTTCTTTTTTTTTAAGTTCAGTGATTTAAATTGAGAGAATAAAAAATCTGTCAGAATTTAAATCGTACCGGCAATTTCCACCTAAGACTCCTCTAAAATCATGAATGGTCATGCTTCACAATCATCAGAATTTTCTTTGCATTGGTACATTCTGTATCGGTAGTGATTTACCTTGACACTTCCGGGTATAACAGAGCTACTTGTATATTACATGTATGTGGTTAGGTGACGTCCCATGAGGTTTTACGTATACAGGTTCACATTTATAATGGTTTCTGATAAAACAAGGTTTTATGACATTCACACTCCTGCATGTTCTTTATACCAAATTCTTATCTTATTTTCAGACCAAACGAGGATGTGAATATTTTCCAGGAAAAATATTGAGTATCAAAGTATCAAATTAATTTCGGGATTTTTTTCTTTCTTGGTATTAAATCACAGAAACTTAAAGAATATACTGCTTGTCCGCTTTAGGTGTATTCTTGTCGGTAAACGGACAGAAAGTCACAGGACAAAAAGTCACAGGATATAAAGTCACAAATTTGATAGGACAAAAAGTCACAAATAATTTGTTGACAATTGTTTGAATATATAAGAGAAAGATCTTGAAATATTTTCTTTTTATTACATATATCCATTTTTAGGTCTAGGAAATTGTTCATAAGCCTTGATAAATGAAAATTTATTAAATTTTAATCATGAAAAGTATAATTCCTTGGCACCATGAAGCCATTTAAGTACTAATCCACTTTGACATTTTGTTTCCATAACAATTATTTGATCATTATTGATATTTATTGAATAAATGTTAATAACAAAGTTGCTTTATATATAATAGTTCAAGAAAAAAACAAAAAAAAAATATTTTTAAAATTAGTGTTTTCTTGTTCAAAGAAAAATAAATTTAAAACTGAATTGTGACTTTTTGTCCTGTGACTTTCTGTCCTACATTCTTCTTGTCAGTTAAGACTGACATATATGTCTCTGGTATATAGTGGGTTTATGAATGAATGATAAGTCTTGCAAAGGTACAAGATATAAAGCACATTGAAAATTGATTCCGCCGATCTGTCTCCATTCAAAAAAGGAAAGTTGACGTTAGATTGATTCTGTTATTTTTTTAAACATCGTTGGTCAAATAGCTAAAGTATGTATACGTTGTGAGATTTTAAATATTTTAATAAGGGCATTCCCGATTAGGTAAATGTAGATCGCTGTGGACGGACCAAGCTATATTAATCATGTAACCGCGATAATTTTCTCTAAACATTGAAATATTCAAGGTTAATACCCATGATAATTTGAAAAAGCAAGTACAGTGTATGGTTTATACGCTCATTTTCATGGGCCATTTTTATTTATAAAATTATTTGATTGAAAGTAATTCAGAATTTCGATGTTACAACAAATACTCACCTTTCTATTTTAAAATTAAGCTTACGCAAAATATAAAAGATATACATGTATATAACGGCGATTCAGGTATTTTGCCACCATATTCCTCCCCAAATAATTAATGTTTTTATCATTCATACGAAATGTTGTTCACACCTGTAACGGTGAACCGTGTTGGCTAAAATTCACTGAGTGAAGATCAAAAGAATAGAATTACAGAATGCTAATCTTTTAATTACCTTGAATTTAACCAAGCATTCAACAGGTAGTCACTAAGTGTCACAGTACAATACACATTGTATTTTCACAGTACTTGTGGGAAATGTTTGCTAGACTGAAGTAAAAGCCTTCAGGTGAGAATACAAACATGCATTTGTAAAACAAAATCAGTTATATATGTTTGTTCAAAATATCCGTCGGAAAAAAAATTCATAAAAATATATTCTATTGTATGATTTACTTTTATTACTATAATCATATCAGAAATCCTTTAAATATAAATCGTACATTTTAATTTTGAAAGTTGCACGGCTGATCACTTTACTTTCTTAATTATTAGTTGGTTAATAGCTACGCCAAAAGTCGTCGATGCGCTTTAAATCGCGTTATTAAATGATTAACGAACAAGACTTATAATGAGACTTATTCACTCCCGGCATGCAAAAAGACTTAAACTACGTCACATAAGTCAGGAAGTTGGAATAAATTAAATTATTAATTCCCAATTTTCTTCTTTATTAGTGTTCATATCCAGATAAAACTTGGTAAATATGTTTTTTATGGTATTATGAACATAATAAGATGAAAAGTAAAAAATCGCGAATTTTCCCTTTAAAGAACCACACTTGAAACGAGAAGTAAAACGATTCAGTTATGAGCACAAAACAATGAAATTTCTTGAGTTTAGACAAGAAGTGCTACTTTGGGTGAATGAAAATACACAAAGTTGGAAAGTAAAACTACAAATGCAAGATGCCGAAGTTGTTAGCAATCAAGCAATAAAATCTGAACACACATCGAAAGACAATTCCGAAATATTAAAACTTCTCACAAAACAACAGGAAATGTTAGAAAAACAACAACAGCAAATTGATAGGTTGTCTAATGTTAAAAACTATAGTGATTCAACAAACAATGATGTATATAATAGCCATAAACCAATTATTTGTTATAATTGTGGTGGTAAGGGTCATAAACGTCCGGAATGTCCATCAGTTTTTCAAGCACAAAGAAGTGACGAAGATACACAGAAAACACATACGCGTGGACAGTTTAGAGGTAGAGGAAGAGGTTATCGTGGTAGATATAACCAAAGAGGTAACAGATATCAAGGTCGAGGAGCTGTTGTTCCTAGTGACTCAGAAGAGGTAAAAGAGTAGCTTCTACTGCTGTGAGTCGATCAGTAGAAGATACTACAGTACAAGTAGACTCCAATTCATTTCAAAGTAATATTTTTAAAAACATTGCTAGTAAAAGTCCAGAGACAGAAATTGTTGTTGAAAATCAATCAGTTATAGCACTTATAGATACTGGTTCCCAGGTTTCAACAGTTACTGAAACATATTTTAATACATTATTAGAAACGAAACCAATACTACACGACATAACAAGATGGATGAAAGTCACTGGAGCCAATGATTTACCTATCCCATATTTAGGTTATATTGAACTTAACATTTCAGTAGTGAAAACAATGATTCCGAATGTTGGTTTTCTTGTTGTGAAAGACACTGATAAAAATAGTAAAAGTAAATTACCATTTTTACTAGGAAGCAATTTTTTTATGAAGATGAAAGAAACCTTAGAAGTTTATAATGAAACTGAAAAAAACACTCTTATTGGGAAGCAATTGTCAGGTATCTTAACTTTATACAATAATTCTTTTGACTGTGAAAAAGATTCTCCAAAGATATTTTTTGTTAAGATAGCAGGTAGCAGTCCAGTACATATACCTGGAAATTCAATGAAGACAGTAATGTGTACAACCAGACAAAAAGACAATAATGAAAAACATTGTGCAGTTGTTCAGTCATTACAAGGTAACCAAGGCTCTTTACCAAGAAACATTATGGTAGTTGATAGTTATGCTGAGATAAGTCAAGGAACAGTACCGGTACGTATGATTAATATAGGATTAGAAGATGTATGAATTAATCAGAAAACAAGAGTTGGTACATTACATTCAGCTTCACTAATACACGAGGTGTCACAGGACAATATTGACATTGATATAGATGAGACTCAAATTAACGTTCAAATAAAGAAAATAGATATTGCTGTTTGTAAGCAAGCTACGACAAATATAGAGAACAATAAGAAAATACAATTGAATGACCTCGACATAGAACAGGAAAACCTTACGCATGAACAAATAGAAAAAGTTAAAGACTTGTTAAACAAGAATACCGATATATTTTGTAAAAATGATTTGGATTTAGGATACACAGACATTGTAAAGCACAGAATTCTTACGACAGACGAGAAACCAATTGCGATTCCGCATAGACGTATTCCGCCTAATCAAATGGAAGAAGTTAGAGCACATATCAAACAATTGTTAAATCAAAATATTATTCGTAAGAGTTGTAGTCCTTATGCTGCGCCCGTAGTAATAGTCCGTAAGCATGACAAGTCTATTAGGCTGTGTGTTGACTATATATTATTGAATAAAAAGACAATACGCGACGCTTATCCACTTCCAAGGATCGAAGAGGCATTAGACACTTTGCACGGAACAAAATTTTATACAACGTTAGATTTATCCCAAGGTTATTATCAAGTGGCGACCGATGAAAGGGATATTCATAAGACTGCATTTCGTGTTGGAACGGGAGGTCTTTATGAGTACCTAAGAATGCCGATGGGACTTTCTAATAGTGCGGCTACATTTCAAAAAATAATGGAAGCATGTTTCAATGACAAAAATTTTGAAATATTACTAATTTATTTAGATGATATTCTTATCTTTTCAAAGACAGTAGAAGAACAGTTAGAACGCCTGGAGTTTGTGTTTCAACGACTAAGACAGCATGGTTTGAAATTAAAATTGTCTAAATGTCATTTCTTCAAGAAGGAGGTAAGATACTTAGGACATGTTATTTCACAAGATGGCATTAAAACAAACCCAGACAAAACAAAATCAATTCAAGAATGGAAAGTACCTACCACTGAAAAAGAACTCCGATCATTTCTAGGACTATGCAGTTACTATAGGAAGTTTGTTCCAAAGTTCAGTAAGATAGCTGCTCCGTTACATTCACTCATTACAAAAACAAATGGAAAGAAGGGAAAATCAAAACAATTGAAGTTACTAAGCGCTAAAGAGTTTCAAGAAAAATGGGATGCGAAATGTTTAAGAGTCGTTTGAAGAGTTAAAACAGAAATTAGTAAGTTCGCCTATTTTAGGTTTTCCTGATTTCAAAAAGCCATTTCGTTTAGAAACCGATGCGTGTATAGAAGGTTTAGGCGCTGTTCTATCGCAAGAACAAGAACAAGGAACTGTTGTCATAGCGTATGCATCACGCAGCTTACATCCGAATGAAAAGAATATGGATAACTATAGTTCGATGAAACTTGAAATGTTGGCTCTAAAATGGGCTGTGACCGAAAAATTCAGAGACTATTTGATAGGAAGTAAATTTATAGTTTATACTGATAACAATCCTTTGTGTTACCTGCAAACTGCAAAACTGGGTGCGACTGAAATGAGATGGGTTTCTCAACTTGCACAATTTGACTTCGAGGTCAAATATAGATCAGGACGATCTAATGTCAATGCAGATGTATTGAGCAGGAATCCATTAGATGTTGAGACAAATATCAGACAAATAGTACAAAGTTCTTCTTTAAACAAATTGCGAGAGTGTAAAAACAACAATGTACAACACATGCATATCAACCAAATAAATTTGACTGATCAAATAGAGACAATGTCAACATTTCCAGAGTATACTGTAGGTGAAATAAAACAATTACAAAGTAGTGATAATGTTCTCTCTGTTGTTTTAAATTTTGTAGAGCAGGGTAAACTGACTACACAGATGCTGATGAAACAAACGAAACCAGTGAAGAAGTTACTGAGGAAATTTGATTCATTGGTGATAGACAATGGTATTTTATACAGAAAAATCAGTGACATAGAATGTGGTGAGAGTAAACAGTTAGTAATACCAGAAACATTGAAACACTACATTCTTGAAACACTACACAATTTATCCGGACACCAAGGTACAGAACGAATATTAGCGCTATTGCATAAACGATGTTACTGGTCAGATATGATAAACGATGTAAAACATTGGATAAAAACATGTGAACGTTGTTTAGTTGCTAAAAATCCTTTACCAAAAGTTCGTCCATCAATGGGTTCGTTAATAGCATGTAAACCATTAGATATTCTAGCTATGGATTTTACAGTTTTGGAGAAATCTTCAGATGGTAGAGAAAACGTTTTAGTACTAACTGATGTGTTTACTAAATTTACACAAGCATTTCCGACGAGAGACCAGAAAGCAACAACTGTCGCTAAAGTTTTGGTTAAGGATTGGTTTTTGAAACTAGGGATACCAAAACGGTTACACAGTGATCAGGGTAGGAATTTTGAGGGTGTAGTGATACGTGAACTCTGTAGAATATATGACATAAAAAAATCACGGACAACACCGTACAAACCAGAAGGAAACGCCCAAACTGAGAGATTTAATAGGACAATGCATGACAGATTAAGAACATTAATGCCCGAAAAGAAAGCTAAATGGCCTGAGTATCTGCCAGAACTAACTTTCATGTACAATGCAACACCGCATTCTTCAACTGGATATACTCCATATTTCCTGATGTTTGGTCATGAGCCAAGACTCCCTATTGACAATCTTTTTCATAATGATATGACGGAAATAGACACCGATTTAGATATTTATTTAGCTAATCATCAAAAGCGAATGACTGAAGCCTTGAAGACAGCTAATGAGAACATTCACAAGAAAGCGAGTGAAAGACAAGAAGTTATGAATAGAGGAACAGATGACAAGTCTATAGAAATTGGTTCGAACATCTTATTGAAGAAACATGTACAGGGACGAAACAAAATGCAGGACAATTGGCATCCAACACCGTACAGAGTTGCTCACCGTTTTAAAGACAATGTGTATGGGATTCAGTTAGCGGATGGTAGTGGTCCCGTTAGGAATGTCACTAGAAGAGAAATATGTGACACAGGAAAATTAGACATGATGCAAAACTCAAGTTCAGATATTACTGAGGACAGTAATTCGAGTTTTGGAGGATGGAATGTGACCATTGTTGACCCGATTCCGTTACCAATTCAAATAGAACATCAGGAATCTGGCGAAGGTGAACAAGATGTTACAACAGCTAGCATAGATATGACACCACCGGTAGATGATGACAATTCAAGAAGGAGATCAAAACGAACAAACGCTGGAAAACATTCAAATCCTTTTAACTTGCCAACGTCTGTCTTGTTAAAAGAAGCATCTGTTCATGCAAACATAGAACCAGTGAAATTTGAACAATTGGGTGAAGCAATTGCTGCATTAGGAACTAGTCTTGGACAGAGTTTAGGACAAACGCTTCAAGAAGGATGGTTGAAGCATAATATGTCAAACAATTAGATTTATGTTGAAAAATGTTAATTTTGAGAGAAAGTATATTTTATTTGTATAGTCAAACGATCACAATATTTTTATGCTAGATCATTATAATAACAAAGATAATGATATTGAATATGTAGTTGTGTATTTTTATATTGTTTGTTGAGGGCAACAAAAAGAAAACTAGGCAGATTTGTAACATGTCAAAAATTACATTCGAAATTTTTTAGTTATCTCTCTTTGTATAGAGTTCAGCAATTGAAGTTTTGTAATATGTCAAAAACTACATTAGAAGTTTTTGAGTTATCTCTCTTTGTATAGAGTTCAGCAATTGAAGTAAAATTTGGAAATTAAATAAAATTAAGAAAAAACATAAAAGATAATTTTTATATTAGCATTTATATATTTTATTAAATCATATTTATGATACAGTTTTTTTATTTTGTCCAAATATTATTTAAAGGTATTTCAAAATATTATTTACTTCATTCTAGTAATTAGTGTACAGGTAAAAACTGTTCACTACATTGTATGTTTTTACTATTGATAAATAACTGATCGACAGGTGTAGTTGTGTCTCAGTTTTGTCAACAAGAATATTTGAAGATTTAAGGTTGGTGTATTTTGTAAATATTTATAATGATTTTGAATATAACTGTTTTATATAAAAGCGTTTTATAAAATACAAAAAGAACAAAAAATATGACATGTGCATGTAAATAACATTCTATATTTTTATCTGAAGTTTTGCAAATGCAAATATGATTTCGAAATTTGTATAATCATTTGAAAAATATAATTATAGTTTTATTGAACTAATTGATAGGCATTGTTGAGAAATATTTATACTATGAAAGATTTGTTTTACATTTTAAATATAAAAGGTTCTGATAAAGTCAATATTGTTCACAGGTAGATCTATGTGTTTTTCCTACTAGAGGATGATATTTTGAGGTGAAATTGTCTACCATTTCCTTATTTAGGGTATGTATATTGAATTGTAATTATGTGCCCTTGATTGATATTATGATTATGTTTAGTTAATTTTTGATATTTCTAATTGAAACATTATTGATTATTCATAAAAAAAATGTTGTTTACTTTGAAGACTTTCTCTTGTGTTCATATTTTGATTTGAGAAATGTTAAGAATTGTAATATTCAGAAGGGAGATAATCGTGTTCTTATAGCTTTTATATAGCTTTGGATAAATTAATGGTTCTGATGTATTTAATTGATATTTGAAAAAGCAATCTTTATTTCAAGTTAAATTTAATTGAATTTATATCTGCATATTAATAGACTTATGATGTTTTGTGTTTTTCCATTTTTTTCACAAATATTGAACTATTCAGCGTTGCCAATAATTAATGTTATTTTTCGATATATGTATAATGTGAATATATGAATACAGTACAATAAATTCATGAACCTTACATTTGTGCTTTCGTAAGCCAGTTTTATCGTTTTCGGAGGTTACATTTTCATGTGCTAGTTCACAAGATAACTCCACAGAAATATAGGTCACCCTTCCCAGACACATTATTCTGATCCTGAGCTGATTCATCTTGCTGCTTGCTTCTAAATGCAGTGTGCTTCATGGAGAAGCAGCAAATACATTTTCCAAAGTTTGGTTTGGCTAAGCCAGTGAAGAACCCATACGACAGGTGAGCATGCTTGCACAAGATTATCTAGTTGGTTAATTAAAGAGGGTTGTACACAATATTAAGGTGACCACTTGAATTATGAGATTTGATATTGGCCTTAGGTCGCGTTCTCATAAAAGCTTGTAGGTTATTAAGATCTTGTCTCTACCTTACATCAAGTAAAGAAGAATGGTTTACAATGTAAATTACCCTATTTTAAAATTGAAGTCCAGAGTAAGAGTTCCCAGATATACAACTATGATGGAATAATTTCATAATAAAATAGAACCAATCTGATTAAAAACGCCCGAAATGTCCACTGTCCACTCTTCACTTAAAAGGCTCTGAAAACACTCCATTCTATTTTAGTTTTACGACCTATCAGGATTATCAGTTTTTGTCGTAATGACGAGCACCTTTTAAAATTTGAAGGCAGAAATTTCAATGGTTGGTATAAAATTGATCAGAACAGTAAGTAGGACAGAGTGTTGTCAGATCCTTGTGTGGACATGGGATCTCTATTTAATCAGATTGAAATAGAGCATGCCTCTAATCTGATAATAGCTATATTATATCAAGGTAAGGGTCAATTGAAATCATTGCAAAAAATAGTCATGCAAATTGTTGTTCATGAGATGGGGTTCATTGTTGTGGTGCCAAGAATTGTTGTTCATGAGATGGGGGGCTCTTTGTTGTGGTGCAAAGGATTGTTCATGAGATGGGGCTCTTTGTTGTGGTGCCAAGGATTGTTGTTCGTGAGATGGGGCTCTTTGTTGTGGTGCCAAGGATTGTTGTTCATGAGATGGGGCTCTTTGTTGTGGTGCCAAGGATTGTGAAGACTCGAATGACAATTGGCCAATTTCACCAAACAAGAGATCACAATGAAATGTCATGCCTGCTTTGTCATTATGTTGAAATCTTTCAGATCAAGGTTTTATTACATGTAGATGTATCGCATGAACTTAATATTATCAATGATCTATGAAAATAAGGTCAAGGTTAGAAGAACCATACAAGACGGACATATTCACCTTAAAATCATTCCATACATCAAATATAGTCAACCTATTGGTTTAATATCTGAGAAAATGAGGTTAAGGTCAGACGAACCCTTATGGACACATGTACACCTAACAATAACTCCATACAGAAAATTTAGTTGACCTCATGCTATAGAATCTGAGGAATGGACATAATAAAATAGTCTAACCAAAGAACCATGAAAATCAGATCAACGTTAGATGAACCAGTCCAACTGATATATTCACACCAAATGTATTGGTAGTCAAGTATCTGAAAAAAGTTGGTACAGATCTAACCTTATTGTTGACCAATAGAATAAGTTTAAAGTCAGATGAACATGTACACCTGACAATCATTCCATACAACAAATATTGTTGACCTTTTGCTAATTATAACCGACAAACAGGCCTGATCACATAATCTTTGACCAATGAACCAAGAAAAGGAGGTCAATTTCAGTTGAACCCTGCTAAATGGACATGCTCACCTTAAAATCATTATAGCTATCCGATTGCTTATAGTATCTGAGAATTTGACTCAATCAAGCAGACGTAATTTCAGATCATAACTCATAAGGCATCTGTAAACAAGATATGAATTAACCAGGTCTTCTTCCTTCTGAGATATAAAGCTTTTTACAAAAAGTTTTCACCATTACTGGAATTGCCATCTCTTTGTATTGTATTCTAGGGTATTTGTTGCTGGCAAGACAAAAATCACT
Organism: Mytilus californianus; assembly: GCF_021869535.1. NCBI lineage: Eukaryota > Metazoa > Mollusca > Bivalvia > Mytilida > Mytilidae > Mytilus > Mytilus californianus. The sequence goes on from NW_026262745.1 coordinate 12,371,634, forward strand.
TTTTTAAAATAATTTTATGAATGTCAACCTAGTGGCCTGAAATTGTGCATGTTTTGTATCAGAAGTGCAGCAAAAAAGTCTCAGTAAAATTGTTCCTTTCTTCATTTGGGTTGATATTTGATAGTTTACCAGGCATGATTATGTTTCAAATTTTGCAACATCTTCCAAAAAGGTGTTACTTAACTTTCAAATATTTCTCTTGTGTAATAAAACATTGAATGTTGTAAACTGAAATACTTACTGCTTTCTTGAGAGTAATCAATGTAAAAAAATAGGCTTAAACAAGGAGTTTAATGCAATCTCATGCAAACTATACCTCACTCATTATTAGACATCAACAAAAAACTACATGCTAAGTGGGCATGAAAAAATCAAAGTATCATCAAAGAAGAATTGAATGCCAGGCTGATCTGAAAATCAATTACATTACAGTAAAACTCATCACAATAAAGTTCCAGACCAAATATCAGATAACTCCTAAAAACATAAGCTTAGAAATATGCCACAAAAAAAATCCATTCACAATAAGTATTATAGAATTTCAAAGTATCTGCAAGCAGGAAGTGATTGCCAAGCAGATCTGAAAATCATTTGGACTGTACAAACCATCATCATAAAGTTGAAAACAAATTTCAAATCATTCTTTTATAATGAAGCTAAGAAAATTCCATTGCTCAGTAGATATTATAAAAATTCAAGGCATCTACCAACAGAAAGTGACTGCCCAGCAGATGTGAAAATCACATACAGTGCAACTCATCATATGACCAATTACCAATGCCTCAATACTTAATCTGAGTTAAATGAAACAAAATTATGGACAAGGTGAAAGTATACCACCCATTTGGTTAGATGAGGTACAAGTAGATGTGGGATGTAAGTCAACGAGACAACTGCGTAAATATATGTTGCCATTGATTTATTCCTTCTTGTTATGGACAAAAGAAAAATGGGTTTTTCTCATTGTTGAAGGCCAAAAGGTTGCCTATAATTGCTTATATCCACTACATTTGAACTTTGGTGGATAGTTGTCTCATTGGCAATCATACCACATCTCCTTATTTTTATAAACAAATGGTTGTTGTTACTTTGTGTGGGGTAGACTGGTCTTCAAAGTCACAACCTCAACAACTGCAACCAGCTGTGATTCGTATGTTGTGTGATTAATGAAAAACACAACAAATACAATCAATTTTTGATTCTTGTTAATACAGTTAGAAAGTTTTAATAAATGTAAAATATATTCTGTAATCATTTACAGATATTCAACTGAATTTCATAGAAAGATAAAATTGAGAATGGAAATGGGGAATGTGTCAAAGAGACAACAACCTGACCAAAGAACAGAAAACAACCGAAGTCCACCAATGGGTCTTCAACACAGCCAGAAAATCCTGCACCTGGAGGCGTGCCTCAGCTGGCCCCTAAACAAAAATGTGTGCTAGTTCAGTGATAATGGACGTCATACTAAACTCCAAAACATAAATGAACTAAAATTAAAAATCATACAAGACTTAAAAAGGCCAGAGGCTCCTGACTTGGGACAGGCGCAATAATGCGGCGGGTTTTAACATGTTTTGTGAGATCTCAACCCTCCCCCTGTACCTCTAGCCAAAGTAGAATAAATTGCTTCGCTGAGCGCAGCTGGATACGACCGCAGATGTCCAACCCTGAAAAGTTGGGGCCAAAATGGACATTTCTATTTACTTATACTAAAGTTATTATCCGGAAACCATCTGTCTTCGGACGACGCTGACAACGCTAACAACGTGATACCAATATACCACCAAAATTTTTTTAATTTTTGCGGTCGTATAAAAAACAAACACACAGCAATACCCACAGTAAAACTCAGTTCAAAAGAAGTCCGAGTTCGATGTCAGAATAGGTAACAAAAGAAACTAAGCAAAATGACAATGATACATAAATTATCAAAGGACTACTAGCAGTTACTGACATGCCAGCTCTAGACCTCAATTAAACTGATTGAAAGATTATGTCTTCATCATATGAAAATCAAGCGCAATCCAATCTGTTTACAGTCAGATGACCAGTCTTTAAACACAATTTTTTAATAATTAATCATATTTGAGTTACTCTATTTATTTTTCATAGCAAAGTGACAAACAATATTAAAATCTATATTAAACTTTATCCAAAGCTCTTTCTAAAAGTTCAGTAAGTCGTCCAACCATTACACGTGGATCATCCAAAAGTCCTGCCCCGATCATTGCATTCTCATATAACTGAAATATAAAATCAAAGAAAATAACAACACACATATCAAGGATTATGAATTCTTAACATTGACAAATCTATCACTGTAACAAGGTTCATCTTAAATATAGTGTTGTGGTTTGATTTTTTAAAAACAGTTAAGGTCATACATGCATTATTTCAATAATTCTTAATTGAACAATTTTTAAGTGTTGTTTTGTTTGAAACAAATATGAAAAAACATTCCTAGTTCAAACACAAAGCTAATGGCTGTATATTACTCCTTTCTCGTAAGTTGATCCACAGGCCTTATACATACTGTAAAGCAGGTAAATTTTGTGACAGGTTTTATTTGGCCAAGACAAAATCACATCAATCTTATCTTTAAGTCAGATCAGAAAAACTTGAAAAATAAAACCTTGCAAAAAAGTTTGGCATTTGGATACCTGCTAAAATAAACCACTTAACAGTATCTAAGTCAGTACATAATACTCGTATCAGGTTATTAAGTATGGAAGAACTTAATAAAATGTCAATGAAGTGTGAAATAAAGGTCAAAGTGGCATACTTTTGATAAAATACATACCGTACTAATACAAACTAAATATGACATATTACCTATCGTCTGAGAAATACAACTCTAACAAAAAATGATCTTGTAAACATAAAATTTAGTTTTAACCTTAAACTTTTAGTGCAAAGTTTCTAGATGTAAACTGATATCCATCTGAATTATTGCAGGTCAACTAGAGGTTGTTGTGTGAACCAACTAAGACTGTATTGTTTATGCATTTGGTTAAGAACTTTTAAAAAATTTTTATGTAAAAAAAGAAATATAGATGGATTTCTACTCATCATGCTCATTGCTGAATAACTTTCAGGCACTTTTTCGACTGAAGGGCTATAATTAAAATACTATGCTTATGGTATTTGTAAATTCATTGCATGTTGACCCATAAAGATATCAAATATATAGACAATAACTGTTTAGTGTCTTTAAAATCAGCTGTATTTGTACGAGGCTAAGAAACAGGTGTAATGCAAGCTTCAGCGAGCTATTACTCCAGTTTCAAGCTGAGTACAAATACAGCTGATATTTTAATAAAGACACTAAACAGTTATTGTCTTTATCCTGCAATTAATTTTATACATTTTTTTTCCCAACCCAATCTTTCAATTTGTTTTTGAAAGAAATCGACATGATGTAAACGCGGACCGCAATGAGGACCCCAAATTGAACTGTGACGTAAACAGTTATTTGACATAACCATTTGCTCGCAACAGAAGCAGGATATCAGGAGACTATATACGTCTAGTATACAAATATCGCTTCATGTATTAGTATAGTAGAAAGGTCAATTGTAGGATAAAGTTATATTATTTACAAACTTACCTGCTCAGCCAGTAATCTCCCCAAATCTGGATCACTCTCTTTAAGTAAGAACAGTTTTCTGATCAATTTATGACTGAAAAATATGAAATTATACAGTTATTTTTTTTTACAGTGATATCAACTATTACTTAGCTGATTAGATTGATTGGTGATTGTTTTCTTAATATCCAGTAGAAAACAGTTCATGTATATTTTTATTTATTATTATATCTATATTTTAGAGATGCCAGAAAAAGCAACAAAATTTGTGTACAATTCATACTTTAGGAAATTATTGAACATAAATGTATAATGCATTTGTAAGGTAATGGAAAATTATTTAATTTTGATTATATCCTGTTTACCAGAAAGAATCTCCGCTAAAAAAAACTCCAATGATAAATACGGTTTTTGTGTTTGTTATACATTTTACACATAGATCTATGAACTTAAAAGTTGATGACAATTTTCATGTAATATTTCTGAAATTGTTAACTTCATATGAAATTAAAATATTAACACTCTCTGAAAAGGACAATTTTTCAAATGTACTGATTGTCTTTCTATTTATTCTATTTTTCTAACAATTAACATGGTGGCAAATATTTTTCTACAGTTTTTTGGTTTCATTTTTTGTTGTATTGAAAATTGACAACATTAAAAGTATTCAAATGCACTTAATTTGTAATCATGATTATAGTTGGACATCATCATATACTTTGAGGAGGTAAAATTCATGCTTTTCCAGTTTGTATCTAAGGAAAGCTCTAATTTTGAATTCTGGAATTTACTGTTTATATGTGATTTCTTCAATGATAAAAAAATAATCAGCTGTATCATCTGATAATCTTCTATTCATTTAAATTTTATTTCATGCTGAAGTATACATAAAGCCTTTAAATGTTTATGATTGATGATGGAATCATATATATGATAGCATATAATGTTAAGGTTCCAGAGATGAGAACAATGTTTAGCAGAATTTTCAATACATACATATATATGAGATTTTTACACTGAAATTATGTCTTAAATTGAATGCTTTGTTTATATTGCATTAGAATGGAGATAACTGAAATGTATTTTAAGCTATGTAACACTTTCATACAAGTTCCAGGTAAAATTGTTTAATTATAACTTAAATGCAATATAACCATGGTTATTTCTACATGATTACTTATTACCAACAATTTCTCTTGGCTACACTTCCTGTTTGTCAATTCCTATAATCTGTCTTACCTGGGATTAATTTCCAGTGTCGGTTGTAGTAGTCTGTATCGTTCATCTTGTGATTTATCTGCCAGTGTTGTTCTTAGAAAATGTCTTGCTGCTCCCATCTCAGCCACTGTGATAATGCAAGGATGTGAGGATAATCTTTTTGTTACCTGTAAGAGGAAAAAATAATTAAATGAAAAAATCTACTTATTTAAGTCTAAATCAAACTTAAAAACATTTTAGTTTCCTTAGACTCTTAAATGAAGTTAGCCAAACAAATATACTACTGTTTAGGGTTCGACATTAACTGTTTTGACAACTTGAAATTCGGGCAAGTGAACATGACATATTACTTGTCTGAAATAGACAAACACTTGCCTAAATTTTGTACATGTTTACGAAATTTCAAAACTGCCATTTATTAACATAAAATCATGTAGATGCTATGTAAAATTGAATTAAATGCAGCAGAAATATTGTACTAATGCACATCAATTCACCAGTTAACAAAAAGAAGATTCTAAGTCATAACATAATATATTTGTAATTTTCTGTGTTGGTTGTCTAATTTGTCCAGACTTTCTTATCTCTCTGTCCTGGAAGGTTTTTTTTCTGTATGAATGAAATACTTTTAGTGTTGTTTTTTTCTTTTTCTTTTTTGGCTCATAGAGGTACATATCTAACCATCAGACATTAGAAAAAGACTTATTAGTATCAACGATAATTGATATGTTCTTTCTTATTTGAACTAAAAGGAATCATCGATTAGCAAAATGTTATTTTCATATAAATGTATAGCTGTTGGTGAAGGATTAAATTTATGTTTATTTAGTTTGGGAAACTTTGTTTGTCTAATTTTGTGACTATGAGGTAATAATATACCTTGATTTTCTGTACTTTGTTCGTGAGAATGACTCCTAACCATGACATAAGTTCATCAGCGTTTGTTTGACTCAGACTTTGAGGATCTTTTTCATCAACAGTGTCTGTATCCTCCTTTGATTCCTGAATTTCATTCTCTATTGATTTTAAATACTTTTTATCAAACTGGCCAAGTTGCATTAATACAAGTTCATCATAAGGTTCATAACAAAACAACACTTCAATGTCTTTTTTCTGTAGAGCTTCAAAATATGGAGAAGTCTCTGCCAGCTGTCGACTGTAATAAGACATTAAAAAAATTCATATATAAAAGCAAGGTAAAATGATGTGATTTTCCTAAAATGTCCAATCAAAAAGTGGCTACTAAACTGTGTCAGAAGACCACTTATACATTGTTTACAATTGATAGCAATAACATGGTAAAAATGGTAGAACAACACTATAGGTTTAAACTGTTATACGAAACAATGCTTCTCTTTCTGCAGCCATTTTTGTAAGCAATTATAATCATTTGCATGTAATTGCATAACCTCTATTGTATTATAAACCAAAGGGTCCACCTGATTACCGTTTTAAAGCCCTGAGAGATATCCGGCTAACAATCGCTAATCACTTGTACAGGAAGTTCGAGACACCTGACAGGAGAACATTTGCTAAAGAGAGACGATTAATTGCATTATTTTAATTACTTTTCAGCAAATGCTGATGAAAATTTAAATTAAAAAATGAAATTCAATTTCAAAGAAAAAAGTTGAACAAATGCTTTTATTGATTAACACAATCAGAATCCCCCTTTTTAAACAAGTACAAGTTTATACTCTTAATCATAAAACAGAACATTATTTCATGCCAAATAACAACAATGATCTATCATAATGAATCACTTTAGTAGTTTAAAAGCAAATACTTGAATATTAACTACAACTTGATAATCTGAAGAAATTTTGTATCGTAATTCCGAATTCATTTCGTAGTTTACAATCAAATCAATACATCGAGTTTACATTCAGAATCGAATGATGCATGTTGCATAGTCTATTACTGTGGAATTTGCAATTTTAAGTCCTTAAAACCATTTCAGTTTTAAACTTTTCCCCTCCACAAATCTGTTTTAAACATTTTGCAATAAAATGCTTCGCTGAGCGCAGCCTGATACGACCGCAGTTGTCCAACCCTGAACAGTTGGGGCAAATTTGGATACAATATTCAGCCCCTGTCTGAATTTTGATTGTGATCAAATTTTTGACATAATAAAGGTTTCTGACACAAAATAAATGTGGTCAAAGATCTTACAAATCTCCTGCCCAATACTGCGCAATTGTAGATTTCTTCTTAAAACTTTTCAAAAATTTGAAATATGAAAATTTTTGAAAAAAAATATGAATTCCTTAAAAATTGGAAAAAAAATCCCCCCCCCCCCCCCCCCCCCAAAAAAAAAACTTTTGGAAACCCACCTTGGAGTAATTACCCCAAGACTCAATCCCATCCTTCCTCTGTAGTATGGAACCTTGTAGTACTATTTCTGAGAGATCCATACACTTAAACACAAGTTATTGTCGGGAAAACTAGAAAAATGCTTGTTTTTTGCCCTTTTTTGGCACCTAATTCCTACAAGTTTGGGGCAATTATCCCCAAACTCAATCCCAGCCTTCCATTTGTAATATGGAACCTTGTGGTACAATGTCAGAGAGATCCATACACTTACACACAAGTTATTGTCCGGAAACTACAAAAAATGTTGTTTTTGGCCCCTTTTTGGCCCTTAATTCCTAAACTGTTGGCCCCATAACTCCTTAAATGAATCCCAACCATCTACTTGTGGTATTAAACATTGTGGTACAATTTCAGAGCAATCAAAATACTTATACACAAGTTAATATCCTGAAACTAGAAAAATGCTTGTTTTTGGCCCCTTTTGGGCCCCCAATTCCCAAATGGTTGGGACCATCATCCCCTTAATCAATCCCAACCTTCCTTTTGTGGTATTGAACCTTCTTTAAAACCTCGCAATAAGTTCTGAATTTACAGTATTCAGTACAATAAAATGCAGGAACGATATTTTACGATCTAGACACACAGGGTTTTGCCCTGGTTAGAGCCTCCTCCATGGTCAAATTTTCACCCATGGAGATCCCTGTATTGTGTTTCCATGGACTGTATTTTTGTTGTTTGGGATTGTTATTTGTAATACTAATATGATTAAGTTAACAATATACTGTTTGAGAATCTAATACATTATTAGAATTTTTTCAAAAACCTTCACCAAAAAGATGTACTTGGTAAACAACACTCTGAGCAATATATATCCAACTAATGGTGCAACACCATTTTCATTTTTGTACATAAACAAAAGAAATTACATACATTTATATTTATTCTGAAAATGCTCATAACGAAAAATTACCCTGGATATCCTTTAATGTACAGAAGTCAATACAGCTATTGTTGAATTACAATGTCAGAAGTAATCAACACTACACCAAATCGTGATCATAAACTAGGGATCAACAAGATAAGCCAGAATTTCTATAAAGTTATACTTATATAAATATATTTGTAAATACAACAACAGTCTGGATTTTTTAAACATAAAATAGCTATTGCTTTACTAAATCTACATACCTTGGAGCAGACAGGTAGTATATATTTCTGGCACCAGCCTTCATTCTAGTTGCATATTCAGCCAAACTAACTACTTCACCAGGAAGTAACTTAGAGGACTCAAATCTCAGCAACTTTGCTACATCTTCCTGAAACATTATCCCAATATTGGTTTTAGGAAAACATCTACCTGGATGAATAGCAGACCATTTGGGACTTCCATTGAAATATTTACTTGCTACAGGACCTCCCTGTTTGTTGCAAAGGTTTTAATCGTGCAAACTGTGGTGCTCTCCCTACTCAGGACATCAAATTTAATGCCCCATTATAATGAGATATAGCATATTTATATATTCCAATTCTAGGATTAGTTATTCTATTACTACAGATACATATAATGCTAAAGCATTAAAGCATAATGCTCTAACTGTCAATCAATTACAATTTTTACAATTAGCATCAATCATGATAGAACAATACAATATCATGGTTGCCTGAATATGCATGAAATATTTGCCATTGGACGGTAAGCAACCATCAAACAATCATTATGTTTTATTTTCATAACAACTAATGAATCATAGTTTTGACAAACTATCCTTTAATAAACTTTATATTACAATTAATTACTTATTACAGATCTAGAGGTAAAAAAGAATTTGTAAAAACTTTTTTTAAAATGATCTAACCTTCTGTTCCTGTTCATGGGTGGTAATTATACCCTCTCTGAAGAATAGACCATAATCTTCATAAAACTTCATATATTTTTCAGGATCCTTCTTTGATTGGTCCTGGAAAAACTTTAATAGCCTGGTCGTTAAAACTGTCCTTAGTTTCCTGTTAACAAAAAAAGTAAATCTTAATTGACAAAAGAAATACGCAAGTTTTTTTTATGTTTTGGTTAAAAACTTTCCAGTAAATGTTTAGAAATGATCATATTTGAAGGCAAACATTGAGTATGAAGATAACATTTAAACATGACATATTTAATCACAGGGCTTTGTTATTGTTATTTTGGACTTGTATATTTGCATTTCAAAATTATTTCTTATATCTGATTATGTAATCAATCAATTTAGATGTGGAAATCAACCATGAAATTTGTATAAACTGCTGACACAGAGATATGCCTTGCCTGTATTTTATTTGTATAGTGAAATGAAAATGAAGAAATTACATGGGCAAAACTTTAACGTTTTCACTATGGAAAAATTTCAGTCAATAGACCATGACTGAAGGTCAGGTTTAATAATCTCCATGAAAATTGGATTTGCCAATGCTTATACAAATGTATACCAAATATCACTGACTTACCATTCATGGCTCCCCATACACTGATCTAATCACAAAGCTTTTACAAATTGTTGATGCAGCCAATCCCAAAAACAGAAAACCTAAGACTCCCTTTGCCACTTTGTAGCAGGTGAGACAAAAAACTAATCAAAGTGCTTGTGAGCACTGAAAGGGAAAGATTTCTTTCATTTTGCAATTTTGTTAATTCTTAAATAAAACATTGAATTGTAATTTGCTAGGCAAATTAAAAATTCAAGTTGGAGTTATCATCCTTTGTTCATGATTGTACATTTGTAAGTGAAACCTATCTTTATATTTGGTGGATAGTTGTATCATTGGCAATCATACCACATCTCCTATTTTTATAAGTATTGTAAATCAAATACACATCATATTGTAACTTAAATAATAAAGTATAACATATCATCAATAAATAGCATGATATTGACTGGATAGGATCTAAATAATGATCACTGCACTGCACTATTTTGTTTAAACTATCAAAGGTAGTGATAAACCTTGGAAGATATAGATATCAAGTCAGGGCTGTTCCATAAAATACTATGTCCCCCCCAGGGAAGCCAATTTTTTTAAATTTTATGTGGGTGGTTGTATTTGAAATACCAAAATGCAAAGGGAGTGTTGTTCTAATTTATTTTTTTTTCTGTGGGTGGTGGGGGTTAAAAAAAAAGTGCCGTCCCTGGGGGGGGGGGGGGACATAGTATTTTCTGGAACAGCCCTCAGTACCATAGGGTTTTGATAGTTAAATCTAGATTTATTAAACTTACCTGATAAGAGCGCTGTCCTGCAGCAATTCTCTACTCAAGTTCAATGGAATATCTTCACTATCTACCACACCTATAAATACATACATATATATCATAGAATTGTAAGAGCATACATAAGCTTATATAGTACAATTGTACAGAATTTTTATAACACTACCTTAAAATTTATTATTTCCATCACCAAAAATAAATGATAAACATAAATAAGATCCTCTTCCTGACAATGACATTTAAAAACACATCAAAATTACATTGATTTTATAAATCTTTTAATCATGTTAATCAAGATCTTAAAACTCGAGTTGAAGCTGATACAAACATTAACCTTAGTAGGAAATAGCTTTCAGCTTCAGATATGAAACATCTTTTAAAACAATCTGGAAAGGAAATACAGAACATTTTTTTCCTGAACAATTCAAAATTTTCTCCAAATACACATCTAATGTATTTATGTTAAATCGTACCTTTAACAAATCTCAGCCACCTTGGCAAAACGTTGTTAGCCTTGGACATGATCATAATTTTACGACTGTATAATGAAATCCCAACATCGGATTCCCGACTCAAATCAAAAGTAGCTAAAAAGTAAAAATAATTACATTGTTTAAATTGAATTCAAATTTATTATTTTTAATATACAACATTCATTTTTCAATGTGTACAGTACGTATAAAACTGTCAGCAGTTCATGTTGATAATTTGAAATGAAATGTAAAGCAAAATCAATTTGGTGTTTTGGTATATCTATAGTAATGCTGGAAATATATATTTTCTCTATAAACATTATTCAGGATATTTTACAACTTATTAGTAGAACACAGACATGACAGATATTTAAAAGTATTTTGATTTTTGAATATTGATGTCTAAAATTGTGTATATTAGGCATTAGTGGAGCAAGAACTGATTAACACTCCAAAGCACCTGATTTTACCTCCAGTAATTACTGGGAAAATATTACTCTTTTTATTTCTATAATAATGTTTAAAGGATTATAGTTTTCCATTTGGTCATTGTGGCACACATAAAAAGTAAAATAACAAAAATATTGAACTCCAAGGAAAATTCAAATGGGAAGGTCCCTTATCAAATGGCAAAATCAAAAGCTGAAACACATCAAACAAATAATTTATGATTTGTTTTCCCCGTTGATACCACCTTATTTTTCATGCTCTACTAACTTTAGAATTAACAATACGAGACATGTAGATGAATACATGGAACTCAGAGACCTTTACAAGAAAAATCTTGAATGACACGTATTTGTTACTATTACTTACGTTTATGGTCAGGTACATAAAACAATGCTCTAATGTTAAGTGGAGCATCTATTTTATATTGTAAGTGGTATTTAGGTGAGTCATATAAATTAGTGGTAAATCTGTAGAATTCATGGTGCATATCTTCTGTAATGTCTTTCTGATCCATCATCCATAGAGCCTATAGATAAAAGAAGAAATTTGGCTCAAACCAGTGCTAGGGGCTGTCTTAACCTTGCAGTGAGGTGAGAGTTTTTTTTTCTCCTGGTTGAAGGCCTCACTGTGACTTTGAGATGAAGAACAGCAATAAAAGTTCCTTTGCTTTTTCTGTGTTTTTTTGCTGTGCATGTACTGATTTTGTGTCATGGATGGATACCCCATATCTTTTGTTTTTCTATCTTATCACATTTTGTACTAAGTTCAGCGGCATCAAAAGCTGTAATTAGTAAACAAAGTGACCCCACTTATCAAACATCCAATATGATGTGAAATGTTAAAAATAGACCACAAAATCACATGGCTGGGCTGCACAGATCGTTTATCAAACAATGGCGAATGATATATACTGAATATTCAAATATATGAAAATATCAAATGGGAAAATGGGAAAAATCTTTTAACAACTTCATAATGGAAGCTGCACAACCTCAATAGCAAACTCCAAAGATATTTTGAAACTTTTTGCTGAAAATTACTAAGTTCCCAAGCCTTATGCTTACATTAAGCAATTAAATATGAAATTTTTTTTTGTTAATTCTTTTGCTTAAAATTGTTTTATAGTATAGGCTTACCTGAATTATATTTGCTCTGCGTCCATTAAGAAAAATCGGTACACCAAGAAAATTACTGTATTTCTTAATAACATCTGAAATAGAAAGAGTAATATGTACTAGATTACATCAAATACAGACACATAAGATGTGTTGTTTGAATATAATACAGTACTAGTTTCAAATCAAATAACATTTATTTACAAGTCAAACATTTTTCATACTATTTAAAAAAGTTCTTTTTACCCATTATTTCATTTCTTGTATTATTTGCAAGTTTTCAAAAAGAACTAATATTTACATATATGAAGTTCTAATACTCAGATATGGCATAATAAAACGTAAAAACTCAGATTCTTCAAAAAATTGTAACACAAAGGTTATAACACTGTTACAGGGATTTGTTGACGTATTAAACTACAAATTATCAGGTGTTACTGTTCATCAGCTCACTGTTTGTTATTTTAATCTGAGCATACAAATAATGCTTTATTAAACGTAGACACAAAAAGAAGAAAAGGTGAGTTGTAGGCCACTGAAAAACACATGTGTTCTCGATAAAGTACGTAGTAGTCCATCATGCATTGCAACTCATTCAATGGATTGGTCAATTCTCTAAGGCAATAACTATTGCTTATTAATAGCTTTCCAGTAAATAAATTTATTCTACAATTAATTATATTTAAATATTGAATTTAAAGATTCCTATTTCATAAAGTAAATGCAAATTGTATTAAGCTAGGTTCAAATACATGTAGCTTTTTACTGTCCTATATTTTGCAATTACGAAAAAGACCGCTATCCATGGGACACAGATGATGTATCCGCTTGCATATAACATTATAAAGAGGCATAACTCAAGAACAGTAAAAGTGACACCACCCAAATTCGAACTTGATCTGAGTTTTGTGGAAATAAGCATTGTGTATAAGTTTCACGAGATGTATCTTTTTTCCCCTCAACACTTACGGTAGTAAAATATTAATTTCGAGTTGAACTAGAGGCTCTCAAGAGCCTGTGTCGCTCACCTGACTCTACTTTGGTTTTAGAAATCATGTAAAGGTAGATAAAAATCATAACAGATACAAAATAATGATTGAGGCCAAATTTGGTTTAATATTGGACCCATTATTTAATAAAATATCCTGGTGGCCATCTTGAACAGTAAATCGGCAACAAAGTAGCAACACTTGGTCAGCACCTCATAAGGAACATTCATGCCATGTTTGGTTTCATTCCATTCAGTCATTTTCTAAAAGAAGACATTTGTATGTATTTCCCATAAGGTCCTATGTTAAACTAAGTCCCCCGCTGTCGGCCATCTTGGATGATGGACCAACTGCAAAGTAACAACACTTGGTCAGCACCTCATAAGGAACATTCATGCCATGTTTAATTTCATTCCATTCAGTGGTTCTCTTAAAGAAGACATTTGTATGTATTTCCCATAAGGTCCCATTTTAAACTAAGTACCCGCTGTCAGCCATCTTGGATGATGGACCAACTGCAAAGTAACAACACTTGGTCAGCACCTCATAAGGAACATTCATGCCATGTTTGGTTTCATTCCATTCAGTGGTTCTCTAAAAGAAGACATTTGTATGTATTTCCCATAAGGTCCCATGTTAAACTAAGTACCCGCTGTCAGCCATCTTGGATGATGGACCAACTGCAAAGTAACAACACTTGGTCAGCACCTCATAAGGAACATTCATGCCATGTTTGGTTTCATTCCATTCAGTGGTTCTCTAAAAGAAGACATTTGTATGTATTTCCCATAAGGTCCCATGTTAAACTAAGTACCCGCTGTCGGCCATCTTGGATGATGGACCAACTGCAAAGTAACAACACTTGGTCAGCACCTCATAAGGAACATTCATGCCATGTTTGGTTTCATTCCATTCAATGGTTCTCTAAAAGAAGATATTTGTATGTATTTCCCATAGGGTCCTATGTTAAACTAAGTCCCCTGCTGTCTGCAATCTTGGATGATGGACCAACTGCAAAGTAACAACACTTGGTCAACACCTCATAAGGAACATTCATGCCATGTTTTGTTTCATTCCATTCAATGGTTCTCTAAAAGAAGACATTTGTATGTATTTCCCTTAGGGTTCAATGTTAAACTAAGTCCCCCACTGGAGGCCATCTTGGATGATGGACCGACTGCAAAGTAACAACACTTGGTCAGCACCTCATAAGAAACATTCATGCCATGTTTTGTTGCATTCCATTCAGTGGTTCTCTAAAAGAAGACATTTGTATGTATGTCCCATAGGGTCCTATGTTAAACTAATTCCCCGCTGGCAGCCATCTTGGATGATGGACCGACTGCAAAGTAACAACACTTGGTCAGCACCTCATAAGGAACATTCATGCCATGTTTGGTTTAATTCCATTCAGTGGTTCTCTAAAAGAAGACATTTGTATGTATGTCCCATAGGGTCCTTTGTTAAACTAAGTCCCCCGCTGGCGGCCATCTTGGATGATGGATCGGCTACAAAGTAACAACACTTGGTCAGCACCTCATAAGGAACATGCATGCCATGTTTGGTTACATTCCATTCAGTGGTCCTCTAGAAGAAGTTCAAAATGTAAAAAGTTGACGACGACGACGACAGAAGCCAAGTGATGAGAAAACCTCACTTGGCCCTTTGGGCCAGGTGAGCTAAAAATAGGTGTCTCTATTGTCCAGCTTTAAGCTTTAAGTAAAGCCTGGATATATAAGATTAATTTCTCTTTGTAGAAATCTTAGCCATTAATGTATCAACATAAATTAGTTACCATTAACAATGTTTTCTTTAGCAAAATCATAGCAGTCTCCCTTCAGATGTAGTACAATTTTTGTTCCTCTGTCAACAGACTCAGCTTCTGAAAGTTCATAGGATCCTGTTCTACAAAAGCAAATTAATATTGAGTGTAAATTTTAAATAGATTTCAAAACAATGTTCTGGTCAGAGCATCAGGTATCATCATCAAGGATCTGGAAATTTTTCCACACAATTTCGGTCATTTTGAGATGATTGAAAAGTTGGTGCCCCTTTCCAAATTGTCGATGTCAACTTGACTAGATTCATAGCATCAACGAACTTGTATTGCTGTTTCATCGCATTTACTAAGTAAATGTCTTACCATTTCCATGAAGAACATTTTAGGGAAGGCAATAGTTTAAAATTGAAATGATTTTAATGACTCAAAATGGTAAATCTCTCTGACATTGCTTACGTTTCTTTCGATTTGACAAAAGTTAAAACCGGAATTTGTCGATAAAGTTAAAGTACGAATAATTCTGGATTCATTTCTGGGATTTGTTTTGTTTATCAAATTGACAGGAAATCACAGGCTTTTTATGGCTTTTTTATTCTATTACCTTTAAAAGTGTTTGAATGTAACAGGCAACATTTGCACTCGTTTAATTTAGCATGAAATCAATTTGCATTTTATGATTAAATATTAAATTTGCTGAGGACAATTTTACGCATGCGTATTATATAGTAAATAAAGCACATGAAAAAATACTTTTTTCTCCGTAAATTTAGGTTTAATTTTTAAATCAGATTTGATGATTGTCTTTGCTGAAAAGTAATTAAATAATGAAAAAAAAGGAATACACTTGTCAGGGAATTTCAATTTCTGTTAAAATATTATTCTGAGTTTGTGATCACTGTCAGGAGTGAATTAAAACCACAGGTAAAAAGTGATTAGCGATCATTACCCAATGTTTCCAGCAGGCATTGATATAGATATTAGGAGGGCCCTCAGGATTATCAAACAACTGGAGTGGCAGTTTTATTACAGGAAAGGGATTATAAACATAAAACAAGTGATAACAACTTACACAAGACAGTGCAAAATAGCGATTAAGAAATCCGATTTCAAACATTGAGTCAATGAAATGACCTTAATTACTTCTTTAAAAAAATAAAATTTGTCCTAAATCCCAATTACTCATTTAGGACAAATAGTTTCATCTTAGGACATGACTGGCATATATGACCGTTTCCAGACCCTTGATCATCATTCATGTTTTCTCATTGATATTGTTAAATTAAAAATTTCATCACAAAAACTAGGGTACCAATTCTTCCAGGCAAAGATGATCTGAAATGAACAATCCTGATAAATGTCAATCAAGCAAATTAAATTGTTTTATAAATAGCAAGTTAATAATATTTGACTTTTATTTGAAGCATTTATAACAGTCCAACTAACTGACAATTAATGAACAATTTGAGATTAGTTAAATAATATGAAAATACAGTCAAACCTGCCTTAACGGTCACCTTGATTCAGTGGTCACCTGCCTTTAACAGTCATATACAGATCCTCCTAAATGTTTTTTTTTATATATAATTTATCTCTTTTCAGCATTCACCTGTCTACCACAATCAGCAGTCTCCTAATTTTCTCACAAAATCATTATTTCAACTTAAAACAGTGGTCATCTTAATGTTTTTAACTACCCATATAATCTTGACAGAAAATATATGTGTTCAGTATCGAAGTCAAAAAAAGGATGGGAACCCATGTGTAACCAAGATCCCACAGTAGGTGAATAAGTGAATCCCTTGTGTTCCACTCCTTTTAGTTTCCATCTAAAATCATGTCATAAACTTATTTGTCCTAGAATATGAAAGTTTTCAAATTTACAATGCCGGACTTCACCATTTTATATTCACTGCATGCAAGAACAATAACTCCACTGATTGAAAACACCAAAAAAATTTGCTGCGATCCAGGTAACGGGCGATGTCAGAAAAGGAATTCTTTTTTACATCTTTTAGAAGGTCATTTCTCTCGAGTGTCCACTTTTGACACTTCCCATGAGTGACTGCTCAATACAGGTTTGAACGTTAGTGATCAATATAAAATATTTACCCATCTGATGACCATTTATAAGCAGGTGAGTCTGGGTGAATGTTAGTGATCAATATAAAATATTTACCCATCTGATGACCATTTATAAGCAGGTGAGTCTGGGTGAACGTTAGTGATCAATATAAAATATTTACCCATCTGATGACCATTTATAAGCAGGTGAGTCTGGGTGAATGTTAGTGATCAATATAAAATATTTACCCATCTAATGACCATTTATAAGCAGGTGAGTCTGGGTGAATGTTAGTGATCAATATAAAATATTTACCCATCTGATGACCATTTATAAGCAGGTGAGTCTGGGTGATAAGTTTTAGAAAACACTTCCACTTTTGAAGCAACCATGAACGAGGAATAAAATCCTACACCAAACTGACCAATGATATTACTTGCAACATCACTGCTACCTTGGTCAACATTCTCCAGAAAGGCCTACAATAGATTAGACAATATCATGTTTTATAAGACCCTTCTAATTACAGATCAACCTACCTATAAATGTGATTTCATTGTGTCCCTGTGAAAAAAAACCTCAATTTTCCTTCGTTTGAGTCAATACATTTCAACTATTAAATTCTTATTTTTAATTCATCTAAATAAACTCCTAATTCAAATCATTTTAATTAGTTAATCAACAATAAGTTTTCAATAATGCAAATAAGGTGACAGGATAACAATTTCTATAATTTAAACGGGTGTTTTGATTTTTGCTTGTTATGATCTACAAAATATGTAGGATAACCACACTAGATAATCAAGAATTATTGTCCGTTGAAGAGGGTTCTTCAAGGTTATAAATGTAGTAAAATCCTCATTTCTGGTTATAAGTTGGATTGCCGTCTCTTTCATATATACTCAACATCTTCGAAAAATTCTTACACATGAAATTATGAATATACAGCATTTAAAATACATTAAAGTTCAAGCTTTTATGTTGACCTATATATATATATATACATAGGTATACAAACCTTAGAACCAGACCTTGCTATTGTACCTAAGTTTTCAATTATTTCTTCTTTGGTCATACCAACTCCAGTATCCTGAAATGAAGAGGAAAAGTGAACAAAATCATTTTACTTTATTAATTTACAGATTTATTTCATTTGTTTGAGTCTAGATCGAGTTTCATCAGTTGTACCATTTTGCACCAATTGACTGTTGTTCTCTAGAATCTATACGTATGATCTATCTCATTTCTGCTTTTCTAAATGAGATAGGGAGTCATTTATCATTAAACTAAATGTCTTGTCTATTCAGCATTCAAATATCAGATCAAAAGGCCTAATGTTTGCAAAGTTTCACACATGCACATATTTAAAAGAATAGATTGTGAACACTGAAGGGTAAAGATTGCTTTCATTTTGCAATTTTGTGAATTTTTAAATAAAATATTGAATTGAATTTAATTAGGCAAATTAAAAATTTGAAAATTTAAAAAAATGAGTTGGGAGTTATCTTCCTTTGTTCATGATTATACATTTGTAGTTGAACCTATTTTTATAACAGATTCATACACCATGCATTGATTATGTCTTGACTAGTATGGTAATTCAAATACACATCATATTGTAACTTAAATATCAAAGTATAACAAATCATCAATAAATTGCATGACAATGACTGGATAGGATCTAATTAATGATCACTTCACCGTACTATTTTGTTTGAATTATAAAATGTAGTGATAAACCTTGGAAGATATAGATTTCAAGTCAGTATCATAGGGTGTTGATTGCATTTCATCCAAACTTTACCCAAAAATTAGAAAGACCCTATTATCATGATTATGCCAACACTGACAATATAGAATGACACATTTTTTTGCTTTTTTTTAAATCATAGCTACTGTGATTTTTTTTATTTCTATTAGTGTAAAGACTTGCAATTACGTCATTATTAAAAGTATTGTAAATTAAACACATAGATGTACATATTAATTATACTGCAATCAATATCATGTATTCCATGTAGTTTTTTTACTAAGTTTTCTGCATGGAAAACAAAAGGTTAAAAAAGGTTAAGGTTAATGTTCTTTTCCAATTAGACTAATTTCAAATTAAGCTTTTACTCTTTCCTGTGTTGTACCATTTTTTATTTTTTTGACAATTGTGAAAGAATGAGAGATTATTCATATCAAATCATACACTATGTGTGCAAGTGCTGAGTGATAATAATTTTGTATGTCCATTTTGCCTGTGTCTTTTCAAGAAATATGTCATTTTCACAATGTCCTGCCCTATGTTAAGCTTAATAAGTTAAGCAATAAATGACTAACAATATTGATAAGGGAAACCAAACCTGTATAGTTAACGTTTTCTTTTCCTCATCAGTAGCGATATGAATCTCTAAAGATAGATCGTCTGTAATGGCTTCTTGTTTTGTCACCTGTATGTATCGTAACTTCTCTAAAGCATCACTGGCATTAGATATTAATTCTCTGATGAACACCTGTAAATGTATTCATTCTATAGTAGTATTTTTAGTAGGTTTTTCTAGAGGAGTTGGATTTTGAAAAAAACAGCATACTCACCCAAAGAAAAAATGATATTCACTGCACTAAATATCACATGCTTTTACATGTATAATTAAGGTAAAGTGTTCAATTTACAATTGGTTTTGATAAATAATTGTCATTAAAATAAGTGTTTTCCTCTTGGAATATGGAATAAAACATTCACTGTCATTTTTCTCAGTAAATATGTGGTTGAATTGAGCTTAGAAAAACTGATATTCACTAAGGCCAACAATGAAAGCTTGACGTTATAGCTGTTTGATTCATGAAATAAGGGAAAGTAGCAGTTTAAAATCACAATAGTTCAATACTTTCTTCGACCATGTATTTCTATATTTGCCTTCTTACCTCTTTTTCAGAGTAAAGAGATCGGGCAACAATGTCCAATAACTTCCTTGTCTCTGCTTGAAATTCATGTTTATCTGATGGTCCTGTCAACAAAAATCTGTACATCTTTTAATTCATATAACTAAAGATTATAACAATAATAATATATCATTTTCATGAAATTAGCATTTATAAATTAAAACTTGTCTATATTTCTACCTGCTTTTTTTATAAAAAAGCAAAAGCTAAAACTATTTTCAGATGCTTTTTAACCAAAAAGGTCTAAGGGGTTGATAAAAAGAAGAAATAAACTCCTGAATTTATAGATATTATCGTAAAATTAACTTAGGCGTCAAATGGACCTGTACATTTAAAAAAAAAGAAGCAAATACTAAACAATAGAGAAATCCATAATGCAGTGATACCACATAATGTTAAAAATGTACAGTAATGGCAAAAAAAACCTAAAAGTTTTAAATTTCATTACAACCCCATTGCTTGACTTTGTAATCTGATATCATACATAATGTACTTCTTCTAAAACTGATTTGGAATTTTTTCCTGTGTTGCCTGATATTTAAATATAGATTCCACCACTGCATCAAGTATGTTACGATATTTCTCCACTCGAGACAGTTAAATTTTAATATTTAAAGCCTGAGGCTTGCCGAGCTTTTTCAATAATTAAAATTTAACTGTTGAGAGTGGAGAAATATTTTATACACAAGTTATAGTGGTGGAATCTGTTTCTCTAATGATTTTATAGGATATCTTAAAAAAAGTTTATCCTTCCTTTTCAAAGATTTGCAGAAAGTTGTGTTCTTTAAATGTGACGTCATCAGGCATGGTCGCCTTTTTTCATGATGTCACAATAAGAAATTCAGAAGAAACCAAGAAAATTTGACGTCATAATTAAATTTCAATCAATTATTTTCCAAGAACAAAGTTTTCCGTAAAGATGAGAAATGTTTTTCTCTCATCGATCGAGAAATGTGAAATTAGCATGAAAATTAGAGAACTTGTATTATAAGTAATTTTTTGTTCTGATAAGCCAAAAATTGAAAAATAACTTACATGTAATTCAGCCTCCTTTGATTCACATTTGCTTGTCTTAGAATATGAAATTTCATTATAATGTATGAACGTTAGAAACAGACAGACTTAACAAGAGGCCTATACCTTGTACCTGTATACAATGAATTTCTAGAGTTTTCACCATGCGACCTTTAACAATATCCTGAATGACCTTCCATTATCTTACCTTTAGATCTTTCTGTATCTTTAATAATAGAATGATAATCCTCCTCTACCTCTGCTTCTTGTGTGTCCTCTGTATTGTAACATTGGTTTGTTGTAAATAAGGATCTTGCTTGAAGATGGGAATGCTTTACTTCATAAATAGGAATTGTATTTTTGCCTGCAACAATATTAGAAAAGTAAAATTGAGTATTTTGGTTGACTTTTAATAGACATATATATAAAGAGAATGGATATTCACAGGATACTGATAAATGATTATCTCATGTCTTTATACAAAATGTAGTTCTACAAATTACTGATCCAATGAATCTATTCTACAAATGAGGTTTGCATAGCTTAATCAGACTGTACTAGTACAAATGACCCAATTTTATTGAGAAGAAAGTTGTTATGACAGAAGCCAAATCTCTGGTTCAATTCATTAAAAACTAAGCTAATAAAATGCTCCGCTGGGGCGCAGCTTGATACGACCGCAGAAGTCAAACCCTGAACAGTTGGGGCAAGTATGGACACAACATTCAAGCTTGATACAGCACTGAATTTGGATTGTAATTAAATATTTGACACAGCATAGGTTTCTGACACAGAATGAAAGTGGTCTAAGAACTTAAATATTTTTTAATTTACCTATTCAAACCATATCATTATAATTTGCTTTTATATATAAATCAGAAATAACCAATTTAAAATGGAAAATTTTAAAGAAAAAAAATGGAAAAAAAATCCCCCCCCCCCCAAATTTTTTGAACCCCCTTATGATTCATCACCCCCAAACTCAATCCCAGCCTTCCCTTTTGTTGTATGGTACCTTGCAGTACAATTTCAGAGAGATCCATACACTTGAACACAAGTTATTGTCTGGAAACTAGTAAAATGCTTGTTTTTTTGGCCCCTTTTTGGCCCCAAATTCCTAAACATTTAGGGCAATTACCCCCAAACTCAAACCCAGCTTTCCCTTTGTGATATGGAACCTTGCAGTACAATTTCATAAAGATCTATACACTTACACACAAGTTATTGTCCTGAAACTAGAAAATAGCTTGTTTTTTGCCCTTTTATGGCCCCTAATTACTAAAATTTTGAGGCAATTACCCCCAAAATCAATCCCAGCATTCCCTTTGTGGTATGGTACCTTGCAGTACAATTTCAGAGAGATCCATACACCTGAATACAAGTTATTGTCTGGAAACTAGAAAAATGCTTATTTTTGGCCCCTTATTCCTAAACTTTTTGGGCAATTACCCCCAAACTCAATTCCAGCTTTCCCTTTGTGATATGGAACCTTGTAGTACAATTTCATAAAGATCCATACACTCACACACAAGTTATTGTCATGAAACTAGAAAAATGCTTGTTTTTTGCCCCTTTTTGGCCCCTAATTCCTAAAATTTGGAGGCAATTACCCCAAAATCAATCCCAGCATTCCCTTTGTGATATGGAACCTTATGATACAATTTCAGAGAGATCCATAGACTTACACACAAGTAATTGTCATGAAACTAGAAAAATGCTTGTTTTTTTGCCCCTTTTTGGCCCCCAATTCCTAAAATTTGGAGGCAATTACCCCCAAAATCAATCCCAGCATTCCCTTTGTGATATGGAACCTTGTGGTACAATGTCAGAGAGATCCATACACTAACACATAAGTTATGTCTGGAAGTTACAAAAATGCTTATTTTTGGCCCCTAATTCCTTAACTGTTGGTACCACAACCCCCAAAATCAATCCCCACCTTCATTTTGTGGTATTGAACCTTATGGTAAAATTTCATTGAGATCCATTCACTTAAACTAAAGTTAGAGTGCGAAAACTATTGTGTCTTCGGATGACGACGACGATGACGATGCCAACGTCATACCAATATACGACCACAAAAAATTTTTTGCGGTTGTATAAAAACAACATTACAAGTTCCTTAGTTGGAGATGGGTTTTCCATTTGTTCATATTATTTAATTGACAGCTTGGGTGTCAAAGTCAAACAAACCGTTAAATAACGTATATTACCTCAGCCTAAGGTCATAAATAATCTGTGTATTTCAAACATGTTGGAAATTAAGTTTGGAGTTACTCCCCCCTGTTTTTAGCTTATTACAAATTTGTGCTCCTAAAATATTATCAATCATTGAAAATAGGAATAAAATACAAATTGAATACAATATTATATAAGAATGTTACCTTTAAGGTCAAAACTTTCTTTGAACATACAAGAAAAAGTATATTGCTTACATCATATTGTACATGTGACAGAGTTGTCAAGTCACAACTAGAGATATGAAAATTTTCAGCTGGAGTTTGTTCCTCATAACTGGAGATTTTTTATCGACATATTTATCGACGTTTTCATTGTTGTTTTGATGATAAAGCTACATTCTTCCCCTTTTTTTAACAGTATTACTATTAATGTATTCTCTCTGTATTGTTACCATTTGAATTATTAAAGGGAGGGACGGAAGAGGGCTTAAAAATCGGGAGATTTTGACTCCCACCGGCAGAATCACATGTCTGAATACACAATATACATTCATTACATTATAAATTTTATCTGCTTACAAATATAAGAAGAAATCAATTTTGGTAACATATGCGGTTCTTTTATATAGTTTGGTGTACATTTGTACCTCAAATGGTTGAAATAACCAAAGCTTGCTTCCCCAGCATAATTTTCAAGTAGCACCTGTCTCATACTATAGTATCTAAGGGATGCTAAGCCATACACTTTTCCAACTGCACAGGTTTGTCTCAGAGTACTTTTTGATGTACAAGCTTCATTTATTTCCAATTGTCATGTTGAACCATAATTAGGATTATTAAATATATTAGTGTAAATTATATTCACAGACACAGACCAATAATAAATGAAGGGTTGCTCTGTTAATCAGTCAGAACTCAGACATAAACAAGTTGTTTTTTGTTTTTGACTCACAGAAGTCAATAAAATGCTCCGCAGGGTGCAGCTTGATACGACCGCAGAGGTCGAACCCTGAACAGTTGGGGCAAGTATGGACACAACATTCAAGCTTGATACAGCTCTGAATTTGGATTGTGATTAAATATTTGACACAGCATAGGTTTCTGACACAGAATGAATGTGGTCTAAGAACTTAAAAATTTTAAATTGGACATTCACCTATTATGGTCCAATATCCAAAATCTAAATACATGGTTAGATTCAGCATATCAAAGAACCCCAAGAATTCAATTTTTGATGACATCAAACAAAGTTTAATTTTGGACCCTTTAGACCTCAATGTGGACAAAGTTGATAACGGGCCCAAAAATCAAAAATCTAAATACATGGTTAGATTCAGCATTTCATAGAACCCCATATATTCAATTTTTGTTGAAATCAAACAAAGTTTAATTTTGGACCCCGATTTGGACCAACTTGAAAACTGGGCCCATAATCAAAAATCTAAATACATGTTTAGATTCAGCATATCAAAGAACCCTAAGAATTCAATTTTTGTTAAAATCAAACTTAGTTTAATTTTGGACCCTTTGGACCTTAATGTAGACCAATTTGAAAACGGAACCAAAAATTAAGAATCTAAATACACGGTTAGATTCGGCATATCAAAGAACCCCAATAATTCAATTTTTGATGAAATCAAACAAAGTTTAATTTTGGACCCTTTGGATCTCAATGTGGACCAATTTAAAAACGGGGCCCAAAATCCAAAAACTTAATACACGGTTAGATTCAGCATATTTAAGAACCCCAAGAATTCAACAATAAAACCCCATTGAAATTGGTCAAGAAATAAGCAATTTATACGAAGTATCTTCTTTTGCACAATACTGTGCAATTGAATATTTCTTGCTATTGCGCAATACTGCACAATTGACAATTTCTTGCTATTGCGCAATATTGTGCTATTGGATTCTTGCTATTGCGCAATACTGTGCAATTGAAGATTTCTTGCTATTGCGCAATACTGTGCAATTGAAGATTTCTTGCTATTGTGCAATACTGTGCAATTGAAAATTTCTTGCTATTGCACAATACTTATTATATAATAATTTACACATCCTGTTTGGTGTGTATCTCCTACCATATCATTATTATTTGCTTTTAAATATAAATCAGGAATAACCAACTTAAAATGGAAAATTTTAAAAGAAAAAAAAAGGAAAAAAAGAAAAAAAAGGAAACCCCTTTCCCCAATTTTTTGAACCCCCTTATGATTCATCACCCCCAAACTCAATCCCAGCCTTCCCTTTGTGGTATGGTACCTTGCAGTACAATTTCAGAGAGATCCATACACTTGAACACAAGTTATTGTCTGGAAACTAGAAAAATGTGTTTTTTGGCCCCTTTTTGGCCCCCCAATTCCTAAACGTTTAGATCAATTACCCCCAAACTCAATTCCAGTTTTCCCTTTGTGATATGGAACCTTGTAGTACAATTTCAGAAATATCCAAACACTAACACACAAGTTATTGTCATGAAACTAGAAAAATGCTTGTTTTTTGCCCCTTTTTTGGCCCCTAATTCCTAAAATTTCGAGGCAATTACCCCCAAAATCAATCCCAGCATTCCCTGTGTGATATGGAACCTTGTGGTACAATTTCAGAGAGATCCATACACTTGAACACAAGTTATTGTCTGGAAACTAGAAAAAATGCTTATTTTTTGCCCCTTTTTGGCCCCTTATTCCTCAACATTTTGGGCAATTACCCCCAAACTCAATTCCAGCTTTCCCTTTTTGATATGGAACCTTGTACTACAATTTCAGAAAGATCCATACACTTACACACAAGTTATTGTCATGAAACTAGAAAAATTGCTGCTTTTTTTGCCCCTTTTTTGGCCCCTAATTCCTAATATTTTGAGGCAATTACCCCCAAAATCAATCCCAGCATTCCCTTTGTGATATGGAACCTTTTGGTACAATGTCAGAGAGATCCATACACTAACACACAAGTTATGTCTGGAAGTTACAAAAATGCTTATTTTTGGCCCCTTTTTGGCCCCTAATTCCTTAACTGTTGGTACCATAACCCCCAAAATCAATCCCAACCTTCCTTTTGTGGTATTGAACCTTATGGTAAAATTTCATAGAGATCCATTCACTTAAACTAAAGTTAGAGTGCGAAAACCAATGTGTCTTCGGACGACGCCAGACGACGACGCCAACGTCATACCAATATACGACCGCAAAAATTTTTGCGGTTGTATAAAAAATATATTTATTATAAAAATGTGTTTTCATTTTCAGACTTATTTAAGTCAGAAAATGACAGATCTCCTGACCAAAATTTCTCAATCTCCCGATCTGAGTTTCACAGTCCAATTTTTTTCACATGTATGGAAAAGACTTAATTTTAATTGGTGGCCAAAGTGCACCACCTAGTGACCTATGACATCATAAACCTGTCTGAGAGTTCACAAGGACCTGAGTTATCTATATTTAATCATCTAATTGAACATTTTTACTTAATATAAGATTTTTTTCCTCATTTTGTGTGGTTAAAGATGGTTGCATGGTAAAGTAAATATACATTATCTCCGTTTTTATAGGCTCTCATGCATATTTTTCTTTAGAAGACAAAGCATTGTCTTTCAATGTTGTCATAATTTCATGTAGATGCATGACCTTTTTTAGTTTTTATAAATATGCTTGGGTCTTGAAGTTGACCAATTTTGGTAACTTATCAACTTGTAGGAGTCAATATTTGCAACTTTTTAATTCAGGTCAACTATTTCTTGCTTAACTCTAAATGACTTATTGAAGTCATATTTTGTCTTAAATTAAAGGGAGACAAATCTTGAAACCTACAAATTTAGACCTCTACGCCTCTACAATTCAAAAGCAGATTTAGACTTATTTCTTCTTCTTCTTCTTCCGAATACGGGAGTAGACTCCTAGGTAGGAGTGTAAAACTTCCCGGAACTTGTGTGCTACGTACATATGGACTTAATTTAAAAATAATATGACAAAGAAAAATCAAAAACAATAACATATATACATTATGTACAGTGGCTTTGTAGTTTAATAAGTTGTTGTGGATCCTTCAAATGTTAGAGTGGATATGCCACTTTTGAAGGATTCCAGGGTGTCAGACATACCTATTGCTTCAGGTAGTGAGTTCCAGTCCGAAATAGTGCGAGGATAAAAAGAAAATTTATAGAAATCTTTATTTGTTGATATTTGCCTAAATTTATGTTTCCCCCTAGTACGTCTATCAGATATTGTTAAATTGTCCTTAGGAAATTCCACTAACCCCCAATTTATTTTATATAGCATAGTTAATCTAGCTTTTTTCCTTCTTATTTCTAAATTTTCCCATTCCAATGATTTAATTAAATTTGAAACTGCTCCAGGTGATCTGTCTTTATAATCATTGAAGACAAACCTGGCTGCCTTACACTGTACCTGCTCAACCTGAGTGATGTGTTGCTTTTTGTACAGATCCCATACAGGGGAAGAGTATTCGACGACTGGACGGACAAGTGATGTGTACGTAAGGTTTTTAACCTTACGTGTGCAGTTTTTTAAGTTCCTACGAAGAAAACCTAAGGTTTTATTTGCCTTACAGGTAATATTGTTTATATGTGTTCCCCAATCAAGATCATGGCTTATAGTTACTCCTAAATATTTACTGTCTTTTACTGCTTCTAAAACATGATTGTGCAATATATAATCAAAAGTGGAAGGTTTACTTTTTTTAGAAATATGAATAACATAACACTTCTCAGGATTAAAATTCATTTGCCAGTCCTCTTCCCATTGTACTAAACTAGATAAATCTTTTTGAAGTAATTTGGCATCAGAACTATTATTAACATTTCTATACAATAAACAGTCATCTGCAAAAAGTCTTGCATTGCAAGTTACATGTTCGGGTAGGTCATTAATAAAGAGTAAAAATAATGTTGGGCCTAAAACTGTTCCCTGAGGGACACCAGAATCAACAGCTAATTTTAAAGATTTAACACCATTTAATAGTACCTGCTGTTGCCTGTCAGCTAAAAAGTCATTTATCCAATTTAAATTTTGATTCCTAATACCATAAAAGTTTAATTTCTGGGCTAATCTTTGATGGGGGACTTTATCGAAAGCTTTGGAAAAATCTAAAAGTATAACATCTATTTGGTTACCATATCCCAATGATTTTGCAAGATCTTGTAAACTGATGATAAGTTGGGTCTCACAAGACCTTTTACTTCTAAACCCATGTTGACTATCATTTAATATGTTATTAATTGTAAGATGTTTCCTTATGTTGCTTGTTATAATGTGTTCTAGAATTTTGCAACATATTGCAGTTAATGAAACTGGTCTATAATTAATAGCGTTATGCTTGTCACCTTTTTTAAATATTGGTACAACATTAGCCAGCTGCTTCCAATCAGTTGGGATTTTACCAGTATCAATAGATTTTTGGAAAAAGAATGTCAAAAATGGAGACAATTCTTCTGCAAAATTATGTAAAAAATATGCTGGCAGATTATCAGGGCCAGTGGCTTTGTGTGGATTTAAGTTTTTAAGTAACTTTAATAAGCCATTATTACTAATAAATATGTCTGGCATAGTGGGGTGGGGACTTGTACCTTTATTTGGCATAGAGGATGTATCTTCGGTAGTAAAAGCCTTTTTAAATTGTTCATTTAGGATGTTAGCTTGTGTATTCGGCTCACTATATAATAAGCCATCCTTTCCTCTTAATGGTGAAACACCAGATGTTTCTGTTTTTTTACTTTTTATAAATTGCCAGAAAGATTTAGGTTTTTCTTCTAACTGGGGGCTTATTATTTCTTGCATGTACGTGCTCTGGGCTCTTCTTATTTCTCTTTGAGCAGTAGCTTTTAACTTTTTATATTTATCTTTATGTTCTTGTTTTACCAGTTTTTTTAGCTTTGTTGTAAGCTTTACGTTGTTTATTACATAAATGGTCTATATCCCTATTTGCCCAAGGGTTGGTGTACTTAGATTTAGTTATTTGCTTGGTACATTATCATCTATTATTTTATTACTACCTTCTTTGAATTTATTCCATAATTGGTCAATATTTAAATTTTCATTAGCCTGAGATATAAGTTCAGATATAAAATGAGATGTTATGTCTTTTATCTTTTTAATATCAACCTTTTTCCATAAATAAATTTTATGTTGTGATTGTTTAGATCTTTGGGGCTTGCAGATTGCATCCACTAATACAATATCATGGTCAGATATACCTGGTATGGATTTTATTTTTGTTATCAATGCAGGTTGGCTTGTGCAGAAAAGGTCAAGGATATTATCTCTCCTAGTTGGAAAATCAACCATTTGTTCAATGCCTAAGTTGTTCAGCATATCTATAAATGCTTCATTCAGCTCCTTAGTATACAATGAGCCAGATATATTTTGCTCCGGCCATTTTATGTCTGGAAGGTTAAAGTCACCACCAAGCCAGAAGGTGGTATTTTTAAATCTTAATTTAACTTCATTAATTTCAATGATCATTTGTTTGAGATAGTCTATATCATTTTTATTTGGTGGTCTATATGCAGAAATAATAACTAAGGATTTAGTATCAGTTATATTAATTTGGGCAGCAATAAGTTCTACATTTTTGCTTTTATATACTTCTTGGCAAATAATACCTTTTTTAATGGCGATTAATACACCTCCACCTTCTTTTCCGACCCGGTCGTTTCGCAATACATCTTCAAATAGTGTGTTTGGAAAAATTTCAGAAGATAATACATCTTTGTTTAGCCAAGTTTCATTACCAATCATAAATAATATCTGGTTTACATGTAGATGACGTTAATAAATTTTCAATTTGAGAAACTTTATTTTTACAACTTCTAAAATTGATCTGAAGAACTCTTAATGAGTTTTGTCTATTAATATTCTTATTTTTTAATTGCTTCGTTACTGGTGGTTTTGGTGATGGTGTAGCAACTGGGTCTCCAAAATTTTCATGATTATCATTTATATTGAAGCTTAAGGAAAAAGCTGAACTATCAGAAAGTACTGAATATGAGTTAGGGTTCAAAATAGAATTACCTGATGAGAGGTATGATTGAAAAATGGTTCTAGAGTGATTAGGAGTATCACATATCGGGCATATCCAAAGTGCTGATGAATTTCCAAACTTTTCATACATAGATGGACTTATATTTACACATCCAATATGACACCATTTATCGCAGTTATCACAAACAATAGCATCACTGTCCCAGGTACACTCATGCGAGCAAATAGAGCATGGATAACTGGAGTCATTCAAGTTTGATGGGCCAGGGTTGGTTTCAACCTGGTTGCTTAAAAGAATTCTAATCAAAAGATGAATGTGGCGATCTGATTTGCCAAAAACACATCTATTTTTAAAATTGGACACATGCAAGTGCCAGTAATAAATCTGGGTAGATACCTCAATTGTTGTGTCACATTGAAGGCTGATAGTGATACCCTCATATTTGTTGGATTCTAGTATATTATTTTGTATATTAAACTCATTGACTGTGCTCAGAAAAATAAAAAATGTTGAGCAAATCACGACTAAGCTATGTTTAAACATTTTGACAGAGTCTAAGTGTCACAAAAATATAATCAGTGAAGAGAAGGATGGTGACTCTCATACACATTCATAACATGTTTAATAAGACAGTTAGTAGTTGATGACAAATTAGATCTTCGTTCCGACTCATATTTATGTCTGAGCTCTGACTGTTAATAACGTGTGTTAAGTAAGTGAACTGCGTCATTGCAAATGTCTTATTACCTATGTGAATAACTGAAAATTGCTTTGTGTTCTTCAAATAACGACTCGAACGGGCGAATCGACCAATATTTTGTATTCTCTGAAGGACACACGACCTCATGGAGGCTGCCATGATGAAATATTTAAATTATAATACTGGATCCGAACACGGAAACAAAAATTCCGGAATTTGCATACAATAATAATACGTTCTCGTCTAAAATTAAAATTCTTATTCACGGTCATTTGTCATAAGTCATACTTAATAGGTCGAATTATTGTCCATTAGACAAACGTATGCAAATACGAGAAAAATATAGAAAAATATGTTTTTCTTTTTATCGTACACTTTAATATCGCGAATCTAGAAAACCTGGTGTATGCCGTGAACCTGGGACTATTATACTAACATATACAGGCTGAACCTTCAATCTATAAGTTTATCAGTATTTTTCAGGTCTGAATGCCTGCATAAGAACCAGGTGTATGCAGACCCTTCAGTACATTTTATTTATACATTGTATTTCACAGGTCTGTATATAGATATATGAAGAATGTGGTACGAGTGCCAATGAGACAACTCTCCATCCAAGTCACAATTTGTAAAAGTAAACCATTATAGGTCAATGTACGGCCTTCAACACGGAGCCTTGGATCACACCGAACAGCAAGCTATAAAGGGCCCCAAAAATGACTAATGTAAA
The DNA here is from genome assembly GCF_021869535.1 of Mytilus californianus. Lineage (NCBI taxonomy): Eukaryota > Metazoa > Mollusca > Bivalvia > Mytilida > Mytilidae > Mytilus > Mytilus californianus. The sequence goes on from NW_026262745.1 coordinate 12,403,413, forward strand.
ACCATTCAAACAGGAAAACCAACGGTCTATTCTATATAAAAAACGAGAAACGAGAAACACTTATGAAGTTGAACCACATCAACAAACGACAACTATGCACTGAACATCAGGTTCCTGACTTAGGACAGGTGCAAAAACCTTCACCCTACCTGAAACAATAGTGTAACATCACAACATAGAAAGACACACTATACAATATCAATTGAAATGGCTTAACTCAATCAAAAGACATATTAACAAAAACAAGTGAACATACACTGAACGAATAAATTTGATCTATGACACAATGTAAATACAAAATTAATAAAACAAGGGGGTTAGATGTAAAACAATATCAGAAAGTCAACCATATCCTTGGACAAAATGCCGCCAAATAAAATAACATACACAGAGAAATAAAAATTATTTTGTTGTAAGGTATATACATGGAGTACGGAAATAATTTTTACCAAATAAATAATTTCGTTGTTCCTAGTACAGAACAAAAGTGAAAATTTATCGTCATACTAAACACCTATCAAAGGTGTATGTCTGCATAAGAAGCTGGTGTATGCAAAACGTTCAATTTATTCAACTTGATGTTGTACTTCCCAGGTCTTTGTGCCTCTTCAATGTAATGCATACGAGTCAGGAATGTTTGCTTGCATACGAACATGGTCATTGGTGTTGGCGAAATCCTTTACTTCAGTGGTTGTCCCTCTTGATGCCAGATTTATAAAATTGAACGTTATGACGTTGCCAATGTGTCATCACATTTGGACGTCGCCAGTGCCAAATTCTTTTGACGTCTTTCAGATTTGATTCACCCAGTAGTTTTCTCTTCGTTCATTGATAAAGGAAGTGACCAGTAGACAACTTTGATGATGATATATTGACTAATTATATTGTACATTAAAAGATTAACTATGCAAATGTCCATGCTGTTGACCATATAGATGAATTTACAGTTAATTGCATTTATGCAATTAACATGTTTATAATGATTGCCAATTAATTCACCTATCTTTTCTGTCTGATAAATCTTCCCTCAAAAAGAAACTTTTATTAAGTCGAAACCAAACACAAGACCAACTGCAAAAAGATACTTTTAATCTTGCAAAAGAATATTGAACAGTGTTATGCAAATAAATATTCTCCACCTATCTTTTTTTTTTTTGCTAAATATTTCATATCATCACATATTTTTTTTTAAATACATTGAGGGCATATGTGGTTGGATTTTAACAAACAATGTGCTGAAAGACACAGAATTGTCCGAAGTAAACTTGTTCATTTTTTCATAATCTTGTCCTCGGTTGTTTTTGTTTACACCTAATATGAACATGTATAATATGTTATTTACAAATTAATTTGGTTGAAATAAAATAGCAAATTTCAGGACAAAAATAATATACTTGTGTTTATATAAATCAGAAAATGAGAATGCTTCTCAACAAATATATAACCAAATAAACAAATACATGTGTAACAAACTTGCTTTTATTGGTACCAAGTAGATTGAAATCCAACTATAAATGACCTCACAATATTTATTTTAAATCCATTATCGTAGCCTGTTTTAAATGAAATATATAGCAAAATCATGTAGATGAAGAAGGGTTCTTGTATAACACTGTACACAGGGGTTTTTATACCTAATTTCTTTGGAAGTCGGAAATAAAGGGTCACTTATAATCGTTTATTCTTCTCACATGCAAAAATTGCTGCCGGAGGGACAAATGTGTCTACACCGGCTGTGCCAAAGGGACACATGTGTCCACTCCGGCTGTACCAGAGGGACACATGGATACGTCCATATTTTTAATATATGCAAGCACCTGCTCATTATCTTTCAAATAAAGTAACATTTTGATGACAATGACCGATACAAGGAGTAGGACTGATTATTAACAGAAAATTTTTACCCCGCAACATTTTATTGTTCTTGTCTCAAGTATTTTTCCTGTTCTTGCCTTTGATGTTTCAGACAATTTCAGTAATATGACTGTTAAAAATAAATAACAACTTTTCTAGACTCGGGACTACTGACGATATGAAATTATATATAGATGCTTGCCATGAGTACGTTAACCTATATATACAAGTCTAAATTGAAAATAACGTTCAAACCTATGATTGCGTTGGATAAAACCCGCAATTTTTATACATATGCATGGAAAAAAAATTCTGGGTAGAGGGGTCTAAATACAGCACAAACAACATTTTCCAAAAGACCAAAAAAGTGAAAAAGTATATTTTAACAAAACGCATTTGATTAGCAGGTCGAACAACTGATGTTCTTAAACCCTGCTGACTGCCATTGGCGATTGCCAAATAAACGGATCACCAGATGTAACAAAATGGATCTTATAATTAATTTATTACCAAACAGAAAACAATAAACTTGCGTAAAAGATGGTATACCGCAAACATGAGGTGCAAAAATTTGTACACCATATCCGGATTTCGACAATTAATGTCTCTTCAGTGATGTAAGGAATCGAAACGGTATTTGGAAGGCCATATAATTTACCTCAATTTAGGATAGACTCTTGAATTTTTAAAGAGTATATATAGATGCTTGCCATTTGTATGTTAACCTATATATATATATATATATATATAATATATGCTTGCCATTTGTATGTTAACCTATATACATATAGATGCTTGCCATTCGCATGTTAATATATAATAAAATTGAGAATGGAAATGGGGAATGTGTCAAAGAGACAACAACCCGACCATAGAACAGACAACAGCAGAAGGTCACCAACAGGTCTTCAATGCAGCGAGAAATTCCCGCACCCGGAGGCGTCCTTCAGCTGGCCCCTAAACAAATATATATACTAGTTCAGTGATAATGAACGCCATACTAAACTCCAAATTGTACACAAGAAACTAAAATTAAAAATAATACAAGGCTTACAAAGGCTAGAGGCTCCTTACTTGGGACAGGCGCAAAAATGCGGCGGGGTTAAACATGTTTATGAGATCTCAACCCTCCCCCTATACCTCTAGCCAATGTAGAAAAGTAAACGCATAACAATACGCACATTAAAATTCAGTTCAAGAGAAGTCCGAGTCTGATGTCAGAAGATGTAACCAAAGAAAATAAACAAAATGACAATAATACATAAATAACAACAGACTACTAGCAGTTAACTGACATGCCAGCTCCAGACTTCAATTAAACTGATTGAAAGATTATGTCTTCATCATATGAATATCAGGCACAATCCTTCCCGTTAGGGGTTTAGTATCATACCATCATAACATATATGAGAAGAACATAACCCGTGTCATGCCAACAACTGGTTTTTAAATAAATGTGTTTAGTGCCGATGCAAAGACCCTATAAGTGAATCAATATTAACGCCAAAATATGCAATCTTTAATGACCTGACAACAGTATCGTAACTATATACCTTCTTAATAAGTCTATTTAAAGGTTTTGTTAGCTTCAGAGGTGAATACTGACATTTTTGTGCTTTATAAAGAATATTTCCATAAAAAATTGGATGTGAAATACCTGAACGTATAAGAAGTCTGCATGTTGAGCTATATTTACGAATGATGTCCTTATACCGATGATAAAATTTAGTAAATGTTTTGACTAGTTTGTGATATCGAAAACCCTGGTGTAATAATTTTTCAGTAATACATAAATTTCTCTCGTTAAAATCTAAAACATTGTTACATACACGAGCGAATCGTACAAGTTGAGATATATAAACACCGTAAGATGGTGACAAGGGAACGTCACCATCTAAAAATGGATAATTAACGATAGGAAATGAAAAATCATCTCTTTTATCATATATTTTAGTATTAAGCTTTCCATTAATGATATAGATATCAAGATCGAGGAACGGGCAGTGGTCATTGTTAGTATTAGCTTTATTTAAAGTAAGTTCAACAGGATAAATTTCTTTAGTATACATACTGAAGTCGTCATTATTGAGAGCCAAAATATCATCCAAATATCCAAAAGTATTATTAAATTTGTGTATCAGATGTTGTTTCGATGGGTCTTTGCTGATTTTTGTCATAAATTGTAACTCATAGCAATACAAAAAAAGGTCCGCAATAAGTGGTGCACAGTTAGTCCCCATTGGAATTCCGATAACCTGACGATATACGGAATCTCCAAAGCGAACAAAAATGTTATCTAGTAAAAATTCAAGGGCATATATAGTATCAAAGCATGTCCAATTGACATAGTCTTTTTGTTTATTGCTACTAAAAAATGACCTAAAAGAGTTTGAACATATATATTCACATTCTGACTTTTTAAATGCCCATTTAATTAGGTGTGTGAATTTTTCTTAATGAGAATGTGAGGCAATGTGGTATATAGGGTAGAAAAATCAAAACTTTGAACAGATTCAAAATCACCAATATATGCATGTAATTTATCAAGTACTTCCAACGAGTTCTTGACACTCCAAAAGTAATTAATTCCACTATTTTCGAAGGCCTTATTTGAACAATTTATTATCAGGTTTTTGATTATACCAAGTGTACTGGTAAGAAGAATAGACAATTTAGTAGTGGAACAATGGCTTGAAGACGAAATGAATCTATATTTGTAAGGTGTTTTGTGTAGCTTCGGAAGCCAATACATAGTTGGGACTTTCATTGTATTTGGTTCTGCTTGTAAAGCGGTAGCTAAAAGTTTATGTTTGTTACAGATGTCGTTTTCTGAAAATGGAGTCAGTTGGAATGTTGGTGAATTGGTGATTTCTTTTTTCAGAACCTCAATGTAAAATTTACGTCAAACAATAATAATATTATTAGCAGCTTTATCGGCCGGGACAAAAACAAATTCCTTGGCTAGTTCTTTTAGTTTATGTTTGATACGAGAAATAGGTTTATTGTGGTTATTGTTAAGAGTAAAATGTTCTTTAAAATGTTGAATACGTATATCAACTATGTTCATTACTGAATTAAAAAAAGAGTCCAAAGAATTTTTGTCAGCTTTTTCCCGTTTTATCCATTTCAAACAGTAAGTATGGAGTGAGTCGTGGATGATATTGCGACACTCATTCCAATTAATAATTGACGGGGGACGATATTTAGGTCCTTTACTGAGGAATGATTTTAACTCTCGGTCTTGAACGATGTTAAGATCTCCTGTTATAACATGGGAATTGGGTCCATAAATGTATTCGGAATTACTGCAATTACATGAAGTAGGTCTGAACCAGTGACAACTCTACGACAGATTTTATCCATCGGATCACCAGTGATGGTGATACAAGGCTGAACAAACATTCTGTATACATAATTCGTCTAAATAACAGCCCAACAATGTTAGATCTGTAAATTTGCGGAAGCAAATTTTTTGTTCTTCCCTGGCCGGGATTCGAACTCATGCTACTGAGATATCGTGGCACCAAATCGCCTTGCACTATGCCCGACGCGCTAGACCACTCGACCACCTAGGCCCGACAAAAATCAAGCTTTCGGTGGCCGGATGTTACCTTTCCTCGTCAGTTTTTATCTAGCGTCGTAACACAGTACATGATATATATAGATGCTTGCCATTTGTATGTTAACCTATATGTCTCAATTTTTAAATTTTTTATTGTGTCTGTTGAGTGAAGGCCTGCACTCGGTGTCTCTTTTTTCACTTGAAGGTTGGGTATTAAAAGTAACTAGATTGCTGTATACGTAGCTAATCAAATTTAAAAACACAAAAAAAGTCAAACAGTCTGAAAGAAAGTATTGCTCGTAGTTGTGACGGGGAATAATTGCAGTACTCCTCTTATTCTTTACCTGAAATTAAACAAACCGTGTATTATTTTAAATGATATAATTATGTTACATCATCAACCGAAGCCAAAATGGTAAAATAGTTCAAGATTTAAGGGGCCATATCAACTCATGTTGAAAATTTCTAACTAGATTCGTGTCATTAGAGCGTGTCTCTTCTTTTGTTCTCTACTTACACTTCTTGAATAACATGAATGCAAAGAAATTGGGAGTTCTTTCTGATTTTGAAATGTGAATCATCGCACAAAGAAATAGAGAATAATGTCATCGACTGCGGCCCCATTCAATGACAAAAATTAATGACGAACACACAAAGTACTTTGGTTTTTTTTTCAGTTCAGTATCTATAATTTCGTTTTCCATACTGGCCTAAAAGTTCAGTAAAAATCACATCGATTAAATAATGTAATCTGTTTACTCCGGAAAATACAATTAAGACATTGATATCATTGATGAAAAGTTCAAGTTGGACACAGGTGTTACATGTATGGATAACATGCATAAATTAGAAAAAATCTGAAAAGCTTGCAAGTAAGTATACAGAAATCAGTACACTTTTTTGGGGTTTATATAATTTATTTATTGTGTACATGTATCGTTACTCGTAACGATCCAGGACCCATCATGGGAAAGATCGTTGACTAATATTCGGACGTTTTATATATATATATTTCAATTTAGACTTGTATATGTAAATGCTCTTTTGTTCCGACGTTGGAAAGTTCCGGGCGGAAAGAACTAACTAGCCGAAAAGTTCCGGAGGAACTTATTAACTAGTTACTTTGTTCTTACTCTGGTCTAAAAGTTCCACCGGAACAAAGTGACTAGTTGAAAAGTTCCAACGGAACATATCAACTAGTTAGAAAGTTCCTTTTTGCCAAATTAGTCAAAACCGGAACGAACAAACTAGCCCAAAAGTTCCAACGGAACTTATCAACCAGGCAGAAAGTTCCATTTGGAGAATTGATGGAAAGTAAAAGCGCAACATATTATATTTGAACCTTTCAAAGGGAAACCAAGATACTGATTACAAAAGTCAAATGGAACTTATCAACTAGCCACAAATTCCTCTTTGGCAAATAAGTCAAAACCGGAACTAACAAACTATTCAAAAAGTTCCAACGGAACTTATCAACCAGTCACAAAGTTCCATTTGGAGAATTGATGCAAAGAACCACATGAGGAGGGGGGTATTCTTCCCTCTCTTGAGGGTACTATGAATACTAAATTTGCATGATAATGCAACTTATTCCGTTTTATGTGAGCTATGAAATACAACTTAAATTTTGCATATTTGTCCCGAAAGAAACCCCTTTCAGTGCGTTGGGTATTCTTGTAAATTAATGATTTGCTCTTATATATACTGATACTCATTCTTCCCCCTCTTTCTACAAAAAGGACGAAATATGGTATATTCGGAACGATGTAACTAGTTGTTCTGTTCCGCCAGAACTATTCAAATAGCTACATTGTTCCGGGACTTTTCAACTAGCTCATTTTTTCCGGAACTTTTCGACTGCACTCGGAATAAAACAACTAGTTGGAAAGTTTCATCGGAACGAAATAACTAGCTGAAAAGTTCCGCCGGAACAAAGTAACTGACGGAACATAGTGGCTGTTACAATAACACGGTCTTCCATCTATATGAAAATTTTATTATGTCGAAACCAAATACAAGACCAACTGCAAAAAGATCATTTTAATCTTGCAAAAGAATATTGAACAGTAGCAATATATATTCTCCACCTCCTTTTTTTTTTTTTTTGTTTTTGCTAGATATTTCATATTATCACAAATTTTTTCAAAAAAATATATTGAGGGCATATGTGGTTGGATTTTAACAAACCATGTGTTGAAAGACACAGAATTGTCTAAAGTAAACTTGTTATCTTGGTCATAATATTGTACTCGGTTGTTTTTGTTTACACCTAATATGAACATGTATAATATTTTTTTTACAAATATAATAGCAAATTTCAGGACAACAATAATACTTGTATTTATATTATAAATCAGAAAATGAGAATGCTTCACAACAAATATATAACCAAATAAACAAATACATTTGTAACAAACTTGCTTTAATTGGTACCAAGTAGATTGAAATCCAACTATAAATGACCTCACAATGTTTATTTTAAATCGTAGACTGTTTTAAAAGAAATATATGGCAAAATCATGTAGGTGAAGAAGGCTTCTTGTATAACACTGTACACAGGGGTTTTTATACCTAATTTCTTTTAAGTCGGAAATTAAGGGTAACTTATAATCGTTTATTCTTCTCACATGCAAAAATTGCTACCGGAGGGACACAAGTGTCCACACCGGCTGTGCCAAAGGGACACATGTCCCCACGCCGGCTGTACCTGAGGGACACATGGATTTGTCCATATTTTTAATATATGCAAGCATCTGCTCATTTTGTATATCTTTCAAATAAAGTAACATTTTGATATGACAATGCCCGATACAAGGAGTAGGACTGAGTATTAACAGAAATTTTTTACCCCGCAACATTTTATTGTTCCTGTCTCAAGACAGGAAGCAGGTGACTTTGTTTATATGTAAGTATTTATCCTGTTCTTGCCTTTGATGTTTCAGACAATTTCAGTAATCTGACTGTTAATTAAAATAAATAACAACTTTTCTAGACTCGGGACTACTGACGATATGAAATTATATATAGATGCTTGCCATGTGTATGTTAACCTATATATATACAAGTCTAAATTGAAAACAACGTTCAAACCTACATGTATGATTGCGTTGGATAAAAACCGCAATTTTTATACGTATGCATGCAAAACAAATTTCTGGGTAGAGGGGTCTAAATACAGCACAATTATAAACAACATTTTCCAAAAGACCAAAAAAGTAAAAAAAGTATATTTTAACAAAACGCATTTGACTAGCAGGTCGAACAACTGATGTTCTTAAACCCTGCTGACTGCCATTGGCGATTGCCAAATAAACGGATCACCAGATGTAACAAAATGGATCTTATAATTAATTTATTACCAAACAGAAAACAATAAACTTGCGTAAAAGATGGTATACCGCAAACATGAGGTGCAAAAATTTGTACACCATATCCGGATTTCGACAATTAATGTCTCTTCAGTGATGTAAGGAATCGAAACGGTATTTGGAAGGCCATATAATTTACCTCAATTTAGGATAGACTCTTGAATTTTTAAAGAGTATATATAGATGCTTGCCATTTGTATGTTAACCTATATATATATATATATATATATGCTTGCCATTTGTATGTTAACCTATATACATATAGATGCTTGCCATTCGCATGTTAATATATAATAAAATTGAGAATGGAAATGGGGAATGTGTCAAAGAGACAACAACCCGACCATAGAACAGACAACAGCAGAAGGTCACCAACAGGTCTTCAATGCATCGAGAAATTCCCGCACCCGGAGGCGTCCTTCAGCTGGCCCCTAAACAAATATATATACTAGTTCAGTGATAATGAACGCCATACTAAACTCCAAATTGAACACAAGAAACTAAAATTAAAAATAATACAAGGCTTACAAAGGCTAAAGGCTCCTTACTTGGGACAGGCGCAAAAATGCGGCGGGGTTAAACATGTTTATGAGATCTCAACCCTCCCCCTATACCTCTAGCCAATGTAGAAAAGTAAACGCATAACAATACGCACATTAAAATTCAGTTCAAGAGAAGTCCGAGTCTGATGTCAGAAGATGTAACCAAAGAAAATAAACAAAATGACAATAATACATAAATAACAACAGACTACTAGCAGTTAACTGACATGCCAGCTCCAGACTTCAATTAAACTGATTGAAAGATTATGTCTTCATCATATGAATATCAGGCACAATCCTTCCCGTTAGGGGTTTAGTATCATACCATCATAACATATATGAGAAGAACATAACCCGTGTCATGCCAACAACTGGTTTTTAAATAAATGTGTTTAGTGCCGATGCAAAGACCCTATAAGTGAATCAATATTAACGCCAAAATATGCAATCTTTAATGACCTGACAACAGTATCGTAACTATATACCTTCTTAATAAGTCTATTTAAAGGTTTTGTTAGCTTCAGAGGTGAATACTGACATTTTTGTGCTTTATAAAGAATATTTCCATAAAAAATTGGATGTGAAATACCTGAACGTATAAGAAGTCTGCATGTTGAGCTATATTTACGAATGATGTCCTTATACCGATGATAAAATTTAGTAAATGTTTTGACTAGTTTGTAATATCGAATACCCTGGTGTAATAATTTTTCAGTAATACATAAATTTCTCTCGTTAAAATCTAAAACATTGTTACATACACGAGCGAATCGTACAAGTTGAGATATATAAACACCGTAATATGGTGACAAGGGAACGTCACCATCTAAAAATGGATAATTAACGATAGGAAATGAAAAATCATCTCTTTTATCATATATTTTAGTATTAAGCTTTCCATTAATGATATAGATATCAAGATCGAGGAAAGGGCAGTGGTCATTGTTAGTATTAGCTTTATTTAAAGTAAGTTCAACAGGATAAATTTCTTTAGTATACATACTGAAGTCGTCATTATTGAGAGCCAAAATATCATCCAAATATCCAAAAGTATTATTAAATTTGTGTATCAGATGTTGTTTCGATGGGTCTTTGCTGATTTTTGTCATAAATTGTAACTCATAGCAATACAAAAAAAGGTCCGCAATAAGTGGTGCACAGTTAGTCCCCATTGGAATTCCGATAACCTGACGATATACGGAATCTCCAAAGCGAACAAAAATGTTATCTAGTAAAAATTCAAGGGCATATATAGTATCAAAGCATGTCCAATTGACATAGTCTTTTTGTTTATTGCTACTAAAAAATGACCTAAAAGAGTTTGAACATATATATTCACATTCTGACTTTTTAAATGCCCATTTAATTAGGTGTGTGAATTTTTCTTAATGAGAATGTGAGGCAATGTGGTATATAGGGTAGAAAAATCAAAACTTTGAACAGATTCAAAATCACCAATATATGCATGTAATTTATCAAGTACTTCCAACGAGTTCTTGACACTCCAAAAGTAATTAATTCCACTATTTTCGAAGGCCTTATTTGAACAATTTATTATCAGGTTTTTGATTATACCAAGTGTACTGGTAAGAAGAATAGACAATTTAGTAGTGGAACAATGGCTTGAAGACGAAATGAATCTATATTTGTAAGGTGTTTTGTGTAGCTTCGGAAGCCAATACATAGTTGGGACTTTCATTGTATTTGGTTCTGCTTGTAAAGCGGTAGCTAAAAGTTTATGTTTGTTACAGATGTCGTTTTCTGAAAATGGAGTCAGTTGGAATGTTGGTGAATTGGTGATTTCTTTTTTCAGAACCTCAATGTAAAATTTACGTCAAACAATAATAATATTATTAGCAGCTTTATCGGCCGGGACAAAAACAAATTCCTTGGCTAGTTCTTTTAGTTTATGTTTGATACGAGAAATAGGTTTATTGTGGTTATTGTTAAGAGTAAAATGTTCTTTAAAATGTTGAATACGTATATCAACTATGTTCATTACTGAATTAAAAAAAGAGTCCAAAGATTTTTTGTCAGCTTTTTCCCGTTTTATCCATTTCAAACAGTAAGTATGGAGTGAGTCGTGGATGATATTGCGACACTCATTCCAATTAATAATTGACGGGGGACGATATTTAGGTCCTTTACTGAGGAATGATTTTAACTCTCGGTCTTGAACGATGTTAAGATCTCCTGTTATAACATGGGAATTGGGTCCATAAATGTATTCGGAATTACTGCAATTACATGAAGTAGGTCTGAACCAGTGACAACTCTACGACAGATTTTATCCATCGGATCACCAGTGATGGTGATACAAGGCTGAACAAACATTCTGTATACATAATTCGTCTAAATAACAGCCCAACAATGTTAGATCTGTAAATTTGCGGAAGCAAATTTTTTGTTCTTCCCTGGCCGGGATTCGAACTCATGCTACTGAGATATCGTGGCACCAAATCGCCTTGCACTATGCCCGACGCGCTAGACCACTCGACCACCTAGGCCCGACAAAAATCAAGCTTTCGGTGGCCGGATGTTACCTTTCCTCGTCAGTTTTTATCTAGCGTCGTAACACAGTACATGATATATATAGATGCTTGCCATTTGTATGTTAACCTATATGTCTCAATTTTTAAATTTTTTATTGTGTCTGTTGAGTGAAGGCCTGCACTCGGTGTCTCTTTTTTCACTTGGAGGTTGGGTATTAAAAGTAACTAGTTTGCTGTATACGTAGCTAATCAAATTTAAAAACACAAAAAAAGTCAAACAGTCTGAAAGAAAGTATTGCTCGTAGTTGTGACGGGGAATAATTGCAGTACTCCTCTTATTCTTTACCTGAAATTAAACAAACCGTGTATTATTTTAAATGATATAATTATGTTACATCATCAACCGAAGCCAAAATGGTAAAATAGTTCAAGATTTAAGGGGCCATATCAACTCATGTTGAAAATTTCTAACTAGATTCGTGTCATTAGAGCGTGTCTCTTCTTTTGTTCTCTACTTACACTTCTTGAATAACATGAATGCAAAGAAATTGGGAGTTCTTTCTGATTTTGAAATGTGAATCATCGCACAAAGAAATAGAGAATAATGTCATCGACTGCGGCCCCATTCAATGACAAAAATTAATGACGAACACACAAAGTACTTTGGTTTTTTTTTCAGTTCAGTATCTATAATTTCGTTTTCCATACTGGCCTAAAAGTTCAGTAAAAATCACATCGATTAAATAATGTAATCTGTTTACTCCGGAAAATACAATTAAGACATTGATATCATTGATGAAAAGTTCAAGTTGGACACAGGTGTTACATGTATGGATAACATGCATAAATTAGAAAAAATCTGAAAAGCTTGCAAGTAAGTATACAGAAATCAGTACACTTTTTTGGGGTTTATATAATTTATTTATTGTGTTCATGTATCGTTACTCGTAACGATCCAGGACCCATCATGGGAAAGATCGTTGACTAATATTTGGACGTTTTATATATATATATATTTCAATTTAGACTTGTATATGTAAATGCTCTTTTGTTCCGACGTTGGAAAGTTCCGGGCGGAAAGAACTAACTAGCCGAAAAGTTCCGGAGGAACTTATTAACTAGTTACTTTGTTCTTACTCTGGTCTAAAAGTTCCACCGGAACAAAGTGACTAGTTGAAAAGTTCCAACGGAACATATCAACTAGTTAGAAAGTTCCTTTTTGCCAAATTAGTCAAAACCGGAACGAACAAACTAGCCCAAAAGTTCCAACGGAACTTATCAACCAGGCAGAAAGTTCCATTTGGAGAATTGATGGAAAGTAAAAGCGCAACATATTATATTTGAACCTTTCAAAGGAAAACCAAGATACTGATTACAAAAGTCAAATGGAACTAATCAACTAGCCACAAATTCCTCTTTGGCAAATAAGTCAAAACCGGAACTAACAAACTATTCCAAAAGTTCCAACGGAACTTATCAACCAGTCACAAAGTTCCATTTGGAGAATTGATGCAAAGAACCACATGAGGAGGGGGGTATTCTTCCCTCTCTTGAGGGTACTATGAATACTAAATTTGCATGATAATGCAACTTATTCCGTTTTATGTGAGCTATGAAATACAACTTAAATTTTGCATATTTGTCCCGAAAGAAACCCCTTTCAGTGCGTTGGGTATTCTTGTAAATTAATGATTTGCTCTTATATATACTGATACTCATTCTTCCCCCTCTTTCTACAAAAAGGACGAAATATGGTATATTCGGAACGATGTAACTAGTTGTTCTGTTCCGCCAGAACTATTCAAATAGCTACATTGTTCCGGGACTTTACAACTAGCTCATTTTTTCCGGAACTTTTCGACTGCACTCGGAATAAAACAACTAGTTGGAAAGTTTCATCGGAACGAAATAACTAGTTGAAAAGTTCCGCCGGAACAAAGTAACTGACGGAACATAGTGGCTGTTACAATAACACGGTCTTCCATCTATATGAAAATTTTATTATGTCGAAACCAAATACAAGACCAACTGCAAAAAGATCATTTTAACCTTGCAAAAGAATATTGAACAGTGTTATGCAATAAATATTCTCCACCTCCTTTTTTTTTTTTTTTTTTTTTTGCTAGATATTTCATATTATCACAAATTTTTTCAAAAAAATATATTGAGGGCATATGTGGTTGGATTTTAACAAACCATGTGTTGAAAGACACAGAATTGTCTAAAGTAAACTTGTTATCTTGGTCATAATATTGTACTCGGTTGTTTTTGTTTACACCTAATATGAACATGTATAATATTTTTTTTACAAATATAATAGCAAATTTCAGGACAACAATAATACTTGTATTAATATTATAAATCAGAAAATGAGAATGCTTCACAACAAATATATAACCAAATAAACAAATACATTTGTAACAAACTTGCTTTAATTGGTACCAAGTAGATTGAAATCCAACTATAAATGACCTCACAATGTTTATTTTAAATCGTAGCCCGTTTTAAAAGAAATATATGGCAAAATCATGTAGGTGGAGAAGGCTTCTTGTATAACACTGTACACAGGGGTTTTTATACCTAATTTCTTTTAAGTCGGAAATTAAGGGTAACTTATAATCGTTTATTCTTCTCACATGCAAAAATTGATACCGGAGGGACACAAGTGTCCACACCGGCTGTGCCAAAGGGACACATATGTCCCCACACCGGCTGTACATGAGGGACACATGGATTTGTCCATATTTTTAATATATGCAAGCATCTGCTCATTTTGTATATCTTTCAAATAAAGTAACATTTTGATATGACAATGCCCGATACAAGGAGTAGGACTGAGTATTAACAGAAATTTTTTACCCCGCAACATTTTATTGTTCCTGTCTTAAGACAGGAAGCAGGTGACTTTGTTTATATGTAAGTATTTTTCCTGTTCTTGCCTTTGATGTTTCAGACAATTTCAGTAATCTGACTGTTAATTAAAATAAATAACAACTTTTCTAGACTCGGGACTACTGACGATATGAAATTATATATAGATGCTTGCCATGTGTATGTTAACCTATATATATACAAGTCTAAATTGAAAACAACGTTCAAACCTACATGTATGATTGCGTTGGATAAAAACCGCAATTTTTATACGTATGCATGCAAAACAAATTTCTGGGTAGAGGGGTCTAAATACAGCACAATTATAAACAACATTTTCCAAAAGACCAAAAAAGTAAAAAAGTATATTTTAACAAAACGCATTTGACTAGCAGGTCGAACAACTGATGTTCTTAAACCCTGCTGACTGCCATTGGCGATTGCCAAATAAACGGATCACCAGATGTAACAAAAGCGATCTTATAATTAATTTATTACCAAACAGAAAACATTAAACTTGCGGAAAAGATGGTATACCGCAAACATGAGGTGCAAAAAATTGTACACCATATCCGGATTTCGACAATTAATGTCTCTTCAGTGATGTTGGGAATCGAAACGGTATTTGGAAGGCCATATAATTTACCTCAATTTAGGATAGACTCTTGAATTTTTAAAGAGTATATATAGATGCTTGCCATTTGTATGTTAACATAATTATATATATATATATATATATATATATATATATATTTAAAGATGCTTGCCATTTGTATGTTAACCTATATACATATAGATGCTTGCCATTCGCATGTTAATATATAAGTACGTCTGAACCAGTGACAACTCTACGACAGATTTTATCCATCGGATCACCAGTGATGGTGATACAAGGCTGAAAACACATTCTGTAGACATAATTCGTCTAAATAACAGCCCAATAATGTTAGATCTGTAGTTCTTCCCTGGCCGGGATTCGAACTCATGCTACTGAGATATCGTGGCACCAAATCGCCTTGCACTATACCCGACGCGCTAGACCACTCGACCACCTAGGCCCGACAAAAATCAAGCTTTCGATGGCCGTATGTTACCTTTCCTCGTCAGTTTTTATCTAGCGTCGTAACACAGTACATGATATATATAGATGCTTGCCATTTGTATGTTAACTTATATGTCTCATTTTTTAAATTTTTTATTGTGTCTGTTGAGTGAAGGCCTGCACTCGGTGTCTCTTTTTTCACTTCGAGATTGGGTATTAAAAGTAACTAGTTTGCTTTATCACGGTACGTTTCTGTATACTTAGCTTATCAAATTTAAAAACACAAAAAAAGTCAAACAGTCTGATAGAAAGTATTGCTCGTAGTTATGACGGGTAACAATTGCAGTACTCCTCTTATTCTTTACCTGAAATTAAACAAACCGTGTATTATTTTAAATGATATAATTATGTTACATCATCAACCGAAGCCAAAATGGTAAAATAGTTCAAGATTTAAGGGGCCATATTAACTCATGTGGAAAATTTCTAACTAGATTCGTGTTAGTAGAGCGTGTCTCTTCTTTTGTTCTCTACTTACACTTCTCGAATAACATGAATGCAAAGAAATTGGGAGTTCTTTCTGATTTTGAAATGTGAATCATCGCACAAAGAAATAGAGAATAATGTCATCGACTGCGGCCCCATTAGATGACAAAAATTAATGACGAACACACAGAGTACTTTGGTTTTTTTTTCAGTTCAGTATCTATAATTTCGTTTTCCATAGTGAGCTAAAAGTTCAGTAAAAATCACATCGATAGAATAATTTAATCTGTTTACTCCGGAAAAGACAATTAAGACATTGATACCATTGATAAAAAGTTCAGATTCTGCGCATGACAAGTTTGTACAAACGCATACAAAATTGATATTCGAATATTCGAACATAAGTAATGTGCAGAAATTTTTGAAACATTTTTCAACACAAGGCCTGACTTATTATATGTCGGAAATCCAGTCCGGCAATAAAGCGTCGGGCAGTAAGTCAGGCAAGTTGCAATGTTAAAAGCGTTGACCCGTTCTTGTTTGTCCTTTCTTTCTTAAATTACCTGGTGTTATAAGCTCTTAAAAAGTCAATGTTTTAATCTTCAGCACAAGAGTTATTTTCGCGAATGAAAATATCGAAACCACTGTTGTCGCTTGTCGTAGACGAGATTTTCAGAGACAGAACATTCAATTTACTTTTGCCGTAATATAACGTCACACTGTCGTCATGGATATTACGTCATTGCCTCAATATAAACTTAGACGACCGATGGTTAAGATTAAAGTTATATAGCATTAATTATCTAGTGTATTAAGTTGCAATGTTATGATTTATAAAGTTCACCAATCGCAATTTATGAAACGACATATATATGTGTCGCCTTGGCATTAAACCCCCAAACGACATATATAACGTTATATGCCGACGTCAACAAAAAAGTGTTATTCGTGACGTTGATGTGTAAAACGTCGAAGTAAGATAGCTTGCAGGTACTTGAAAATACCTTAAGTGTTGTACCAATCTAATTAAAATATAGAACTCGGATTTCGTTATACTACATCAGTCAACGGCTTGTAAACGGTTCTAGTTTTATCGATTTGTATAGTGTAAAGTGTTATTGATTGCAAAATTTCATATTCCATATTATCAAAGTTTGATTTCTTGAAATACATTTGATATTTGCTGAAATCATTTAACTAAAAGATGGTTTTATTACGGAAACAATATATTAAAGAAAATGTTAAATATATATATATGAACTCGGAAGTATAGTGGCGAAGTCTGGAATACTTCTTTGTAAATAGTGTCAAAGTCTGGAATACTTCTTAATAATTAAATAGGATTATTTATATCCGACTGTTCAATCGGTAATGCGTCGTCAAACTAGGTGATACTTCAAGTATCAGAAACTATTTAACTATCTAAATAGTCCAAAGAAGCATGCAATACAAATTTAATTCTTTTTTTTTTTTCGATTTCAATTTAATTTTTCATTATTTTTTTTTTTGGTGAAAATATTTTGGCAAAAAGAAAGAAAATTACCAAACATCAGATGGGGATAAGAATCTAGGATTTTTTCTGTTATAGCCTCAACGTGGAATTACTTTTTGTTAGCTTTATGCCTATATATATATACGCGTTTTTTTTCTTCAGTTATGATGGAATGGACACTGCACATGTAATTTAGACAAAGTTGGGATGTAAGAATGGAATTAATAAACATTTTATAATCATTGAATAGCAAAGAAATAAAAATTCCACAGCAAATAAAGGAAACACTGGCATTGAACATTTTACTCGAAGATCTTAATAGTAATAAAACAGACCCACAAACTTTTGTGTAAGCCTGAAGAGACTCAAGAAATCAATACGATACTTTCTTGTAAATCTCTGACTGAAGATCCAAAGAATATGTTACTTCTTTGTAAATCTTCTGACTCAATTAATAGCGAACTTCATTGTAAGCAACCTACTTGAATGGTTATCTACAAAATATAAATAAATAACGTTAATTCATATATCAATCAACTGTCTCATATATATATTAAAAATACAACTATATAATTAAACATGTACAATTTACAAATGCGAAATAACATGAATAAAACACATTTTAAGCTCTAAAACTCCGGCTTCATTTAAATGCAAACCTCCATCTTTTATAGCAAATAAATCTCTTTTTGGAGAACCTTTTAATAGAATCTTCTATAAGACTTAATGAAACTTATTATTTCATCTTTACAAATACCAATTAAGGCTTTATTAATCTCAACAACCCTACTTCCTAACTGAATAAAATCAACTGGTCGCGGTAAAATAGAAGAGATCAAAATACTTATGTCTCTATCTCTATTTCTTATACTGTAGATCAAATTTCTAAATTTACATAAAATAATCTCCGGAGTATGATTTTCTACATCAGTAGTATCAAAATGTAAAATAACATGAGAGCTATGAAAATCAGGAAGATACAAATATTCTTTATCAAACTGAGGCAAACGTAGCACCCCCTCGACGGAAGCTGTGTAGAAAATAGTCGTGAAAAATATTTTTCATTATTTTAAAGATTTTTCCCCTTTTTTTCTGTATAATGTATCTCTACATATTGAAAAATAATATATTTTTTTAAGAAAAACAAATTTTCGTATCGTGAGGGAAAAAAACATGCACAACAATACCAGGCTCAAGCTAGCAGCCACTCGCTAGCAGCCACTATGCTAGCAGCCAGTATTTGGATATGTCTATGAACCCAAAAGTTGCATAAGATTCAAACGTACTCAAAATGTTTTTGTTGATATATAACCAACAACTATCAGTTTTTGATATCTAATTAAGCGTTTGAATCTTATGCAACTTTTGGGTTCATAGACATATCCAAATAGTGGCTGCTAGCGAGTAGCTGCTAGCTTGAGCCTGGTCACAACAATAGATAAACGCTCTGTACCTATTTAAGTAAATGTCCCTTTAAAGTTTCTATGACCAATTGACCAATATACGAACAGGTTTAAGTTTTAAGTTATAATGTTACATAACAACAAATTGTCAGGTAATGTAAAGGTATCGTGTCAAACCAAAAGCCATCAGGTGACATTAACATCCTGTGTACACATGTATTTCCAGAGTTTAGTTTTAATGATAAAGGCGGAAACTCAGTTGAAATCAAACAAAAGAAATGGAACTCTTTGTTAAAGAAGGTCAAAAAGGCCAACTTGGTAAATTTGAAATTGTTTACATCTGTTTCTATGGGCTTTAAAAGTTTAATGAATGTGTCTTATGTAGGATTTTATGCGTCTTATGTATGTGTTTTTACTTAAATTATGGTATGGAGCTTCGAGATATTTGTAAACTTTTAAATTATAGACAAGCTTTTACAAAACGGTCGATTGTGGTAGGTGCAAATTACATGTGGATCATTTTTGTGCATAAGCATAAATTCCGCCGAAAAAATTCCAAAGAAAGATAAAAGACTGATCTTTTTAAAGCATTAATTTGCATCTCTGCCCCCGGCGACAGTTTTTTGGGAAAAAATTCCCAAAATGGGCAATAATTTCATCGAAAAGAGAAAGTCGAGTACACCTTTTTATGTTCAGCCGTGTTTGAGTTGACTATTCTGTCTTGAAAACGTATTAAGGAAAAATATTTGATACAGTCATCATCTCGCTTCAGATTCTATTATTTTTATATATTTAGGCTCTAGGTTGATATAATAACATAAAGAATTTACAGTACTAAAAAATGAAATATATGGGTCAAGTGAAATACCTTTCTAATGAGTTATAACAACAGAGTAGGTGTGTTCGAATAACAATTTTTTTTACTAAAAGTACTTGACGACAGACTTTTCAAGTCAATCTTAAAAATGCATAACTTCAAAAAACTTCATGTTTTGTGAGTGTTATCTAGGGTAATTAGTCTTCAACATCTTAATATTTTTAGTCTGCCCTTCCACGAAATATTTAATTGGGATTTTTTTGAATATTTTTGAACTTTCGAAAATTCCCCCTGACAACCGATTAGACAATGGTTTTAAGTTGATGAAATGCATAAAAGTATATTAAATGATATTCAATAGCTAGTAGATACAATTGTCTTTTAAAATACAACAGGCATAACAGGATCGTAATGATACTATGTAGTATGTGGATAAATTTATCGGTTTTCAAGAGCTAAATTGACAGCGCGTCATCACTACAATGGCTTCCATTTTTACGATTATAAAAATTAGGTGGCGTAATGGGAAGATAATAATGACGAAGTAGAATCCCGACTGGATATACACAAGTTTTCTAAAATGTACAATTATATGATAATTCTCTTTCCCGTGTACACTACAGAAGAAATGTATATCTAGAGACATACATACTTTGTCTCTGGTATATCCTACAGAACTTTAAGAAAATATGAATATTATGAAAAAATCTTTGATAATTTGATTTGTGCTTAAATAAAATTTTGTCCGTCCGTCCGTCCATTCATACGACATTAGATTGACGGTATTGGTGAATCTAGTCTAAGATGAAGTTGGAGTCAGATCAACATGAACCTAAGTACACATGTTCATTATAATATGATCTTTCTAAATTGAATGACAAAATTAGCATTTTGACACAAATGTCACGGTTCACTGAATATGGAAAATGATTGAGCGAGCAAATCATCATAGACAAATATACTTTTTTTTTTAATTCAATTTGTTTACTTTTTATTCTCATTTCTGATCCGCCGTGTGCTATTATATAGCCATTATGTGCTTGGGGTATAGACACTCCGTCTTAATATTTTATTTGCAACAATTGATACCTGTTTACAATCTCAAACGTAAAGAAGACGTCTAAATATGGTTATTTTCCCAACTAGTCGCTTTCCCGATGGTGTAAAATCAGAAGAGGGGGCGCACTTTCATTTATATAAATACATATATGTTAATATATAGTATGTGTTTGAATATAGGGGAATAAATATAGCTCGTTAACAAAGACTGTCCTAATAATAGACACATACAGAATTTCCTCAAACATCATACATCTGACACAGGCTTTTTGAAGATGTTTTGACTTTTTTTCAAATTGCTGGCACGTTATTTTTTATAGAAACTATGCATTTCTTTACTGATTGATATCAATATGCCGGCATTTAGCAAGCAAGCTAGTATGTGCATTCAGCTTCAGACGTCATTGGTGTTGTAGTGCACCCTTTCACTTCAAATGCTGGGCGTCTCTGGTCATTTAAATGTTAAAACACAATATATACCGTACTGGTAGCTAGATTTTCTTTTTAACAGAACGTTGTTTCATAATGTGGTTTTGTGGTTTTCCCATATACCACATTATGATTCTTTGACAAGTTGATTATCATTGTGTTCTTTAGTTGGTCGCTAGCTTGAGTCTGGTTGACCATACTAAAATGTTTATATATTTAGGGGCCAGCTGAAGCCCGCCTCCGGATGCAGGATTTTCATGCTGCGTTGAAGACCCATTTGTGGCCTTGGGCTGTTTTCTGCTCTTTGGTCGGGTTGTTATCTCTTTGACACATTCCACGTTTCCATTCTCAATTTAATGTATGTAAAACTATAATTCATTAGAAAACAGGTCGGTATGCAGGCAATCAGATCTGGTATCTTAAAAACAAATATTCAAGAGTACTTATAACGTATTGTTATCATTAATGTTATTTTCATATATAGATATACGAAGATGTGGTATATGCCTATTATAATATCTGTCTCATTATATTCTGTACAATGCTTCATGTTTGTTGCTTATATTGTCATATCTAATTATAATTGATAATTGTAAATCGGCCTTTGATGGAGAATTGTCTCTTTCGCAATCATACAGTATCTCCCTATTTTGATACAGGTTGGCTATGCAGATATCAGGACTATAATTGTCTCGTAAGTGTTCTAGACAGACCTGTAACTTTGCCGTAGTTTGGCTTTGGGTGGGACTGTTTTGGCTGTGAATAATAGAAATGAAGTTTCTAATATTTTAATATGCCGCAACACCGAAGTCATGTATTACAATTAACAATACATAATAATATATACAAACATAACAAATATAGATAAAGAATAATTGAAGAAGTTTCCATTATATATATATAAATAAGCGGTTGACCTTATGAGGTTAACATCTTAAATTATGTAAATAAGTTGTCCATTTAAACTTGATAATAGAAAGAGAATTTATGTTCTAGTCTATTTAATTAAATATTGCATTTATTGTTTATCTGATATTGACACAACTTTGCATAAACATTTAAACCAAGTAATTTAATGATTTGAATTAACTTTGCTTTTGAATAAATGATAATATAAAAATACTGTATCTTTATCGAGTACTCAGTTTACTGCTTAAAACTTAAATAAAATAGTTCAACTAACCTGTGAATAATAGAAATGAAGTTTCTAATATTTTAATATGCCGCAACACCGAAGTGCCTAGCGTTGGGCGAAACAGGTTTATATAGTACTTTCGTTAGCAATAAACTGAGGCCCATTTAAGTTATTTGTTTAATACTTTTGCTAACAGTTTATAATAATTTCTTGCTAAATTTCCTTCTTTTCTCCTCACATTTTTGTTGTTGGAAACACCCAACTGACCGCTATTTAATATACATGGACATCACGTATTTTGTTTGATGTCTTATTTAATTATTCGTAACTGGATAAAGTTCAATCCATATATCAATTGAATTATCTGTGTATTCGATATGACCGAAGAAAAGTTGCATAACGAACTTGTAAAGTGTTTAACTTAGCTTGAGGCTTGACATGTTATATTGACCTTTAACAACATTTATCTATAGTGACCGTTATAACGTAACTTACTTTATTAAGTATATTTACAAATGAATTTAATCAATTCTTTACAACTTTAATTTCAAGTCGCTTTAATGAAAAATATTCTCAAATTATGGATTGTCCGTTTTACCAAAAATAAAGTAAAATTTATTTCCTCACAATTACCCTCTTCTTAAAAATTTGCTTTGTCCTCAAAGCACACAACAACAATTCTGTAATAAAATGCATGACACAAAATAAGTATATATATGAGATATTGTTCACTTTCGGTAAAATTATTGTCCAAATTTCACTATATTAATTGTTCACATATTTAAATGTCCACACTGGTTCAAAGTCACTGCTGAAATGAATATTAAATGTCCGCACATAGGATTATCTGGAATCTGATAATGAAATATCGTAAAATGTTATGTAACATCCGCTTGGCAACGATAACGGTATTAAAAACACAAGCTATCAATATAAAACTAGTAGATATTAGACATATATAAACAAATTAATTAAACAAACACAAATATATACATAAGACATGAATAGATACTGTTTATTTTTAAACGTCATGCCTTGCTTGACTGCCTATAAATAAGGTTCTAAATTTGGGTACAGATTGTTTTGAAATTCTTGATACTGTGGAATTTTGGGAATTAAAGGTTCTTGATTTTCTTGTAAAGGTGTAGCTAATCCTTGATGTACAATCAATATGTAAGCACAATATGGTTGGTTGATTATTCGCCTTACTTTGAAATAATTAAACAAACCAACTTTGAAACATGTTTTAACTGTTAAGCTTTGTTTTGTCAATTTATTTATGACTTTGAATCCTGGCCACTCAACTGAAAGTTTTCCAAATGGGAAATTACAAATTTGAACGTTCTGAATAGTGACCGGGGGTTGAATATCCCAATAAGAAGGACACAATGGAAATGATGTAACTGGAATGGTAGCACATGATCCTCCTGAAGTAATTTCTAACATTATAGTTGTGTTATGAGATTTATGTTTGAATAGGCAAACTAAAACACAGATTAAAAGTATTAAAATTAAAACTCCTACTATTAAAGATCCATGTACCCAAGTAAATTCTTTTAAAATAGCTGAGTCTAGAAATGATTGTGTAGTTGTTTGTGTGACTGCTTCAAAAAGAAAAGATGGTACTGTTGACTCTGAATGTACATTATGAACTTGTTGTAAAATCAAAAGTGAAGTTCTTAAAGATCTGAATTGTAAAAACATATAAACAAAACCTATAAAAGAAATTCCTCCAATAGTTATTGATGCTATTGCTAAATAACCGTTAGTGTCTGGCCAGTTCGAATCAAGTGTTATTTGACCATCGAGTAAAGGTTCTGCTAAATTTTGAAAAATAGTCTCATCCTTTTTAGCTGATTTAGCAATTTTCTTCAAATTTAAGTGGTCTTTAATATCTGACGCTAAAATTGAATTAAACTTATGATTGTACAATTTAAAATTCGGAATCGATATATTTACTGCAGTTTTGAAATATGTATTGCCAAAATAAGATTTTACCTTGTCAAAACCAAAAAATGCATGTAATAATGCTAAGTTTATTGGATACAATCTTGTACTTTCTTGTAACTTTTCCAGACAATTTACCAAACGAGGATGATATGTTATTGTTGAAGTTTGTAGAGTACAACTACAAGGAATATTTTGAATGCAAAATTGACATCCTGGTAATGTTGATGTTTTATTGGGGCATTTCAAAGTTACCTCTTTAGCATTCGTCAATAAAATTGATGCCGGTGATAATTCAAAAATATTTGGTTTTGTCAATTCTGGTAACAATCTGAAATTACATTGGTCAAAAATTACTGATTTGTTATCATGTAGCAATGCAAAAATACAACTTGACGTTTTAATAGTTTGAATGGGTAACGAAACATCACATGTGATGTACCTATCAAATTCACAATTGTACAAGGTTTCGTAATTAAAAGTTGTAAAATGACGATGATTAGCCGTTATTGCAACATAAGTTGGTAAATCAAGTATTTGAGAAGCTTTTGTTGTATTCTTTTGACTGATAGGATGAGGAAAAGACAAAATCTTGTACAATGTTAAAGCTGATGAAAATGATGAAATTGGAAATTTCATTGTGATATATAACCTTGAATGATGCCTTGTAAAAAAAAATTTGGCATTCTGATAATACATAGATGGTTTGTTTTGAAGTAAATGAAATTGAGGATAATCTGTCTTCAAGATATCAAAGATACCGTTTATTGTCTTCTTCAAAACATGTTCTGGGATTAAATGAGGTGTGATTTTACCATTTATGAGAGACTGAATTGAAGAAAGAGTATTTACTAATTGAACTTGAATTTCATTAGCTTTACTGATTTGTTCGAATGCTACCATGGACAGATTTGTCATCAATATTTCAAAATGTTTATTTGAAGACAAGATTTGATTGGCCAATAGATGATTTAGATTCATGCCTTCCTTTAACTTGTCAAATCTATGATTTACTACTTTCATAAAAGATGAAATGTGTGAACCATGTTGTTCCAAAGCATGACTCATTTGTCTATCTCTTTTTATCAATTTATTTATGTGATTAGCCAAAAGGTTGACATCGTCCATGGTTGCTGTTCCAAAGAAACTTTTACTTAACGAACCAATGAAGGGCAATAAAGCACGAGATTTACGTTTTTGTGGGTTCAAATCTGTTTCTGGAACCATGTCAAAAATTTCCATAAGTGTTCGATGAGTAAATGTCATTGTGTTTTCCTTTAATACATTAACATGAAAAATGATTGAGTTAAATAAATAACAAGTTGATACAGCAGAAGTGCATGCAGGTATGCTTTGAATTGAAATATTACTAGGTAATTCTACTTCAAAAGTGTGAAGCCAATATTCACGTGATAAATATAATGACGGTTGTTTTTGAAAAAGTACACCATAATTTAGTCGGTGTATATCTTCTTCTGCATTGCTTGCTTGCACTGTCATGTGTCCTCCGACGATGCTGAGTGGTAGTATGACCATAACGATAAACATTAACATTAGGTTAAATCGACTGGTTACATTTCCTATAAAAAGAAAAAAAAATAGTGCTAGTCACATAAGTGTTGATCAGACACTTAAATAATTGACAGACACTGAATTTTGAAAAATGATTTTTGAGAAAAAAAAAAATATATGCCAAATAAAATTCACGACGTCGCTTATGAACCAATCGAGTCCAACCAAGTGCACATGTAAATCGTAAATGTTCTATACTGTTCTGCACTTACCTGCATTAGTCTGCCATCAAGGCTTTAGAGGCAATTATGACACTTACCTTCGTAAGATTTGTTTATTCCTGGGATTGATTGAAATAACGATAATTCTGATTACCTTTGCGTTTGCGGCGTTTACCTTGTTGAGTATACTTAATATGATAATCTTCGATAAGATTTTCCGCAATGTTATCGATTGGTTCCCAGGTTGGAGTTGATCCGTCTTTCCATTTGCATTTGTAATGAACAACTCCGTTCATTGTTTTCTTTCCAAGTAGACATTCAACTTCATACGTTGTTTCGTCTACTATTTCTTTGTCAACTTCATTGTTAACCGTGTGTGCGTTATCTGCATTTCGTTGATGATCATCGTTTTCTTCATCATTGTTCTGTGGTGTGACGATTATGTCATCTTGACGTCTAAATATACGTGGGTCGTGATAAATACGTAAATGTTGAGCATTGATCAACGATTTCATTACTTTGCGTGTGTTGCAGTTCATTAAACGATATGTGTGATTTGGTCCCAATTGTGTTATCAAATAAGGTCCGTCTGATTTGTCTTGTAACTTACGAGAAAGTCCTGGGGGGACTTTGTAAACTCGAATTAAAACTTTTTGTCCAACCCTAAAATCTGGTTCCTTTGCCTTTTTGTCATAATGCTGTTTATTCTTTTCTTGGCGACGAGTAACATTGTCTGTAGCTATTTCTTTAGCTATTTTTAATTTTTCGATTACCTCCTGGATATGTTCTTTTGCTTCTTTGCCCATGTTATCTTTTGGTTGTACGTCTACATCGAATGGTAAGTTCATTTCTTTACCAAACAGTAGATAATATGGTGAGTACTCAGTTGATTCTGTTGCTGGTGACATTCTAAAAGCCATCATAATTCCTGGTAATAATTTTGGCCAGTTGTTATGATCTTTGCTACAATATGCTCTTAAACATTGTGCTAATGTAGAATTTTGTCTTTCGACTGTTGAGTTTGTTTGTGGGTGATATGAAGAAGTGTAGTGACGTTTAACATGAAAAATTTCACTAAGCGCGCTGACAAGTTTCGACATGAAAGCGGCTCCCCTATCACTTAGCAAAATTTTGGGACAACCAAATCTACAAAATATTTCTGCATATAAAACTTTTGCTATGGCGTTGGCGTCTTGTGTTTTTAGTGCGAAAGCTTCACACCATCTGGTAAAACTATCAACGACAAGTAACACGTACCTATCTCCGTCTTTTGTCTGTGTGAGCTCTAAAATGTCTATGTGCCATCTTTCAAATGAGTCTGCTATAGGCATAGGTGTCAGTGGTGCTTTATGATTTTGATTTCTAGTTTTTATCCTTTGACATCGGTCACATGATCTTACATAATCATCTACCTGTTGGTGCATTTTTGGCCAATAATACTTTAGTTTAAGTGCTTCGTAAACTCTCTTTGTTGCTAAATGTGCGCCACCGCTTTGACTATCATGATAAGCTAGTAATGCATCATCCCTTAGTACTCTTGGAAGTGCTAGTTGTTGATGTTGTCTTGCTTGTTCTTCTGGTTTCTTTGTTCGTCGTTGGTACCAATGATAAAGAATGCCATTCAGAATACTATATTGTTGAGATTCTACATTGATTTTACGTGCTAATTTGTTATTTTCTGGGAGAGTTCCATCATTCAAGTATGTATAGATGTCTTCAAAGTCAGGACATGCGCGTTGTAACGTACCTATATCATCCTGTTGTTCGACTTGCACTGTCGAGTTATCGTCTTGCACGGCTGCTATGACTGTATCTGGATCGTGGTCATAATAGAAATGCACCTCTGTTATTTCTCCTTTTGTGTTATCAAGTGTGAAAATGTCTGCTGATTTTGGACCATCTTCCATCTGATCTTGATCTGGATGTGTTTCTGGGTATGTTCGCCTACTTAATGCATCAGCACATGTGTTGTCTTTGCCCTTAATATGCTTAATATCAAATGTATAATGTTGTAACGCCATTGCCCAACGTAAGAGTCTTCCTGATTTATGTTTTGTGTTTTGTAGCCAACAAAGGGCTTGATGATCGGTATGTATTATAAATCGATTGTTTGATAGATATGTGTCATGGTTTTTGATTGCGTTGACAATAGCTAAACATTCTTTTTCGGTTGTGTGGTATTTTCTTTCAGCTGCACCTAGCGATCTTCCTCCGTATGCTATAACTCTTGATCTATTTTGGTCGTCTTTTTGTACTAACATATGTCCTATTGCATAATCTGATGCATCACATATAATTTCAAAAGGTTTGTTCATGTCGGCATATGCGAGAATTGGTGATGATGTAAGTCTTGTCTTTAGATCGTCAAATGCGATTTGACATTGCGGTGTCCAACGAAATTGAACATCCTTTTTCAATAATTCTGTTAAAGGTGTAGTGATTTTTGAGTATGATTGAACGAATTTTCTATAGTAATTACACATACCTAAGAAACTACGTACGTCTTTTTGTGTTTTCGGTTCGGGAAATGTTGCAACTGCAGAAGTTTTCTCTGGGTCCACTTTGACACCTTCTTTGGAGATGACATGACCGAGATATTTTACCTCTGTAACTGCAAAACTACATTTGGATGGTTTTAATGTTAAGTTGGCTTTTGAGAGACAGTTAAAAAGTTGCTGTAAATGATCTAGATGAGTTTCAAAATTTTCGCTGAAAACTAGGATATCGTCGACATAACATAGGACAAATTTCCAGTTGATTCCCCTTAAAACTTGCGCCATAACCATTGAAAAAGACGCAGGAGAATTTGATAACCCAAATGGTAGTCTTAGCCATTCATAAATTCCTGATTGTGTTATGAAAGCTGCTTTGTGTCTTGTTTCTGGGTCCATTGGAATTTGCCAATACCCGGAAGCTAAATCGAGTACTGAGAACATGGTTGCTTTGGCAGCGCCTATCGCATCGAAGACACACTCAAGCCTGGGTAATGGAAAATAAATCGATTTTGTTTGCTTGTTGACCTTACGATAATCGATTGCGAATCGATATGACCCATCGTGCTTGCGCACTAGGAGTACTGGAGAAAACCAGTCAGATGTTGAAGGCACAATAATGTTGTTATCTAACATTTCTTGGACTTGTCTATCTATTTCTCTTTGTAAGTGTGGTGGTTGTCGATAAAATGGCATTTTCACCGGATGTGAATCGTGTGTTTCGATTTTATGCTTAAATGATGTAGCTTGGCCTAATTCTTTCAAGTTCGTAGCAAAAACATTCTTGTTTTCATTAAGGAACGTCCGAAGTTGCGACTTTTGTTGTGACGTCAACTCCGCTTTCGATAAATCGAATTCTAAATTGTCTCTGTTTGTATTTTTCGGCTTAGTCTCTATTGTGTTTATGCTTTTAACTTTGGCATTATCTAACGTCTGCATATATTGTGCATCCACGTTAATTGCATTTGCAAGTACATAGCGTCTTGGTAAGTGTACGGTTTTATTTGTTGGATTAATGATTCTAAATACTGACTTACCTTTGTTGACTGTAACTATGCAACGTGCGCCCATTAGCTGCTTCTTTTCAAGATTTGGATTGGGTTCTAATAGTACTTGCTCACCTTGGATTCTTCTTGACACATGCACTGGTAGAACTATCTCGGAATTGGCAGGCAATGCACAAGATTTAATACATCGAGCTAAACCTGAATTAGTCTCAAGTGAACAAATTTTAGCACATTTATCTGATATTTCCATAGATTTTCTAGATAAATTAATAGTTACATTGTTTGTCTCTAAAAAATCTACACCTATGATGAGTGAATGTGGTAAAGTGTCAATGACATGAAAATCAAAATCAAAACATTTGTCTTTTATCTTAATAGTCAAAAATACTTTTCCTAGCACTCTCAATTTTTGTTGTCCTATACCTAAAACTGAATATACATGTGTTTTCTTTAAACTTGGTTTACCTATGAAAATTTTATTTAAAAATGACTGTGATATGCAAGATATGTCTGCACCGGTGTCAACCAAAGCATTTGTTGGTATACTATTTACGAAAACACGAGTTGTGTTTTTATGTAATATTGTCGTTAAGTTGATTTTAGCCGACTTTCCATTGTGCCTATCCTTGGGAAAGCCTTGGACAGGCGCGAATTCCTATCTATGAGGATTTTGATTTTGAGGATACTGATTTTGAGTATAATTATTTTGTTGGTTTTGATGTTGCGAGTATTGATTTTGTGGATATTGATTGTACCTCTTAGCTTTTCTACACACTTGTTCAAAATGACCCTTAACTTTACAAAACCGACAAATTGAATTTTGTGCAGGGCATGATTGTCTATTTAAACAGTACCTACCACATCCTTGACACGATGAACTCGGTGGACGCTGGTAGTTCCGTTGCTGGAAATTGGTTTTCGGTCGTTGGGGATAGTTTTGTCTTTGGTACGGTCCATTTGACTGGTTATTGTTGTGGGCCTGTATGGCTGACATTTCGGCGACGCTACTGCTAAGTTTGTCCGTCAACATGGCCGACAGTCTGTCCTCCATACTGGCTATGTTGGCTACCTGCAAAGTCAGATTTTCAATAGGCTTTGCCGTCGTCATCTGGACCGTTTTCTCCGCAATCGAGGCTGCAGCCAAAAACTGTTGATGGGTCTTTGGTACTTGAGGCATTACTATTGCTGCGAGATCTGGCCTCAATCCTCCAACTAGCATGCTCACCAGGATGGCTTCTGGAACGTTGCTGTCGGAAGTTTGTGCCAGAATTCTATTGATGTAGTCGTCGACCGATTCAGACTGATTTTGCTTTATGTGCTGGAGGCTGTATTCTAAGTTTCGTCTTTGGAATCTCTCCAAAAACGCCTCCTTCAGACGCTGCAGGTTCCTACGAACGCCTTCCTCCAGCGAATAAAACCAGTCTTGAACAGTGCTGGAAACATGCAGTGGGAAAACGCCAACTGTGTCGCTATCCGTGTACCTGAACAAGGTGCAATACTGGATGAAGAGACTCCAAAACTTGATAGGATTTTCACCTCTTCCCTCGAACCTCTGCAGGGTCACGTTTCCCATATGTTTTGGTCCCCGAGATTCAGGTTGGGACGCCTGTGGTACTTGCGGCTGTAATTGGTTTAGCTGCATTTGCAGTTGAAGCTGCCGTTCTAAGTTTTGCACATGCAACTTTAACTGCTGCTTTTCCGGGTCCTCTTGTGATGGTTGTTGCTGCCGCATAGGCACTTGGTCAGGCGTGGAATTGCTTGGCGGCTGTGCCAACGGCTGCAATAACCTTTCTGTCAATCGACGGGTTCTATCAAGCAGGGACGTGCCTTTGTCAGGTGTAGTCCCCCCTGACGCGTCATTTTCCACTGTGGCTTTTGCCTCCGATAACGGACTAGGGTTGGTTGGTAATAAGTTAATGGACTCCGGTGTCGTTGATTTCACCGGTGTTACTGGGATTTTTGATAAATCAGTTTCAGTTTTCTTGCTCCTAAGAAGATAGTCGTTCATAGTGTCTCTGTTTCTATAATTGACAGGAGTTGACATGCTTATTGGGTTTTGTTGAAATTTCGGGACTTTCGGGCCTCCACCAAAATTATCAGGACTATAATTGTCTCGTAAGTGTTCTAGACAGACCTGTAACTTTGCCGTAGTTTGGCTTTGGGTGGGACTGTTTTGGCTGTGAATAATAGAAATGAAGTTTCTAATATTTTAATATGCCGCAACACCGAAGTCATGTATTACAATTAACAATACATAATAATATATACAAACATAACAAATATAGATAAAGAATAATTGAAGAAGTTTCCATTATATATATATAAATAAGCGGTTGACCTTATGAGGTTAACATCTTAAATTATGTAAATAAGTTGTCCATTTAAACTTGATAATAGAAAGAGAATTTATGTTCTAGTCTATTTAATTAAATATTGCATTTATTGTTTATCTGATATTGACACAACTTTGCATAAACATTTAAACCAAGTAATTTAATGATTTGAATTAACTTTGCTTTTGAATAAATGATAATATAAAAATACTGTATCTTTATCGAGTACTCAGTTTACTGCTTAAAACTTAAATAAAATAGTTCAACTAACCTGTGAATAATAGAAATGAAGTTTCTAATATTTTAATATGCCGCAACACCGAAGTCATGTATTACAATTAACAATACATAATAATATATACAAACATAACAAATATAGATAAAGAATAATTGAAGAAGTTTCCATTATATATATATAAATAAGCGGTTGACCTTATGAGGTTAACATCTTAAATTATGTAAATAAGTTGTCCATTTAAACTTGATAATAGAAAGAGAATTTATGTTCTAGTCTATTTAATTAAATATTGCATTTATTGTTTATCTGATATTGACACAACTTTGCATAAACATTTAAACCAAGTAATTTAATGATTTGAATTAACTTTGCTTTTGAATAAATGATAATATAAAAATACTGTATCTTTATCGAGTACTCAGTTTACTGCTTAAAACTTAAATAAAATAGTTCAACTAACCTGTGAATAATAGAAATGAAGTTTCTAATATTTTAATATGCCGCAACACCGAAGTGCCTAGCGTTGGGCGAAACAGGTTTATATAGTACTTTCGTTAGCAATAAACTGAGGCCCATTTAAGTTATTTGTTTAATACTTTTGCTAACAGTTTATAATAATTTCTTGCTAAATTTCCTTCTTTTCTCCTCACATTTTTGTTGTTGGAAACACCCAACTGACCGCTATTTAATATACATGGACATCACGTATTTTGTTTGATGTCTTATTTAATTATTCGTAACTGGATAAAGTTCAATCCATATATCAATTGAATTATCTGTGTATTCGATATGACCGAAGAAAAGTTGCATAACGAACTTGTAAAGTGTTTAACTTAGCTTGAGGCTTGACATGTTATATTGACCTTTAACAACATTTATCTATAGTGACCGTTATAACGTAACTTACTTTATTAAGTATATTTACAAATGAATTTAATCAATTCTTTACAACTTTAATTTCAAGTCGCTTTAATGAAAAATATTCTCAAATTATGGATTGTCCGTTTTACCAAAAATAAAGTAAAATTTATTTCCTCACACAGACATAAAGAAATGATAAATGTCACTACATATCAAATGCTTAGCATTCAATCATACATAATTGCCACAACAAACATGTATCTAGAATAAGAGTTTAGAATCCACTAGGTCTGCATGCAGGCATACAGACCTGAAAAATGCCAAAATAAATGATATTTTAGTTCTACATACACCAGTCACCTTACGGCCTTCAACAATGAGCAAAACCCATACCGTATAGTAAGTTATAAATTTGAGACCTCTGGATGAGCAAATATTCAAACAATAATTATTAAAAAGTGAAAACCAACTTTATGCTTAAAGCAATCCACGAAAGCTAATATGGCAGACAAAAACCAACAATAACCACTCGATAACAGGTTCCTTATTGATAAATTTTTCTTCAATTATTTTAAGTATTAAAAAAACGAAGAAAAAAAGAGCATTCGAAATCCCAACCGGACTTCGTTTAGGTGTTAAAGAGTGTGTCCTCTCTTTAACA
The DNA here is from genome assembly GCF_021869535.1 of Mytilus californianus. Lineage (NCBI taxonomy): Eukaryota > Metazoa > Mollusca > Bivalvia > Mytilida > Mytilidae > Mytilus > Mytilus californianus. The sequence goes on from NW_026262745.1 coordinate 12,437,237, forward strand.
GCCAAACAAATTCAGTTTGGTTCGGAATGTTATTCGATGAAAAACAGATCAAATTTGAAATATATATGAATTATCTTTGACTTCAATATATAGTTCTGAATAATATTTAAGGATATATCTACCTGTAAAAACATTATTTAGGTTGTAACTATCATAAATTTCAAGATATTTTAACACAATGTAAAGTTGACGATTGTCTTAATTGTCATTTGAAGTTAAAGGACTTCAATTCTAAGATTCAAGATTTATTTAATTTTCATTGACCAATCATGGCCCCCAAGTGTCATATATTCAAAATATAACAAGTTCACAATATAACGAAATGCCTCAAAAGGAGCCTATATCGCTCAACGGTTATTTAACGATAAAATTGACTAACATTCCTGTCAGATTGAATAAAACGAAGAATTCAATTTTTAACTATTCAGTTGAGTCATCTACCCATATAGAATTAGGAGAACTTGGTTCGTCAGTCCTTTGTACTGTACAGTTTACTTATATCTGGTATTGTCATTCCAGCTTACGTGTGTGTCAGACAAGGTAGTAAAAAAACCAATCTGATCACGGATATCCTCCAGTCTAATTAAAATATAGTTCTCTGATTTCGTTATACTCATATGTATGAGCACGCGAGTAAAAATAGGTTTAAATTTTAATCAGATTGGGATACCCTCCGACACCATAACTTAATCAACTACACTTGGTTCATTCGGAGTATGATAGGTACAGTGGCGAAACATATCCCGAAGAGCATGAGCACGCACATTAAGAATTTTTTATTATTGATGTTTAAATAGTTCTTTCCTCTATTGCATCTATTGTTGTATCTTGGCTACATTTAGTATTGGTTTTTACCTATAGGATAGACTATGTTATCAAGTATATGGGAGTATAATTTTAATCATCCTTGATAAATAAAGTCAGATTCTGTAGCAATTTAAGAATTTAAAAACTCCATAAAGAAAAATGTTACCCCATCCTTGATAATGACATGTATTGTTTTCTATTTCAACAGTTAAAATAGGCTTGGCCAAAATGTCTTATACAACAAACATCCATAAATAGAAAGAAATATTTTGAGTAAGGCTCATATATATCTATTATTTATCCAAATCCTTTTATGTGAAATGACAACTTCTTCTTAAATAAAAGAACAGAGTTCCAATGTCCCCCGTGTTGCACTTATTTTATCTATCCAGGGGCAATAACTAAAAAAAACCACTTTTTTTTTGTTCTTTAAAACAATTTATAAATAAAAACCGTGCGCGGTGGACAAACAAGTTTTTTTATTGTATACTTAATATTTCAAATAGACCTTCAAGTATACTATAAGTTTTATAAAAAAATGTACCCGTGAGAGCGCTAACGAGGCCATTTTCCATAAATTTAATATTTCCAAGGGTCATAACTCTTTTAAAAAAAGTTGATCGTTCACCATTATTGAATTTGTCCGAGATATTGCTGATATTAACCTATAGTATAAGTTTTATAAAAAATCTGGCAAGAATTGTACCCGTCAGAGCGCTAACGAGGCCATTTTCCATAAATTTAATATTTCCAAGGGGCATAACTCCTTTAAAAAAAAGTCGATCGGCCACCATTATAGAACTTGTTCGAGATATTGCTGATATTAACCTATAGTATAAGTTTTATAAAAATCTGGCAAGAATTGTACCCGTCAGAGCGCTAACGAGGCCATTTTCCATAAATTTAATATTTCCAAGGGGCATAACTCTTTTAAAAAAAGTCGATCGGCTGCACCATTATAGAAATGTCCGAGATATTGCTGATATTAAACTATAGTATAAGTTTTAAAAAAATCATTCAAGAATGGTACCTGTGAGAGCGCTAACAAGACCGGACGGACGGACGGACGGACACACGGAAGGGCACCCGGTATTTCCATGTCCCCCGCAATGCGTTACGCGGGGGACAAAAAATGTTTAAGGAAATTATAAACAATGACGTCTTACACAAGTATAACATGTTAAAACTTTATGGTTTTATGGTGACATAAAAGTTGATTTTTCTAAAAAAAAGTTCCTTTGTGTCAGAAAAAAAATGGACGATGGGCGTTTATCATATTCAAAGCATAACTGTTTGCAGTTTCTAATATGTTATTTTGAAGATTAATGGAATTTAAAAGAGCTATAGTTCTACAGCATTGATTAATAATTTAATGCAGCTTTCAGCTTAATAGGGAATGACCACTGGTATGAAGTTCACAAAATGTTGTCTAAAATGATTTCAAATTTATCCACACATGCACGTATTTCACAAACTTTTTGTATATGCAGTACCAAACGTTCTTGTACTACTCTAGTATACTACATGTGAAGTTTTTTTTAAATTTACGTTCGAACTGATGTGTTCAATGTGTCCTAGTGATCTAATTACACGTTCTTATCTTCGTAGCAATAAATATTTAATATAGCAAATAAATTACTTGTTCCATTCAACATTTCCAATAATTATTTTGTCGATCAACGTTCAACCAGGTTGACAGCCTCTTTGACAAGTACAATTCTCCGCTGTACGTATGTGCACCTTACACATTATAGTAATGATTGAAATCAATAACAATGCGGTGCCTAGAAATCCGGCTATTTTCCTGAAATCATGATCCACAAGTACATGACGAGATGATTAACAATTTGATCGTATCTTATTGATATTGGACATCCAATGTGCTTATATATAATTACTAAATGGAATTGTCGATGGAGGCGGATGTGCATATATGTACGTGTACACAAATGTTACTGCGATAACGGCTCGGAGTCAAACGACGACTTTATACAGGGTAAGGTAGATTAATATTTATGTCTAAAACACAATTATTTTAATAGTAGTACGTAATCATTTTCCACACTGGGCGGGTGCTGTTGTATTTTTTTATCATCGAACTGATATAAGATGTATAAATGAATTGACATTATTACAAAATAAACTGATTCAGAATGTAAGAGCAAACCAGGACCACTATATATATATATATACTCAAGCACTGACTAAAGGGCTTATGAATTCCTTGGAAACATATAATCCACCAGCAGTGGTATCGACTGTAGGGCTTATGATAACCTTGGGTACTAATAGTCAACCTGCAGTGGTATCGACTGCAGGGCTTATGGTAGCCTTGGGTACTAAGTCAACCTGCAGTGGTATCGACTGTAGGGCTTATGATAGCCTTGGGTACTAATAGTCAACCTGCAGTGGTATCGACTGCAGGGCTTATGATACCCTTGGGTACTTATAGTCAACCTGCAGAGTTATCGACTGCAGGGCTTATGATAGCCTTGGGTACTAATAGTCAACCTGCAGTGGTATCGACTGCAGGGCTTATGATAGCCTTGGGTACTAATAGTCAACCTGCAGTGGTATCGACTGCAGGGCTTATGATAGCCTTGGGTACTAATAGTCAACCTGCAGTGGTATCGACTGCAGGGCTTATGATAGCCTTGGGTACTAATAGTCAACCTGCAGTGGTATCGACTGCAGGGCTTATGATAGCCTTGGGTACTACTAGTCAACCTGCAGTGGTATCGACTGCAGGGCTTATGATAGCCTTGGGTACTAATAGTCAACCTGCAGTGGTATCGACTGCAAGGCTTATGATAACCTTGGGTACTAATAGTCAACCTGCAGTGGTATCGACTGCAGGGCTTATGATAGCCTTGGGTACTTATAGTCAACCAGCAGTGGCATCGACTGCAGGGCTTATGATACCATTGGGTACTATAAGTCAACCAACAGTGGTATCGACTTCAGGGCTTATAATACCATTGGGAGTTAATAATCAACCAGCAGTGGTATCAACTAAAGGGCTTACGATACCCTTGGGTACTAATATTCTTCCAGCAGTGGTATTGACGAAAGTGCTTATTATATCCTTGGAGACTAATAGCCAACCAACAGTGGTATCGACTTCAGGGCTTATGATACTCTAAGGTACTATTAGTCAACCAACAGTGGTATCGACTTCAGGGCTTATGATATCCTTGGGTACTAATAGTCAACCAGCAGTTGCACCGACTTCAGGGCTTATAATACCATTGGGAGCTAATAGTTAGCCAGCAGTGGTATCAACTAAAGGGCTTACGATACCCTTGGGTACTAATATTCTACCAGCAGTGGTATTGACGAAAGTGCTTATGATATCCTTGGGGACTAATAGCCAACCATTGGTTGCACCGACTTCTGGGCTCTGGGCTTATATTACCATTGGGAGTTAATAATCAACCAGCAGTGGTATTAACTACAGGGCTTACGATACCCTGAGTACTACGATTCATCCGCCAGTGGTATTGACGAAAGTGCTAATAATATCCTTGGGGAATAATGTCCCACCAGCAATGGTTTCTACAAAGTGGTAGAAAATCAAACGAGCAATTTATAAGTGCAAGCTTTTCTTGATTAATCCTCATCGCGAAAATGCCCAGTGGAAATATTGGGGATGCTGGGCCAACAATTTTTATATATGGCTTTGTAAAAGTCTATAGGGGTTACAAAATATTAAGGAAAAAATAAAAACATGAGAGACGACATCCTTACGGTTTATTGACTTTATGGGGGTCTATAAGATTAACCAAAACTTCCTAAGGTTTTCACTGTTTATCATTCATTTTGGACAAGTTAAAAATAAAACTATACGTATAATAAATCACGACAAGTGTTATGCGGGAAAGGGGGAAGGATAGACTAAGGCCGTTGCCTCCCCTCTCCCTCTGAAGGTTAATGTTGTCGCTCTGCGGTTTATATATATCTGTTCACTATTTTAACTACGACAATTTGGGGAACTGTCGTTCGCGTTCTTTCGAGGCCTCCTGGTGAATAAAACAAAGATGTCTACATATGTTTATTTCGAGTCCAACCATAAGAGTAATTTAATCAAAATACATTAATATGAAATAAAAGAGTTTGATTCTTAAAATGAACTTGAATTAACAATTATCAAAATACTTCATTAATTAATTAAAATAGTTTATTATGATATTTATGGTAACTTTAATAAAGAAAGATTTCTGTTATAAAATTGTTACATTAAAAACAATATTAAAGTTTACGTTTAATTTTTCATTTAACAACATTTATAAGTTTACGAACCTGGTAAATAAAACAAAGATGTCTATATATGTTTATTTCGAGTCCAACCATAAGAGTAATGTTTGATTCCTTAGGGTTTCCTATTTTAAACCCTAAGAACACGTGCTGGTTGGACTTGTTTTATTCACCAATCAAAATGACTTTTAGAATACTTATTTTTATAAGAACAGTTTCTATTGGTTAGATCTCTTTTACCTTATTCACATTTTTACATAATTTGGGGTTACTATTTTTAATTACTTAATACTGACTTATTACCTTGTTTCTACGACCATTAGGGAATCCGATTATTTTGGTTAGATAGAATTCTATGTGAACAATAGAAAAGAATTAATATATTTGCTAAAGGAAATACTTCTAAGAGTTTAAGCTGTCAAACCTTATTTATATCGCTAAGTGTCAAATAGGAAGAATTTCACATCTAATACTTATATATCAAAAGTTATCAAAGTGACCGAGGAGAGGTCAACACCATCGACACAGACGGACGGACATAGCCATCTATGGCACGACAATGTATCCTGTGGTAAATTCCATTAACTAAATAATACGGTATCTATTTACAAAAAATTGTAACGTGACCGAGAGGAGAGGTCAACACCATCGACACAGACGGACGGACATAGCCATCTATGGCACGACAATGTATCCTGTGGTAAATTCCATTAACTAAATAATACGGTATCTATTTACAAGTTTATTCACAAATGTACATTACTTCAGACTTATTGACAAATTATTAGCAACAAAGTTAAAACCTATAAACTTTAAATACAAGTCCTCCAGAATCTACTGATTCAAGACTTCAAGGAAAATCACATCCTTCCAGTATCACAGCTGATACACAATCTGCCAGTCTCTGACCAACTGACCTTTATCATAGAGTTTAATTACTGCATCTCTAGACAAACAAATAGGCATAACTAATTTTATTACCCTACACCCCAAGACATTGCTACTTGTCTTAATTACATCTGACAGTTCAACTTTAACTGCAGATAATAAAACTAGCCATTTGTCAAATTAGCCTTGCGTCATTAATTTTCTCTGTACACAAATAAACAGTTATAAAGCCAATTTAACCAGAGGTCAATATTTACAAAACATTAAAATATTACATTGCCTCCCTCTTTGAAAAACATGTGTCCCACATGTAAACAAAAAAAAACCCAACTTTAACTTATTAAAGTATGGAAGACCACTTTCAAAAATAAAACAAAAATACGCAATAAAATTTAAATGGAAAAATCAAAATGTATCAAAAATCAATTTCAACATTTTAACAATAAAATAAATCAAATAATTCAATCATAATCATGAAAACATGCAATGTTCATTTCAATGTTCATTTTAAATGTTCATAGTTTATAAAGTTCAATTAAAGTTTTAATCAGGAACGAATCTGTTCGGTGGACGTTTCACACGATGTCCGCGACCGTATTCAATATTGTTAGTTGGAAAATTAGACATATCGCACTGTTCATTTTCACTCAATTCAATGTCAGACTCAATGTTATTTTCTTCGATTGCGGTAGCGTGAGACCCGGTGTCTTTTTGAATTACAGTTTTAATTAGCCAATTGTCAAAATCTCCATGATACGGTTTTAGTCTGTTGTAATGAACAACTCTTGGTTTTGACGATTCTAACTTTTGAATGCGGTATACTAAGTCACTAATACTGTTTATAATAAGATAAGGTCCATCCCAATTACACTGTAGTTTCGGACTAATCCCAACTTTTCTCTTTGGATCATGTAACCATACGGCATCTCCAACAGAATACGGTTTAAAATTAACTTTATAGTCATAATACCATTTCTGTTTATCACTGGCATTATTAATGTTTTCTCGAGCAAATTCATGTACATTGTCTAAATATGTTCTTATTTGCATCACATAATCCGGGAGATTATCAAAATTCTCATTATTACTAACAGTTCCGTATAACACGTCAATCGGATGTCTTACATCACGCCCGAATAACATCACATTCGGTGAGTATTTTGTCGTGTCATGTTCCGCGCTACGATATGCCATCATCTGTAATGGAAGTAGAACATCCCAGTTCTTCTGATCTTTATTCACGCATGTAGCTAGCATTGCTTCCATTGTTGAGTTGTAACGCTCAACCATCCCATCAGATTGTGGATGAAGTGCAGTGGTTCTCGTTTTATCCACTCCTAAGAGTTTACAGAGTTCACGGAATAGTCTTGATTCAAAGTTCGTACCGTGGTCCGTGTGAATCTGCATTGGCACACCATAATGGGTCACAAATTGTTCAACAAACACTTGCGCTATAGTTTCTGCTTCCTGGTCGGGTAATGCGTATGCCTCTACCCATTTCGAAAAATAGTCCTGGATAACTAGTACGTATCTGTTATTACGTTCAGAGAGCGGTAATGGTCCCATTATGTCCATAGCAACTCTTTCCATAACAGCTCCTACATTATATGTTTTCATTGGCGCCCTAAATGTTTTTGGAGGTCTTTTTCGTGAACCACATTGATGACATCGACGGCACCATTCTTTGACATTTTCCCCAACGCCTGGCCAATAAAATCGTTCTCTAATTGACCTAAAGTTTTGTTAACTCCCAAATGTCCAGCTGTTACGGCATCATGCAGGTTTGTTAGAATGTCCGTTTTAAAGCTATCTGGAACCACTAGCTGCCATGAAATTTTCTTTCCTGTGTCGTCTTCCCATCTCCTGTATAAGATGTCGTTTCGTATTTCAAGTCGTTTCCATTGTGACGATAATGCCTTCACAACAACGCTTTCCGAGCAGATTTCATGCCAAGTAGGTTTATGATCACTATTCTCCATCAAATTGATAATCAATGCTAAATTTTATCCTCCCGTTGTGCACATTTTATTTCACTATCAGATAAACCATTAATCCAACTATTTGAATTTGACACTTTAGATTTATTATCGCTAATAACATTACACTGTGTGCAAGATACACCATATTTCAATTCTACTTTTTCACAGTGTGAACAATCTAAACACGGCCTTCTCGATAAACTATCCGCATTTGAATGTTTTAATCCAGGCCTATGCACAATTTCATAGTCGTAAGTTCTTAATACTTCTAACCATCGCGCCAATTGCCCCTCTATATCCTTAAATTTAGTAATCCAGCGCAATGAACTATGATCTGTTCGAACAGTAAATTTTCTTCCATAAAGATAGCAATGAAAGTGTTTGATGCTGCTAATCACCGCTAAAAGTTCCTTTCTTGTAGTACAGTAATTAATTTCGGATTTAGATAACGCTCGACTGTAATACGCAATCACCTTTTCATGATCATTTTGAACTTGCGAAATCACTGCACCTAGCGCAGAATTACTACAGTCAGTGTCAAGTATAAACGCCGAGATTTACTTTTAGTAGAGTAGCAAGTATCGAGTTGTAAAAAGTGAGTATCAAGTTGCAAAAAGTGAGTATGGAGTTGTCAAAAGTGAGTATCGAGTAGCAAAAAGTGAGTATAGAGTTGTCAAAAGTGAGTATCGAGTAACAAAAAGTGAGCATCGAGTAGTAAAAGGTGAGTATCGAGTAACAAAAAGTGAGTATCAAGTAGCAAAACGTGAGTATCGAGTTATAAAAAGTGAGTATCGAGTAGCAAAAAGTGAGTATCGAGTTATAAAAAGTGAGTATCGAGTATTAATTAATAACCAATAAACACATTATTTGTAAATAGAATTGTTTTAACAAAAAAATATCCAATTTATTAATCGAATCAAACTGTACAATTTACAACATGGAGAGGGGTGCAGGTTTGATACTGTCGCATTGCGTGCTTCACGCCAACTGTTCAACTGAAGGAATATGAAGTAAGACCTTTGGTTCCATTGCATTTCTGTGATGTAGTTGATTTAAACAAGACTTAGAAGTATGTAGATAAGGAATTAAACTGAGTTGATATATAACACATTTAATTTTATATGGTCGGGAGCCTCTTGCCTTTGTTATTCTTGTATGTTTTTTTAATTCTAGTTCATTTATATGTTTTGGAGTTTAGTGTGACATTCATTTTCACTGATACTAGTACACATTTTGTTTAGGGGCAAGCTGAAGCCCACCTCCGGGTGCAGGATTTTCTCGTTATGTTGAAGACCCATTGGTGGCCTTCGGCTGTTTTCTGTCCTCTGGTCGGGTTGTTGTCTCTTTGACACATTCCCCATTTCCATTCTCAATTTTAGATAATGTTACATTTACTTTAACAGCGAAAAACTCTTAAAACCTTGATCATTTTGCAAATATCCAAAACAGCATACTTCCAAGTGAACAACAATTAAAAAAAAAAGTGAAAAGCAGAATTACAAAAATACCTTATTCCAAAGAAAATTCAAAACAGAAAATATATTCTTAAATGTATAGACTACACGTAATAAGTGTCCTTAAACTGTAAGAGGAAATCTTTTCACTGTTTAGCTCACCCTAGCCAAAGGCTGCTGTGAGCTATTGCCAACACTTGGCTTCTGTTGTCCTCATTTGTAGTTCGCGTTTGCTAATTTTTCATATTTTGATCTTCTTCTAGAGAACCACTAAACAGAATTTTACCAAATTTTCGAATATGTTTCTCTAATTGTCCTTTCTAAGTGTTGATACTTTGTTGTTGATTGGTCAACAAAACATGGCCGCCCTGGTTGATTGTTAAGTACCAGGCTTTGTAAGAACAAGGCAATTTCACAACATGGCTGAAAAAAAACCAACCAACCTAACCATCCTATTTTGAAGTTACTCTCATCCTGAGTTAGAAATGGTTGGTCTTTCTGCGTGTCTGTTAATATTTTTTGGTTAGAATGATAGCAAATTTCGGAGTTAGTTCCCCTTAATTATTAATTTCCAGTGCATTTTAACTTGATTATATCTATTTATACTAGAAAAGGAAAAGGAACTGAATGATATATTTGTGCACTATTACACATTCTCTAAATTTAAATTAAGTAAAGTTGAGAGATTCTCTTTGTTGTGTCTTTTCACCACTGCCTGATTCTTAGGTAAAGTGGCACTTAATGGTGATTGTATGGCATGATGCTACCTTTGAAAAACTTCTTCTGAAGAAAAGGAATGTTCCTATTAAAGTCTTGAGCAAGTTTAGTTTCTTTGGTTCTGAGCGAAAATTGAAAATTGAGTTGGCCTCCACGGAAGGTCAAAGTTTACAAAGAAACACTATGGAAAATCATATTTTGCTTTATTTTTGTCGCAGAAAGCTCGACATAGGGATAGTGATCCGGCGGCGGCGGCGTTAACTAACTTTTCAAAAGCTTTATATTTTAGAAGGTGGAAGACCTGGATGCTTTATACTTTGTATATGGATGCCTCATGTTAAGAAGTTTCCGTCAGTCACATGTCCAATGTCCTTGACCTCATTTTCATGGTTCAGTGACTACTCAAAAAAAAAGTTAACATTTTTTGTAATGTTAAATTCTCTCTTATTATAAGTAGTAGGATAACTATATTTGTTATGTGCGTACCTTGCAAGGTCCTCATGCCGGTCAGACAGTTTTCACTTGACCTCGACCTCATTTCATGGATCAGTGAACAAGGTTAAGTTTTGGTGGTCAAGTCCATATCTCAGATACTATAAGCAATAGGTCTAGTATATTCGGTGTATGGAAGGACTGTAAGGTGTACATGTCCAACTGGCAGGTGTCATCTGACCTTGACCTCATTTTCATGGTTCAGTGGTTATAGTTAAGTTTTTGTGTTTTGGTCTGTTTTTCTTATACTGTATGCAATAGGTCTACTATATTTGGTGTATGGAATGATTGTAAGGTGTACATGTCTAGCTGGCAGGTGTCATCTGACCTTGACCTCGTTTTCATGGTTCAGTGGTCAAAGTTAAGTTTTTGAGTTTTGGTCTTTTTTTCTAATACTATATGCCATAGGTCAACTATATTTGGTGTATGGAAATATTTTATGATCTATATGTCAGTCACGCAGGTTTTATATGACCTTGACCTCATTTTCATGCTTCAATGCTCAGTGTTAAGTTTTTGTGTTTTGGTCTGTTTTTCTTAAACTATAAGCAATATGTCAACTATATTTGTTATATGGAAGAATTGTTAACTGTACATGTCTGCCTGGCACAGTTCATCTGACCTTGGCCTCATTTTCATGGTTCATTGGTCAATGTTTAGTTTTCTTGGTTAATGTTAAGTTTATGTGACAGTTGTAATAAAGCTTTATATTTAGGACTATCAACATAATATCAATGATAAGTAAAGAAGGCGAGATATTTCAGTGTGTGCACTCTTGTTTTAATTTCTAATGGTGTAAGGTGCAAACAAATAATGAAGAAATGACCATAAGAAGGTGCTCATGAAGTATCAGTGTTTCAGTCTTGTTAGCGGGTCCTACATATAAGGTCTCAAAGGGCAAAATGGGTCAATTTTGTCCAATTATCAAGGATAATTTATTTGCGAACAGCATTATTATAGATGTAACCCATGCAAACATACTATATATGTTCCTATCGAGATTTTAAATAAAAGAATTAACTTTGATGTCAATTTGAAATTCAAATGGCCACCGACGAGGTAAAAGTTTACATATAGAAACCCTATGAAATATGAAATTGTGTGTATTTTGCTCTTCTTGTTTTTGATAAATTAGCGATAAAACCAGGGTGGCCGATTTCAGGTTCCTATGAGCCTCTTGTATCACTTTAAAATGGTGTGCTTTTTCCAGTTAACAATTCCCTTTTAAATTTTTGATTTTTGAAAATAATAAGTTTAAGTGGACGACCATTTTATATTCATTGGGGAGGAGGTAGGAGGATTTTTTTTTTGACGTATAGTTTATTTTCACTTCAAGTTTAGTATTTTTAGGCTACAGAACTGAGAACAAGATTCTCTTGAAATATTCAATTATAATTCTTATATGATTTTCATAATCACAAATACTTAAAAGTGATTTATCCGTTAGTTTTTTTCCTTGGTTTTACTTCGATACACCATATTGCCAAAAACTAGTTACCTTAACGATGGTTATTATTATTTTGCTACTCGATACTCACTTTTTGTTACTCGATACTCACTTTTTGTTACTTGATACTCACTTTTTATAACTCGATACTCACTTTTTATAGCTTGATACTCACTTTTTATAACTCGATACTCACTTTTTGCTACTCGATACTCACTTTTTGTAACTCGATACTCACTTTTGACCACTCGATACTCACTTTTTGCTACTCGATACTCACTTTTCGCTACTTGATACTCACATTTTATTACTCGATACTCGCTTTTTACAACTCGATACTCACTTTTTATAACTACTACTAATTTAGTAGTAAACAACAGATGTTGATTTTAGTAGCATCTGTAATGGAGTACTTTCTTAAGCTGGTAAACATTACTGCTGCCTGATTTACATAGTGAAGCAATTTATACAAAATCTTGAAGAACATGTGAAGGCTCTGCAACCTGGGTTATTTTTACAGGAATTAGATCGGACATTATCATGATAATATAACAAACACCTTGTCTTGTTATGTATGTAAAAAATTTAAATAAAATACATAAGGAAAGGATTAAATTTATATCATATTTAATGAACAGTTCCCATAATTAGTCATAGCAGATATACATGTATATGAGACCAAAACAGTATTGTTTACTTACACTTGTACGATCACAAGTTAGAATGGACATACATGATTCCTCCTATTCAAATTGGTGAACCTGTATTCAAAGACCACTTGTATTAAGAGACCACTTTTGCCTTCTCCCTTTAGTGGTCCCCTTAATACAGGTTTGACTGTATATGGAATTCAGAATAATGGGACAGTTGCTATTTCAAGGAAGATGCTGAAAAAGTCATATCACAGACATTTGTCTATACCCATATTAATTAATTATTAATTATATATCAACTCAGTTTAATTCCTTGTCTACATACTTCTTTGTCTTGTTTAAATCAACTACATCACAGAAATGCAATGGAACCAAAGGTCTTACTTCATATTCAATCAGAGGAGGAGAAAATTACAGTTGACCAGTTGGTGTGAAACAAGCATTGCGACAGAATCAAATCTGCACCCTCTCTATGTTGTAAATTGTACAGTATGATTCGATTAATAAATTGGATATTTTTTTGTTGAAACAATTCTATTTACAAATAATGTTTTTGTTGGTTATTAATTTTGCTACTCGATACTCACTTTTTACTACTCGATACTCACTTTTTATAACTCGATACTCACCTTTTGCTACTCGATACTCACTTTTTATAACTCGATACTCACTTTTTATAACTCGATACTCACTTTTTGCTACTCGATACTCACCTTTGACAACTTGATACTCACTTTTTGCTACTCGATACTCACTTTTAGCTACTTGATACTCACATTTTATTACTCGACACTCGCTTTTTGCAACTCGATACTCACTTTTTATAACTCGATACTTGCTACTCGACAAAAAGAAATCCTCATAAACTCCAAACCAGACGGATCCGGATACGCTAAAATCGGCGGACTAGAGAGTTTTGATTTCATAATGTTGAATGTTTCTTCGCATAGATCTGTCCATTCAAACAATGTCTGCTTTTCAGTAAGCTTATTCAATGGTCGTGCATATTTTGCAAAATCAAAGATAAATCGTCGGTAATACGAGCATATTCCAAGAAAGGCCCGTACTTCTTTTACTGTTATCGGTCTAGGCCAATTACTGATGGCCTCAATCTTCGACGGATCAGCGCGAACACCATCTTTAGAAACAACATGTCCCAAGTAGTTAACACTCTTTTGAAACAACGTACATTTCTTCGGATTGAGTTTTAACCCTGACATACGCAAACGGTCAAACACTTCTTGTAGTCTCTGTAGTGAAGATTCAAATTCCGTTCCGAAGACAATAATATCATCTAAATATACCAAGCAAGTTTTCCATGAAAGGCCTTTTAAAACTTTGTTCATTAGTCTCTCAAACGTTGCAGGTGCGTTACAAAGACCCATTAGCATTACTTTGAATTGGTATAGTCCATTTTCTGTCACAAAGGCAGTTTTCTCACGGTCGTTTTCATCACATTTTACTTGAAAATATCCACTTTGAAGATCAAGTACATGGAACCATTCTGCTCCGGACAACGCATCTAGTTTATCATCTATACGAGAAACCGGAAATGAATCTTTCTTTGTGATATCATTGAGCTTGCGATAGTCTAAACATATCCGCGTAGAACCATCTTTTTTTCTTAGGGGACTAGGGGTGATGACCATGGGCTCTCGGACGGTTCAATGATGTCACTGCGCAACATGTTATCTATCTGAGAAGCTAGTTCAGATCTTTGAGCAAATGGCAATCGACGCGGTTTTTGGCGAATCGGGTCTGTATTTTGAGTATTAATTTTATGCGTTACAATATCGGTACGTCCTATGTCCCACTTATCTGGCAAATACACTTTGATTCATCAAAAGTAAGGCTCTGAGTCTTTCTCTCTGGTTTTCATTTAAATGTACACATGAGCTTGTATATAAACTAGTTAAATGTTTAGGAATATCTTCTGTTGACAATTCTTGAGAATAAACTGACTCATTAAGTATGGTTACTGCTTCACATGTCGCTGCAATTGAATTTGCATATACTTTACAGACTTATCTGTTGCGTTCAATACTCGCATCGGAACAACATCTGATGATGAATTCACTACTGTTTTAGCCAACAGGAGCTGATGTTTCTCCACAAATTTATCTGAAGCTACTAACATGCTACAATCTGGAGCATAACCAATATCAATAACTTTCCCCGGAATAATCTGCTCGACACCCGGCGGAATAACTGTTGTTTCTGACACAGCAACCCGACAACATCGCACACCTTGTGTATTTACTACTGCACAAGATATCTGTTCTTTGTTAACAGTCATAATGATTGTATTGTTAGCCACATCAATGCAACACATATTTTGTTTCATGAAGTCAAAACCGATAATACAGTCTATATCTTCATCTATATCAGCTACCCACACATCGTGTGTGAGAAGTGTCCTTCCAATTTTAACGTTCATTTTACCAATTCCTCTTACTTCAACTGGTTTACCGTCGGCAAGTTTCATGTTTGTACGTGTTGGACGCAACACCACTTTGTTTCCATCGGACAGAGAATCGTATACCTTACTGTTCAAAATTGTCACATTTGCACCTGTATCTACTAAACATTGGATGTTTTTACCTTGAAATTTACCAGAAATATACATTCCTCCATCGCCACTCGCTACACGACCGGTTCTAACTCGGTCTTTTTGTTGATAATTTGTGTTACTTTTGTCATATTTAGGACAATTTCTTCTGATATGGCCTGTCTCTCCACAAGTCCAACATCCTCTTTTTCCCGGCTTGTTGTTATTGTTATTAAATCCGCTTCTCTGTTGACTCATACCGCTCTTAAGAAACTGAAACTCACGTCGAAGTTCCTCTCCCACATCATATAGTGTTTTGATTTGACCAGACACTTCTGAACTTTCCGATATAGCAAAATTCCGAACTCTTGAAAGTTTGTCCCTCTGTTTATCCGCAATATAAAAAGCCTCAAGCTCAACAGCCAACTTAACTGCATCATCTAGTGTCGTTGGGTGAGCTTGATGTATACGCAACCGTGTATCCGCGTCATCTAATGCATCAATGAACTGATCTCGGCTCAACATCTCTTGTAGTTCCAATTGGGCTTTGGGATATGCTTTACGGCTTAGTCTCTTGATATGTTGCGCCAATTCAGGCAATTCTTGATCTCTTCTTTTAAGGATATTCTTAAGCTGCACACGGAAAAGCTCTGTTCTGTTTTCGGTTCCAAATCTACTTGTTAATGCTGCACATATCGATTGATAATCTTTACGCTTTATCGGATCAATATTGGCTAAAACACTTTGCGCATTCCCACTTAGACTTGTTGCAAGAAACATTGCTTTCTGATTATCCGCCCAACAATTTAATTCGGATATCATTTCAAAACTGAATTTTATAATCTTCCCAAGAAACAGAACCATCATATTTAGAGGGTCGGACAACTGGCTTTTCAGATCCCATATGCTTATGTGAATTCGATCCTTGATTACGAGAAGGTTGGAACACAGATGGAATTGATGATCTTTTCGGGGTCGGAGCACTTAACTTGAACTTAATCCTATCCCTGTATCCATTGATCTTGAGATTTACTTTTAGTAGAGTAGCAAGTATCGAGTTGTAAAAAGTGAGTATCAAGTTGCAAAAAGTGAGTATGGAGTTGTCAAAAGTGAGTATCGAGTAGCAAAAAGTGAGTATAGAGTTGTCAAAAGTGAGTATCGAGTAACAAAAAGTGAGCATCGAGTAGTAAAAGGTGAGTATCGAGTAACAAAAAGTGAGTATCAAGTAGCAAAACGTGAGTATCGAGTTATAAAAAGTGAGTATCGAGTAGCAAAAAGTGAGTATCGAGTTATAAAAAGTGAGTATCGAGTATTAATTAATAACCAATAAACACATTATTTGTAAATAGAATTGTTTTAACAAAAAAATATCCAATTTATTAATCGAATCAAACTGTACAATTTACAACATGGAGAGGGGTGCAGGTTTGATACTGTCGCATTGCGTGCTTCACGCCAACTGTTCAACTGAAGGAATATGAAGTAAGACCTTTGGTTCCATTGCATTTCTGTGATGTAGTTGATTTAAACAAGACTTAGAAGTATGTAGATAAGGAATTAAACTGAGTTGATATATAACACATTTAATTTTATATGGTCGGGAGCCTCTTGCCTTTGTTATTCTTGTATGTTTTTTTAATTCTAGTTCATTTATATGTTTTGGAGTTTAGTGTGACATTCATTTTCACTGATACTAGTACACATTTTGTTTAGGGGCAAGCTGAAGCCCACCTCCGGGTGCAGGATTTTCTCGTTATGTTGAAGACCCATTGGTGGCCTTCGGCTGTTTTCTGTCCTCTGGTCGGGTTGTTGTCTCTTTGACACATTCCCCATTTCCATTCTCAATTTTAGATAATGTTACATTGACTTTAACAGCGAAAAACTCTTAAAACCTTGATCATTTTGCAAATATCCAAAACAGCATACTTCCAAGTGAACAACAATTAAAAAAAAAAGTGAAAAGCAGAATTACAAAAATACCTTATTCCAAAGAAAATTCAAAACAGAAAATATATTCTTAAATGTATAGACTACACGTAATAAGTGTCCTTAAACTGTAAGAGGAAATCTTTTCACTGTTTAGCTCACCCTAGCCAAAGGCTGCTGTGAGCTATTGCCAACACTTGGCTTCTGTTGTCCTCATTTGTAGTTCGCGTTTGCTAATTTTTCATATTTTGATCTTCTTCTAGAGAACCACTAAACAGAATTTTACCAAATTTTCGAATATGTTTCTCTAATTGTCCTTTCTAAGTGTTGATACTTTGTTGTTGATTGGTCAACAAAACATGGCCGCCCTGGTTGATTGTTAAGTACCAGGCTTTGTAAGAACAAGGCAATTTCACAACATGGCTGAAAAAAAACCAACCAACCTAACCATCCTATTTTGAAGTTACTCTCATCCTGAGTTAGAAATGGTTGGTCTTTCTGCGTGTCTGTTAATATTTTTTGGTTAGAATGATAGCAAATTTCGGAGTTAGTTCCCCTTAATTATTAATTTCCAGTGCATTTTAACTTGATTATATCTATTTATACTAGAAAAGGAAAAGGAACTGAATGATATATTTGTGCACTATTACACATTCTCTAAATTTAAATTAAGTAAAGTTGAGAGATTCTCTTTGTTGTGTCTTTTCACCACTGCCTGATTCTTAGGTAAAGTGGCACTTAATGGTGATTGTATGGCATGATGCTACCTTTGAAAAACTTCTTCTGAAGAAAAGGAATGTTCCTATTAAAGTCTTGAGCAAGTTTAGTTTCTTTGGTTCTGAGCGAAAATTGAAAATTGAGTTGGCCTCCACGGAAGGTCAAAGTTTACAAAGAAACACTATGGAAAATCATATTTTGCTTTATTTTTGTCGCAGAAAGCTCGACATAGGGATAGTGATCCGGCGGCGGCGGCGTTAACTAACTTTTCAAAAGCTTTATATTTTAGAAGGTGGAAGACCTGGATGCTTTATACTTTGTATATGGATGCCTCATGTTAAGAAGTTTCCGTCAGTCACATGTCCAATGTCCTTGACCTCATTTTCATGGTTCAGTGACTACTCAAAAAAAAAGTTAACATTTTTTGTAATGTTAAATTCTCTCTTATTATAAGTAGTAGGATAACTATATTTGTTATGTGCGTACCTTGCAAGGTCCTCATGCCGGTCAGACAGTTTTCACTTGACCTCGACCTCATTTCATGGATCAGTGAACAAGGTTAAGTTTTGGTGGTCAAGTCCATATCTCAGATACTATAAGCAATAGGTCTAGTATATTCGGTGTATGGAAGGACTGTAAGGTGTACATGTCCAACTGGCAGGTGTCATCTGACCTTGACCTCATTTTCATGGTTCAGTGGTTATAGTTAAGTTTTTGTGTTTTGGTCTGTTTTTCTTATACTGTATGCAATAGGTCTACTATATTTGGTGTATGGAATGATTGTAAGGTGTACATGTCTAGCTGGCAGGTGTCATCTGACCTTGACCTCGTTTTCATGGTTCAGTGGTCAAAGTTAAGTTTTTGAGTTTTGGTCTTTTTTTCTAATACTATATGCCATAGGTCAACTATATTTGGTGTATGGAAATATTTTATGATCTATATGTCAGTCACGCAGGTTTTATATGACCTTGACCTCATTTTCATGCTTCAATGCTCAGTGTTAAGTTTTTGTGTTTTGGTCTGTTTTTCTTAAACTATAAGCAATATGTCAACTATATTTGTTATATGGAAGAATTGTTAACTGTACATGTCTGCCTGGCACAGTTCATCTGACCTTGGCCTCATTTTCATGGTTCATTGGTCAATGTTTAGTTTTCTTGGTTAATGTTAAGTTTATGTGACAGTTGTAATAAAGCTTTATATTTAGGACTATCAACATAATATCAATGATAAGTAAAGAAGGCGAGATATTTCAGTGTGTGCACTCTTGTTTTAATTTCTAATGGTGTAAGGTGCAAACAAATAATGAAGAAATGACCATAAGAAGGTGCTCATGAAGTATCAGTGTTTCAGTCTTGTTAGCGGGTCCTACATATAAGGTCTCAAAGGGCAAAATGGGTCAATTTTGTCCAATTATCAAGGATAATTTATTTGCGAACAGCATTATTATAGATGTAACCCATGCAAACATACTATATATGTTCCTATCGAGATTTTAAATAAAAGAATTAACTTTGATGTCAATTTGAAATTCAAATGGCCACCGACGAGGTAAAAGTTTACATATAGAAACCCTATGAAATATGAAATTGTGTGTATTTTGCTCTTCTTGTTTTTGATAAATTAGCGATAAAACCAGGGTGGCCGATTTCAGGTTCCTATGAGCCTCTTGTATCACTTTAAAATGGTGTGCTTTTTCCAGTTAACAATTCCCTTTTAAATTTTTGATTTTTGAAAATAATAAGTTTAAGTGGACGACCATTTTATATTCATTGGGGAGGAGGTAGGAGGATTTTTTTTTTGACGTATAGTTTATTTTCACTTCAAGTTTAGTATTTTTAGGCTACAGAACTGAGAACAAGATTCTCTTGAAATATTCAATTATAATTCTTATATGATTTTCATAATCACAAATACTTAAAAGTGATTTATCCGTTAGTTTTTTTCCTTGGTTTTACTTCGATACACCATATTGCCAAAAACTAGTTACCTTAACGATGGTTATTATAATTTTGCTACTCGATACTCACTTTTTGTTACTCGATACTCACTTTTTGTTACTTGATACTCACTTTTTATAACTCGATACTCACTTTTTATAGCTTGATACTCACTTTTTATAACTCGATACTCACTTTTTGCTACTCGATACTCACTTTTTGTAACTCGATACTCACTTTTGACCACTCGATACTCACTTTTTGCTACTCGATACTCACTTTTCGCTACTTGATACTCACATTTTATTACTCGATACTCGCTTTTTACAACTCGATACTCACTTTTTATAACTACTACTAATTTAGTAGTAAACAACAGATGTTGATTTTAGTAGCATCTGTAATGGAGTACTTTCTTAAGCTGGTAAACATTACTGCTGCCTGATTTACATAGTGAAGCAATTTATACAAAATCTTGAAGAACATGTGAAGGCTCTGCAACCTGGGTTATTTTTACAGGAATTAGATCGGACATTATCATGATAATATAACAAACACCTTGTCTTGTTATGTATGTAAAAAATTTAAATAAAATACATAAGGAAAGGATTAAATTTATATCATATTTAATGAACAGTTCCCATAATTAGTCATAGCAGATATACATGTATATGAGACCAAAACAGTATTGTTTACTTACACTTGTACGATCACAAGTTAGAATGGACATACATGATTCCTCCTATTCAAATTGGTGAACCTGTATTCAAAGACCACTTGTATTAAGAGACCACTTTTGCCTTCTCCCTTTAGTGGTCCCCTTAATACAGGTTTGACTGTATATGGAATTCAGAATAATGGGACAGTTGCTATTTCAAGGAAGATGCTGAAAAAGTCATATCACAGACATTTGTCTATACCCATATTAATTAATTATTAATTATATATCAACTCAGTTTAATTCCTTGTCTACATACTTCTTTGTCTTGTTTAAATCAACTACATCACAGAAATGCAATGGAACCAAAGGTCTTACTTCATATTCAATCAGAGGAGGAGAAAATTACAGTTGACCAGTTGGTGTGAAACAAGCATTGCGACAGAATCAAATCTGCACCCTCTCTATGTTGTAAATTGTACAGTATGATTCGATTAATAAATTGGATATTTTTTTGTTGAAACAATTCTATTTACAAATAATGTTTTTGTTGGTTATTAATTTTGCTACTCGATACTCACTTTTTACTACTCGATACTCACTTTTTATAACTCGATACTCACCTTTTGCTACTCGATACTCACTTTTTATAACTCGATACTCACTTTTTATAACTCGATACTCACTTTTTGCTACTCGATACTCACTTTTGACAACTCGATACTCACCTTTGACAACTTGATACTCACTTTTTGCTACTCGATACTCACTTTTAGCTACTTGATACTCACATTTTATTACTCGACACTCGCTTTTTGCAACTCGATACTCACTTTTTATAACTCGATACTTGCTACTCGACAAAAAGAAATCCTCATTGATCTTGCACCTCCGAAATAAATTTCTCTATCAGAAGAATCACGTTTATCCATTTTTATAACAATTTAATTACAGTTGCGTTATTTACGCACATGAAATATTTTATTCCATTTGCAATAATCCTCTCACACAAAATTATCTGAATATTACTATAAATCCACAGAATATAATTTGCGAAAATACATTGTTAAATTCCAAATAGCACATCAATTCTTATAATAGAAATAAACTAATCCATGTTAATAACATCCCACCGCTGCCACCAAAAATTGTAACGTGACCGAGGAGAGGTCAACACCATCGACACAGACGGACGGATATAGCCATCTATGGCACGACAATGTATCCTGTGGTAAATTCCATTAACTAAATAATACGGTATCTATTTACAAAAAATTGTAACGTGACCGAGAGGAGAGGTCAACACCATCGACACAGACGGACGGACATAGCCATCTATGGCACGACAATGTATCCTGTGGTAAATTCCATTAACTAAATAATACGGTATCTATTTACAAGTTTATTCACAAATGTACATTACTTCAGACTTATTGACAAATTATTAGCAACAAAGTTAAAACATATAAACTTTAAATACAAGTCCTCCAGAATCTACTGATTCAAGACTTCAAGGAAAATCACATCCTTCCAGTATCACAGCTGATACACAATCTGCCAGTCTCTGACCAACTGACCTTTATCATAGAGTTTAATTACTGCATCTCTAGACAAACAAATAGGCATAACTAATTTTATTACCCTACACCCCAAGACATTGCTACTTGTCTTAATTACATCTGACAGTTCAACTTTAACTGCAGATAATAGAACTAGCCATTTGTCAAATTAGCCTTGCGTCATTAATTTTCTCTGTACACAAATAAACAGTTATAAAGCCAATTTAACCAGAGGTCAATATTTACAAAACATTAAAATATTACAATAACATTATAGACTTTCTAATTATATCTTTTTACACAAAAAGCTTTATACAAGAATTATTTATTTTCTACAATTACATGTAAGATTAACTTAGTTTTATATGAAAAATTAAAATTTATTTCTTTAAATATTTTACCTCAATTTACCATCATTATACAAGCATCAACATACTGGATGCCTTATATTTATACCAACCAAACAACACTGTATTTGTACGATAATTCGTAAATCTGAGTACTAGTACCATCAGGAATGCATAATTATTATAAAAATAAGGAGATGAGGTATGATTGCCAGTGAGACAACTATCCACCACATATAAAAATAAGGAGATGAGGTATGATTGCAAATGAGACAACTATCCACCACATATAAAAATAAGTAGATGAGGTATGATTGCAAATGAGACAACTATCCACCACATATAAAAATAAGTAGATGAGGTATGATTGCCAGTGAGACAACTATCCACCACATATAAAAATAAGTAGATGAGGTATGATTGCCAGTGAGACAACTATCCACCACATATAAAAATAAGGCGATGAGGTATGATTGCCAGTGAGACAACTATCCACCACATATAAAAATAAGGAGATGAGGTATGATTGCCAGTGAGACAACTATCCACCACATATAAAAATAAGGAGATGAGGTATGATTGCCAGTGAGACAACTATCCACCACATATAAAAATAAGTAGATGAGGTATGATTGCAAATGAGACAACTATCCACCACATATAAAAATAAGGAGATGAGGTATGATTGCCAGTGAGACAACTATCCACCACATATAAAAATAAGGAGATGAGGTATGATTGCCAGTGAGACAACTATCCACCACATATAAAAATAAGGAGATGAGGTATGCTTGCCAGTGAGACAACTATCCACCACATATAAAAATAAGTAGATGAGGTATGATTGCAAATGAGACAACTATCCACCACATATAAAAATAAGGAGATGAGGTATGATTGCCAGTGAGACAACTATCCACCACATATAAAAATAAGTAGATGAGGTATGATAGCAAATGAGACAACTGTCCGCCACATATAAAAATAAGGAGATGAGGTATGATTGCCAGTGAGACAACTATCCACCACATATAAAAATAAGTAGATGAGGTATGATTGCCAGTGAGACAACTATCCACCACATATAAAAATAAGTAGATGAGGTATGATAGCAAATGAGACAACTGTCCGCCACATATAAAAATAAGTAGATGAGGTATGATAGCAAATGAGACAACTGTCCGCCACATATAAAAATAGGGAGATGAGGTATGATTGCAAATGAGACAACTATCCACCACATATAAAAATAAGGAGATGAGGTATGATAGCAAATGAGACAACTGTCCGCCACATATAAAAATAAGGAGATGAGGTATGTAAAAATAAGGAGATGAGGTATGATTGCCAGTGAGACAACTATCCACCACATATAAAAATAAGTAGATGAGGTATGATAGCAAATGAGACAACTATCCACCACATATAAAAATAAGGAGATGAGGTATGATTGCCAGTGAGACAACTATCCACCACATATAAAAATAAGGAGATGAGGTATGATTGCCAGTGAGACAACTATCCACCACATATAAAAATAAGGAGATGAGGTATGATTGCCAGTGAGACAACTATCCACCACATATAAAAATAAGTAGATGAGGTATGATTGCCAGTGAGACAACTATCCACCACATATAAAAATAAGTAGATGAGGTATGATTGCCAGTGAGACAACTATCCACCACATATAAAAATAAGGAGATGAGGTATGATTGCAAATGAGACAACTATCCACCACATATAAAAATAAGAAGATGAGGTATGATTGCCAGTGAGACAACTATCCACCACATATAAAAATAAGGAGATGAGGTATGATTGCCAATGAGACAACTATCCGCCACATATAAAAATAAGGAGATGAGGTATGATTGCAAATGAGACAACTATCCGCCACATATAAAAATAAGTAGATGAGGTATGATTGCCAATGAGACAACTATTCACCAAAGTTCACATGATGTGGATGTAAGCAATTAAAGGCAACCGTACGGCCTTCAACAATGAGAAAAAACACATACCGTACAGTCAATTATGTTTTGTCTCATTTCATTAGAATAAAAGGAGACGTGAGGTATATGTCAACGAGATGACAAAAATACGCCACACAAAAACCGGAAAGACATATATTTGTCAACATACAATCTTCAAAAATAGAAAAGACTTATAGTGTCTATACAGTATATCAAAGTTTACGTCAAATCTCTAAATCGCAGATTCCAAAAAATTGGAAATAAATTTAGCAGAGACTATCAAAGATCTGCCATCAGTATTAAATCGTGATACTTAAAAAAATAATTGTAATAAAATTAGAGGTCATCTAGCTTAATTTTAAGCTAAACTTACGAAAAATTGAAACATCTTGTAAACCGTCGAGGGAAAAAATAATTATGCGAATATAAAAAAACTCATTGATACAATATTTGAAAATTTATATATGAGAAGATAGCTCTTTTAAAATGATTTTGGAAAAAAATTAAATAGGGTCACCGTACTTTCTTCCTGATATAATACAAAATAGAAAAAACAACGATACATTCTTTTATCGAATTACAAATTAAATTTTCTGAGTTATCTTTCCTTTTATTGCGAACCAAATGAAAGTCTTCCACAGAGTCGTCTACGCTTGGATTATATTTGTTAAAGTTTTCGAATTATGCATTTCATATGAAAATAAAAATAGTTTTCAATAAATTTGTGGCAATATAAATATTTCCCGCCATGTGTCAAGAAATGACGCTATCCCAAGATGCATCATTCTAACATCCAATTGACGGAACCATGTTGTTGTATTCCGCCTGGCTCTACTGTCAAGCAGTTGGCCAGGATCCCTGGCTATCTGCTCTTGACCAGGGTATTTAAACTTTTGTTTATTCTCTTGTCCTATTGAATAAATAGCTATTGTTCTCTGTTTAGTTTTTCACTGGGACCTTTAAATTTCTTCTAGGAGAAATCTATCACTCATTGATTAATTTACCCGACCAAAAAATTATCTTCTTTTTGGGGAGAAATAGTTGTATAAACTCGCATAAACTGCATGCAATATTGTATTTAATCAATATCAATAATATATTTTCAATCTGTTTAATATAAACACTGATTTAATTATAAAAAGTTTATTTCTGACAACATTTTTAGTATTGTTCCAATGAATTTGCATGTTTTTGTTGTTGTTCAGTTATAGAATACATTTATCAAGACCTTGATTTAAACACAATAATTTTCAAATTTTTATTTGTCAAACACACAGAAAAAAGCAAATTTTAATAGGGAAAATATAAAAACATTTGTTCAGAAATCAACTTTTAATTTTTGAATCAGTGTTTATATTGAAACTATTAAAAATGAATTATTGATAATGAATACATACAACACCACATGCAGTTTTTTTGAGTCCTTATTTAGTATTTGTACATGTATTTTCATTTTTGACAGTTCAATTTTTTGTTCAGGTAAATTAATCAGTGAGTGATGGATTTCTCTTGGAAGAAATTTAAAGATCCCATCAAATAAACTTCACAGAGAACAATAGCTATTGTATTTATAAACTTACAAAAGTTTAAATCGACAGGTAACTTGCAGGTGAATCTGTGGAAAAGTATCATTGGGTTCGCAATAAAGCTAAGTAGAAAAAGTTAGAATTAATTAACAGATATTTTGTATTTGTAAAAACAAGCATATTAAAAAGATGAAATCTCAAACTTTCATAATTAAATGAAATTTCTAACACATTAAATGTATTCTTGTCTGAAAATCTGCTTATTTTATTCAAAATCTAGACCAATAGTGTTTTGCTATATTATGTTCAGCGATGGCGGAAGATCTCCATATCAATTTTAACCACAAAATAATTCAATAAGCAATATCGTACCAAAGAATGCTCGCAGTTACGACATGAAAGCAAGCTCGAAGTATTTAACCTGCAGATATGAAATACATTGATCTTATCAGGATTTGTTTGCAAACAAAATGTTGACAAACAGGAGAAATTACATTTAGACGAGAAAAATATAATGATGACCTATATGGGTCATTTTCAAAAAATGTCGAATTTTGAAATTGAAAAATTTATTAAAAATTACTTATTCAAACAACCCTCTACATAAGCAAATCAAAACAAACAGTACTTAAAGAACAACATGTTAAAAGATGCAATCTTAATAATGTCATACAAGAATATCTTGAAACATTTTTTGATAGGTGGTACAATATTTTGTCTCTCCTGTTACCATTTTCAAAAGAAATTTTGGGTTATTAAGAAAAGGTTTAGATAAAATTTTAAGCTTGTTTTACGTAGCCAATTAGATGGTTTTAAAGAGAATAAACTTCTATGTATATTCATTCTGTAAAATAATAGATTATTTGCCAATTTTCCAGGTTGTACTGAAAAATGCCTCTAAAAATTTGTTTTCAAAGGTTGTAAAAATTACCACCAGTAATGCAAGTCTAAGATAGCAATTCATATTGTTCGGCTTTTTTTTCTCTCTTTCAAATAAACCCAACATCAAGTAAATCCCTCATAAGTTAGTTTACTTTTCTCTTTATTTCATTGGTAACAGGAACGTACGTTTATGATATGTCACTATATAAAAGTCTATCCTGTTACCTTTTAGTCTATCCTGTTACCGATATCAGTATTGCACCTGCAAATGCTTAATTGGAAAGAATAAGACGTTATAACTTTAAGATGAGTTCAAACAACGAAATATTTCATTCGTTTTGCAACTATATGTTAAGATAATTTTTTAACGACGTTTCTGTCTACAATTGTCTATCCTGTTACTGTAACCATAGCAACCATAGTAACAGGATAGACATAACAGGATAGACAAATTTCTTCATTTTTGAATGCTGTTGTGAAATGACTACTCCCTTTGGTGAAGTGATTATGGTTTTCTGTTGTGAATTTGATTTCCAACACGATATTGCACTTTTTACAAGTATACTGTTGGTGTAATTAATCAAAATTGTTGGTAACAGCAAAGACATGAAAAAAAGTACCCGCTATTTTTTTTCACTAAATGTCTTAAAATTTCTTTTCTCTACACTGTCGTACAAGAAACGTGGTGTTTTAAATGTAAAGGTAACTTTGAACTTTTGAAATCAAAATTGACCGATTCGATATTCATAGGGAGAACAATATCACGGCTGATTTAAGTAGCGGTAACAGGATGGACATGAACCTCCCGTACGCTGATTGAATTTAGTTTGTAGATAATATGTTACATATAATGATTAAGAAGCTACGATTTTTCGTTAGAGTAATTATTAACGTTCTTAAAAAGTCCCTTTTGCAGATATCAAGGCGATCAGAAAATCGGGAAAAAATCATTTGCAATGTGTTTTTCTGACACTGTACGCACACAAATACCCCCAAAATCGGACTTAAATACATTTTAATCTTATCAAAATAGATGTAAATCGTGTTTATTATCGATGTT
The DNA here is from genome assembly GCF_021869535.1 of Mytilus californianus. Classification (NCBI taxonomy): domain Eukaryota; kingdom Metazoa; phylum Mollusca; class Bivalvia; order Mytilida; family Mytilidae; genus Mytilus; species Mytilus californianus. The sequence goes on from NW_026262745.1 coordinate 12,465,067, forward strand.
CTGAATCATAAATCCGACAAGCTTTCATTTAAACCATTACAACTGAAATTTCCATTAGAAATACAAATTTTAGCATGGGTGTACTGAAAATTCGACATTTTTTGAAAATGACCCATATATTTTTCAAATGTTAACATGAATATCAGTTTTATAAGTTATATGTTTGTCATATTTGAATTAAGTAGATCAGCTATCAAACGATTTCATTCAAACAAACCTTTTTGTTTATTTGTTTGGTGTAGTTATTTCACGTTTACCGACTTCTACTGGTTAACATGTAAATATACATCTATTTGTCATTTGACATTAAGGTCTTTAATCAATTCCTTAATACGCCTGTATGTATATCTAGATATTATTTATAAGCAATGTATAAGTCTGTATGTAGATCTAGATATTGTTTATAAACAATATACAAACTTATAGATGCGTCATCAATCAAAATTATATCAGTCAAGTGTTCAGTTTAATTAACCTAACACGAACTTACTTATTCTAGGACAACACACTTTTTGCTGAGCTTTTACTGCTAGATTGATACAAAATATGCCCCTAACCATCACCAACGGCATCAATTTAAATATCCAGAAAGCTGGCGTTTGATTTAATTTGTTATAGCTGAAGCACAGTATCACCCAATTACATGTAAATTTATGCTTCCAATTAGATGTACGTAAATCATTGCACCTTATGTAAATGCTTGTAATTGCCCTGTTGAATATTAAAGTACTTTTATTGTTAACACACATATGCCATGTTTACTTAAAAGGGCAAGACCTTTTGAATCCCTCTGTATTTATATACCGATACGTTTTCCGTCAATTAAGAGGGATTCAAAAGGAAATCTTTCCGACAATAGTTCACCCGCATTGTGCGCGACATGGTTGACATTGTCAGTTTGGTAAACATAAGGTGGTACATAACACTACAGGGAGATAACTATGTAAAAATCAGCTGAACGTTTTTAATCACATTCTATTGTTAAGGAAATATTAAGCTTCTGAATGATCAAAATTAGTGTTTGTCAAACTGCTATATATCCATTGAAATTTTTCCGATAAAGTGTGTGGTTCAAGTTTTTTGAAATTTTTATACTTTTGTCAAAGGGTCAAAGTAAATATTTTGTCAAAATTTTATGAAAATTAAACCAGCCAAAAATAGTTTTAGTCAAAGGTGTTTGGTACCACCATAAGTGATACATAGATTCTGTAATATCTCAAGCCTTCGATTCGAGATTGTTTCCATTCGATGATGCACATCTAAGCGGACATGCTTGGTCTTGTCAGTTTTGTCATTATAAGATTAATTGCAACAAACTCGTTATGATTGCATTTGGTACGTTACGTCGTACAGCAACACTAAAGATATCCTTAAAGGGTTATATGTTCAGCAATTCCTTTGCAAAACTACCACAATTAAAGCATGTAGAAAACCAAATGTGGAAGAACATCTTATGTAGTCCACATTTGCAAATTAATACATATATTTGTTTTATATGGCATGTTGAAAATAGTAATCCCCAACTTATATAGTCGCCCAGTTTATTAAATTAAATCGTTCTTGCATGTTTCGACTTTTATGTGCATGACTTTACAATCCGTCAAAAAATCAGATTATAGATAGATCCGTATTGTTATGGTTTTGGACTTTTTACATACCAATGATAACAAATGAAAGCCCAACCCTAACCAAAGGAATACATCGGTCGTTCTCTTAGCAATTTTGTTCATTTTGCCTTGTTTTTGGAAAATGACGCTGTCAAAATAATCTACATATAAATATGAAAAATATACCAAAGGGATAGCTCAAAATACCATTTAATAACAATAAACATATGGACAGGTTTAGAATGAAATTCTGTACAGGACATAGGTATGTAAAATACGGAACAAATAAATTCTTATCTTTAATTAGATATAAGAAGATGTAGTAGGGTGCCCAATGTCCAAAAAGTCCTCTAGTTAACGAGTTTAAGTTAACGGATAACACACGGCTGATTTTTTTGCACATTATAGGAAAATCATTATATTTTACAATCATGATTGTCGTCGTAAGTTCCCGTGGTCACGATTTTCTAAATTCGTGTTTTTATAGGGTACACCAAGATACCGTATTGTACGGGGAATCTTTAACATGAAAAATAAAATTATTGCGTACTTTGTTGGTAGTTAAAACAGTACCTATAATATAGTTTATATATTAAATATATCATATAACGAAATCGAAAAGTATTTAAGTGATTTTGATATAAGTATTTCAGCATTTTAGTAAGAGTAAAATTTTACCCGAAATTTACCCTATTTTCATCGAAAGCAAAATTATTACGTGTATCATCACAATATTTTTTACTCTGATCTAAGCAATAAGACACAGTGCATGTGTGTGCCAAATTGCATGCGTGAAATAAAAATCGTTTTTAAGAAATTAGCAATTAAAAACACAAATTAAGTCAACATTTTGGTATTGATTAAACACGGATTATCTCGTGTCATTAATCATTTTGTTGCTTACACTATTAGGTCATTAACAAGGACAGAGGTCACTCAAAACATTACTCTTTTTTGCTTGTTGTGTGGTTGATTTATTTGTTGTGAATAGCCAGCTAACTTTGTAGATTGTCACTTTGTTCGGCGAAATCTGTTTTGTGTTTGTTTTTTAAAACTTTAAACTTTTTATTGAATAAATATTTTTTTATAATTGTAGTATAAGAATCAAATCGGTCGGTTTTGTTTCACACCCGGAATATGGCACATCAAAAGTCTTGTATGATGTTTTCGACATAAATCCCTCCGAGGCTCTGTGGGAACGAAAATATACCACCGTTCGTGCAACAAAATAAAAACAGGTACAACAGACAGCAACCAACGACAACCGTTGAATTGCAGGCTCCTTATTTTGGACAGACACATACAGAATTTAGAGGGTTAAACATGTTTGTGATCCTTCAACCCTCCCCTGACCTGGACAATGGTATAACAACACAGCATAAGAAAAATCTGCTGAAAACAGTTTGAAATGGCTTGACTTATCAAATCGGCATGAACCACAAAAACAACTAACATGAAGACAAAAAAACACTAAGTACCGATATAATAGTACTCGCCGTTAGGGTAGAACATTTTATATTCTAAAGAAAGGAATGGGGCTGGCGGCGCGAAAATTTATTTTCACTTTTGTACACATTCATATCCTCAACTATCCTGCATTTCATGTTGAAGAGTGTTCATTCTCATCCTTTCTTGTGCAAAGTCAATTATTTCAGTTCATATCAGGCCAAGTAATTCATTTTCAAAATCCTCATTCCCTCCCTGTTTTCGAAATCAAATGGGTGTTCCCTTACTGAAAACTAATGAAAGGACGTCATCAATAGTCTGAGAACCCGACCGTGCGAGGGCTGTATAGCCAGTCAAGGTCGTTAAAAACTTCTGTCATCATAGTCTGAGAAATGTATGATCATAAACATCATTACCGTAAAAACTAGCTTTTGTTATAAATCAGGCCGTTAGTTTTTTTTCAAATGAATTCTTTCATTTTTTTCATAACTGGCCATTTTATAGCCGACCATACGGTATGAGTTTTTCACATTGTCGAAGGCCGTACGGTTGCCTATAATTGCTTGCGTCCACATCTCCTAATTTTTATATTATACAACAAGTTTTACATAAAATTAACACTATCTATGTTCCATGTAAATGAGGTAAGGTCAGATGAACTCTGCTACAAAATCATGTATACCTTGTTACCATTCCATACACCAAATATATTTAACCCACTACTATCTGAGACTGTACGGACTTGACCGTGAAATTAGGTCGAGGTCAGGTGAATCATGTCTGACGGTCATGACTTGACCACTGAAACTTAACCTTGTTCTGATCCGTGAAATTATTTCGATGTCAGGTGAATCATGTCTGATGGTCATGTAGACCTTGCAAGGATACCATATATTAGTAACCAAATATAGTTATCCTAGAACTCATGATAATTGAGACCTTCACATGACGAAAAAAGCTATAGAGTTTTTTAGCAGTCACTTAACCATGAATATGAGGTCAAGGATATGACGGAAACTTCGTAACACAATGGATCTATATACAAAGTATGAATCATCCAGTTCCTCTGCCCTCTGAAATATAAAGCTATACAAACAGTTTACGGTGTTGCCGCCACCATTATCAGATTGTATTCTGTATTCCTCCTATTCTGCTACTTGCGTCGAATGCGATTTAAAAGAAAAAGAATATCTGAAATTAGCTCTCTTACCTATAGCTAGTCGGTGGGCTTTCAACTTAACAGTAGACAATGAAACGTAATAGCTGCTACTAGCTCGGCAATTTTTTCTATGTTGTTTCGCTCTTATTAAAATTCTGATCTTTATTAACTAGCATGCTCTTATATATAAGCTCAAATGAGGATAACGAAATCAGAGATCTATATTTTAATTAGATTGATGTTGTTTACAAGTGTTTGTAAAATACATCGATGCTGTACAAAACTTTCTTTTTGTAGATAATCTTTAACTTCATGTCAATTGTAGGCCAATTTATGTTCGATAAGTCATGTACATTACACTTGATATAAGTGTGTACGATGGAGTGATGAGCCTGCTGTTTCTAATTCTCATTTTGTTTTCATAACTTGTAACAGAAACCCTCCCCCTTTTTCACCGTTTGCAGTTTGTTTTTTTTATTTCTGTAAAGGAAATATATACTCAGACCTGCTAATTCAATCAATTCTGCGTTAATATTCATCAGTTTTGGAACTAAGTACTATTTGATGTGCTTCCACGTTCATCAAAAGAGAATTGGATATTTACCCAGAAAATCATGACGAACACCTTCTATCAAAAGACGGAAAAAATAACATTTTGGGAGGGTAACTTATAAATGTTAATATCTAAAAAACATCTCTAAAGATCACTTATATCGAACCTTATGTAAAAATTCCGATTTTGGAACTTTTAAAAGGTCAAGGTCACTGTTATTTAACAGCTCAATGAAAATTGTAAATGTCAATCTCGAACCATATTTGGCAATAAAATTATCAAATTATTCCTAGATATAGAAACTATAGTTATAATCCTTTGAATTATTTGAATTTATTTTGTTATAAACGCAAATATGTAGGGTGGACAGCTGTCGACATGTGACTCTACGTTTTCCTTGAAATTTTAGATTTGACCTTTGACCCAAATTTAAGAAAATCGTGACCACTGTAGACAACGACGACATCAATTTTTCGACGAGGCTTGTTCACCTCTTTCCAATGATATAAAATATAGCCGTGTGTTATTCCGTTAACCCAAATCGATTAAATTTGTTGACTGGGCACCCTACTAATGTGGTATGAGTGCCTTAAAACTTTTTGATGAACCTGAAATGTATAAGCATTATTAATATTGAGTATATGTTGAGCAAGAGGTTTTGCGTGGATAGGATAATCATGTTCACCCGTTATAAGGCTAGATTACTTATTTCTTTTTTTTATCGTCGAAAAAAATATTTTCCATTGTGTACACACCTATTTCTTTTTTCAAATCGTATGTGCATTTGAATGTACAGAAAATTCATTTTCAGCATGTCTTGGGCAACATAATTGATCTTCAGTTTTAGACACCATCACATTAATTTCATTCAGCATCCCTTATCCCCATCACAAAATACACAAAAATATAATTATAAACAAGTCTAAATTGAAAACAACGTTCAAACCTATAATTGCGTTGGATAAAAACCGCAATTTTTATACGTGTGCATGTAAAACTAATTTCTTGGTAGAGGGGTCTAAATACAGCACAAACAACATTTTCCAATAGACCAAAAAGTGAAAAGTATATTTAAATTTAACAAAACGCATTTGACTAACAGGTCGAACAACTGATGTTTTTAAACCCTGCTGACTGCCATTGGCGATTGCCAAATAAATTGATCACCAGATGTTACATGGATCTTAATTATTAATTTTAATACCAAACAGAAAACAATAAACTTGCGAAAAGATGGTATATCGCAAAAATGAGGTGCAAAAATTACCATATCCGAATTTCGACAATTAATGTCTCTTCAGTGATGTTAGGGATCGAAACGGTATTTGGAAGGCCATATAATTTACCTCAATTTAGGATAGACTCTTGAATTTTAAAGAGTCGAAATAGGATGAACGGATCATTTAAACCCGAAGGAAAATATAATACAAGCCCAAACGAAAAGATATAAACAAGTCTAAATTGAAAACAACGTTTAAACCTATGATTGCGTTGGATAAAAACCGCAATTTATATATATAATTTATACAAAACAAATACATCGTGTGTTACATAGATTTTTGGCACATAACCCCCACGAGCATTTTGAAATGTTGGCAGGTATGTTGAAGACCGTACTTTGACCTATAATGGTTTACTTTTATAAATTTTGACTTGGATGGAGAGTTGTCTCATTGGCATGGCAGGAACAAGACAATTACATTTTAAATGCATTTTATGTTTCAGAAAATTCTTTTCGGGCAATAACTGCTCAAGAAATTTGATTCACAATTTCAGCAATGTTAAAACATTGGTGAATCTTATGCAAAACTTGTGTAGATAGGGGGATTAGTCTTCAACTAAAGGTCACACAATACGGCATCCAAGAACGAGCAAACACAAAACCCTCAAGGGGGCTTTCTAATGTATTTTAATGTTATTTTGTTGCTTCTTCATTCCTTTACAATCCTATAGCCATGATACAATTGATTGTTTTGTTTTAAATTGTGGACAAAATTGCTCTTTCAAAATTTCCATTTGGGAGCTTTCATGGGGGAAATCCCCGCAAATAGTGACAGTTGGCAGGTATGAGTCAGGTATATAAATTTGATTGCATTTACCTTTTTTTTCTCGCATTGGCGGAGTTACAAAGCTAGACATATTTTGCTGTTTCCGGCGTCGGCGGCAGCGTCGTCAACAATGTATTAGTTTGTGATTAGGTCAGTTTATGGGAAACCACTAGTGGTTTGGTATGCAGTTGTATTAGCACTGACACACATCTCATTTCCGTGGAGATTATTTGTCTCCGCCCCTTCAGTCATGGTCAATTGACTTTGAAACTTTGCTTAATTTACATGTATTAGTTTGTGTTTAGGTCAGTTTATGGGAAACCACTAGTGGTAGGTCAATGATACTTTGTATGCAGTTGTATTAGCACTGGCACATCTCAATGCAATGGAGATTAATTGGCCTCGCCCCCTCAGTCATGGTCTATTGACTTTGAATTATTTGCTTAGTTTACATGGATAGGTTTGTGATTCGGTCAGTTTATGGGGAATCACTAGTTGTAGGTCAATGATATTTGGTATGTAGTTGTATTAGCATTGGCACATCTCATTTCCACGAAGATTGTTTGACTCCGCCCCTCAGTCATGGTCTTTTGACTTTGAAACTTTTGCCGCTTAGTTTTCATGTATTATTTTGTGATTAGGTCAGTTTATGGGGAACCACTAGTGGTAGGTCAATGATATTTGGTATGCATATGTATTACCATTGGCACATCTCATTTCCATAGAGATTGTTTGGCCCTGTACCTTTATCCATGGTTCATTGACTTTGAATATTTTGCCTAACTTGCATGTTAAGTTATTGCTATTTTAATTTCAACATTTGCATTTTACTACCAAAATAACATAAAGACGAGACATATCTCTGTGTCAACAGTTTATGTTTAACATGGAAATTACTGTTTTTGAAACAAACAAAGAATAGACATATGCAATATGTGACGGAAAGCGTTATGGTATCGACAAAGCATTGAAAGGTCAGAAAATACATTTTTTACTGAGTTTTTTTTTTCCTTAGTATTGTTGTGATTGTTCCAAGCTAGAATGTACTTGTTACCGTTGAGTCTATACACAAACGAATCTCAAATATGACATGATTTGGTTTTATTCAGTATTTAATTTTATTACAATACATTTTAATGGATCTGACATTTTTGCATAGTGCTCTATTGATATCAAAATTTACTATTTGTAAAGAAGGAAAAATTATGTCGCTAAAAAGGTATTGATAACTTTACTTTTCTTTAAAAAGGACTCAACTTTTGGCGCTAAAATGGGTTATGATACTTTAAACTAAAACGTTCGATTTGTCTCGCTAAAATGTTCTATCAATTCTTTAAAATGCCATCCACGCCAAAATCGGGGTCATCTCGAAAACTATAATAAATAGAGAGAAACTTTAAAATGAAAATAATGATCAGCAAGACAAGTTCTACTAGTAAGTCAAACATTTAAATAAGCAAAAATGATCATTAAGACAAGATCTACAATTAAGACGATATGGAGGAAATCGTCCGACGATTCCTTATTGGAGTTATTGCCCTTTAATGACGATTTTTACCATTTTTTTGCGTTTTGCCTGATATGATAAAAATTTTAATCACAAAAATGTTCAGCAAGGCAAGTTCTACTAACAAGTCAAATTTTGCCAATATAGTTAGTAGACTGTCACTCTTCATAGGTGTGATTGCCCTTAAATGAGGATTTGTTTACCCGCTTTTAATTGTGTTTTGAGCAAAAACTAAAAAAGATAGAGAGAAACTGAACAGAATAAATTATCAGTAATACAAGATCAACAAAACAGAGATTTCTGTCATGAATTCTATTCTCGTCTACAATGTTGGAGAGTGTCCTTTGTTGAATATGCACATAGACCAAGGTGAGCGACACAGGCTCTTTGGAATATATAAGATATCTTATAAATTATGTGATATCTTATATAGTTTATAAGATATCTCATATAATTTATAAGATATCTCATATAGTTTTCTTTATAAGATATATTATATATTATATGAGATATCATGAAGTTAGAATAAACAGTTAAACGGCTTGCCATAGAAATGGCTTATTTCTAAACCATTGAAAAATGAGATGTGGTATGAATGCCAATGAGAGAAACGTCCACCAGTGACCAAATGAAGTAGATGTTAGCAAATATAGGTGACTTTCACGTACGGACTTCAACAATGAGCAAAACTCTTACCACTTTGTAAGCTCTGAAAGTCCCCTTCATGACAGAATGTGAAACAATTCAAACGAGAACACTAACGCTGGTATATGTACAAATCTCACAAGCGAAAAACAAATATGACATACAGCAACAAACTAAACCCACTGAATTACAGGCTAATAATAACAACTGATAAAAGCCTGAATATAGGTCAAACCCGAAATTTTGACAGCTTTTGCATTTTTAGTATCTATAGAAGAAATATATAAGGACATTCTTAAATAATGTAGGAAGTAAAGCTATGAATTATCTTTTGGATACAAAGGAGTAGGCCCGGTAAGACCCCTTTTTGGCCCCAAAATATAGCATTTTTACAAACTTGTTGAAATGTAAACTTTAAGCTATTTATTGGAAAGTAGAATACTTCTTTTCCATAAATATGGACTGTTTTGACAACACAATGCACATGCATCAGGTAATAGCATCATTAATTCGTGCAATATTACTGAAATCTTCACAATTTTAGCATTTGTGCTAATTTTAAGACGTTTTTTGTCTAAAATGGAAGTGGCCGCATTTGTGTTCAGTTTTAATATTTAAATATATGTTGTATTTGGTGATAATACATAACATATATAAAGGTTGAGACTGAACACGAATGCGGCCATTTCCATTTTAGACAAAAACCATCTGAAAAATTACGTTTTATGGCATTTTTGATAGATTTTTCATAACTAAGCTTGAAATTGAGCGTCTTTAATGACCAAATTAGTTCAAATCTTTTACATAAACTAACTGAATCGACTGAAGTAGACACTTACGTGTTTAAAAAATGTCAAAAATCTTTCATTAAATGTACTTCGAATATTAGGCCAAAACTAGCCCTTACCGGACCTTCTCCATTTCATTTTTGCGTCTTTCGATGGAAAATTTTACAAAAGCATGTAAAATTTGCAATTTTGTATCAAAATGACTTTAACAGCAACATGTCAACATGTAGCGCTAAATAGCATTTTGATTTTATAGAAATATGTATCATTGTTGAATAACAATGAAAATATGATCTAAACTCTTTAAAATTCAAAAGGCAAATTTAAGATTTTGACCTTGTGAGTGAAATAATTACAGGGACAATCTACCCTTACTCGTACCATCTGACATTTTTAGTTGTTGACCTAATGATGACTTCCCCAGAGGTAGATTATGGACAAATGAGTGATCCCTCGACAAATCGGTTATATTTTCCATGTAATGATATAAGATACATCACTAAAGTTGTTTAATCTACATTTGTAGATTGACAATGTTACAAATATTTAAACAAACTACCCGTCGGGTGTTATCTTCAAAATGTATTTGAATACTCAGGTATATCTTGCTTGATAGTCTGCTTTATTTATAGCTATTTTGAATTACTATGTACATGTGCCTTCTACCTTAAAAAGACCGCATAAATTACAAAGAAAAGAAGTGCCATCAGAATCTGGCGACTGACTTAAGTGGATCTGAGTGGATGTATTTTAATTGTCATCATTTAAGGTAAATTTGCTTGTGACCTTAATTCGTAAGTCCTACACATGGTTAAGTTGAAGTCATCCCTTCGAAAGTTTTACGGACGCCTTCAAGATTTTGTTGACCGTTATTAAATGGCTGTGTCACAGATTTTTACGGGTTGTCCAATTGTCGTAGCCACAATCACGTAGCCACAATCAAGTCCCCTTTTCCTCGATTGTGACATCGACGGAAGCAGGATATGTTTACCTTTCTGGAGTACCTGAGATTACCCCTAATTTTGTTAGTGAATGTAGTTTTTTTGTGGACTTTTTCGACGTTTTTGTTTTTTGCCATATATTTGTCGGATTTTCTTTGACTTATGACGTTTAATTAGTGTGCATTTGGTGTCTCCTTTTATAGCTATTATTTTTAATGAAGAAAATATAATTTAGCTTATATTTTTTTTCAATGTTTTTATAGCGTCTTGTATATTTATTGTGCCTGCCCTGCGAATGAAGTTCGGATTGTGATATTTGTGAATTGTTTTGAACCTTTCTGTTGCAAATTTATAATTTTTGTATGGTATTGTTAGTTTGATAATATTGTATTGGAATAATTAATCAAAGTGATTGGGCACGAGTTATTACAATTCATTTTATTAGTCTTGTCTTTATACTTGCAATTCATATATAATAACAGCAGAGAATCAGAACGGCCGACTTAAAGAATTAAAATCTTTTTGAATGTTTAATGAAACAACGAACTTCATCGAAAACTAGTTTCGTTATTATATGCATCATTTTCGATATTTGTTTCAATCTTGATTCGTATATTTATTTAAATTAGTTCATTGTCTAAAGTGATATATTCTTTTATTGTAATATAATCGACATTCTCAAAGGTATGGAATGGCGGCTTAAACAGGAGAACTGCATAAATAAATGAATAAATAAAAAAATAAATCTTTATTTCAAGAGGATAATTCCATTAGTTAAAACTTATCTTCCTGAGAGTCCTCAAAATAATAATAACATATACATGAAGAACATACAATATTACAATGATATATACACAATATACATTTTTATATAGATATTAATGATATTAATGAAAAAGCATATTAATCTGCCTTCTTCATGAACAAATTGTAACATTTTGCTTTAAAATATACAAGTGTATTGCTCATTTTTATTTCATTTGGTAAACTGTTCCATATTTGAGAACCAGAATATATAAAAGTTTCCTTCAAAAAAAATGTTTTTGGCTTCGGAAGTTTCAATAGTTTTTCATCAGCTGAATGTAAATTATAATTTTGATTATCAGTAAAATGAAAGTTTTCTCGTAAATGTTAGGAACAATAAATATCCTTAAATGATTTAAATACAAGTATTGCCTTTTGATATTGAATTCGTTTTTCCACATTCAACCAATTCAAACTATTTAACAATAAACTGGAGGATGTCATTATGTCAGCTTCTACTATAACTCTAGCAGATTTCTTTAAAACCTTATTAAGTTTATTTATTCCACTTTCATTACAACTACCCCATATATTGCAACAATAATCAAACAATTGGAGAATATAAGCATTCTGAAAATAAATAATACGTATATGCATAGGTAAATACTTTCGCATCTTTTGTAATAAGTTTGATATTGTACATGACATTTCATCTATTTGCTCATTCCAATTTAGGTTATTGTTGAGGTATAAACCAAAACGTTTATCACAATCTATATTGTATAGCTTGTTGAATTCGTTCAAACAAGTATGACTGAAACCAGTCTAGTATACAGTTTGGAACATTATAATATTCAAGTTTTTTTTCCCATAAAAATGTATGATTAACCAGATAAAAAACTTTCTTTAAGTCTAAAAATAAACTTCGTTTATCTCTCCATTATGCATATGTGTTAACCATTCATCTACTAATTAAGTAAAGGCAGTAGTGCACGAATGTTTAGGTCTGAAGTCTGACTGTGTAGTATTAAGAAGGTCATTACTATTTCAATATATACACAAACTATCAGCGATAATATATGTCGTTCTACGATTTTGGAGATGCAAGGCAAAACTGCTATTGGTCTATAATTATCAGGATTATAAGCATCGCCACTTTTAAAAATTGGGCAAACTCTTGCAGTTTTAAAAATACTAGAAAATTTACCACATCTGATGCTTATATTAAATAAATATGTTAAAGCTGGTGCAATGATATTACTACACATACTCAATATTGTTGGCCCAACATCATCTAAACTAGTTGCTTTAGACTTGTCAATTTTTTAAAATACATTTTTTTACATCTAAAATACTCATTTCTGGTATAATGAATTTTTCACAGCCCCTTTGTAACTTTGATTTCACAAATCTATTGGCTACATCGAAAATTGGACACTCATCATCATTACATAATTTGTTACCAACTATACCTTCAGCAATATTTATGAAATGCATATTAAATGTATTTGCTATATCAACATCACTTTCAATTACACTATTTTCATATTGTAAATCCGTTATATTATTAAGTGATTTTTGGGGATTTAAACTTTTAACATACTTCCTAGTAGTCTTACTATCTTTACAATTAGAAATAGTATTTTAAAAATAATTTTTCTTTGCCTGTTCTAATAAAATGAAACCTTATTTCGCCATATTTTATTATATACATATCTCCAATTCTATGAACATAATCTCGTTGGTATTGAGCGCTATTTATATCAGAAGCCCACCACTCTGGTTGTTGAGTATTCGTCACCCTTTTATTTTTTTAGAAGCATGCTTGTCTAGGGTGTTTAGAAATAGATTATACCATAAATTAGCTGCTTCATCAACATCTCCAATCGACTCATTGAGATGAACAGGAGTATTTGTTAAATTTTCAATAAATTTATTTTAATCAAATTGTTTGAACGATCTTTATGGATGAATGCTCCATTTTTGATATTTTTGGGTCGAGTTTTCTTGTAACACAGGATAGTGATCACTGACAGCATAACTAGGCACATTTAATCATATAATATAGTTTATATCGGTAGTATAGATAAAATATATCCTAGAAAAATTGACCCTTTTGAAAAAATGAAAGCTGGCTCTTCTAAAAACATAAAAATTTGTCTTCTAAAAACATTGACTCTTCTAAAACATGAAAATTGGCTCTGTAAAAAACATTTAATCATTGATGGTTGAAATGCGCATCTGATGCAGTGAAATTGGTACCGTTAATGTTATTGTAATCTATCGAATTTACCTACAAGATTTGTTTATTTTTGTGTTCCTTCAGTTCTTATAAAAACTACCCCTATACAATTCGTGGTAAAAAAAATTATCTGCACAATATAATTTAGAAATTGTCCGTGGTCTATTAGCTAGAGTATATATTCAGTGTATTGTAAGACTTTCTACCATTTAACTAAAGAAATTTGACAGATGATTGTAATATTTTGACATTTTTCAGGTGTTTTGCTAAGTTGATAAAATTTTGGCACATAGTTCGGAATAAGATGAATTTATTGTACCTGTTTGCATTAAAAACTATACGTAAACAATAAGAAGGCACATCATCAAACCTTTCGTCATATTTTCTATTTGACTAAACATAGCCAAGTCACCACGAAAGAGGCCTATTATGGTCAATTTACCCTAAATTTATTTTACACCAGGTGACACAGGGCAGTAAAGCGAAAACAAAAATAAACCTACTAGTGGTCATTTAAGCGCAGACATTACAGCTCAGTTCAGCGCCAGATTAATCCGTTCACTTGCCTTTGAAAAAATATATATTAAAGCATATAGAACAGATTCAGATTCAATATTTTATTAAAGTCTCACCACTTGAATAACATTAAACATTCGAATACATATATAAAACATACCGTATATGAAAACTTACAGTAAAATATCATTAGTTTAAATACTAAAACATATACAAGCTTCATTTTATTAAGAATTCTGAGAGGCTATATATGATTTTTTTTCAGAGACAAGTGCCTCTGGTTCACATACTACATACTACATACTTATATTACTTTTTTGTAATAATATTTTACTCACCACAGATTATGTTTTTTTTTATAAGTGCACATACAGATTCAGATTCAGATTCAATATTATATTATTTAAGTCCCACCACTTGTAAATACATATAATACAATCAGCATGATATATACCTTGTATAAAACAGTAATTTTATAAGTTAAAATACAAGCTTCATTCTATAAGAATTATGAGAGACTATATATGAATTTTTTTTTCAGAGACATGTGCCTGTGGTTCATCTATATTAGTGATAGCCCATCTTAGCGAACATTTACCCTTCTATACTTATTTGCTGAGTTTATTTAATTAATTTTGATATGAAATGAGAAGATAAGGTATGATTGACCAATGGGACAAATATCCAGCAAAGTTGAAATGTTTTGGATTTAAGCAACTAACGGTCACCGTACGGCCTCCAATATGGACCAAAAACCCATACCGTAAAGTCAGCTATATACTTGTAAATTTATTTGCATTTACATTTTTGTTAAACATGGAAAGTAATGTTTTTGAAGAACGAATGGAAGAAATGTGCACTATATAACAGATAGCGTTATGATATCAACAAAGCATTGAAAGGTCAGAAGGAAGATTTTTTACTAAGTAATCTTTTCCTTAGTATTGTTGTTATTATTCCAAACCAGAATGGACATGTATGCACCTGTCTTATGTCAGGAGCCTATTGTTCAGTGGTTGCGTTTATTGTGTGGTTCATTACTGTTTCTCGTTTCTCGTTTTTATGCCCCACCTACGATAGTAGAGGGGCATAATGTTTTTCGGTCTGTGTGTCCGTTCGTCCGTTCGTCCGTCCGTCCGTCCGTTCGTTCGTCCGTCTGTCCCGCTTCAGGTTAAAGTTTTTGTCAAGGTAGTTTTTGATGAAGTTGGAGTCCAATCAACTTGAAACTTAGTTCACATGTTCCCTATGATATGATCTTTCTAATTTAAATGTCAAATTATAGTTTTGACCCCAATTTCACGGTCCACTGAACATAGAAAATGATAGTGCGAGTGGGCAGGTTAAAGTTTTTGGTCAAGGTAGTTTTTGATGAAGTTGAAATCCAATCAACTTGAAACTTAGTACACATGTTCCCTATGATATGATTTTTCTAATTTTAATGCCAAATTAGAGTTTTGATCCCAATTTCACGGTCCACTGAACATAGAAAATGATAGTGCGAGTGGGGCATCTGTGTACTATGGACACATTCTTGTTTTATATAGATTTGAGCGTTGGTTTTCCTGTTTGAATTATTTTACACTAGTCATTTTGGGGCCCTTTATAGCTTGCTGTTCGATGTGAGCCAATGCTCCTTGTTGAAGGCTGTACTTTGACCTATAATTGTTTACTTTTTACACATTGTGACTTGGATGGAGAGTTTCTCATTGGCACTCATACCTATAACATATAGCTATTGAGTCCACAAACCAAACTCAAATGTGAGATGAATTGCTTTTATTCGGTATTTACTTTAATTACCATATATATAAGTTTTAATGGATCTGTCAGTTTTACATAGTACTGTCTTGATATTAAAATGTCGCGGGGTTAACATGTATGCGGGCGCCCAACCCTCCCCTCACATGGGACAGTGATGTAACAGCACAAAATAAGAACAAACTTTAAAAACCAGTTTCAACGGGCTTGACTCATCTGTTCAATACACAGCACAAAACCAAATAACAAAACACAAAAGACAGAGAGTACTGTCTCACAGTCAGTGAAAGATAATTCAAACCAATAATAAATAATAAAAGCCTTCATATAGCTCAAATCCGAAATTTTGACAGATTTTGGCAATTTTGAATATTTAAAAGAAATTAATAAGTAGGACAGCCTTAAGCAAAAACCAAGATTATGTAGGAGGTAAAGTTATATATTGTCTTTCGGATACAAATTTCATTCTAGCGTTCTTCGATGGAAAAATTTACCAAAAGCATGTAAAATTTGCAATTATTTCAACATGTAGCGCTAAATTGTATTTTGATTTTATAGAAATATGTAAAATTGTCGAGAAAGATAATGAAAGTATATGATACTAACTCTTTAAAATTCAAACGCAATTAGATTTCGACCTTGTGAGTGAAACAAATACAAAGACAATCCGCCCTACCTCCTTGTATTTAGTGGAGCTATATGGTGACTTCTCAGAGGTAGATATGGACAGGTGAGTGATCCCTCGACAGATCGATTATATTTTCTATCCTTATCCATGTAATGATACAAGATACACTTAACTTGTTTAATCTACATTTGTAGGTTGACAATGTTACAAATATGTAAACAAACTACTCGTCGGATGTTATCTTCTAAATGTATTTGAATACGCAGGTATATCCTGCTTGATAGTCTGGTTTATTTTATAGCTATTTTGAATTATTATATATACATGTGCTTTCTGCTTATTTATTTTCAAAGACAGTACAACTTACATTGGAAAGGTGCAATCGGGACCTGGCGACTGACTTGGGTGGATCTGAGTGGATGTATTTATTCGTCATCATTCAAGGTAAATTCGTTTGTGGCCTAAATTCGTCAGTCCTCCAAGTGGTAAAGTTGAAGTCATCCCTTCATGTTTTGGTTGACCGTTATTGAATGTCTGTGTCATAGATGATGGATGACTATTGTGGTAGTCACAATTAATCCCGTCCTTTTTTCTCGATTGGGACATCACCGAATTGGATTTTCGTCGATTTAGTACTTGCTATAAGCAACACGACGGGTGCCACATTTGTAACAGGATCTTCTTACCCTTCCGGAGCACCAGTTGTTACCCCCCTTTTTTGTGTTGTTCAGTCTTTAGCTATATGTGTAATGTTTTGTAAACATATTTGTCATTTCTTCGTTTTGGTTTTATTTGCCATGGTTTTGTCGGTTTTTCGTCGACTTATATAATTATGATGTTTAATTATGCATTGAATGTCTTCGGTCCCCTTTTTAAAATAAATTTTTAACGAAGAGAATATAATTTAATGTTATTTTTTCATGTTATTTTTTTTGTATAAAAAAGGATTCCATAGCGTCCTATATATTTGTTGTGCCTGCACTGCGAATGACGTTCGGATGGGCCCGGTTACATTTCCCAAAACGTTCATGTTAATTGATGGCGTCATGTGTTAACAGTTACTGGTCAATCAAATCGGTATAAATCATTTAATCTACATGTTCATTTGTACTTACATGAGCAACACGACGGGTTCCACATGTGGAGCAGGATCTGCTGACCCTTCCGGATATCCTGAGGTCACCCCCAGTTTCTTGGTGGGTTCGTGTTGCGCAGTCTTTGGTTTTCTATGTTGTTTTGTGTACTGTTGTTTGTCTGTTTGTCTTTTTCTTTGTTAGCCATGGCGTTGTCGGTTTGTTTTCGACTTGTGAGTTTGAATGTCCCTTTGGTATCCATCGTCTCTCTATTTGTATGTGCTTTCTATACAAATGTTTTATATATTTTGAAAGAATTCATTCACTAATATTTCAGAAAATAAAAGAGACAAATGCATTACTTTTTCAATTTTCAGTTATTACAATAGTTCGAGCCAAAATTGTATGCAACATTTTACTAAAATCAGTGACATAGCCCATATACAGTAACCTTAAACAACAGCTATACAGAAATAAGATACAAAAATTATAGTTATAGTGCTTAACAAGATTGTGTGTTGTAGACGAACTTGGCCTTAAAACGATCGTATTGAACTTTGTGTGTCCAAAATTAAGCAGATCGGACGTATTTTGACTTTATTCACTGGTTGCTTTTGTTTGGGTACTGACATGGATTTTTTAAAATAAATTAAATGTGTGTTCCAATTAACGAAATAAGACAACTTTGAGAACCGAAAATAGAAACAGATTTGGTATATCGAATTTGAAATTTAAGCAACTAGGTGGAAAAAAGGTCTGCATATTTTTGGTATTATAGGATTATTTTCTATTTTCAGAGTTGAAATGATAAAGGCTATGAGAATTTTTTTCATCCGATGGATATTTGTCGGTATTTGTGTTTTTGCTGTTAGCTTGGTATTCCTTGGACTACATACTACGTCACTACAGGCCACCGTAGAACACAAAACAAACGTAAACACAGATTATAATATTTTTGACAGCCAATATACCCCTGTGAAGTTGAAGTTACGTCAATACAAACAGTTACCAACAGATACAGGAATTTCCAACATAAAAGAAGTAAAAGAAGACCTTATAAAGCTGGCAAAAGAAATACAGAAAGCTAAAATCCATATTAGAGGAACAAAGGCTAGAGAATCCTTAACGAATGCCATTGCTGTTGTTAAAGATTTATTTAGACTGACCAATACAAGTATTGATACTTTAAATCGGAATAAAAAATCGTCGAAGCATATTTGCGAGGAAATTTATAAAGGGACAACATACGGGTATCCATTCTTTTACAAGGGATTTGAAATAAAAAACTGTTCATATGCAATTTCTATAGACAAGCTAGTAACTGTTGTATTTATTCATAAACAAGAAAAATTCTGCAAGTTAGAACAAATTTTGAAAAGCATGTTGAATTACAATCCTCGTTTAAAAGTTGTAGTTGGAAAAGAAAAGAATTCAAGAATATCTCTTTCAAAAATGTTGGGTGATGTAACTATCATAGATTATTCTAAGGCGGATTCAGATGGTAAAATTTGGAATTTATTGATAAAACAAGTAAAAACCGAATATACTCTTATTGCTAGAAACATTTCCACATTCAACATTGATGTACGTCTTGAACGACTTGTTCGAGAAATAGAAGCCTTAGACGTAGTCACAGCTGGTGGGGCATTTCGTGACCAAGATGGCCTCTGGAAACTTGGATGTTATCAGACGGCTTATAAAAACTTCTCTTTGATCTATGACGAAGGCTATGACGAATCTCTTCATGAATGTATTTTTTGTGATTACGTAAGTGGTTCATTTCTTTCGAGAATAAAAACTTTTCAAAGCTTTCCTTTTGACACGAATTTGAATGGGATGTCGGTCTTTCAGGATTTCTTCTTACGTCTTTCGCAGAGTAAACTCGAGTCTGTTATTTGCCCTGATTCAATGTTTTATATGCGAAAACAAAAGCAGTCTGAAAATTCTAATGACTGGGCACAGCTTGGCAAAAAATGGAAATTATATCGAATGAAAATTTCTGACGAAGTTGATATACAGTTTCCATGCAAAAAGGAAAGCTACAAATGTTTTAATGGTCTAGGATATATTTTATCGCCATGTTGTCTCCAAGAATTGACTGACATGATCAATTTCATAATGAAAACTTGTGAGGAATCTAACATTGTATGCGAACTCCAAGAAGGAACATTGTTAGGTGCTGTCAAATTCCACAAAGTTTTGCCTTGGGAAAGAGACGCAGATTTAACGTTTCTTACGGCAAATTTTACGGCGTTAACAAAACTTAAATCTTATATTATGAAAAAATATTCTTTTACATATGATGCAGGAAGTTTGTGGTGTTGTGCTGACAACAGGACAGCCGGAGGAAAAATAAAAGTTCACAGCAAAAACTGGCACATCGAAATGTATGGACAGCATATAATGGATTCAGAAATGTTACTAACGGATGGTTTAAAACCAACCAAAATTTTATTAAATGGCCAATGGGTAGGAGTCCCTAGAAACCCTGGTTGGCACGCTAGAAATAGATATGGACATGAAATTTATGCACATGCTCAACACTGGATGGCTTTGGGACACGGTACTGGTTGGATTAATTACAAAACAAACCAATTTACTCCTTGTCGGACACCAGGGAGACATGACTGCTTAGATAGTTTTAACGGGGATGGTAATCTTCCATTTTCGCTTCCAATTCCATAAAATCATATTGTATATTAATTTTTTAAGCATTGTATTTACCAGGTTTCCGATTACTTACCATCATCATTTAAATATAAATCTAAAACAGAGAGAACAAAACATATGAATTTTAAAGTACTCGTTGGAAATTTGGATCACAACTCACTCAAACTAACTTGAGAAGCGTCTATAACAGTACTGAAACGTCATCATTAAGGAGAAAAGCGGAAGATACCTAAGGGATATTCAATCTCATAAGTCGATGACAAACTGACATTGACCTAGCAACAAAAAAACGACCAAACGACAAGGAGAGAAATTTAGTAACAGGGTTTGTGGAGCACTTGGATGACCCAGCAATATAACGTTGTTTGTATATGGACACTTGTGTAATTTAGGTATCCAATAAAGTAAAGGAAGACCTATGATCATTTAGGATTTCTTCTTTGGTAAATGTCGTCGTGGTAATTTTTGTGTTTCCAAGTGAATTGTCAATACCTTATTCCTTTACCGTGTAGTTAATGTAATGTGATTCACACGCTTAAGCGATTTTTTTTGGGGCTATTTCTGCGGGGACAACAACATGATAGGCATGTAAGTAGGACATTTGGGTCTTTAAAAATCGATGTAGTATGTGTATTCATAGAGTCAGACCCATTCAGTTTTTTAAATTCCTATTTGTATCAACGACCTTGCTGCCTTAACTCATTTGGAAAGAGTGTCTACGTTTTTTTTTTGCGTCTATCCCGTTGCCTTGCATAATTCTCGACTGAATCCATCATTACCGGTATTTTCAAGATGTATTTCCAATGGATCTATTTAGGTTCACGATATTTGGGACCTTTGGATAACACATTTCGCAGAGCAGTGGTATTGACAATGTTCAGATAACAAGTAATGCCGTTACCAACTGATTATATGCCTAAACATGTATGCATAACTATCCGGTCATTTCAAAGGAGACTAAATCTGTTTTACAAATTGTTCTATTTTAAATTAATCAACTAGAATGTAACCAGCGCAAGCGCGGGAATAATTGTTGACCACTTTTAATAGATATTTATGAATTCAAACGAGACATCATTTATCATTTCCTAATTTTATATAAATGAATTTACCAGTGTATAAAATATTCTAATGATACCTACAACCATGGTTGGTGTTATACAGTTTATCAAAGACCATTGATAGAAAAAAACTCATCAAAGATACCAGAAATATTTATAGAACTGGGTCTATGCAAAGGGAGACAACACTAACAACATAAGTTATCGAAAAGTGGGTCTCGATGAATATCAGCTTTTCAAAAGTCATTTCGACCACATATTTACCGAAACAAAATACTAAACTAAACAACGGAAAACATAGCTGGATACATATTTACAAACAAGTACCTAGTATGACAATTTGTGACGTAAAGGATTCTTGAAAATTCTATGGTTGGGAGACTTTTATTTTGATATATAAAAGTGCATACAAAAATTAATTTGTAAAGAAACGAAAAAAAGTTTATGCTTGTAAGAATAGATATATAGGCTAATGCAAGAGCAACCTACGTAATCTAAACTATATAATAGAAAAGAATAGTTTTTATTCGCCAAATTAGGGCACCAGGAGGGCATATAGACATATAAATAATATCATTTTAAACATTTGCAGATCAATAATATATTCAATTTAGACAATAGACATATAATAAAGAGAGAAAACACACAAAAAACAACAACGTATAATAAGATTAATTTCATGTTGACATTTACGCAAGTACACCAGGCAGGTGCATTTTGACTTTTAAATAAAAAGAGAGGCATACGTAGCTGGTGCTTTAAGGAGAAATCTCTACAGATAAGTGAAAAAAGTGTTGGAAGATTGTGGTAACATCACCATGAATCTTTGTACACATGTTCATTTTGGAGTAAACTGTTTTATATATATATGCCAAATTAAGGATTCGACCAGAATTCGTGGTCCACTGAACAGGGAGATGTTATAGTGCATATCAGGCCAAGTTTTGGTTTAAGGTAGGTTGTGGTAACATGAACATGAAACTTACTACACATATATAAAAATAAGGAGATGTGGTATAAATATAGATATATTGCCAATGAGCTAACTAGCCACCAGAGTTAAAATGAATTGGATGTAAGCAAATACAGGCCACCGTACGGCCTTCGACAATGAGAAAAACTGATACCGTATAGTCGGCTTTAAACAGTCCTAACATGAAAAAATCATTTTTTTAACAATTCAAACGTGAAAACTAACGGTCTTATTTATAACAAAACAATTTACGAAAAACAAACATGACGGCATGAACCAACGACAACTACTGAACTACAGGCTTCTGTGCATTATGAATTTGAAGTTAGATATATATGCCAAATTAGAGTTTGACCCACTTTTCGCAGTTCACTGTCAGAACATGGAAATGGAATGGTATATATCAAGTTTTGGGTTAACTTAGTTTGTGGTCATATCAACATGAAACTTGCCACACTTCTTCATTATTAAGTTGGCTGTTTGATATATACCTTGTTCAATGTCAAATTTAAGTACATATTATCGACAAAATGTAGGACCATAAGTTTTTATAATTCATATTAAGTAATATTTTAATTTATCAAAAACCAAAATCATTTTTGTACCTATATATACATAAAAACAATATGAAAAGATTTTACATTCTATATTAGTGTCCATTGTGAAGTCAAAGATAAGAGGATTGCGTTTGTTCACTTCTCAAGGACATACAATCACTTGAATCAGAGATACTTTTTACACCTTTTCTCAATTTGGTAATTGAGTTTGGTCTATATTTGGGTTCATCCTTGATAGGCATATACTCTATGGAATCGGATCCCGAAATACTCTTACAAACACTCCCTTCTCTTCGTAGTTTACCATCCACATACCTATTTTTACTTAAGGACTTTTTTCGCATTCTTTTTTGCTTTTGATTATTCCGAGTATCCACGGGCAAATTCTTCACTCTATTTCTTTTATGATCCTTAACGGTTGAAAGACCTTTAGATGGAGAACAATGCACAGCGGATTTCTTTCGAGTATTTGGTTTATTTTCCTTTATGTTAATGTCTTCCTCTGTTTGGTAACCTTGCTTTTGGCTTTTAACGCTTGGGGACACTCTTTCATTTTTATTTATGTCACTGTCCTTATAATGATGCTCAGCAAATCTTGTAGAGGGAATATGCATCTGTCTGTGAAGATTATTTTTTTTATAAGGTTCATGATCAAATTTAGATAATGCGTTTTCGTTGTATTTCTGAACTTCAGATATTTTCTGTGCATTAGTTGTGCACTCAATACCGCAACTGTTTGTATGGTATTCATCTAGAGACCTCGTTTTTGTCTTTCTGCATTTCATTGCAATTTTATTCCTCTTACCAGACTTCATTGCTGTTGGAAGAAAGACGTCGTCTTCATTTTGGTCCTGAGATACACTTCTACTTATAGGAGGGAGTACGTTTCTTTTGTTGAAGAATCTTGGCCGCATGCTAAACATGCCATCTTCTGAACCGGAAGTTATGGAAAATGTATCAGTAATAGTTGAACTAGATGACAAAGAAGACATTGGAGTCAAGGTTCGACAGGTTATTGGACTGAGTGTTATTCTAGAACGCGAATCAACCTGTTTCTTTTTAATGACTTGTCGCTGGGAGAAAACTGATAAAGTTGGACTTGGTGGGATGACGTCAATACTAGGTAACATCATAACATTCTGTTCTGTTATATTAGATTTCAAAGGTTTTTCCTTATTATTAACCTTTTTAGACTTTGAAACATTATTTGTATGAGGATGAATTTCAATTTCATCGAACGACGACTCAGGATCCGTAGACTCACTCCTGATTCTTGTAGTACAAGACGGACGCATATATAAAGGTGATTTCGGAGGTTCAGGAGATGTAATTGTTATACCAACAGCAGATACGTGTGTAGTTGTTGTTGTTTTTGTCGTTATTTTGCATCCGCTATTTACTCTCTCGAAAGGTGAAAATGAATTCAACTTGTATATCAAACCGTCGTGTTTTTCTCCATGAAAATGACTCTCAGTATTTTCCGTAATTTGGTCGTAAGTTTCGTCTATGCTTGACCGTTGGCTGACAGACGTGCTTGTCGAGCTATAGCGACGGATGTCGTAGAATGTTGCCCGACTTGAACAGTCTGTCTCATCTCCATCAGGAAATATAGCACACTCCGTCACGTGTTCTTTCTTTGTCTTTCTACTTTTCTTTTTAGTGTTAGACTCTTCATATCTTAAATATGACATCCTTAATGAAAGAAATAACTAGTCAAGAATAAGATAAAAAAAAAAAAGCGTATGTTTTTTTTTTCTAATTTAATGTTCATATCAGACATTTATTAACCAGTATCTATAAAGATGCAATGATCATTACCAATTACAGCCGATTGCATTGAGTGTGTAGGCAAAGGTAATATCGTTGGTTAGCTTGCTTGTTAGCTGAACCTTGAAGTCATTATTAGGTAAGGTATACTACCCTCCTTTCGAAGTAGCCTATTCCAACAGACAAGATAGATTGGTTATCTGTCGGACTAGTCTACTCTCAAAGGAGGGTAGTTTACCTAACCTAATAATGACTTCAAGGTTCAGCTAGCAAGCAAGCTAACTAAAGATATTACCTTTGCCTACACACTCAATGCAATCAGCTGTAATGATTTATAGTGATTTATTATTACTCTTGTATGTGACTTGTCATTGCGTGTTTTCATATAAAGGAATTTTATTAAATGTGAGTATCTATTTATCAACATATTTATATACTCGTGTATATCAGAGTGGCATAAAGAAAAACAAAAACATACATCGACATTAACTATCAAAACCGATTTCGTGGAAATCAAACTAATAATATAGAGATATTATTGCAGTATGCAAACAGAACTAGGTGACCAAAAATTGTTTACATCCATGTCATTTGAACAGATGGATAGTTGTCAAATTGGCAATCATACCACATCTCTTTATTCTTAAAACTCAACTAAAACAGTACAATAAGAAATAAATAAATATGGTTTCTTTCATGTTGCCTTGTTTTGTCTCTATCTCATTAGATTTTGTGTTCTCTAATATAAATGTCGTATTTTCAAACATGTGTTTAGTACTCTAAAACAAGACTTGCCTGTAAAGAAAGGATGTCCTTTTGAGAATTTTAGAGGCTGTACACTAACCTAATCTTATATGATACTCGCAATTCAAATATGTACAGTTACAGAAATTTTGATTGGATGAAACTAAATTGAGGAAGTACATGGGCGAAGTGTTAATAAATTCTTACCATTTAGCTATAAATGCGTCAATAATAACTTAGCTGACAATTATTTTCAAAGTAATGGTAAATACGAATAAGCTCTAACAGTGGTGTTTAACAGATAAATAAAATAAAGGGGAGAAAGGAGGGGATTTTTTCTTCTAAAACTGACGTTTTGTGGTTATACCTGTAATTCCGTTATGAATTATTGATTAGATATAATGAAAATTTGTCATTTAAAATCACAACCGTTATAAGGCCACGAAATCGAAAGGGATAAAAAGACCAAGTCAACTTTGATGGAAGGATTTACTGTTACATTTAACATTTTATGCTAAACAAGAACATTTAGGTGCTATGTCGTCCTTTAGCTAGACTGTTCCCTGGCAATAAAAAATTCAGTACATATATACCATGCTTTCATATGATAAACGGGAAATTTCAAATATCTATTGAAGACATAACTACCATTTTGCCCGAAAAAATGCATCAATTCGAAGATCCATACTACACAATATGTTTGTCAAATTTGTTTGTTGTTTTGTACTTTAGTCAGGTCGTTGGTTTTCTCATCTGAATTGTAAATACATTTTGTTTTGTCGTGGCCTTTCAAAGCTTGCTATGGGGTATGCTGAAGGCCGTATGGCGACCTATAGTTGCTAACATCTACGTCATTTGGTCTCTGGAGGATAGTTATCTCATTGGCAATTATACCACATCTAATTTTATGGTAATTACAATATGTTGTTAAATGTCTTTTATAAAAGTTACAAGTCAATATTCATCAGCCAATCACAGAAATCAAAACCACATTTTGATTGTCGAAAAAATATATTATCATTTATGAATTATTTACGAACGACGATTAAAAAAATCATACCAATTAAAGCCTTTAATATAACAATAAAAAATCCTAATATGAATAAGGATAAAAAAAAAAAACATATATTTTCATAATACAGTATACAGAAAACTAAAGTCGTACACGGCGAACGAGAATATATGACAAATGGAACGTAACTGTTGTCATCTCTGTGAGGCAGGTATTCCCAAAAATCTTGATGGCGTCCGAAAACAATCGAAGAGATGAATTCAGCTATTTATAATTTAACTAATAAGAACCCGTGGTTCATTATACCAGAGACATATATACTTATTATTTATGTCTCTGATTATACGTAACTTCCTTGTATGTTGCAACGCTTAATTAAAGAATCCTAATTGAAGACAAAGTTTGTGGAATATCGTGCTATACTGTATATGCAGATGCTGACGGAATAATACTTCACAAAGTGATTGCTGTTACACCATTGTCCCAGGTTAGGGATAGTGGTGAGGGCTTTGTCATATCTAAACCCGCCACAATCTTTATGTGCCTGTCCCAAGTCGAGCCTGTTTTTTTCGGCGGTTATCGTCGGTTGCTTTGTGTCATATTTATTTTTCGTTTATTGTTCTGTCATTAATCAGACCATTGGTTTTCTCTTTTGAATTGTTTTTCAATGACGTATACCTCCATGGAAGGATTTACTGTTACATTTAACATTTAATAAAGTACGTGTGAATACGTGAGTTTAGAACGGATGACTGTTTGTAAACGATTTCAGTCATAAATGCCATTTAAAAATATTGATATATTGTAATAACATAAATGGCACCAATGTCAGTGGTCATTTTATACGTCATTATTCAGCAGCCAATCGGTGTTAACAATGCAATTGGGAACTGAATGTAAAATATATTTTGATCGTTATCGGACGGGATGAATAGATATGTCTTGTGCAATGCAGAATATATCTTTTTGTCTCGTCAGACACTTATGACGTATTTGCAAATAAAGATGTACGTAAATGGGCAATCTCGTGGATTTTTATGAAATTTTGCAAGCAGTTTGAGCAAGTAGAACTGCACATAAATACCAAAAATTTATATAAGTAACTTTTACACTTCCGGATTTATAGCAAATTGAATATTCTGTAGAAAGAAGTTAAAATGTATAGGATACACGTAAATATCGAAAACAATATTGAAAAATTTGACTTTAAATTGCCTTTTCTCAGAAACGTGTCCTACGAATTTTCTTTAAAATTGATATGTTAATGCCCCTAAAATTTCCGTTTTATTGATATGAAAATTATATGGGTTACCGAAGTCGTTTTTGCTGTATAAATCATTCAATTGTCTCTGTAACATCTAAAAACTTCGCAAAGTAAGATTTTTAGCCGCGACGTTACGATTACTTTTTCCTTTTCGGCGACTTTTCCAAGCTGTACAGAAATTTCAACTATCCATACTCAAAAGACGAATTCGGTGAACTATAAATTTTATATAAATAAAACGGAAATTTCAGTAGCAATAACCTATTATTTTTAAAGAAAATTCGTAGGACCAGATTTCGAGAAATGTTAATTTTAAGTCAAAATTGCTGAACTTTTAAACCATAGTTACATGTATTCTATACAAATGTACTACTACTGTTCGGAATTTTATTTGCTATATCAGCTAGTATAACAGTTATATAATTAACCTTTCGATTTTCAATTGCAGTTCCTCAGGACCTAGTTGTATTCACAATTTCATAAAATTCGGCGATATCATCCATTTACGTACCTGTTACCTTAAGACGACATCCCACTATGCAATTGGTCGAGATAGTTTCCAAAAAGATGTGTAGTTAAGAATTTATATACACCCCAAAATACCATTCGAAAGCTTATCTATGCTTGGTCTGGTCGTCCAAAAACTGTTTGTGTAATTTCCGTCAAATCGAGGTCAAGAGTAAAGGATGAAAACCAATCAGTTTTAACAGATTTACACAAAGGGATATTTTCAGGTATTTTTATGTAAAATTGATACCAGAAAAACATGTATTCCTAATTATAGGATAGGATTTAACAGCTTAATATAACAAAACACATCAACGATCAAGAAGTCAACGTATTTATTAAAACAATTGACATTTAAAATCACCAAAATTATGATAATCATGAATGAGCGAAATATTTCTTTATGTAACATTTTTAGAGGCTCCATGTAATATAGATTCTTATATTTAACATCCAGCAAATTTCTTTCGACATATAAACTCCAATGAAAGTACACGACTTTTTATATACTGTTAAATCCGAAATCATCGCGTGGTTTTCATTAATGCGAATAATGTGTCTGGCGGAGTCTCGCAATAATAAGAACTTGCATTCTGATATATATCTGATTCATATTTCTGTATGCATGCAGCTTATCCCGATATCGCGATAATTTATAAATCTCGCATTTTTGTCCATTCTTTAAAAATCTCAATAATAAATGCACGCAATAATTTCTGAATTAACAGTAACCTATTGTAGCTTGCTATGCGGTATGGGTTTTGGTCATACTTAACACGTCATTAAGCAGCTGCTTTATAATATATAGTCATGACTTAAGATTTAAATTACCAAAGATGGAAGGTGTAAATTTAATTAGGGAAAGGATTGAGGACACACAAAACCAATATGTGATTATTTGTCATTATAAAGGTACACGTGCTTGACGTCATACTTCAATTTGCAAACTTAAATGAATTTGGTGATGTCTTAGACATTAGGAATACCTGATGTCACTTACCTACGTATTTTAACAGAAGCAACACGGCTGGTGTCAGCAGTGGTGCAGAAACTGATGTCCCTTTCCGAGTACCTGAATTCGCCCCCGGTTTCTAGTGGGACTGACGTTGTTAATCCTTTAGTGTTTCTCGGTTGCTATGAAATCAAATTAAATCCTAAAGAAACTTAACATGTCACTTTGACTGATAAATTCTCTACTACAATGAAATGAACTGAACCAATCTTTTCTGAGGGCATACCTACCACTACGCGTACTTATTAGTATACTTGAGTCAAATATAACAAGATGATGCATGCATTTATACCCAATCGTTATTATCTGTAGAGATTCGCAAAAAAAAATCCCATGTTTATTGAGTACAAAATATATTCATAAATCATCAAACAGGAAGTAACGGCTCGGCAGATCTGAAAATCACTCGCGTACACTGTACAACTCAACATTATAACGTCCTCGTTTATAGATGTCCAGTATGGATTTGAAGGAGTAATGAAGTTGAAGTTAAAGAAAAAATTTCAGACCAACTATCAAATGTGGAAACAATTATAAACTGGAACTAACTGCCAGATAAAATTGTGCGTGCAGATTCTGTAGAGGCATTCAAGACCGCGCTACAGGAACACCGTCATTAACACCGGCGCTCTTCTCCACCGTGTATAAAAGCCTATATCCAAATATCTGATTCTACACGTACCCATACACATAATCATATAGATCATCATTATGGTATGATGACTCTTGAGGTGGGGGAAGTGTGCCGGGGTTGCTTCTCTTAGTATGTGTAATGAATACTTAGCCAGCCGTAAGCGGTTGAGCTAGAGAAGTACACAGAGGTCCCGGAGGAGACAATATGATTTTGTTATATGAATCATGCTCTCCGGTTACAACAGCAAACATCATGTAAATCACTGGTAAGCCCAGCATTGGAGTAAGCACGGACACACTAGTACTGAGTTTAATTACAGGAGAACAACGAACACCGACTGGAAATGGTACAACAAAGAGTAGCAAGATACGTTACTATCATATTCCAAGTACCATCGTGTAGGATAAAAGCGAGGAACGAATAAGTCTAACCAAGAACAATTTAATACTTGAACGCCCGACCACATGCCATTATCAGTGCTGGTAGTTTATAATGTTTCAAGTACCACCTACATGAGATGAACTAGACCACCATCCATAATGTTTTTTTTTATCTTCGCTGTATTTATAATGTATATCACAAACTACCCTTTTTCTTCTTTTTAAAAATAAATATTTTCATGCACATCTAAACTTGACAGAATGATCAATTTATTTGTGCTGTCCGCGTGATGGTAGAAGGGATCGTATGCATAAATTACTCCACAAATAATAAAAGAAAGCAGTGACGTGAGAACTTGTTGAATGAGAAAGCGCGTAGCAAATAATAGCGGGATGGTTGAGGGAGTAAAGCTTTCGTTTGTGCATCAGGGGGTAGTCGGTTAACAAAGGTATATATTCATGGAGAAAAACAAATGAGATAAATAAAATAAATGTATCTGCTTGATAAGGTCTGTAAAACTATTTCGAGTAAGAAACTTGCCTTGGTTGAAACAAAAGATCCGGAATAGTTGTTATTCTGAGTAAAACTGCTACCAATAACTATAGAAGCTCCGGAAACTAATGTAATTTGAAGGACCTCCAGAATCAATACAATTCAGGAATATTCAAACTAAGACATATCAGTGCGATTTCAGATGTGGAGTAACTGGAATCTTTATGTTTAGTTCTTAAACGAGTGGTGTAATTGAATTGGCCTCATGAACAAGATTTTATTCGGAATTATCTTTATGAAAGAAGCCATTTTCCCAAATAAAAAATGTAGCAGAAGATAAGGTTATACCGAATCCTCTGGTGATAGATTCAACATTGCCCTATTTAATCTGTCATGCTGTCCTCGGTAAAGTTGGAAACCAGACCAAACCGTTGTAAAAGTCAAAAGTTTGTAAATACACCTAAATACACTCAACATCATTGTTCGATCTTGATGTAACTGATATTTGATTTCATTCACCACTAAACAATAGTCTATATGTTTTTTGGGTTCTCCGAAAAGCTGCCACTACTGCATATTTTTTTTAATTTTGTAAAGCCAAAGTTATTCAAAGAATCTACCACTCATAGCACTTGTTTTGAATGGAAAATCTGAAATACTTGCGATGTTTTAGAACTATAAATGGAATGAATGTGTAAATAAGCATAGGTGAGGTCTAAAGATATGGTCAAATCTCCTGGCCTGTTTGACTAAGTTTAGAACTTTTGTCGGAATATCCATTTTGAAATATATTTTCTTGGAATAACTATTGAGGGGTCTGAGCTTTATAACTGGCCTCCTTTTCCCCCGTCCTTATTTGAAACTAGAAAATTGTTTTGTTGTTGTTCATGTTATTCTTTACGTTTCTCAAGTTTGTACTTCTAAACCTTTGTCAAATACTCCCTTCTCCAAGATAGGCAAATACAAGACATTCACCTAAATATCTATTAAATTTTTTAAAACCTAACTCGGAAGCTGCAGCTTTTCCTTGAATAATGTGAAAAAGCTCCTGTGCGTCCAAATATATCATGCAACTTTGTAGAAATTTGAAAATAAATCTTTAATTATCGGTAATTGCAACTTTTTTTAACTCGACCTTCTCTAGTTTCTAAAGATTGCTGCATGTACAGCACAAGAGGCCGATTTAGGGGGCAGTCCCCCCCCCTTTTTGTGGGAAAACATTGGTAGATTATTTAGGGATCACTGAAGCATGACTGGAGCGGGTCCCCTCTTATGGCAGTCAGTGGGCCCCCTTATGAAAATTTCTGGATTCGCCACTGAGCACTGATATTATACCCATGCAAGCAGCCAGCTGACCTTGATAAGCTAACCTTTCTATCTGTGTCAAGGGGTTGGAGACAACTATTTGTGTCTATTCAATGACTTTTTTTTCCATGTAAGGTTCTAATTATTGGTTCTAACAAAATCGTCCGACCTTGGAAATTTGATATTCATCCTTGAAAATGCTGTCAATTTCTCAAGAGTTTTAATTGTCAGAGGATTTTCTAATATTTTAATCTTTCTGCTGTTTCTTTACGAGTATCTTCCTTAAGATGTTATCAAAACATTTAAATTGTTGTCTTTCTACGTTTCATAAGTATCACTTTCAATGTTAACATAATTATGTCTCAGTTGAGACCGACTACATACAATATTATTTGCACGTTGAACATGTTAATATTTGTAGAATCTACTCCGAATTTACTTTGATTTATTACTAGCCTTAACACCAAATACAGAACTACTCCCATGAGATTTCCTCACCTGACGAACACAAACCCAGTAAATCAGCCCTTTTATGACTTTCTGGTTGTAAAGAAAGTTGTCACCTTATATGAAAATCTACGTTTCTAGCTCTTCTAAGACTGTCAAAATCCTAGTCAAGATTGGGATTTAAATATATCAACAATCTAACTCTGAAATTGGGATGCCATCTTAATTTTTCTCTCAGTCTTTGGTCATCATGAGAAACATTTGACATAAACAAACTGTCATAGTACTAAGACTTGTTGAAAACTGAGAGAGCATACCAAAATGTTTATCAAACATTTCCTACATGCTGCTTCACTTGTTTTCAATGTCTACCGTCTATCACACGTTTCTTTTTCTTCTACTCATTTTTTTATTTACGAAACATATATGAAAAGTTCAATTATTTGAAAATACTTAATGCAAAGTAAATATCCCCGCTCCCAATAAAGATCAATGACAATAGGGTCAAGGTCAGATAAATCCTGTCAGACAGACATCATGTACACCTTACAATTATTCCATACACCAAATACAGTTGACCTTCTGCTAATGGTATTTGAAAAACAGACCAATACACAAAAACTTAACATTGACCAATGAACCACGAAAATGAGGTCAAGGTCAGATTAAACCTGCCAGGCTGGCATGTACACCTTACAATCATTCCATACACCAAATACAGTTGACCTACTGCTTATAGTATTTGAAATACAGACCAAATTACAATAAAATGCTTCGCTGGGCGCAGCTTGATACGACCGCAGAGGTCGAACTCTGAACAGTTGGGGCAAGTATGGACACAACAGTCAAGCTTGATACATCTCAGAATTTGGATTGTGATTAAATATTTGACACAGCATAGGTTTCTGACACAAAAAGAATGTGGTCTAAGAACTTGATTTTTTTTAATTTACCTATTATGGTCCAATGTCCAAAATCAAAATACATGGTTAGATTCAGCATATCAAAGAACCCCATATATTCAATTTTTGTTGAATTCAAACAAAGTTTAATTTTGGACCCCAACTTGGACCAACTTGAAAACTGGGCCCATAATCAAAAATATAAACACATGTTTAGATTCAGCATATCAAAGAACCCCAAGAATTCAATTTTTGTTAAAAATCAAACTAAGTTTAATTTTGGACCCTTTGGACCTTAATGTAGACCAATTTAAAAAACGGGACCCAAAATTAAAAATCTAAATACACGGTTAGATTTGGAATATCAAAGAACCCCAATAATTCAATTTTTGATGAAATCAAACAAAGTTTAATTTTGGACCCTTTTGACCTCAATATGAACCAATTTGATAGCGGGGCCCACAAATAAAAAATCTAAATACATGGTTTGATTCAGCATATCAAAGGACCCCATATATTCAATTTTTGTTGAATTAAAAAAAAGTTTAATTTTGGACCCCAACTTGAAAACTGGGCCCATAATCAAAAATATAAACACATGTTTAGATTCAGCATATCAAAGAACACTAAGAATTCAATTTTTGTTAAAATCAAACTAAGTTTAATTCTGGACCCTTTGGACCTTAATGTAGACCAATTTGAAAACTGGACCCAAAATTAATAATCTGAATACACGGTTAGATTTGGCATATCAAAGAACCCCAATAATTCAATGTTTGATGAAATCAAACAAAGTTTAATTTTGGACCCTTTTGACCTCAATATGAACCAATTTGGTAGCGGGGTCCACAAATAAAAAATCTAAATACATGGTTAGATTCAGCATATCAAAGAACCCCATATATTCAATTTTTGTTGAAATCAAACAAAGTTTAATTTTGGACCCCAATTTGGACCAACTTGAAAACAGGGCCAAAAATCAAAAATCTAAATACATGTTTAGATTCAGCATATCAAAGAACCCCATATATTCAATTTTTGTTAAAATCAAACTAAGTTTAATTTTGGACCCTTTGAACCTTAATGTAGACCAATTTGAAAACTGGACCCAAAATTAAAAATCTAAATACATGGTTAGATTCGGCATAACAAATAAATAAATGTGGTCAAAGATTTTACAAATCTAATGCGCCATACTGTGCAATTAAAGATTACTTCTTGAAATTTTTCAATATTTGAAATTTGAAAAAAAAATAATATTTGAAGAATAATTCTTTTTAATTTCTGAAATCTGAAATGAGAAAAAAATGACCCCCCACAATTTCTTTTCTCCCCCCCCCCCCTTTTTTTCCCCAAAAAATTCTTTCCCTCAAGATATGGTCATAATCTCAATTAAAATTTCCAATGGAGTTTGCAACCATAATTACCCATTTAAATTTACCATAGTGCTAACTTAATCTATTTTATAATAGAATTTAAAATATAGTGTCAAATCTTTCATATGGATTTTTTTGTAAAAAAAAAAGATGCAACATTTGCAGATATTTTTACTGCTCTTCCTTTATAAATATGCATTTCTTTAAACATAATTTAAAAGCAGTGTAAGGGAAGTAACCAAAACATTGTATTTGGATTACCTCCCTTACACTGTTTTAAATTATCTTAATTTTTCATTAACCATTACTTTATACATAATTTAAAAGCAGTGTAAGGGAGATAATTTCAATGATGTATTTGATTTATCTCCCTTACACTGCTTTAAATTATGTTTTGTACTAAAGTATTTGTCCATTAACCAGGACAACCTTGTTTTTCCCCTTTTTTGCCCCTAATTCCTAAACGGTTTGAGCCATAACCCCCCAAAGCAAATCCTAACCATCACTTTGTGGTATGGAAACTTGTAGTATAATTTCAGAGAGATCCATACACCGTTCCACAGTTATTGTCTGGAAACTAGAAAATGCTTATTTTTGGCCCCTAATTCCTTAACTGTTGGTACCATAACCCCCAAAATCAATCCCCACCTTCCTTTTGTGGTATTGAACCTTATGGTAAAATTTCAAAGAGATCCATTCACTTAAACTAAAGTTAGAGTGCAAAAACCAATGTGTCTTCGGACGACGACTCCGCCAACGTCATACCAATATACGACCGCAAAAATTTTTGGCGGTCGTATAAAAACTTAACATTGACCAATGAATCATGAAAATGAGGTCAAGGTCAGATTAAACCTGCCAGACTGACATGTACCCCTTACAATCCTTCCATACACCAAACACAATTGACCTATTGCTTATGGTATCTGAGAAACGGAATTAAGCATGTGTCTTTAACCTTGATCACTAATGCATGAAATGAGGTTGAGGTCAGGTGAACCCTGTCTCATGAACATGTAGAAGTTACAAGGAACCCATATACTCATATTACTCATAATAAGTGAGAAATTCACATGACAAAAAAACTCTAATTTTTTTTCAAGCAGTTTTTGAACCCTGAAAATGAGGTCAAGGACAATGGACATAATACAGACAGACACTTCGTATCATAAGGTATCTGCATGAAGCATCTAGGTCTTCTACTGACTGAAATATAAATTTTTACACAAATAAGTTAAACTGCGTCGGCCACAGCCACAACGGGATAGTAATCCCTATGTCTCGCATACTGCGACTGTTATCACAGGCGAGGCAAAAATTATGCATTGCTCACTAATGATTCCCCTCCTATAAGTTTCTGGTTAACAGGACAATGATGAGTGATGGATGTGAAAACATATCATATTGTAAAGCATGTTCACACAAAGCTTAATAGAAAATTTTAGGAATATCTTAATTGTTCCCAAGAAAAATGGGACGAAAATTTCACACATGGCTGTTGATTGATTGATGTGAAAACCCATCACATGGTATAGCATACTGACATGAAATTTTGTACGCCAGACACGTGTTCTGTCCACAAAAGAATCATCAGTGATGCTCGAATCAAAAAGGTAAACCAGAATACCCTCCTTCCGAGCAGGGGTATAATTACTTCATAGATCAAAGTATTACTTATTTGACTAGACAAAGGGAAAACAAAGACAGAACTGTCAAAGGTATTTGTTCAGGATTTAATATATTTTGTTCTTGACATATGATAACTTAAATATATTTAAATAAGTAACAAACAAATTATTAAGTACTAGTAATAAATAAGACATCGAATTCTTTTTTTTTGTAATTAACATTGCTTTGATGTAAATGAAAAGTTTCAACTGGTTATGTATAAATATCAATATTAAAGATCAATGATCATTGTGTGTTGTGCATTAACTGAATGAGACAATTATCAACTTTTCTTACTGTAGAAGTGATGAATGAAAGGTCATATTTCAAAGGACTTGATAAGCAAAAACCTTAAAATTGTTCAAAAAATGACACCATGGGCATGTTACTCCTATCAGAAGTTGTCTGATAATTTGAGTTGATTTAATGAATAGCAAAACTTGACATTTTAAGCATTTTGAAACTGTCAGATTTTTCATATCTGTTATGGTTATCAAAAAATAAGACAATTAATTTTAATTAAGTTCTATTTTTATCCATGAAAGTGATGATGAGTAGTTGACAGGAACAAACTATTTTTTTCTTAATACCTCTAGTCTAATCAAGCTTAATTTGATTGAAATTGGTCAAGTAGTTTCAGAGAAAAAAATAAATATGTTTTTATGCAAGGATGCAGAACAGTGTATCCATTTACATTTTAACAATGGTTCATTATTTAATACATTTCATAAATGAACAATATTACCCTTTTCTATCCAAATTTTACAATATTACAGGTATTTGACATTACAACATGCATTCTTTGTAACTCTTCTATATACTGTAAAGCAAAAATTTTCGTGAGCGATTTATTTTCCCGACTTTCGTGAGTAGAAAAATAACACGAATATAAATTGTCGTGAATATGTAAAAATGGATCTTTCCTTATTAAACTACATCCAGTAAATTTGAAAATCGCGAAATTAAATGGCCGCAAAGTGGACTAGAAAGGGCTAAACGCGAAAGTGGACTAGAAAGGGCTAAACGCGAAAATAAGTTGGTTTACAGTATTCAATCTATGGAACCTATGCACTCCAAGAAAAGATAATTTGTAGAAGAATAGTAGGTTCTTAGTGAAATAATTAATAGACATCATTTTACACTTTATATAGTTATAAAACAATGTAATGTATTATACACACTCTCAGTAAATAAATACTTTCTTTTCTGGTAAGATATCACAAAAGAAACAAAAGTGAGAATTCTGGGGACAAAATTATCTTCCTTACAATGATAATTTTCAATCTTTTTAAAATGGATTAATTTTTTGGTAAATAATTTTTCGTCTTTAAACTTGTTTCTGAACCCAAATTGACTTCACTTTGAATCATGAGATTTACATAGACAATATATTTATATCCAAAGTTCTCATACCAAGGAGAAGAGAAATGCACTATAAACCTTATTTGTGGAAAAGTGGTAGATTTGGGGAAATGAATCTTGCTTGGATTTATCAGCAGCACTCTAACAGGAGGTCTAAAACGGGCAAGAAGGCCTATATTTGGCACTAAAAATCAGACTTTGTATTATCATATCTAAAAACCATCATTTTCAATCTAATATAATTTTTTATATCTAAATAAACTAATCAAGAATTATTTTTTCCTAAAAGTTTAGCAGCAACTAGTCCTTAAAAATCTGAAACTTAACCTTAATATTTCAATTTTGAAATTATTAATGTGAGATTTGTTCTACTGAAATATTGTTTTACTAGATTCTGGTAGGTTGTTATGTATTTGTTTTGACAAATGTAAAAAAAAACTAAAAAGGTATGATGAAAACTTTAGTTCACTTACATTGTAGAAATGCATATGGTACTTATAGTTTATATACTAACAAAACTTATGTACAAAAGTTACAGCCAGACAAAACAAAAACTCTACTGCAAGAAAAAACATCAACTTAAAAATAAAGCAATACTGTAACATTATATATCAACAATTTGGCTTTTATTAAGAAAAACAAAATGAATAGCAATGGGACTTTCACCGATAGAATTAATTATCTCTCATACATACATCACAACAACCAATCCTCATCACACACTGAACAACTCATGAAATGAAACTTATTCTAAACCTAACGACCAATTAATTCCCTGTACAAGCATAATTATTAATGGTTGCCAGGCAACTAAAAATCTTATCCAATCTAAAAGATTTCCATATAAAACATGTGGTCTTTCCCATCTGGTTAACTGTTAAGGAAAATAAAATATTATGAAACTGATAGTAGACACAAAAAAATATTTCGACTAGTGTGCATGGGGTGTATATTTTCATTAACTAATATTTGTTCAATCACAGGTGTATTTGACACAAAAAACAATGGAGTGCTAAAGCAAATATCTGCCTATAAAAAAATTAGTTTTCAAAATTCACTGCTCTGGGGAAATCATAATTCTTTTTTTCTCCTCAATGGTTGTGTATATTAATCATGATTTCCACAATACTTGAAAGCAACATCAGATAATTTAAGCCAGTGAAGTAATGATAGTTTGATACTACCTTTATTGTCCTGGACTGATTGATTGATAGTTTGTGCTTAACACCATTTTTGGCATTATTGGCTATATAAGGCAGTAAGTTTTTATAGGTGAAAGAAGCTGCAGTGCCCAGAGAGAACCACTGATCTTTGGCAGGAAAACAGACATTCCTAGTAAATCAAGATTAGATTTGAACACACATGCCATGTGTAGGGTTTATAATTACAACCTCAGCCTAGTGATACACTAGATGAACTACTTAGACCACTTGGCTACTGAGGCCCTCCTCAACTCTGACTGATGGTTGAATATTTAAATTTACAGAAGTTTTACTTTGATATGTATTGTTCATCCACAATAACAGCTATTCAGAGGAACCCCCTTGCATTAACTCTTTGAAGGGTTCATAGGTGACCTTTTGCAAGGCAAAACTTCTGCGCTTATTCAACATACAATTTTCTAATTGCAGTCCAAATTTACCTACCTTGTTGATCTACCTCGGTCCTTGTAGGTCGGTCCTGGTTGACCTACCTCGGTCCTGGTTGACTTACTTTCGTCCTGGTTGACCTACCTTCCTCCTGGTTGACCTACTTTCCTCCTGGTTGACCTACTTTGGTCCTACCTATTGTACTGATTGCTAATTTGTCTGAATATGAATGAAATATTTGCTACTGGACATTGAGCAAGCTTCAATTAATCTATTGTTCTTTTTCCTCCTTCTTTAATATATACACATACAATATTGTGAAAGGATACGGACTAGGAAACATTCTTTTGAGATCCACTTTCTCTTTACAGTATGGACATGTTTGTCTCTTTCCTACAATGCACCAGCCTCGGATACAAAACTCATGAAATCTGGTTATGTAGTTAAGGATAATTGTAACAGCATATTATACTGAAAATATAAATAAATGACTACATGTATAAGATATATCATGGGTACTCTGATCAGTAATCTATAAACTGATCATATACAACTCAAATTTCATAAAAAGTAAGGAGATTTTTAGGGAATTTTTTTTTAACCATGTTTATAAAGTAGATTACAATACCTTATTGCACTGTGAAAATATAATCAAAGACAACTAATAAACATAGGTCATGAAAATAACAGACCATAAAGCACTTACATGTAATACGTGAATATAAATGTATTTTCTCCCTTAAATATAAAACTTTTCTAACACCACCAAATCGTAAAGTAATATGTGTGACTTGCCTTGTGTGACGATACATTCATTACAGGCTATAAAAAAATGGGTGTTCACCTGGGGCTTCCAAAATTCCATTTTGAAAGAATTCTGATGCATAATTAAATTTGAAAGTTATGAGAAAGCACACACTTTTACTTAAGCAATGTGGTTTTGTTGATATTCACTCGAAAACCTTTTTAATTCAATAAATATTTATAAAACTAAATCCTTTTTGTCAAATTTTATTTAGATGCATACCAGTGAAACATGAAAAACAACTTCAAAAAGATCTATCAATTTCCGGTATTATATAGTT
This sequence comes from Mytilus californianus, assembly GCF_021869535.1. Taxonomy (NCBI): domain Eukaryota; kingdom Metazoa; phylum Mollusca; class Bivalvia; order Mytilida; family Mytilidae; genus Mytilus; species Mytilus californianus. The sequence goes on from NW_026262745.1 coordinate 12,505,530, forward strand.
TACCTGTCATGTGAATAGGTAGATCTCAGCTGTCTGACAATGGGTTAACCTTGATTGTAATAAATTATCTTTGTGAAGGGTATCTAATGTGGGCTTGTTTTACACTAATTACTCATCATGTCATTTTTGTCGAGCCTTCCACTTTTGTCGAAAAAGCGAGGCATAGCGATCCTACATTCCGTCGGCGTCAGCGTCCACAAATATTCACTCTGTGGTTAAAGTTTTGGAAATTTTAATAACTTTCTTAAACTATCCTGGATTTCTACCAAACTTGGATAGAAGCTTGTTTAGGATCATAAGATAGTATCCAGAAGTAAATTTTGTAAAAAAAAATTCCATTTTTTCTGTATTTTACTTATAAATGGACTTAGTTTTTCTGCCAGTTAACATTACATTCACTCTGTGGTTAAAGTTTTTAAAATTTTAACAACTTTCTTAAACTATCCTGGATTTGTACCACACTTGGAAAGAAGCTTATTTATGATCAAAAGCTAGTATCTAGAAGGAAATTTTGATAAAATTTTGTTCCATTTTTTCCGTATTTTACTTATAAATGGACTTAGTTTTTCTTTCAGTCAACATTAGATACAGTCTGCAGTTTAAGTTTTTAAAACATTTATTAAGATTCATAAATTATCCTGGATTTTTACCAAACTTGGACAGAAGCTACTTACAATCAAAAGATAGTTTTTTTTTTTCATTTTTGTTGAGCCTGCGATTAACAGCAAAAGTAGGCGAGACACTGGGTTCCGCGGAACACTTACGAATTTTTATGACTAGAAAAGTATGCCTGTGCTAGAAAAGACCACCAAAATCTCAATTTTTTTCTTAATCATGTAACAGTGGCAAACCCACATTTGGCATCCATTTTAGCCGAAAACATCAGGCAAACAAAAATAATTTTTGTAAGTCATGTCTGGCTTTTGAAGCCATGTGTTCACCACATAATTTTGTAGGTCATAAGTTGAGATTTACCTGCTTTTCTTAAATTCTTTTGCAAGTTTATGGAAAGTTACAAAATACTTAAAGATTGATGATGAGATTCCAATGTGTATTAATAGAATAAGGGATTCAAAAATTGTTATTATTAAAAAATCTAAACTTTACATTAGAGTCAATCTAACCTAATCATAAATAAGCAGCCATGAACAAATCCATCTGTTTTCTTAAGTAAAGGATACACATGATTACAATCTAATTTAAAAGTCTCTTCTATTATGGCATCTTCATTGTTCATAACTAAAATCTGGTTCCCACATACACCGCATACATTTGGATCTAATCTCTTTCCTGGTAAACCAGTTTCTGTAAAGTACTGAAAATATAATAAGTAAAAAATATAATCAAAGGCAGGCAAGTGAAGAAATGTAGGGTGCTTATACATGGTTTACTGCTGAGTGAAAATGAACTTATCAGAAAAAGGCTGCAAGCTGATATTTCATAATAGGAATATCTTTCCATTTCTTTAATGGTACACAAGGATTTCCTCTGGAAAGTCTGGTCTTTCCCTAAAATGATATGAACAGGTATAGATAGATGTAAATGAGATAATATAGCATGAAGTACTGTAAATTCAGAAATTATTGCAAGGTTTTCATCAATGCGAATAATGAGACTGGGCGAGTATCGCAATAATAAGAACTCCCATTCTGATAACTGAAACATAGACCTGTATGCAGATTTTTTTCAAAATTGCAATAATTAAACTCGCATTTTTGTCTATTCTTGAAAAATCACAATAATAAATGCATGCAATAATTTCTGAATTTACAGTATAGAAAAAACACTAAATAATTCATGTAAACTAATATATCTGGTATTGATCTGTATTCTATGGGATATTTTCTCATGTTTATCAATTGAACAAGCATTTACAACTATTAACTCACAACACTATCAAATCTCATGTGACATTTTGTTAATCAGTTGATAAACTAAAACTTGACCAATACATTTACAAACTTTAAGAGCTTTCTATGACTGAGATAAAGATTGTTCCTCATTGTTAAACGCTATATAGTGAAATTTAGATGTGTGTCTTCAATCCCAGTAATCTTTGAACACTGAACATTTCCTTGCTAGTCATGCATGTCATGTGTTCTACGAGTGTCGGTACACAAATTTACATTATTTTGAATAATTTATTTGAAATACTCTTTCTTTCTAATATCATGTTTAAAATGGACTTATTGTCCACATAAGAATTAGCAGATAAGACCTACACACATCAGTACTCTCTAATATCACACATGAAAACTTACCCCTATATGAGCTGCCATTGAATCTGTACAAACTTCTGCAAAATCTCTACTAACAACTCCAAAATAAAGTCCATAGAATAAACATAGCAGTCCAAAGTCCATAGCTATTTGAGGTTTGATTAGAAATAATAAATTTAAACCCAACAATGTCAACATAACTACCATATATCCTAATATTCCAATAAAATAACTGACTTTGTAGATTAGAAGAAACCATTTGTACACCAATCTGAAAAATATCAAAAAATTCTTCAAGTTTATTGTTTTACCTTTCAACATTTCCCACTACAGATACAATTACAATACCAAATCATTATGAGGGGCAGAAGGACTTTTTACGGACGTTGAGATTGGATCTTTATTTTTGCAGGAATTTGGTATAAGGCCTTTATTTTTTTGGGAATTCACGATTTACACCTGTCGACTCAGGAATTGAAGATTTATTTTTCTGGATTCAGGAAAGAATGCTTTATTTTTTTGGGAATTCAGGATGACACCCCTCCTACCCCCCTCCATTATGCCATTTGATCTGAATGACCAGAAATTCAGAGGGAGAATCAATTTCCATTCAAAAATAGTGTTTTGTAATAAAATTAATTTGATCATTGTCCAAAACTTTGCCAACAAACTATAGTTTACCCAAAAGTAGAGTAGTCCTGTAGGTTATATGGACTATTTTACCATAAATAAGGTAAAATGTGTGGTTCAAAAATTTATCTAGGTACCTTGGTGTGTTCCCTGGCAGTGGTTTCCTTGTAGATCTAAATGTTATGTATCCTGTTATAACAGAAAATATAGACCAGATGATAATAAATCTAGTCCAGCCATATTTCATACATATTCCTATAGGTATCACCCACATTCCAATAAGTGTAGCTTTCTGAAAAATAGCATGAATATATTTTAAAAGAATTTGAAAATGAACACTTTCACTTTAAAAAAAACTAAGTTGTATAAACCCTCCTTTTTTTTATTTTTAATAATGTTTATAATTTATTTTGTTTTGTTATTTGGTTGATAATAGAGTACAACATGTTTCATTACGGGGCAGTCTGGTGTATCCGCACACCTAAGACTTTTGGCTTCACTCTGGTAATCTCACAAAACCAATAATCAGATAATATTGTATGAACAAATTCATGACACACTTTAATTTCTTCTTTGTGTATGGTTTCACCCTAAAAGAATTTATGTTATGTGTGTCCAAAATTAGGGAAACCCCTGTTTTGACAGTTCTTCAAATGTCCGATGATTTCGTGTATGTCTTTTAAAAATCTAAAAATAGTTAATTTTGAATACAGGAAAGATTTTATACTCTGAAATATAGACCAGTTTGAACCAAAAAGACTGCCAAGGATGCAAAACAAAATTTATTTCATTTTGATAAAAATTTGACTTAAAATGAAACCAATTTTACCTGATGATGTAATATTTCTTAATGCAAAATGGCTAAATATGGTTAAAATTGGGATTGCAATTATAAATTTCTGCTTGCACTTATTAATTTTAATCTTTTATGTCTATTCAGAAGACTAAAACAATTACAAGAACTATTCTATTTGTGTTACATTGGGGATATGATGAAATCAGGTAATGTGCGATATCACAAGCCGCACAGACACAGGGGATTCTACTGTATCTTTCATTTGTTTAATTTTCTTAATTTTACCATTTTCATTGTTGCCAAAATGATTTCAGGTATGATGAATATTAAATTAATATTGAAACCTTTCTCCGAGTAATTCATGCATTCTACCCTAGGTATTACAGGTACCAGATGTCATATGCATCATCATACAAATATTAAAATATATATTTTGAAACCAGTAATGATACTTTCAATTAGTGATGGCGACTAAGATTCCATTGGGATTGTTCTGCATATATATGTAGGCATGAATAGAAAGGCCCATTCAAATCTGAAAAGCTGCGACCAGTTGCAAATTTTATCATTACATTAATTCACAACTTACTTGGTATGATTTGAAATATCTCTGCCTCCATTGTACTAATAATATCTGTGCTACTACTAATGTTACAATTAAAATGAGGACCATTTCTGCATGCATGGCCTCATGGCCCCTGTGTTTCTCATGTAACCGCTGGTGCTCTATCCTACAAAACATGTACATTTGTAAATATGTATCTCTTGTAAATGTTCTGACAGTAGTCTAAATCATTGTATGACCATTAAAAATATACCCGCTTTAATCAAGATGTCAACCATTTTTTAAATCCAATCTAATTAAAATTAAATCTCCGCACTTGCTCCTCGTTGTTTATATGTCACGCACGACATATAAACAACGAGGAGCAAGTGCGGAGATTTAATTTTAATTAGATTGTTTTAAATCATGCATAACACTAAATTTATGAATGTAAGTTTCCAAACTTGAGAGCCTCAGGGAAGATTAGTTTATTGTAACTAACTGAGTTTACCCTCTCTAAATAAAGAATTTATTATTATTATTATTATTATTATTATTATTATTACAAATATACTGTGTGTTAGTAATTGATAGAAAAGGTTCAATGAAAAGTTAAAATTGACAGTAAACATAGTAAAAAAACCTCTCAACAGAAAGGGATATTACAATACCAGAGCCTGGATAACTTACAGAACTGTTTATTCCAGTATATGTGTGTTTTATACATTCTCTTTTTATCAATGAATTTAGATTTTTAAAATTTATTCTGTTTGAATTTATTGGTTTGATTTTCCACTGTGATAATGATGTATACTCAATCATGTCAATTTTAAAAAAAAATCTAAAATCTTGTAGTTTCACAAATTACAGATGGACAACATTGTGTCTATAGTTATGATTGTATTCTATTGATTAAATTTAACAGCAATAAGTACATTCTGATTGTAGTTAAGCCTGATTGTTATATGAACTTTATATGTAGTACATACCTCCATCTTTCCTTCTCTGACAACTTGGACAGGTCTATAGACTGAAAGGAGTAACAAAATGGATGCTTAATATCAAATATTTCATGCACACATGGTATCTTAAAAAACAGATCATTTAATTTAACAATTAGCTCTGTAGCATGTAGTGAGCATGACTATTTTTTTCTAATCTGGTATTTTTGTAGAAATACAAAATAAAGTCTTTCTATATATCATGTATATGTTATGCATTCAAAACTATTTTCCAAATTATCAGAGACAGGTATTTTCTTCACATTTTTTGTGGTATTTTGTTATATAAATTACTAAGTGCATTAACTTTATTTATTTAAAAGGATTATGCGGAAAAATTAAAATTTGGGCTGGTTTAACTACATGCTTGTACTACAGGCATTAGGGACTGTTTAACTACATTGTACTACAAGCATCAGAAGCAAGCCATGACCAAAAGAATCCCCAAAAAGATACTGAACAAAAATTCAAGAACAAGATTTAAGCAATGAGATCATGGAGATGGAATATAAATTCTTTTACCATTTTGATCATATATTTGTAAACATTGTAAAGTTCATGACCAAAAATATCAAAGCATTCTGTAAAAAATCTGAGGAATCTGTAATCTAAATTATGTATAGACAGTAAAGGCCATTGCAGTATACCACCCACCCCTGGTTCCCCTTATGGTGCTACATATTTGGTTAATGCATAGACTTTATACAAGTCCCACTCTTAACATTGCCTTTTTCAAAATCCTGGATCCAATCTAAAAGGGACAATAAAATATTCACAAACAAATATTTCAACTTGAAAAATAATTAAGAAAGAAGGAATAGACCCAAGTTGATGTAGATTTGTAGCTGAACAATGCAAACATGCATACAATTCCTCCCAGAACATGGATGTGTTTATATCACACACTTTTAAAGTTTATTGGATAAGTTTAGTATAATTTTGTACAATGTTTGCATGTGATAAAAGTTTAAAATATATATAGTCTCAAATAATTTTAAGATGTTCTTCAAAATGGTTATTAAATGAAAAACCAGACTATAAATAGTTGAGCTACATTTTGCACATGTGTACATATATTATCATCAACAATGTATTAAGCTGGTATGGTTTCATAAGGTAATTAATCATACATTGTACTATTATTTCATATATATATGTTTTGTGATTATTAATCAGCTAAAGGTTGCACTTCTGTAAATATAGAGATTGCAATTTCCCATAGGAACTCCTTTTACGGCTAAAACTGTGCCACTTTTACTATGAAGTTTCATAAAAATTATATCCTAGAATGGAAAGTTCATATGCACTACTTTTTATTCAAAGGTCAAAATATAGGGCATGCTTCCAACTACTAAGGCCAACCTTAAAAATATGTTTGTTTGCAGTTTCCCGACTGTACCTTCAGACTGAAGGGTCGGTAGGTAGGAAAAATATTTTATTTTATCAGCCAAAAAGTTTAAACAAGCAGTTACACAAACCAAGTTTCTTGTTAAGAAAAAAAAAACCTATTTTAAAACAACACGGACATATATGCTTCTTGGCTAGAATGTTTTCATGAGTAGAGTATTTTCATCAGAAAAATGTAGATATTAAAGATTTATAAGACAATGTATTAAAGAATGTATTTTTAATAAAAAAAATCAGTATCTGTATCTGTTATATAACTTCTGCCAATGTAGGCACACCTCTTCCGAGTAGTGTATTTAACAACATGAATAAAAATATCTTCCACCAATATCACTGTACATTATTTACATTCTTGACGATAAAATTGGACTTAATGTCAATTTAGACTGCATCAACACTTTAAAATCTAAAATATCTATCTAAAGATATCACTGTTTAAGAGTAGACAACCATTAGTCACTTAAGGGTTTATATAAAGTTATTATCTACTTTTTCTTCTTTTTCTTTATATCATCTAATTGCAAGTCTATATACCTTTCACAATGGAGATTGTAACATAATCGTCTACATTTTGGATCTATAAGTTTCTGTATCACTTTAAAAGCTTTTTCATTTCTTAACATTGTCAAGTAAGCAAATGGATCTATAATCAGTTGTAAAATGTCAAAGTGTTCATCTCTCATATTTAAAATAGCCAACTTTTCACTACAGGAATTAATTAAATCTTCCAAAATCGGTTTTCTTATATCTTCTAGACTTTTACACGTTAATAAAAAATGTGGTAAATGAAAACCAAAGAAAACTTACTAGTTTGGGGTGAAATCCATAGCACCCAATTAAAGTAAGTGGTCTGTACTGAAATGTTTTGACTGCATAAAAAAAATGGCAGCATAGCTCCTAAGAACTTGCTTTAATTCAATCAGTCACACAGTGGCAGGCCACAAAGTTTGGGTATATTTAATATTGTAAGAAAGAGAATAGTTGCAATAAGTGGGGCAGCCCCCCTTATCCTAAAGGAGCATACTCATTGCAATCGAAGATAGATTTAATATAGAGAGAGTATATTTATTTTTCAAGCTAATCATTCATTTTCTCTACATCTTTGTGTATTTTGGGTTGCTTCTCATTGATTTGGCATGGTCTCTATCCATTTACATTTTTAATGAGCTCTTTCTCCGTACATGCATGTTTACAGGTATCCATAAATTCACGGAGGAGTGGTTTCATCTTTGTCTTCTTCACAACGATTTATAGAAAATATGACATACTTCAAACTGCTGTCGAATTGTTTAACCACTGAAATTGGTTCCATAAAGTCAGGCTCAAAAGATTCTGTACCCGATTTGTTTGAGACAGAAAGTTGACAAAGATGAGTTATCGTGTCGGTTGTGAATATCCGCTGCATCTTCTTCAATGATATCATTAAAGACATCATTCCATGTGCCTGAATCTGTATAAACAGTTTACTATTAAACTTTTTGTTTGTTATTTGTCTTAAAATTGACAGAAGTCGACAGCGTAAAGTACTCCTCCATAACTTCATGGATACCTGTAAACCATTTCCATGTGCTTTATCATTAAACGGTTACATGAACGCTTGACGGGAAGGCAAGAAAAACTAAAATTAAAACGTGTAATCGACCTAGACTTAAATCAATTCCGGAAAGGACCTGAATTTCCGGATCTCGGCAATAGAAGTTTTAAAAATAATTTCTTAAAATTTAAAGCAATAAAATTTTCACAGTCGGGGGGATTTTCAAGGGTCGGTCGGTAAACTGCAAACAAACAATATTTTAATTTAAGCCTAAGAGTTTGAACTTATACTAAAATTCTGTAGTACCCCTCCCATACTTTGGGACTTCCTCAGAATTAAATTTGGCTGCTACCCATGTGTATTCATACTGGTAAAGTTCCCAAGTTGTGTCTCTATGAGATGAAATATAGAAATCATATCTGGGAACCAGTAGGCATGGTAGGTAAACAAAACAAAATATCTATGAATATTATATATCTCCCCAAAATAGGCGTGGATAGTGAAACAGCTGTATTTACAAAGTGCAACCTAAAAGATTTTATTATGAAAACTTATAAAATCTGGAGTAATCCGATTAAATTTCCCACCACACCCGTAATAAACAGAATGATTAACTAATAAATACAGAAAAAAGTATTCCTTTGAAAAGGAGTATATTTTGGCCAATCACCAGCTTAATAAATCAAAATCAGCAGGCACCTAAATAAAAAAGATCAGCCACTGTTACAGGCATGGGGTTTAATTTGGTACCATAACCCTTACTACATGTACTAAGAGAATATATGGTGGTTACTTGATACCTCTATATCATCAAGAAAACGGTAATGGCTTTTGTCATAATGAGGAAAATTGATTCTTTCTGGCATGCTTCTTAATGCTTCTAGTCACTACTTAATATATTGTTATGTCTCACGCAAATGTCAGCTTGAATGGTAAAAGTAACACATATACAATTGTTAGAAAACTGATTAAAATTTAGTGTACAACGTATATACATAAACACATGTATGGGAAAGATGGTTATGGAAAATACTGAATAAACTGTTGGCATAGTGTAGTCAAGAAGAGATATTTCAATACAACATGTACGATAAGAAAAAAGCATGTAAAAAGATAATACCAAAACTATAAAGAAATCAATATATTGTATTTGAACAACAGGGTCAATATACAAATTATGTTCTAATCCTCCCTTATCAGTCATGTCAGGCTTATGGCTATTCTTGAATAATTAAAATCCTATTCTTATGTCCAATATATCACATTGGATGCATTGTGGAAGAATCAGTGATTAATTAGATATAAGAAGATGTGGTATGAGTGCCAATGAGACAACTCTCCATCCAAGTCAAAATTTATAAAAGTAAACCATTATAGGTCAAAGTACGGTCTTCAACACAGAGCCTTGGCTCACATCGAACAGCAAGCTATAAGGGCCCCAAAAATTACTAGTGTAAAACCATTCAAACTGGAAAACCAACGGTCTAATCTATATAAAAAACGAGAAACGAGAAACACTTATGAACCACATTAACAAACGACAACTACTGAACATCAGATTCCTGACTTAGGACAGATGCAAACAATTGTAGCGGGTTTAAACGTATTAATGGTACCAAACCTTCACCCTTATCTGAAACAATAGTGAAACATCACAACATAGAAAGATTTTAAACGTTGTTAAACATGCACAGTACTACTGTCATCTTTACTTCACTACTTCCAGAAATTTGTCTGATTATTGTTGGAAATTTGGCATGATAATGCTTGATCGCCAGAAATCATAAAATTTTCAAATGTTTTCATGTTTATATACTGTACCAACTGGAATCAATAGATAAAGGGAATTATATCTTCTTATTTTTATAACTTTTTTTCAATTTCAGTGCCCCATAAAATTTACAGTTGATTTTGAGACCATTTCTCTGTTCAAATATTGGTCTACTATTTTTATAACTTCTCTTTGGATTACCTTTTAATATTGATAAACATTATAATGACAAAGGAGAAAAATTACTGTGGGGTGGCATTAAAATAAAATTATATTTCATTTCCCCAATTCATCATGTTCATTATCAAGTTCTCATTTTGGTCTCCGAAGTTCTCATTTTTTAGGCAAATTTTAAAAGGTGCATTGTTTTGACATCTTCTTTTTTCCTTATAATTTTTTATCATGTTTATAATTGGTTGGAAAGAATGTGTTTCATAAAGTCATCAAAGTGGCATGCCGCATAGTATATTTTTATTTTATTGTTTTCCAGAAGAAAAAAAAACATTCAAAAAAGCATTTTCAAAGAATTTCAGTAAATGAATTTAATGGGGATTCATTTTTTTTTAAATACATATATATTTTTGGTATCTAAATATTAAAAATTTCATATACCAGCATGACCAGTGTATACTGTTAAAAAGGCAATAAAATCAAAAATAAACATATATATATATATATAAATAAAAGTCTAAAGATTTGCACATTGATACTGATATAAGATCTAATAAACTAATCTGGTATGGGTTTTACTCATTGTTGAAGGCTATACAGTGACCTATAGTTGTTAATTTCTCTGTCATTTGGTCTCTTGTGGAGAGTTGCCTCATTTGCAATTATACCACATCTTCTTATTTTTATAAGTTGTAAAATCGTATTGACAAATATTTCAGCTTAACAACATGAACAAATGGACTTCTTCAGGTCAATGTTTCTTACTTGACTAACATGACTACCGGTAATGTAATGTGATATATCTGCATAACCAGTAAAAGTTCACATAAAATTAAAAATTACAAGGTGCTTTCGGGTAATCAGGGCACCACATATGAAAATAAGGAGATGTGGTGATTGCAAATAAGACAACTATCCAAAGTTCAAATGAAGTGCATGTAAGCAATTATAGGCAACCATACGGCCTACCAAGTCTACTCTGACTTATACTCCTTATAAATCACTAGTTGCCCACCATTACTGGCAATCAGGGTTCTCACTAGGATTTTTTTAGGGTGACTCATCACTTTTTGAAATGCTGAGTCCCAACTGATTGTGATGAGTTTAATCTGTTCATAGTGCTTTAACTCAAATAATTCTGATTTAAAGGATCTTATTTGGCATGGTGGAGTTTCTTGAAAAGAATAATCTTTTATAACACAGAATTAGTCAGATAAATATGTAGGACTCTGAACTGCAATGGTACTCTGAACCAGGATGGTCACTCTGAAGTGCGATTGTTTGATGCTGAAGTGTGTTTTTGATCACGCTGTAGTGCAATGGTGGGATTGTGACGCTATCTTGTTGATAGCTACGCCGAAGTCCGATGGTGGTAACACTGAAGTGCGATGGATCATTACATAAATCAATGTTCACATGTATGAAGTAAATGTAGAAGTCAATTGTTTGTTGGAAGTAGCTTTTCAGGTTTTTTTTAGAGGTAAAACATTGGGAGTATAACCTGTTTAACTTAAAACAATCATGATAAATAGTCATTGCCTTTCCAGTCCTAACTGTAACGTTGTAGAGTACTTTGTAAATAGCTTCAGACAAAAAAGCAATTATTTATTATAGTTCATACAATCATGACAATCGTTTAGATATTGACCACTATAAACGCTACATAAAAGTTTATTTTCCTTTAAAACCAGTACTTATTGCAATGATTGAAAAAACGTAGTAGTTATTTGAAATGCAAATACTACATGATTAGTAAGAACGGAACAAAATACGTGGAGAATTTATACGGCTGTTGTGAATGATAACAAGGAACAAGATAGTTTTTACTGCAACAGGAGAAAATATTGAATATTTGAATTTACTAGTTTATCATGTTTATACCAACTAATAAAAGAACAAAATCTTATGATAATTGGAATAATTAAACATCTGTAGATTTTAAGTATAGCCATCATGTGTCTTAGAGACCATCTCCCATCAGCGAAAGGACCATCGCACTTCGGCGAAGACCATTGCACTTCAGAGTGACCATCGCACTTCAGCTTCTCCATCGCATCTCCAAGTCCTACATATATAGCATTTATTTATAATTACTAACAACCAATGCAAACAATTGTAGCTCTCCCCATTCCAAACACATACAGAAATTTTGACATCATGAGAGAAAAAGTCTGAAGCAACAATGAAAAAGGGATTGTTGTATGAAGTCAATAGTTCAAATGTAACAAAATCTCGGGTCAAATGTCACAGATTTCAAATAGCAATCGAGGTATTTACACATGTATTCAAATTTGTCCACCATTGCTTAAACCCACACAAGTTCCAGAAAAAATATTGTATCACAATTCAAAAATTTGACATCATACAATGTCAGAAGGTTATTCGGAGACAGATTTAGGGTCATTCTGAGACAAAATGCAGCTGAACTAGAACACACCTGTGACTAAATTAAAGTACCTACCCATTATTTTTAGCCTGGAATTTTTAGAACTGTATTGTCGTCTAATTTAAAGTCATAGTGGTTATAAGGTGCACATTTTCAAAATCTTTCTGTTTGAACCCATCAACCCGGAACTTGTTAATTATTGGTAATATTAATTATGTGGAAAACAAATCAACGCCATTGTCCTATATCATGTATATTACATGTATTAGCATGATTAGTTATATATACATGTACAGTTGAATTCTTTGATTCGTCATTTGTACATGCTGACTTACAATACAGTACTACTTTGTCGTTTTTATGTCATGCCATCTAACAAATTGGACCTCATTATTTTAGTAGTATACATGTAGATACCAAAGTGTAGATAAGTCTATACAGGTCTATTCTCAACTTGGCAGTTTACATGTACATCTACATGTACATCTAATTTTTAGCCTGGATTTTTAGTATTTGTATTGTCATCTGATATACATGATATACCATATATATAGGCATGCTGATTATAAGGTGCAAAGTTTTCTCTGCTTTCAAAATCTTTCTGTTATGACCCATCATGGTTTTCTTACTACAACCGAAAACTATTTGTGGCATAAACTATTGGTTTCGGCATTGGATTTGACCTGGCACTTGTTGATTATTGGTAATATTAATTACATTATTATGTGGAAAACAAAAGGGCCTGGGCATGGAATGGTGGATTTTTTAATCTACAGTCCTATATTAGTTATATATAAAGTTGAATTCTTTAATTTGTCATTTTTATGTCATGCCATCTAACAAATTGGACCTCATTATTTTAGTAGTATACATGTACATACCAAAAGTGTAAATTAGTCTATACAGGTCTATTCTCAACTTGGCAGTCTGTACTAAAAACTTTTTGAAGAACTTGCCAATAGAGCTAGTGGAATAAAAAAAAAACTACCCTGAAAGTGATGTGCACTATACCTAAAAGAATCTGTGTCACCGGTGAGGATCATGCTCCCCCCAGAAAATTTTAGAAAACTAGACGTTAAATCCTGCATTCTGAGATTACATATTTGTACATGTTGTATATGGAAATGTATATAACTTATCAAAAACATTATTTTTTTCTACAGGTTAGATGAAAAAATTCTCCTTTCCTTCAATAAAAACCTTGAAACTCAAATGATGTTTAGCCACAGCATGTGCATTGCTAAAACAAAATGCTTAGTCTATCATAATCATGTTTTTTTAAAGTATGGATGGCCTTCGCATCCAGTGATTTCTGTGATGGGGGTCTCTCAGAAACTGCTGTAGCACTCATATGTGGTGCACTTATTTCATGTGTCTGGATAGTATCAATTCTAAATTTTTACAACCAGTCACAAATTTGCCACCTTTTCCCTGCAGTGCTCCTTGCAGTAACTGCAGAACATGGTATCACTCTCTTTGTAATTCAGAAGCAAGGGACGACTGTCTGTTTAATGGCTCTTGAATGCCCGGAGTGTTTGTCTTCATACTTCTTTTTTGCCTCTGTAACCATGGTAACTTGGTCGGACATGGGAGACAGCTTTTTGGTGCCTTTCCTGGTCTTGCACTATCCGACCACCTCAACATTTAAGCCATGTTTATAAACAGCTGATTAACTGATACCACTTCTTCATAAAAATAACGATAACTGGTCATTGAAATCGTCCTAATAACCAATTGTTTAAAATACACAAGATGTCAATTGGACTATTACTAACTAATGTCTTCAGACTCAAAATTGTTCGAAAATTATAAATTATCTGTTATTATGGTTATGAATATAGTAAATTTGGTCAATGCAACAAAAGCCAATCAATGATTACCAAAATTTGACATTTGGAAAACACATGGAACTAATGTCTTCAGACTCAAAATTGTTCGAAAATAAAAAATTATCTGTTATTATGGTTATGAATATAGTAAATTTGGTCAATGCAACAAAAGCCAATCAATGATTACCAAAATTTGACATTTGGAAAACACATGGTAATGACAGTATTGGACAATTGGTAATTAGGAAGACCTTCAAAACTGGTTTACGGTATTGTTACAAGGAAGGGAGTAGCAGTTTATTGATATTGATGGCGTGACATTCTGCAATTACGGTAAAGATTAATAGCGCACACAGATATGCATTAAACGGTTCAGACTATCGGCAGTACGCATTCACTAGTAATTTTAACTAGATCATGGATACTAAGATAGGGGCTTTGGGCTACCGTTTACATGGTTTAACGTCACAGATTACCTTGGAAGCCAGTCCAGAAAAAAGGATTGTATAGTGACCAAATATGAGTGTGCTCGAGCATTCTACATTGCGAGGATTACTTCTTAGTGAGAACTATATATGTACATGTACTTCTGACAGTATGAATTTTCTGAGTACATCAGACAACGCAGAACTTTGAAATATCGGTCATCATTCGAAATTCATGTTTTCAAAGATAGCTGCATACTAAGTGGCATATTTGCATATCGTTTACTTGAACAAAAGTGTTGGAAATGTGAAATATTGTTGCTTACGTCGTTTGTGTTGACGTGCCGGTGGTGATCCATTCTGTGAATCTGGTAACTGAAGCTTTTTTGATAAACGCATAAAAACGCAGAAAACAGTAAACCAGTATATTTCCGATAACTACAAAATAAGTACTTTTGTCCCGGTAGAAGAAAATTGAACGTAAATAAATTATTCTGTCTAAACAGATAAAAACGTATGCAAAAATAAGTAGAGAACTAACACGTCTTGTGGATATCTAACAGTAGATCAGAGACATTTATATATGTCTCTGATATATCATAGAATAGATTGCTTCGTGTATTTAGTGCTATATTCTCTGATTTATTGCATAGAAAAAATTATCTTAGTGCAGACAAGGATTTGTATAGTAGTCTTACTATACAAATCCTTGGTGCAGAGACACATATACATAAAGATATGTGTCTTTATGGCCATATGAGTGATATCTCTAAGAATCCACTTCTCCCAGTTTCTCAGCATTTCAGACAGTCTGGTCACAAACTTGACGACTTTAACCGCATGAAGATCCTAGTGATTGAACAGAACATTCACTGGAGTGATGCCCAGCGACAGGTTCGGGAAAGCTTTTGGATAAAGGAACTAAATGTACATCATCCAAACGGCATCAATAAAAAATACTAAGTTTTATTGTTCACTCATTTTGGGATGTAAATATACAGTCACGTATATTTGAGTATTGAGTTTTGTTTTATATTATGATGTTCAGGATTTTGGATTAAATCAATAGACCAAAACTTACCTGTATTACTGAGCTATTTTTATACATATAATCAGTATTGTTAAAATTATTGACACGGGAGAAGGCTATTTGTTAAGCCGAAATATTTGTCAACACGATATAATAACAACATCTTCGTATATACCATCTTATATTAGTATCGTTGTGCAAATCTCTAGACTTATATATATATATATACGGGGCCTTTGTGGCCGAGTGGTCTAAGTAGCCGAACTACTATATCGCTAGCCAGTCAACACTGAGGTTGTGAGTTCGAATCCCGCACGGGCAGGTGCACTCGACTCGAATCTCAATTGACTAGGATTGTCAGTTTTCATATCGAAGGTCGGTGGTTTCTCCGGCTTCCTCCACCAATAAATTCTGACCGCCACGAAAAAGCATAATAGTGTTGAAAGTGGCGTTAAGCACCACTATTAATCAATCAATCAATATATATATTATGTATATATGTCTCTCAATATCATGTATATGTCTCTGCTTAGTGTAAATCATCATCAAAGAGATTTTACCCAAGGACATTTTCCCAATTCATGTCACGGGAATTGATATACGTAACGTCAAATGTTATGATTTTCCCCGTAATGATTATTTATTTTCATCTGTTGCTACGCATGCTTCTTTTTTCGTAATGATTATTTATTTTCATCTGTTGCTACGCATGCTTCTTTTTCGTAATGACTTAATTATTTTCATCTGTTGCTACGCATGCTTCTTTTTTCGAAATGATTATTTATTTTCATCTGTTGCTACGCATGCCTCTTTTTCGTAATGACTTATTTATTTTCATCTGTTGCTACGCATGCTTCTTTTTTCGTAATAACTATTTATTTTCATCTGTTGCTACGCATGCTTCTTTTTCGTAATGACTTATTTATTTTCATCTGTTGCTACGCATGCTTCTTTTTTCGTAATAATTATTTATTTTCATCTGTTGCTACGCATGCTTCTTTTTCCCGTCCTGCCGATTTTAAGTGCTTTCTATTCAACTGTTCACCTATTTTGAAAGAATTCAGTCAGTAATACCTTGTTTCAGGTAATACAAAAGATAAATGCATTATTATTTCTATTTTGATTAGCTTAACGAGTCAATTTAAATTTGTATGCAACATTTTACCAAAGTCTCATAATACTATGAATGCTACATGCATAATTCAGTAACTTAGAACACGCAATGTGTCATGCAATGAAAGAAGCAATTTTGATATGTTTTTCTTTGTATTATAGTTTATATTTTGGATGTTCAGAAGGACTATTCGCGGCGTTTAAATCCTTAATTGTTTTCGATTATTTTCATCAGAAAAAAAATGTCCTTTATCTATTCAAGATCTAGTTGTTATAAAGAAAAATCATATAATTTCAGGTATGCGAACCGACTGCTGATGTACCTAAACCAAGAACCTCAAAGGATGTTAAAATATCTTTTAGATTTGAGGAAGCACAAGTATGAAATTCCTTTCACTATGAGGCCAGAACTATGACCTCTTTTGACCTATTTATAATAATTATATAAATTCCCGGTGTGGGGTCAACATGTAATTGCAGTTCATGCCGTTTCTATCCAGTGCTACCTCATAGTTGAAATTTCTTCCTGTTTATTTTTGGCCTTTTGCTCTGCTTTTTTTAATGCATTTTTATATATATTGCTGCTATTAAATGCCAGTGCTAAATTAATTTATTCATTTGTGCTTTTTAGTTTGTTAGTATTTTACGATATTTCAATGATTTATGGTTGCACCATTCAATGCACATAAAGGTGTTTGCCGTATGAGCATTGGCTGTGGAGGTTCAAAAATCGAAAATATGCTTTCATTATATTTCCATGCCTTTTTTTATTTCTATTTATTATTATTTGTATGAAACTGCATGATTTTTATATGATAGTCGGTTAAAGAGCTCATCAGAGCTCATGTTTTCTCTGTTATTGTGTACATATATGCCAACAATAAATAAAATTTAGTATACTTACTTACTTACTAACTTACTATCAGAGACCATGTAATGGAATTTATAAAAGATAAGAAAATGTGGTAAGATTAATTATCCAGAAATATTTACTTTTCTGTTGCATAATAGTGTCCAGAAATATTTACTTTTCTGTTGCATAATAGTATCAACATCTTAGACGTAGATGTAAGCATGGAAGTATTATATGATGTAATCAAGTATAGGCCACCTTACGACCTTTAACAGTTACCAAAACTCATGCGAAAATAGCTCCACATGGCACCCCACCGTGAATAAACCGTTATATGTTATAGTGTTAATTTAGTATGACGGGGATGCCATATGGAACTCTTATACCGACTAATTTATGAAAACGAAAAACAAATTTAACAGACAACGACGTCGGCCATGCACAATGATCATATATTATATATCATATATGAAAAAGTCTGATTGTCGAAACTCTAGTGTTTATTTATCATGTCATATGTATACTTTTTCAAAACTTTCGTATTACTTACCGTTATAGTGCACATAGTGTGTTAATTTATATGTGCTTTAAATGTTTGTATTGTACTTCATATCTTGTTTGCTTTAGTTATGATTACAAATAAAGAAGTAAAAACTTCATGAGATTCCATTTATTTATTATTTTTTAAATATTTATTTTTTAACAAATACATTATATATATAACATACTAGATCATTTGCTTATCATTGCACCTTTTATCATTATTACTCCGAATTATCATCCTGCCAAAAACAATATCGACACAATAATTACTTGCACTGAACAACTCCTCTGTTCATTAATGGACCTTCTTTGAATAAGAACAGTGCTGGCCAAACGACAAAATCTAATATATCGCCATCTTTAGTGTAAGGTTTGAAGTAAGTCTTGTCTATGTTGTTTATCGCACTGTCAAATTGCAAATACATTTCTGGTGACTTTATCCTCATGTAAAAACACATTTCAATACACCGCTGTATGTAGTTAGTACATATTGATATACTACTGTCTTTTGATTTTGCAGAAAGCACCTAGAAAATGAGAAACTATATTCTATCTAATTTGGAAATTTCATAGTAGAATGTGTTGGTATTTTTTAACTTTATTCATTGCATCCAAACATTCGCCTTTGAGCGTTACTGATGTAGGTAAATCCAGAAAAGCGCTTCGGACCCTTAACCTTTATATAGTGCTGTTTGCATTTTTTGTAAAATACGACTTTTTGTCGATGATAAATGAAACGTCTGGAGCAAATAATGACTTACTTTTCACACGACGGTCGTTTATTTCTACTCTGACAGTTTTACTAATAAAAAAATAATTGAACCGTGATATTTTTTTAATGGGCATTAAACAACTTGTTTTTTTAATTTTTAGCCAATTAACTAAGGATTAATTTACCTTTTCGATTTCTCTTTGCAAATGATGAATGACACAAGAAGATATCGAAACCAAAAACTCTAAAATACGACTACGAGGACATTGCTGAAAGTACAAAGAAACTACAAAAGTAACGCAAGAAAAATAGTACAATAATTAAGCATTCAAATGCTTAAATCCCATCAGTTCTTGATCAAGATACGATTTTACATTAACTGCAATATCATTGCAATCACTAAGAAGTCTTATTTCACGATTAGAGTTTTATTCAAGTTTAAACTTTGTCTATGGTGTAAAGGAAGGGTTCACAATTATTTTTCCAATTAACAATAAAATGACTAAAACAAACTGTTTAAACTTAGTCTATAGTGTAAAGTTAGGGCTCACAATTCATTTTTCCAATTAACAATAAAAGGACTAAAACAAACAGTTTAAACTTAGTCTACAGTGAAAAGTTAGGGTTCATAATTTATTTTTCGAATTAACAATAAAAGGACTAAAACAAACTGTTTAAACTTAGTCTATAGTGTAAAGTTAGGGTTCACAATTTATTTTTCCAATTAACAATAAAAGGACTAAAACAAACTGTTTAAACTTAGTCTATAGTGTAAAGTTAGGGTTCACAATTTATTTTTCCAATTAACAATAAAAGGACTAAAACAAACTGTTTAAACTTAGTCTATAGTGTAAAGTTAGGGTTCACAATTTATTTTTCCAATTAACAATAAAAGGACTAAAACAAACAGTTTAAACTTAGTCTACAGTGAAAAGTTAGGGTTCATAATTTATTTTTCGAATTAACAATAAAAGGACTAAAACAAACTGTTTAAACTTAGTCTATAGTGTAAAGTTAGGGTTCACAATTTATTTTTCCAATTAACAATAAAAGGACTAAAACAAACTGTTTAAACTTAGTCTATAGTGTAAAGTTAGGGTTCACAATTTATTTTTCCAATTAACAATAAAAGGACTAAAACAAACAGTTTAAACTTAGTCTACAGTGAAAAGTTAGGGTTCATAATTTATTTTTCGAATTAACAATAAAAGGACTAAAACAAACTGTTTAAACTTAGTCTATAGTGTAAAGTTAGGGTTCACAATTTATTTTTCCAATTAACAATAAAAGGACTAAAACAAACTGTTTAAACTTAGTCTATAGTGTAAAGTTAGGGTTCACAATTTATTTTTCCAATTAACAATAAAAGTACTAAAACAAATAGTTTAAACTTAGTCTATAGTGTAAAGTTAGGGTTCACAATTTTTTTTTCTAATTAACAATAAAGGGACAAAAAACAAACATTTTTCAAAATTCATGTTCAAAATCTACATTTTCATGCACATTAGAAACCGTAAAATGTAAATAATGTAAAACCATGTACATAATGTTATCTTCATTTCATTGTTTATTAATTTGCATATACAAGGTAATAAATCATAATAGAACGGCTGAGCACAAAAATCACTTGTTAAACATACCTGGTTGCAGACAAACCATTCCTGAATGTGACTAGAGAATTTACCAACCTGGTCTAATGTTTCTTCATATATAACCTGAAATGTTTAAATCATTATTATTTTGCATCCAATAGTTTGAAAGTTTGAGTAATAAGTCAATATCATTTGTGCAATCAACTACTAGTATTTGAGAATAATGTTGAAAATAAATTGTGACTTAAAGATCTTTTGTTAGTGTCTGAAGTCCCTCATCAAGTTATGTCTTCTTCCACAGCTGATGCTTGTAGCTGATATAAAAAAATGTTCGTTTCTCTCCTGGATATTCATTGGATTAAATAATTTTTGATTCATTTGGTAATTCATTTGGTACATTAAGACAAATTTTCGCTAGCCAAGTGTTACAATCCTATCACCTTCCCTTCACTCCACGAGACGATTGGAGAGGACCGGATCGTACCCCCTTTGATTGCGAAGATGGGTTTTATTCTACAGTCTGGTTTATTTTTCACTAGTTACATGTAATGCACATGAATACAATTTACCATTATTGTAGAATGTTTCGAGCTTTCATCCCAGGCATTTATTTTGCGCTAAAATAAATACAATAAAATATAAAACTGAATTAAATATATACGGATTCCTCGAAAGGACAAGTTTCATTTATTCCGTGGTCTTGGTAAGTTAGTAGTACCTTCAAGAGATTTAAAAGGATATCAACTGCGCTTTGTTCATCTAGTTTCTCATCTTTTGACTGCAGACCAGTAAAAGCATCTAGCCATTCGTTGTCATATATATCACCAAGCATTTCAGCTAGCTTCTGTGGTCTGTTTGGATCATTTAGATTAGTAATTTGGGGATTGTTCTCTTGTAACTGCTTCCCCATCAATTCACTCAATCTGAAATATGTTTTGATATTATATTCTTATTTGAATTATATATAATTGCTACTAGAATCTTAAAGGAAACGTTGCTCTTGCTTTTTCTACAAATGCTTGTATGTTTAAGTTTGTCATCTTATATAGGATCTTGGACTGTTCGTTTTTAAATGTTCGAATCATAAGGGTAATTTTTGAAGAATAATTCAAAAATTATAGCTTTTATAGTAGTAGATGGTCCATAGTACACTCATCATAGATACTAGGAATAAGATTTTGTACACCGGACGCGCGTTTCATCTAAAAAAGCCTGATCCGTGAAGCTCGAATGAAAAATGCTAAAAAGGCCAAATAAAATACGAAGTTCAAGAGCATTGAGCCATGTTAGTATACTCTAGGGCGTTAATACATTCTTAACAGTGCCAGTATTCCAGGTTTTAGAAATGGAGTAGACCTATACAATGCAGACTATACGACAAGGTTAGATATAATCTCAAACTTAGCAGGAAGAAACTCACCGTAATACAAGCTCGTTCTTTTCTTGATGACACTGTATAAGATCTTTTTTACAATCTTCTAACTCTCTTTTCAAACTGAAAAAAAGTAGTATTTTATAAGTTGTATCAAGAATAAAACTGAATTCGTGAAACTAGTGTTCTATGAACACATAATTGCCACCTAGTATTGGCTATGCCATATAATTAATAAATTCTTAGTTAATAAATGATTGACTCTAAGCTTCTCTGACAAGGCTGAAATTGTGAAAATACATTTGGTTACATCTACTAACGGATTGTACCTCTATGGCTTACCTAACGCTCCGGCTGGTCGTTCCGAAGGAAGGTCATTTAGAAAAGAGTTCGAACTGAACAAATTCGGTATATTTGATTTAGAATTTTTATGACGTAAAAACATAACCCACAAACATGCGCCAAGTTACAACACAATTAGTCCTAATCAATAAAGGTTCTAACCTATCTATTGTCACTTGCGTATCTTCATGATGAACTTGTTTGTCTGTTCTTTGATCTCTTGTTTGACCTTTTAATGTCTCGCTAAAAAAAGTCTAAATGTTGTGAAAAATAAATTCAAAATAACAATGATACAAATGTTAAAAGGCTCGAGAAAATAAACTATGGTCGTTTAATATCAAATGTTTTTTAAATTTTCAACTGATTTTGATATTTAAAATCTGTTAATAATAGTTTAAAAAATAAATACAGAATGTGTTCATGGGACACAGATGATGCCCCCTGTTTGCATATAACGTTATAAAGAGTTTTTGTATGAACATATACTTTACTTTTATGCACACCTTTTTATTTTTATGAACATATTTTTAGGAAAATTGCAACGGTTGACACGCCATAATCAAATTTTACATTTTCACATGTCGGAAAGTAAAGCATTATTGTACCTCTTCTTACCTATAGCAATTGCCTGGAATTTGTGTGGGTCAACCGTCTTTAATTTTTAATGAAATAATTATATTTGTGCTTCATTTAAAAGAGAGGCGAAAGATATCAAGGGAATATTCAAACTCATAAGTCAATAACAAACTGACAGCGCCATGACAAAAAACGAAAAACGACGAAAAGACAATCCACAGTATACAAAACACAACACAGAAAACTAAAGACTGAACAACACGAAACCAACTAAAATCCTGGTTGATCTCAGGTTGCAACTCCGTCGGGCAATATTGAATTCATAGGTGGTTTTAGCTTTGCTGTTGAGGCTTTTTGGGAAAGTTCCCGTAAGTTTTAAATTTTAAGTTTTGAACTTTAATCTTCGAGCATTGTTATTTTTGGAAACATTGGTCACAAACACGAACGGAATTGCAGAATACATTTTTGATTTTATAAAAAACGCACCCACACCAAATTTTAAATAGATTTTTATAGTTTGAACCTGACAAGGACAAAATATCCTAATCAGTATCAATACATGAGCAAGTTTAAAACCAGAAAATACCGCAGTGTCATTTGAAATAAAACCACATTTAAATTAAGCTTTAGTATGAAGCTTGCTGTACCACTTTGGTCTCAGTTACTAAAATATTTCCAATCGATCACATGTTCTTTTCAGGTTCTAATAAATAATTTCAAAGAATAGAAGCAGAGAGACATAAACAAAAGGCATACATAAATGTATTGATAATGATTTACCTCCAAATCGAAGTCGCTGTTACGTTGTTGCAATCGGCTCTTTTTTTCTTTTTACTGAAAAAAATAGTGTGATTCATGAAAAATACTCATATTCTAGAGAATGATTTCAAAGTATTTAGGGTACCTCCTTAGTAGAATTTCCGTTTTGTTTTTCGGTTGTTCAAGGTTCATTCTTTTTGTAAAGTAAGCTCATAAACAATAATTATGAGTGTTAGTGTTGATTTACCCGAATTGGTCAAATCCAAATGCTGATCGAGGCATCAGACAGAAGTTTTGTTATGCCCATTCACAGAAACGCCTAACCACAAAATGTTTAGAAATGGTGAATTATGTTGCACATTCTAGTATACGTTAATTAAAAATTGATATTGAATATTATTTTTAATCAGTAAAGCTCAATTGCATACAAATGAGGTTTTGTTCGTCATGTTTACATCATCTTTAAAATCACTTTTAAAATCCCGTTCTCTTGTCATCGAATTTGATCTAACGAATTAGTCTTACAATATCGCGGGGTTTGTTCTTACAAGAGTAACACGACGGGTGCCACATATGGAGCTTAATCTGCTTACCCTTCTGGAGCATCCGAGATCACCTCCGCTTTTTGATAGGGTTCGTGTTACTCAGTTGTTTGTTTTCTATGTTGTGTTTTGTGTAGTGTTGTTAATCTTTTCGTCGTTTTTCATTTTTTGCCATGGCATTGTCAGTTTGTTATCGTCTTTGGTATCTTTCGCCTCTTTTCTTAAGTAATTGTTATTTGTGCTGCACATGTTTCAGCATTTTTTCATTACTTTTGATTTTGCAGAATTTCATTTTCTTATCCCTCTCTAGTGTACCAAACGTTTGGCTTTGAAATGTTTTGAAGAACGTTAATGTAGTAAAAAAAACAACATATCTATAATAAAACAATTATGTGCTAAACTTTGAACAGTTATACAAACCGTGAAAAACAACACCAGTATGTATATTCCATGTCTTCTTCTGGATTTATTTGTCTTTCATAATTCGAACATTCAGCAACATTGTACGTTTTTCGTCTTCCCATACTATAAAAACACTACTTTGATGTAAATAACATGCAGTATAATGTTTCCCATGCGTATAGCATTCTGATTCTTCAGTAACATACATACATGGTTCGTTCTCTCTAATTTCTAGGCGAATTTAGGTTTATTCATTTTTGGCAAATCCAAAACATATAACTACATGTACCATTATTATCCATGGAAGTCTTATAGTTAACTGCCATAACAAAAGTAGAAAAAAGCAAGTTTACTTAACGTTTCAATTTTTGTAATTGAATTATGATAATAACTGGATTCTACAAATACAGTTCTGACTGGGTATGTGTATGTGAACACAGGGTATACTTCTACTCTCGAAGCATTTGATGTCAAATCCAATTCATATGTAAGTGTATGCTACCTAGCGTTTGTTATTAATGTTATTTGAACACACCTTATCTTTTATATTAGTTGTTTCTTGATAATGTTCTGAGATTTTTCCAGCTATAGTCGATTTCAACTTTACTACTTGCAATTGTCGTAGCCACAATCACGTCTTCTTTCTTCGTTTATGACATTATCTATTGCTATCACCAGAGTTTCCTTGTCATTAGCAACACAACATATATGCTACATGTGGAGAAGAATTTTCTTGCTTTCAAGAGCACATGAGTTCATCCCTTGTTTCTGTTAGGGTTTTATTTGCTCTATGTTTAATTTTCTGTGTAATGTGTTGTATGTTTTTTCATGTATGTTTTTGCCATTTTGTTTTCTTTTTTTCTTCGCCTTATGGTTTGCGATTACCCCTAGGTATCTTTTTACCATTTTAATTGATTGTTTTGATGGCAAATTTCCAAAATGCTGTCCTGCAAATCACAATTTCTGTTATTAAAAAACCTCATCATAGATACCAAGCTATAATTTTGTACGTCAGACGCGCGTTTCGTCTACAAAAGACGCACCAGGGACGCCCGAATAAAAAAAGTTAAAAGGTAAAAAATGAACGATGTTGAAAAGCATTGAGTACTTGAAATTCCAAAACTTTTGCCAAATGCAGCTAAGGTAATCTTTTCCTGGTGTACAAAATGTATTTCGAACAATACAGAGTTTTGAAAACAGTTAATGTATAAATATGACCATATCAATGATATTTCATGTCAACACCGAAGTGCTGACTAATTACCCATCATGACGATACTACTTTCTCTTATTTTGTTTTACCAAATTACAGCATATTTGTTTTTATATTTTTCATGGAAATAAAAACTTAAGCTACCCATATCAGTGTGCACAACATATGATTCTGTTACCATCGTAACCAAAGGTTTAAAGATTGAAAAATACTAAACTTTTGAGAGTATTAAGACAAAAGCAACCTAAACAGAAACAGCAACCTCATCTATGAGGAGCTTTGCCCTTCAATGAATTAACTATTTATTGTCAAGAAAATATTCCTCAGAGTTTAAATTCTTTAGTCCCAAGTGTATCATCAGCCCAATAGCCAGTACTTCGATACTGGCATGACAATATGGATATTGTTTGGTTTAAATTTTATAATCCTTGTAAAAAGTAAAATAACAAAAATACCGAACGCCAAGGAAAATTCAAAACAGAAATTTCTGTATCAAATGGCATTTTCAAAAGCTCAAACACATCAAACGAATGGAAAACAACTGTCATATTCCTGACTTGGTACAGGCATTTCCTTATGTAGAAAATGGTGGATTAAACCTGGTTTTATAGCTAGCTTAACCTCTCAATGAGAATAAAAAGAGAGACGAAAGAAACCAAAGGGATATTCAAGTACAAAAGTTAAAAACAAATCAACAATGCATTGGCAAAAAACGAAAAACGTCAAAATATAAAGGAATTCATTGCCCTGGTGCATATATTCAATTCCTTGCCGAGTTTGATTTACTTTTGGTCCTTTTGATCAGCTCTTTTACGTTTATATTAGATTTTCAACTTTCAATATTTGTGCATCGAGCATAACTGAAGAGACATTGATTATCGAAATGCGTATCTGGTGCAGCACAATCCCTCAATGGTATTTTAACACTGTTTAGCTGCACCTTTCGATTTATACCTGTTATTTCAGCGTTTCAGATTTTGTGATGGGTTTCGGATTTCCAAATAGTCTTGTCTCAGGCGGTGGTGGCATTGTTTTTCTAAATGTGCCTCTTATGCCTAAAATTGTCCCCGTTTATTGAAATCACAGGGTACATGTATCTATTTTTACTTCATTAAACGAATGTTCATGTAGTGTTAAGTTGTAAAAATACGTCAACATGTGCATGTACGAGTCGTATTCTCGTTGCAATTTGGTAATTTTATATGGTTCATTAATTCTGTTTATTCACTGTCTATCCTGTGTTGAAGTTTGTATCAATTATTATAAAGATATTTTTTGCATTCATTTGTCTTTTAAATCATTGTTTTCTTTCGGCGTAATGTTTAAAATTTCATAAAAAAAATCGGAAAATTTATGGAACTATGTTTTGCAATTAAGTAGCCATTAATACGCCAATTGAAATACCAGAGTAAACATTTTTGAAACGCTTGCATATTTCAGTCGGTCAGTGTATGTCTTTTACAAGTTATCTCGATACGCGTCATAGTGATATAGGAACGATGATGTGTTTGTATTGACAGTTGCATATACATGTTATCAGGTTTCACATGGGATTGACGGTGTTTTGAAACAAAACTTTACAAAATAAAAATAAGAGAACTAAGCGTTATGATTGCCAATGAAACAGCTATTAAGATGAGAAAAAAGGACGAGCATGTAATCAGAAATAGGTCATCATACGGCCTTCAACAATTATAAAACAAGTACAGTAAAGTAAAATATATACAAAGCATTTATATACGATAGAAAAAAAATTCATGAAAACCAGCGGCCAGATTACAGGCTCCTGAATCGGCACAGGCACATACAGACAGTTACATAAGATTAAATATACGTTTGAGTGCTCAACTGAACCCCACTGAATTGAGACAGTGGTGTAACATTACAACCTACAAATGAACTGTAAAATTCAGTTGGAAAAGGATTGATTCATCAGATCGGAAAAAAATACAAACATAACTATCCAAAAGACAAAAGACATTAAATAATGATATAAGTGTTATTGTAGTTACCCAAAGTTAGTTCAAAGCCATTGGAAACTTATAAATACACAATTTCCTCCAGAATGATATATCAATCAGTACACATTCAACTGATTTAGCGTAAAGCCGTCATATAATTTATATTCAACCAATAAAATAGTTTAGTGTTCAACCCATAACTCTAAATAGTTCCAATCATTTTAGAAAATATCAGTAGGGATACTGAAAATTTTGACGAAGCTGATAAAGTTTTATAAAAACATCACAGCTTTTTCAAAGAATATTTCATAATAAAAAGTCATATGTAAATTTTGTTAAGGGCTAACGAAAGAACTAGCAGGAAAAACGATTTCTTCGGTATCATCCGATCAGTAGGCTAACTTTTAAGTAATCACATGATTTGAAATAAGGATTACATGATACATTAACTTATAATAGATATAATGACTTCTAATGAGACATCTATCCACCTGAGATCAAAGAATGAACATGTAAACAACTATATGTCACTGTACGGCCTTCAACAGTGAACAAAAACATACCATATAGTAAGGTGTCGAAGGTACCGTTTTGACTAAATGTGAAACTATTAAATAGTGAAAAACAACAGCCTGATTTATGCTAAAAACAATTAACGGAAAACAAATATGGCAGACAGCAACCAACAAACAACTACTGCATAACAGGTTCCTGACTTCTGATAGACATACTCAAAATTTGGGAAGCTAAGGTTGCACTTGCCAATGAAATAGTTAATCTGAACAGTTTTGCTTTTTTATTTATAGAAATAAGGAGATGTTGGGTGATTGTTAAGTGAGACAACTGTTATATGAAACTGAATTAAACTTAATTAAAATTATTTGTTGGTATGACATTTTTTTCTTCAATGATTCGTTTCTGAATACATTCTTTTTAACTTTTGTGTAGGTTTTGGATTTAATGGCCCAACGGCTTTAAGATCACATTTCATAAACTTTAGGTGTTATGAGTACCTGCATGATAACAGTATATCTAGAACAGCCAGATTGGAATCGTTTTAAAAATAACTTAATTTCAGCATTTCTATCAGTTAACTTTCTTACTGGTGGTATCCCATATAAAGTACAAGCCGGTGAATATTGTACGTAATCAACAGTATCAAAATTATTAGGCATACTTACAGAATGAAACGGATTAATGACATATGTCTATCTGTTTCTAAAAGGACCTATACAAAAAAGTAGTTCAAAGATAAGTAACTGCATGCAGATAAAAAAATCCTGAATTGCAGGTTTAATAATTGATAAAATTGGTTTAGAATTCTTTTCTATTATCAGTTGTAATTTTACTGATTGTGACATGTTGACTGAGGGCAAATTCGCATGGCGGGTGATGCATACATAGCAGGAGATGCTTACTCAGTAGACGCACACGGGCATGCTCCTTTTGAAGTTCATGTGATTTCCTCAGCTTTTATTTGTTATCTTAATTTGTCTCTTCCTAATCGATTTACGAGATTTGAACATCAGTAAACTTCTGTCGCCTTAATCTATTACTATTTTAAACATTTTAAACAACAATAATAAATTTTCAGAGGATAGTTATCGATAAAATTATGTAAAGGAATATTGCTAAACTGAAAGGAATCGGACACAAGATTGACAGATTTCAAAGGGATTTTCCCAATTTTATAAATATTCGAGCAAATAAACTTCAGCAATACTTATATATATATACAATTATAACCATGTGGAAATCAATACAACTTTATTTATAGCAATTGAAACCATACATATGTAGACATGCACTATAAAGCAAGTCAGATTTCGAAAGTTTTTAGAACTGAAGTATCGCATGTACCAAAAAAGATTTTTTTTTAAAGTGAAAACTATTTTTAACAACTTAACGCCATACATATGTGCACATGCATAATAAAGAAAAAACCAATTCATGGAGTTCTTTGAACTGAAATATTGCATGTGCCAAAAACGATTAAAAAAAGAAAGAGAGCAAATCATTAAAAAAAATGAAATACACTGATATGAAAAGAGACACGGGTTTACGACAATGAATCAGCAATCCAAGTTTTAAAACGTTTTCCTGGAATCATCATCAGTGTAAGCATATAAACGAGGGGAAAGACTGAAATTAAATTAAACTGCTGTATGATAAGATAAATAGAGGAGGTGAAAGTCATACGACCAACTATTGTATGATCAAAATAGAAGACGAATTTTGAAACTATTTCCAAAATTCTATGGCAGATAAACACATAAATAGTTATCTAATTTGTTGTTTCACTCTTTTGTTTAAATGTAACTTTTACTCTATATTCGATTTCGAATTTACAGAAATAAATTAGACCTGGTTTTTAATTTTATACATTTATAACATGGGTTATGGACGACCCTGCTATAACAAATATTCTGGGGAGTAGCTCACAGTATAAGTAAATAAAACATTAGTTCGGATACCAAATGTTATATTAATTCAAGTTCAAATACAACTACAAGTATTGTTAAACACAGTATAAATCATACATGTAAATACACGGCAAAATCCAGTATAAATGTTTTGTTCACTAACGGGTTTCCGTATAACTATAAATTCGACGTCCGTGCCTTAGTCTGTCGGGTTCCCAACTAAAGGTCACACTAAATCTTAATTGAACTATCTACTACATGTAATATTACATCGTTAGCTATAAACCAACAAAATACAAAAGCTCTGTAAGTGTTAAGATAACAAACTTATCGTTAAAGTATTTAGACAATAGACAATGACAAACGGATTATAAGGTGCGTAATTTCAAAAACGAAGTAATTAGCACATACATGTAGTAAAAGTCTTTTGAGATTAAAATGAGTGACATGAAAGAAAACAGAAGAATTATCTGAAAGATAAGTAATAGTTATACACCGAGGGATAGGTGTGTCTGGATAAGAAACCCCGTCGGCCGGAGGCCAGAGGGGTTTCTTATCCAGACACACCGTATCCCGAGTAACTAACTTACACCCCATTCATAATTAAATGAAATAAATGAATCTAAAAGTTTCAATATTTTCACACTTAAAGTAAATGGACACTATCACTTGTCACACATCAATCATTCCAAAATGTTTTATAGATTTTCGATTTATTTTCCAAACCTGCTTTGGAGTGTATCAGAACGATTCGTGTAAGTTCTCAGCTTTCAATTCCTTTATGCTCGAAATCAACTTTGTTAAATATGTGATATTGCATGATCTGAACTATATTTTGCCATAGTATAAAAATCATATCTTTACCGGACACAGCAAACTAAAGTTCGTTTAGCTCAATTTTGAAAGGTATCTGTATTTATTTGGTAAATATTTTTTTTAAGTATAACTAAGTCCTTTTTTTCGTTTATCTACTTTGTACTATATTTTTCTTTTATTTATACAAAAGCTGAACAGTTTTAAACAACAATTTAATCTATGGTGTTTGGACTTTTCCTCTTTTTTTTTTAAATAATACTATAGTTCACACAAAATGATAAAAATTTATTAAAATGTTCTATCGCGATTTACAAGTGTATTGGTGAGACATTAAAACCGATGTAATGAAATCAATCATCATCGTTTTATGAGTTTCACATATGTTTAACACTTCACAGTATTCTGGTTGTCCGATATTGTAACGACGTCTGATGGCCCAAGTCTGTGTCGGTAATTTCCATGTTTTCTATATGGACTACAACATTCTCTGACGTCCGATGACCCCAACAAGTCACCGTAAAAGGCTAGCATACGCCAGAACTTTCTCGAACGATTTTCTGATTGCCCATCTCATCTAATACTTCTAACGTTACAGAGTTAGATTTGAACTATTTCAAAAGTGAGAATAGAATTTCTTTATTTACATGGTTTAAGAATGTAAAAGACTATCATAAAGACTAGTTTACAATCAGAACACTAAAGAGACAATGATTAAACTTCATTGGTCAATTGAATATTGTCAGATTGTGTTTTTTTATCTGACTTGTATTTATAATGTGATGGCAAAGTTGTGTAATAAATTCAAGTTTCATTTTATAGGCAGTCTGTTTTCCGACATGACTCATATTGTATACAAATGTTATAAATCTATCATTAATGAACTTTATCAATTTTATCCTTCTGAATAATACACACACATACACACAAATACACGAATAACTTTCATTTAAAAATAACATAAAAGAGGGGCGGAAGGTACCAAACATATCCATTGATGGATAGTTGCCATGATTATCAGGATCAAATATATTATAGTATGTTTAACCATATGGATACACAAGTTATACAAAGAACATTTAGTATAAGTAAGGAAGTTCACTGAAGAACGTCATTGAAATAAAAGAAAAACCGATAAACACTTACTTGTGCACTTTAAATCCAACAGGGAAGTAATAAACAGTAACAGGTGGAAAATACTATTTATATCTAAGTTCATTGTGACTATTTTATGTAATAATAGATAAAAAAAATCGTTATATACTGTATGTATTCTTTAATAAGTTTGCCTACTTGTATCATATGACCATGAAGTATATCTTAGGAAAAGATAACATGTCTATATACGTCACACGGGTAATATTAATCATAGTGCACTGAGAAGTAGTGCCTCTTGTATTCATTCAAGGTTTAAGCACTCCGATTCATCTTACATAATTTTCTTAAACCTTGATGTCATTTAACATTATTACTTCTAAGACATTTTTAGATGAACCATAAGTACACTTTTTGATACTTCTAGAAACATTTCCTCTGAATTATTTATGTTTAATATTTGGGTCGGCAATGCTCTTCAACTTCGTACTTTATTTGGCCTTTTTGAACTTTTCTTTATTCGAGCGTCACCGATGAGTCTTTTGTAGACGAAACGCGCATCTGGCGTTCAAAATTTTAAACCTGGTAACTATGATGAGTTTATGTTACTTCAAGTTATCCTAATGAGGCAATAGTGAGTTTAGTATACATAACCATGATAATGGTATATCTACCTATAATATTTATTTGTGGTCTATGTCAATTAAGTTTCTTATAGACCATTTTTTGTGAAAGTATTTGAAAATTCGGTATTCTTTATCAAATTTTATAAATCTCCTCTGTTTTGTGCACCTTAGTTTGCCATGTTTGCAGAACAACTGTAAACAAGAACTAACTTGGCAAAATGACAAAAAAAATTTTCTTCTGTATCTAACGATTATTTTTTGTTTGAAATTTTAATACACTTATGATTTTAACACAAGACTTGATGAAACATGTTATAAGAATAAAGTTACTTCCATTGGTTATGCGACGCTTGTTTGTCGCAACATGCGCCAGCTTATAGCAAAATTCTGAAGATATTTTTTTTCCACTAGTGTGTATTAGACATGTACATAGTCAGCGAAAGCAAATTCTTAACAGCGGTTTGCTACCTGACCGTATATATGATCTATATGCATCTATAAAGCAGATATTCCATTATGGGCAACCAACTCGTGATGGCGTCCGTAAAATTTTCGAGGGGATATTTGTAACTTCACCACTGACATGGAATAGCTTCCTTGTATGTAGCAACTCCCTATATGTATCACAATTGCCAATTATAAGCCTTCAATTAATTTATATATAAACATATGTGGTATGAAATATCTTCAACTTAATTTTCATTCATTTATACAAGGAATATATTTTATTTTATTTATCTAATCTTAAATTTGTACCGAAATATTTTATTATAAAATACATGTATATACCAAATTGTATATCTGAATTGTTTTTGTAGCAGTTCAGTGTTTCTGTTGTTCCGTTGTTTTCCTCTTATGGTTGATGTGTTTCCCTCGGTTTTAGTTTGTGACCAGGATTTGATTTTGCTTAATCGATTTATGACTATTGCACATCGGTATACTACTATTGCCTTTATAGATATATTTCTATATAAAAAATAGCAACCAATGTTTATCGAAATTAATAAACCACATAAACATATATTACAGAGTGAGTTAGATAATGCTACATTTTGGGCTAATTAACCAGCTTTCATTAACTGCGAGTATGTTCAGATCAGTCCCTTTTGTCTTTCAGTTTACTTGTTTGTTGATGTTTTATGCTTTGTATCGATCTGATTTTCAAATGAATTTTATAATAGAAAAACAAAGGATATGGGGTATTCATCCATAACACAAAATCAGTACATGCACAGCAAAAATAATATAGATAATTTACATTCTGTCATGTCGGAGCTTTTTATAGCTTGCTATGCGGCATTGGTTTTGTTCGTTGTTGAGGGTCGTACGGTGACCTACAGTTGGTAACGTCTACGTCATTTTGTCTCTGTTGAGTGGCAGTCATACTATATCTTCTTGTTTTTATATATAGCTGGTGTTTTAGTTCATGATTCGAACTCCTTACCTACACTTGAAAATTTAGGGTTGCATAGAAATTTCTGACATTCCCAGTACACAAAGAAGACAATAGGGTATATGCAAAACGTCTATACTTATTTTCTTCAAGAGAAATGTATAATGAATCATGAAATAATGATGTTTATAGTTATTAAAATTGAGAATGGAAACGGGCAATGTGTCAAAGAGACAACAACTCGACCAAAGAGCAGAATACAGCTCAAGGCCACCAATGGGTCTTCAACACGGCGAGAAAATCCCGCACCCGGAGGCCCCAAAACAAAAATTGTATACTGGTTCAGAGAAAATGGACGTCACACTAAACTGCGAAACATATAAATGAACCAAAATAAAAAAAAAACAAAAATAAAAACACACAAAACTTACAAAGGCCAGAGGTTCTTTACTTGGGACAAGAGCAAAAATGCAGCGGGGTTAAACATGTTTTATGAGGTCTCAACCCTCCCCCTATACCTCTAGTCAATGAAGAATAAACAAACACGCAGCAATACGCACAGTAAAACTCAGTTCAAAAGAAGTCCGAGTCCGATGTTAGAATAGGTAACAGAAGAAACTAAGCAAAATGACAATGATCAACATAAATTAACAAAGGACTACTAGCAGTTGCTGACATGCCAGCTCCTGACCTCAATTAAACTGATTGAAAGAGTATGTCTTCATCATATGAAAATCAAGTATAATCCCTCCCGTTAGGGATTTACTGTCATACCATCATAAAATATACATATATGCCATTTTAATGACCTGACAACAGTATCCCTTCTGAATAAGTCTGTTTAAAGGTTTGGTTATCTTTTGCGGTGAATGACGACATTTTTCTGCTTTATATAGAATATTACCATAAAAGATGGGATGTGAAATACCTGAACGTATAAGATGTCTGCACGTTGATTTATATTTACGAATGATGTCCTTGTACCGATGATAAAATTTAGTAAATGTTTTGACAAGCTTGTGATATTGAAAACCCTGGTGTAATAATTTTTCAGTAATACAGAGATTTCTTTCGTTAAAATCAAATACGTTGTTACATACACGGGCGAATCGAACAAGTTGAGATATATAAACACTATAAGATGGTGACAAGGGAACGTCACCATCTGCAAACGGCCCGTTAAAGATATAGATATCAAGATCTAGGAAAGGGCAGTGTTCATTGCTAGGAACCAGACATGATTACATATACTCTTTATTATTGTGCACATTTTAATCTTCCTCTTTCTTGACCTGCTTTCTGCTAGATTACCACATGGCATTATGTGAGACTTCTGTAAAGCTTTAATCAAAATTCTTGCCGCATCTTTATCTTAACTACTTTCAAAATTGGCTTATTGTTAGAACATTCTGATACTGTAGCTCGGTTATTTCTTCTGTTTCTAGTGCTAAATCTAAATTGTCCTGTTGAGTGCAATTAGTTTTATTTGAAGGCAGAATATATTGGTTTTCGTCGTCAACCATACTACCATTATTCAGTAAGTATTCATTATTAGCCTTATCGCTGGCCTCTAATTTATCTTCTGTTTCGACCTTTAACGTGGCGTCTACAGCTTTGTAATTATTGTACTTTTCTTCAAAATCCTTTTCTGAAGAGGCTTCTTTTATTTTTTCTTTGTTCGTATAGTGCGCGAAATCGAATGTAGGTGAACTCATCTGTTGATATAGTTCTGTGTTTTCAGTTGTGCCAGTTTCGATGTAATCGTATGTTTTGCTTGATGTTTTCTGTGAAGAATTTTCAGCCATACTATGATAATAACTACTTTCTTGATTTTGGTCATCAACATATCTTTCATTTTTTTCTTGAGTTGGATCTTTGACATATCTTTCATTTCGACTAGAACTTTCATCGCAATTTTCCACGTGACGAAATGAATCAAATGATGCATCGTTATAAGATCTAACATTGATATTGTCAATATAATCATACTCCTGGCCTTGCTGAATTTCGTCAAATTTCTGTATATTGTCCATTTTCATTTTTTCCCAAGGCATACTGCTTTTTCTCTGGTTTTGTCGTTTTCTAAATAAACTAAAGCAAAAAATAAATAGAGATATTGATGTTACACAATGTTCGTCCTGTGAGGTTTAGTTAAGACACAATATATACTTCCGATTTCAGATACACGTATTTTTGAACATAAAATTACTGTCATGACATATTCTCGAGATCAAAGGTATAGGAAGTAAAAAATATTAAAACGTCGAAAAATATCAATCCCAAACGAGCTTCTACATAAATCTGCTTTTGGTAAACTTTGCCTGAGTAAGACGCATCCTTCGTTCTAGAGATATTACGTAATTCACAAAATCATTAAAATCACGTCGAAACACGGACTGTCGTAAGGGCGAAATCCTCGTGGACAGACAGTGTATCAGAAGTACAGATAAAGTGTAAGTTATATCACCATAATGGTTTCTGGATGACAAGCATGCTTTGTATTAAAGGCTGTACATCTTAGAGGGACATTAATATCAGTCATTAATACAGTAGAAGTTTTGTTTTAAATGTGACTGTTTTTCCTGTCCAGCTTAAGATGTTTGCTGTTTGGTTTTTTTTTGTTTGTTAATAAAGTAGCTTAATATTGTTTTGTTTAGCTGTCTCAACTTCAAGTCACCTTTTCAAACCTTGACCATTAATAGCACATAAATCTAACTAAATTGAATTATTTGTTTTAAATTTAATTTCCCAAACTAACAATTTACAGCAGTCAACTAAAAAAAGGGATGTTTCCTTTCCAGTGTTACTTTAGTTCCTAATATTACGTAAAATAAATTTAGTTTTAGTATAAGGTATAATAGTTGCTTTTATTTATGTTTCTATGGAATACAAAATTTCGTCTGACTTCTTTTACTTAATGTAATGAAAACATTTTACAGCAGTCAAGTTTAAAACTGGATTTTTCATTTCAATTGCTACTTTAGGTCTTTCCGTTTTATAAAGAAATTTAGTTCCAGTATAGATAATAATAATACTTACTTTTATATATTTTCTATAGAATCTATAAAGTTTCGTCCAACTTCGTTTACTTACCAACACAATACAATCATACCGATGACACAAACAACAGCAAGTGTCACACAAACACAGACAACAATAACCAAACCCATATTTGTGCTGATAGATACTATAATAATAATAAGAACAATAATCAGTATAAATATACATTTGATGCTTAAAAAAATTCGTTAGAGAAAAGTTAACTATCATTTGTAATTAAGTACTGCATATGTTTGTTAGAGTTCATCTATATGGAAGCATCAATATCGTTTAAGGTTTTAAACCAGCGAAATATGCTAGTTTTTTTTTTTTAAATAATTTATGAACTGTTAATTTTTCAACGTTTTAAATATTGATAATATCTTCACTATCTTTGGTAAAACTATGAAAAACAAATTCTATTTTTATTCCCAGTCAATCGGTTTAGGAAGTCGAAAAAAATCATATCTGCACATCTACAAAAAAAACCGTAAATATAAAGGATTTTTAAATTTTCCGTTTATTGCGTTCTTTCTAAAATTTAATTATAAGGAAGTCAGTATAGCAGTATAGTAATGCAGAATTTTCCTACATGATTTTCTTTTTTTCCTTTTTGAGTTCCTTCTTTTTCTTTTTTAAATATTTCGCTGCTATCAATTTGTTACTATATTTATCAATTATTTTTATTAGTATTATTATTACCATCATTTTGAATAGAACCAGGCTTCAAAGTTGTCATATCTGTACTCCTATGTACTTCTTCAGTTGTAACTTTTTTGTTATTAAAGCCTTCAGAGTTTGATGTTATATGTTCGCTGCTTGGTAAAGTTTTAATATTGTTTACTTCTGATGTCACTAGTAAATTTTCAGTACTTTTAGTCA
The DNA here is from genome assembly GCF_021869535.1 of Mytilus californianus. Taxonomy (NCBI): domain Eukaryota; kingdom Metazoa; phylum Mollusca; class Bivalvia; order Mytilida; family Mytilidae; genus Mytilus; species Mytilus californianus. The sequence continues at coordinate 12,543,524 of NW_026262745.1, forward strand.
TACTTTCAGTTGTTTGATCGTCGACATCAGATGTATTTTCTTCTCTTGTTAATTTAGTGCTGAGACTATTACTAAGCATTGTAGTAGAAGAAGCTTTGGGACTTATAATCTCTCTCCATGTTAGTGTTGTGAATGTAACTGTTGATGTTAACTCAGTGTTTCTAGTGGTTGCCAAGTCATTGTTTGCAACGGTGCCAATCGTTACAGATGATTCGCCGTTGTAAGTTGTGTTTGTGTGTGTAGAGGTTACTCCGGAATCTGTAATCTTCTCCAATCCTGTGTTATCAGTGAGTGCTGTGACTGTAGAATCAGTAGATGTTAACAGTGATGTGAAACCAGCAGTCGTTGTCATCTCAACACCAACAGAAACCGGTAATGTTGATGTTTTATCCTCAACCTTTCGTGATCTTGATACTGTATTTTCAAAGTCTGGCATAGCTGTACTTTGAAGAAAAGACATTCCTGAAATATAGTATGAAGAGTGTGGGAAATAGTTGTTATGTGCATCTATGAACAGAAAAAGAAAAAAAAAACAGAAAATAATCATATTCAAATTATATACTTATATTCGTCGTTGAATTTGTAAAAACCGTTGAGCACTAAAGATGGTTAAATATTTAGTATGTGTCGTCACAATAAAAAGAAAATTATTCATATTTTATTTGGATAAGATTTCCCTTTGACTCACCTAATGACGCCATAACCGTTTGATCTGATGTCGTTGTTTCTTTCGGAATGTCACCTTTTAGAATAAAAAAAAATTGACGAAAATAGACAAAGGCAATAAGCAAGATTTTATTACATAATATCTTGACCACATCTTTTTTTTTAATTCAGTATAATGATCAATTTAAGCTATTGTGTTATCATAATTTGTTAAAACTAAAATCACATATAGAATGTAGTAAAACTAATCAAAGTTCTGTATGAGTTGTTTCCCTTTTTGTATGTAATTAGCTTTAAAAATCTCAGGTTCACAAGAACCTGGTGGTCAATCATACTGAAACACACGAAATCAAAAATTATGGACAACGTCCTTAATAAGTTTTTGATATTTAATACTAGACTTGACAAACACACCTTAAGTACAATGTTAGAAAACTAAAAAAAAAATCTTCTTATTTATCAGTCTTCGCCACATTATTATTATAGCTACAATTTGAATATAGCTACAATTTGAATTGCATAATAAAAAACCCTGGTACTTTGTTTCCAGAAAAATTACGTTTAAATTTGTCACCATATATATTGTAAATATATACACGACGCTTAATACTGTGTTATAATTCCATTGTCTGACAATATATTTACATGTCCAAGTTTCTCACGTTACAAGTCCATAACTTACCAAAGCAGAATGCAGAGCTTGATGGTACACCACTCGTGTCTAAATAATAAACTCTGAAGTCTCCACAGTTCTTGATTTTTATGGTTAAATTATAACTTGAGTCACAACAACTATCACTTACGCTAAGCTTACATACAGATCTCACTACTTCTCCGTCACTAACGGCTGGTATGTTTCCTTAAATTTGAAAAAGAAAACAAAAAGTCAATTAGTGTAGTAGAAGTCCATTTATTCATTGAACAAGAAATTAACCATATATCTCTGCGTCGTGTTAACCCTTTTTGAAATATAAGTTCATCCAAACGAGAGTGGGTAAAATTAGTGTCTTGTCGACTCGATTGTCAATCTATGTTTGATGTAAAGTACAGGTAGAACCTTTAATGTGACTCCAGCTTCTAGAATATTAACAGCACATTTTGATATGAAGTTAATATACAATAGCATCGAGTGTACCTTCAACAGCAAACAGCTATTAATTCCATACACCAATAGTATGAAGTGATATCCAATACTAAAGCAGTGAACTATTTCCGGTAACTGTAGCAAGCCATTATAGTGTAGCAATAACAGCTGTTATAATTATCATTGGTAACCGTTAAAAGGCAGTTAAGCGAAATAGCTGTAAAAGTATACTAGATATATTAAAGATATCCAATACTAAAGCAGTGAACTATTTCCGGTAACTGTAGCAAGCCATTATAGTGTAGCAATAACAGCTGTTATAATTATCATTGGTAACCGTTAAAAGGCAGTTAAGCGAAATAGCTGTAAAAGTATACTAGATATATTAAAGAATTGTATTTTACCATTCAGCCATATGGGAAACGTAGTTCCACAACGCATAAAGGGTGGACATTCTCTAGTCATGTCTGTACCTGCTGTAAGGTTAGCTCTATACCACCCTGTAATCAAACGATCATCTGAAATAGCAGAACCAGAACTTCCTAGGAGTGGTGATCTTGTTTCTTCCTTCTGGCCTTCCAAAATCACATAGTTTGTGCATGGTTCGCCTGGTTTGAAACAGGAAATATTTCAAACATATATTATAAAACTATAAATTTAAACATGCAGTTTTGGAACATTCGTACCGCATAAACAATGAATAAATTAAAATATTTTGAATACAAAAATTGATTTTCATTACTTGCCTGTGCTGCTAACCTCTGAATAAGATTAATTGAAGAGCTCGTATAAACAGCTGTCGTCGTAGCTAAATTTCCGAACTATTTTTTGGATTGCGATATCACCAAATGCGACTTATCACTGATTTTTACATGCCATGAGCATCATGACGGGTGTCTCTAGTGGAGTAGGATCTACTTACACTTCGTAAGGACCTGATTCCCCCCCCCCCCCCCCCAGTTTAAGGTTGAGTTCGTGTTGCTAAGTCTTTAGTTTTCTGTGATGTGTTTTGCAGAATTGTTTGTCTTTTCGCCGTATGTGCTGTTGGCCATGATATTGTCTTTTCGCCGTATGTGCTGTTGGCCATGATATTGTCTTTTCGCCGTATGTGCTGTTGGCCATGATATTGTCTTTTCGCCGTATGTGCTGTTGGCCATGATATTGTCTTTTCGCCGTATGTGCTGTTGGCCATGATATTGTCTTTTCGCCGTATGTGCTGTTGGCCATGATATTGTCTTTTCGCCGTATGTGCTGTTGGCCATGATATTGTCTTTTCGCCTTATGTGCTGTTGGCCATGAGATTGTCTTTTCGTCGTATGTGCTGTTGGCCATGATATTGTCTTTTCGCCTTATGTGCTGTTGGCCATGATATTGTCTTTTCGCCGTATGTGCTGTTGGCCATGATATTGTCTGTTTTTTCGACTTACGGTTTTTGATCTATCTATCTATGCGCCTAAAGTGCAGACAATACCTCATATATACAGGCATTCCATATTATTTAAATATGTTTCGTGTAATTTTTTTAGTTAATAAAACAGAAGAAGAGTGTCCTTGATTTCAGTATCTGAAATACAGTAATTTGAGCGTCGATCGGACTACTGTACTCGTTCAATTAATTTCTATAGACAGATTGAGTGACAAATATAACTCTGTGACCGATTCTATGTATATAAATTTTTAATTACATTGAGATGCGATCAAGTCTCTGATATCAAAAATGTTTAAACAATTAATCAAATTGAACAAGGCAGTAAAACTTTGAAGTTTTTTTTGTCTTTTGTTTTTTTTATTTGCTTAGTTAAAATACAGCTTTAAAACAATACAACTTGACATGACATTTCTTGTAGCTATATATATTGAAGGACCAAATAGTTTTAGCATTTTTATAAATATACACCTGTTCGAAAGAAATGAACCTTTGAAAGAGCTTAAAATTAAAACTTACTTTTCGAAATAGTAATTTGTCCAGCAAATATAAATAAAACAATACTCGTAATAGAACTAGCTTTATTTCCCATAACTCATCAAACGAGCTAAATATGATTACATCATAATTATAATTTGGTACTACATTTTTTGTACTTCCTTCAAAGTGTGGTTTTTACAAAGGACATCAAATTCAAAACATGATTGCATATGAACTATATAATATGAAAGTATACAAAACACAAGGAAGGAATTCTTTTCAAATTTTATACTTTTTGTGCTCTTACGGAATTTTACTCATCATATGTGTAAAAAATTTAATAATAAATCAAATGAAATCATCCATGAAATTTTATGTATCTTACAAACATATTAAAGTTAGGATCAATTACAAAATTAAGGGAAAAATATTCCACATGTTTGTTGAGAGTACATTGACCATACCCGAAATAAACGGAGCAGTATTTGGGACAGGAATTTACACAGTCACTACTAACCGCCCGTTACGACAACTCTTTTGAGCTTTTCAGACACGAGCAGCCAATATCTATATCAGATTTAACATTTGCTCTTTTCACTTGGTTTATTTACCCCCTCTTTTTTCATACACATCAAAGTAAAGATACCGTAGAAATTGTTCAAAGTTTGATTTTCAATAATTTCAATACAATTGCTCACAGACCCACACGTATTGAACAAAATTCAGGGACTATGTATTGCTTTCTTCAGCAAATAAGTTTTACTTCAAAAGAAGGATTAGTATTTTTTAACAGGCCCAACTTTTACCAAAAAATATAATGTCGGTTTCATGTTCATGAATTGAAATTACATTTACATATTTCTTTTTAAATCAGTAAGTCAAATATCCATAGGTCTATTTTTAACGACTCTAAAGCAAGTATCGCAAGAACATTCGCTAATTAAAACGGATGTCAATAAGCGCATTACGCGGTTTCTGGAATTGCCTTTAGATGTATCCAGTTGTTTGATAAAAAAAAACACCACACAAACTAAGGTCATTTATATCTTGGACATAATATATGTTCCCAGATTATACCTAAGGGTGTTGAAAACAAATTGAATGGTTTATGGACTGAAAATTACAGAAAAAGTATATCATGTAAATAGTATACCAATGCCGAAGCACTGGCTACTATGTGGATGGTGTCAACGGTGACTGATAAACAACCATCAGATGTGCCGATCCAGTAGTAGCAAAAAAGTATGAAATCGATTTTCTTTTACCTTATTCAACAGAAGTCTTGATATGATGCATTTTAAAAAGCACAATCAGTTTATCATAAGTAATGTATTCGAGGTTTTTAAATCGAGTATTCACAGACTATTAAATTCAGAGGGGCTTTTGTGTTTGTGTTAGGGTTTTTATGTGCTTTGATCGATATGATGAGTTAAGCCCATTTCAGCTGATTTTTAAAGTTTGTTATTATGTCGTACTGTTACACCACTGTTCCAGGTTAAAAAAAGGAGGGTACCTGTCCCTAGTCAGGAGCCTGTAATTCAGTGATTGTCGTTTGTTGCTGTATATCATATTAGTTTTTCGTTCATTGTTTTGTATAAAAAAGTTTTCCCGTTTGAATTGTTTGAATTGTTTTAGAATTGTCATTTCGGTGCCTTTTATAGCTTACTATGCGGTATAGGTTTTGCTCATTGTTGAAAGCCGTTCGGTGACCTATAATTGTTAAATTCTATGTCATTTGGTCTCTAGTGGAGAGTTGTCTCGTTGGCCATCATACCACATCTTATTTTTACAACTTATATAAAAATGTTAGTTTTTATTTGTACTTTACCGTGTAAAATCGAATATTCCGTAAAACATTGTTTTATTTTAAATGAATGTTTGTGTGTTATTATAGCGATAGTGTTTGTTCGACTTTGTTGTGTGAAATGCGAAAGTTCTAATGTCATGCACGCTGTTAGTTGCGGAATCGTAACTCTAATGGTCCTTATTATGATTTATGCTTTGTGCGGGCCATTGTCCGCAAGTTGTTAAAAACTGAGCTAACACAATTTATGTTGCAAGGCGTGGACCATTACATCAACAAATCATGTAACGTCACAATATTGGTATAAAGTTACAAACGTGTCTATGGGAAACGTTATTGACTGCAGTGAAGTTGTTCTTTCCAGTAGCTCTGTGTGTTTCTGCTGTCAAAATGACTTCGTATGAACTGTTCAACCCCGATTCCATTGAATTTAAAAAGAGACAGTAAGTAAACGCATCTAATTCCAAATTTACCCCTGTTGATATCAGTCTCTTAAAAGCAAAGTTGAAACAAACTGGCCAAATAAAAATGAGTATCAAAATATCGTGAAAACAAAATTTATAAACAAAACACATTTTTCTGAGAGAAACTTTGGTTTTCTTTCATAACCTTTCATAGTTCTGTATATCTTGCGTATTATTCAGGAGACAACCATTTAATATTCTGAGGCGGTGGGTCAGGAGGATTTTCTGCGAATTGACTATTCGACTTTCATCTGTTGCTTATCTTACCGCGGTTTTTTATTTATTTCATATATTTTCACTTTTGTGTACAATTGTTTCCTACATCTTTTATTGCAGCATATTCATAATCATATACATCCAGTGTTGGGCAAGATTATTTATTTTCAGCTTTTACCAGGCAAGGATATTCATTTTCAAAATCATCCTTCCCAGAAAATCAAATGGTTTTCCCCGTACAAATCTTTGGTCTCTGATGTATATAAACTGAAATACAGAAACACGTGTGGTTTTGTACAACTGAGGTTTACTCTTGAAATGGTTTGCGACTGTGCAGCTTGGTCTCAATTTTGCGCATGGTTATCGTTCGGGGTTACCCTATGGTGTAAATATTCCTTGTTAACTAAATATCACATGTTTATATGTTGATAGAAATCATTGCATAGCTCAATTCCGTAGTATTTTGTATTTCATTTTCTCTAATTCTGCATGAAATCATTGGTGAAACAGATTGTACCCCTTTACCTCGTTGGTTACAATATTTATCTCTCCATAGTTTAAATAGAAATAAGAAGATGTGGTATGAATGCCAATAAGACAACTCTCCATCCAAGTCACAATGTGTAAAAAGTAAACAATTATAGGTCAAAGTACGGCCTTCAACACGGTGCCATGGCTCACACCGAACAGCAAGCTATAAAGGGCCCCAAAATGAATAGTGTATTTAACAATTCAAACAGGAAAACCAACGGTCTAATCAATATAAAAAAACGAGAAATACTAAAGAACCACATCAACAAACGACAACCACTGAAACAGGTTCCTGACTTACGACAGGTGCAAACAAATGCAGCGGATTTAAACGTTTTTTAACAGGCGCCAACCGTCACCCTAACCTGAAATAGTAGTGTAACATTACAACATAGAAAGACAGACTATAAAATATCAATTGAAATGACTTAACTCAATCAAAAGACATATTAACAAAAACAAGTAAACATACACTGAACGAATAAATGTGATCTATGACACAATGTCAAAAAGACAACTAGCAGTGAAAATTTATCGTCATACTAAAAACTTATCAAAGGTGGTACATATTAAAAATAGTGAGACGAGATATAACACAAAATAAGTAATCATTGAATAACAAAAATGCATTACAAATTGTGTAACAGGTCAAATTAACACGAAAGTACGATTTGAGAGTACTCGCAGTTACTGAAAGCTAGTTAAAAGCCAAAAACAATAATTAAAAATCATGCATCAGAGACTAAAATCAACTAAAAAACTTCCCAGGGATTTAGTGTTTTAACGCCATGGACAGTCAAAGAAGACATGACTTGTGCAATGCAGTAGGATAGTTTGGATTTAACCTTATAATAAATATGTATAATGTTACATATAGATAAAGCAATCTCTATATAGAAAATGAACGTGGAGGTGTATTTATACATCCAAAAACCCATTCAAAAAGAATACAAATTTAGTTATGTTTTAATTTGTTGATGACAAAATCGATATTTGTGCCAATGTAAACAATATTCAAAGATCTTATTACAGCATGGGTTTAAAGGTTCGATGAGTTTACACGAATCACATAGTGATTCCCGCGCTTTTAGTACAATATTACCGTAAAATTTAGGATGTGAAATACCGTTTTTTCTACAGGTACGGCCAAATTTACTAACCAAATCTTTGTATCTATGAAAGAATTTAGTAAAAGTTTTAAGTAATTTATGGTAACGAAATCCCTGACTTAATAATTTACCAGTGATGCATAAAATCTATGACATCAAAACACACACGGGGATTACGAACGAGTTGGGATATTTAAACACCGTATGATGGAGCCAATGTTCATTTTTCAAAATACTTTGCGCATTTTAAAGATTTAACTGTCTCAAGCGGATAAATATTGTTATCAAAATGTAGTGTGGTAGAATATATATTTACTAGTATCAGACTTTGAAATTTGTTACTTCGTATCATGTATTAATTATTCTTTCTATACAGTTTAACAGATCTGACTTTCTGGAAACATTATGCTGAGGAGAAAGCAGCATACCATGATTTATTATCAAAGAAAATATTAAAGGCGACCAATGAATACAGGAAGAAGTTAGTGAAGATAGACGGCTACAAAGGTTTGAACATATTAGAAAATATCATAATTGTTTTCATCAGCTTTTGACAAGTTGGCTCATATTTACTCATTATGAATTTGAACACGTATTATGTATCTGATTCAATAAACAAGTGTTCTGCACGAGATGGTTTTCAATGATTCTCATTATATAGATAATCGGTTATATGCACTGCGCAATAGCAATATCAGACAAGTTTTTGTTACATCAATTTTCTTTACAAAAATTTAAATGGTTTTCAGAGACTTGAATTATAATAAAAGTAAAAAAAAAACCTGCTGTACTATAATGGTACGTTATTTCTATTATCAAAGCGTAAAGAAATAATTCACTGGTATATAAGAAACCTGAAAAAAGTATTTCCCTCACCGTAGTTTTTGCCCCTTTGTTGCAAATTCTTCATTTAAAAAATATCATTCACGAACAAATTCTATTGATTTTTAGATTTTCCATTATTGAAATCATTTGAGGCAGCTATGACACGTGATGAAATACAAGCAGAAGAACTGCGATCTGTTGCTTCAAGTTTCTCTTGCCTTAGTAGAGATTTACAAAGGTAAAATATCATTCGTTTGTCTTCTTTTCACGTACTTTTGTTTCTCCGATCTTTCTCAACTTTTATCTGAAGCATTTCAAAGAGCTGTTTTACGTGCATTGCGTATTGTAAAAAAACAGTTTTTTCTACCAAAATAACTAGCAAAAGATGATTGTTTGTTTATATAATGTTTAGTATACATTGTAGCATGCTTTCGTTTTCAGTGAAATAGACAGTATATCTACATCAGAATATGAAAAAGAAGCAGCTGCTTTTAGAAAGCTAGTAAAGATACATTCCAAGGCTTTAAGAGAAACAGAATCTGACAGAGATGTAAGTTCATCAATATATTTCTTTAATATTGTAAGCTCATAAACATGTCAATCAGGCAGTGAGTGCTATTTTTGTACATAACAACAAAATGCATCTGTCGCTTATTTAAAATTTCTATTTTTAGTGAATGACCAGAGAGTATCAAGCAAACTTTGGCGTAATAATTGAAGTGATTAACTTAAACAGCATTGTTGTAACCCTCAGAACTCTACTGACATAGCAGTTGTCGCATGCTATTTTGAGTACCCTAAATGGCCATAAGTATGTAATTTAAATTTGATTTCAGAAAATTAACCATGTTGCATTTAAACTAGAAAGAATGGTTACAAATCCTTGCAAAAATGAAAAGTACAATTCCATAAAACAGCTACTAGACAGCACAATTGCTCGTTACAATACCAACAAAGAAGGCGAACTGCTTCTTCGGGCAAAAATCATTTCGGTAAGTATGTAGTTTATCTAGTCACCTACATACCACACCCCTCCCCCTTTTCAATCTACATCCCACAAGACACACACATACAAACTATAATAACTATAAGCGTAGTTTATAAATAGTATTTGGAAAGATATATAAAAAGCCTTATTTTGCTTTTTTCTGAACCCGAAAAAGTATTCAGATTTCAAAATGAGTGACGAAATTTCATTAAAAAAAATGGATAATTGCAAATATATATGAATCAATTTCATACATATCGGTAAACGGATGCACAAACGAAAATAATTTTCACACCATCTTCACAACGAACTAAACAACAAGTCAACAACAACAAAAATAAATTAAAAGCAACGGATGTCAAAGCAGGTGAAAAGAAAAAAATATCATCAATGATGCGAACACTTAAATCGAATGGTCTTAATATTTTTTGATTAATTAAGGGTTGGTGCAGTTGATGTTATAACAACTCATTTTATAAAACTAATTTTCTTTAAAAATAACTTAATTCAGAAATCTGAGGAGCTGAAGAAATTATGGAAGGAAGAAGAGAAAGAAAGGCTTGATGTTCTACTGAAGGGATGGAAACATTGTTTAACTGCTGAAAATCAGGTAAAACATAAACATCAAGGTCATGGAGACAGAGCATTGAAGATTGCTGACAATATTTATAATGAAGATGTTTGTACTGAATTGGCTGATATGAGAGTGTCGCCTTTTAAATACAGAGATTTCGAGGTAATTATAATTAATGTTACCCCTTTAAATGACTTTAATTACATTCTGAAACAAAACACTTTTATGTTTGTCAATAACATAATTTAATATATATATATATATATATATATATATATATATATATATATATATATATATATCAAGTAAAGTTCCTTTTTATTTATGCAGTGTTCATTCTTCAAGTACCGAAATGTTTTGTCTTTTTTTCGGACGAGTAAGATTTGTATCAGATTCTTACACGTAAATGAAACCATGTTAATTTTAGGATAGTTCTAAACTAGTAAACAAAGCAGCAAAACATTTGGATATGGGTGAAATGTTGAATACCACAGAAGAAACTGCAAAATTACATGACGGTAAATCGCGGTGCAAGTCAACAGTTGGTACAAATGACAAAAGGAACAACACAGAGGACAAACACTGTAAATCATTGACATTACTCCAAACACCACGTACCAATACATCACGTGAAAATAATCGAGCAGCTACACTTCCGGCACGTGAAAGACGTAAAACGAATCGTCGAAGGGATAGACAGCTAGCACATTCATGTGATAAAGATGACAGTCAATATGAGATAAATCGATGTCGCCAACCAAAAAAGAGCCACGCACATGCAACCTACCATCCAGATGAACTACGGCATACAGAGATCCAGGATTTATCTAAAGATGACAACAATACGGGCAATGATGAGAACCTCTCTGATTTGGGAGATAAACGATTAAAAAATGGTTAGTGCACAATTTCCCATACTTTTTCTGATTTCAATTTAAGATCTTTGACCAAAATTCACAAGGCTAAATTGTTTATTTCATTACTGTGTATGCATATGATGTATATCTATCTATATATATATACGACCCTATAGTTGTGAATAAGGAGTGCATGTGCTACATATCTTTTAAATTTCTCTGTTAAAAATTAAAGTATAAGAATTGTAGTTTCAAAATTTGTAATAAAAAAAATATTATTGGTATATTGCTTATAATCTTTTATTTTTTTTACCACTAAAATCTAGGTAAGGCTAAAAAGGGGATAGAATCTGGAGATGGCATAAAAACCACAAAATACAGCAAGAAGAAAGTATATGCGCGAGTAATACCACAAATGAGACAGACAGAAGATACAGGACATGTTGTTCCCCATCATGATGATTCCAATGAAGGTTTGTTTCTTCGTCTTTTTTCTTTTTTTTTTATTATCTTGGAATACATTAGACAATAGTTCGATAAAATTTACAATTACATTGGACTAATAAAAGTCTTAGAGTGGATTTTTAACGTAGAAATCAGAGGACTTTGGAAAAACCTTTAGAATGTCATATATCTCATATGTACATTGTAGCTAAGTACATTAACAATGTCAAAATACCATGCTCATTAAGTTAGTACTGTTGTATGAAATCGTATTGCTCAGTTTCAAAATTAATTGTAAATCAAGAACCACACCTAGCTTTACAATTATTGATTGTCATTTTATTATATGAATTTTATAATTAACTTAATTTTTTATTGTCATGTGGCCATCTTCAGTTCGTTGCCTTTTTCTTTCACGAAAACTTCTGATCATTTCTACATTTGTAGCATGATTCAAATCAAAGTTAAGAGCACAAAGTGCTGGAAAGACTGTTTACTCTTGCAATTTCAGTTTCCATTGAATCCTCTGATGATGATTCAACCTTCACAGATAGTGGGAGTGTGGCATCAACAGACCATTTTTCATTTGTAGAACGCGAAGGCGTTACTGCTGAAGCAACAGCTACAAACATAAAGGGACATTTAGTACCACCCCCTGACAGCGCAACCTTTTCTTATTTGTCCGCATTTGAGATACTCGATTTAAGAGAAGTTTCTACTCGACGGCTTAATGTTTATCTCCACTTAATCGCTACTGAAATGTATAAGAACAACGACCATGGCACGTTTTCTTTAAAGAAAGGTATTTGAAAACAAATATATAATATATATAGTGCATATAATAATTGATTCATTTTAAAGACGGAAAGGCTGTATTCTGTAGGTCTAATCGTTATGTTTCGCACTTATAAACAGTAATTTAGCAAATGTTTTCAATGAAAGCTTAGAATCATATATTACCCTGACATAATATTAGTTAAACCGCAAATACTTCTGAAATAAGGATAGCTCCGAGCAAAAGGGAAGTGGGTGAGATTGATAAATGTAAATTATAAAATTGAAGGTGTAAAGAATGCTAAAGTTAGTGCTTACATGCAAACATGTGTTGGGTTCGTATTGCTTAGCCTTTTGAGTTTTACGATTTCTTTGCAGCGATTTGTAGACATGTCTTTTCGTCGATTTTCGTGGGTTTTTGTTGCCATGATTTTATCGGCATCGGTATCTCTTCGACTTGCGAATTTTGATTGTCCCTAGGACTTAATATTAATTCCCATATCGTCTTTTTGGTATCTTCAGCCTCTATTTCTATAATTTCTATCTTGTCTGATTACATGAAATTCTGTCACAGCTAAATATAAAATGAGGGGATGTGGTATTAATGTGCCAATGAGACATCCATCCACAAGAGACGAACGTACTTATATGTTAGCAACTATAATAATATGTAACCGTACGGCCTTCGGCAATGAACGAAACATTAACATAAAAAATATGTATTCATTTACTTTTGGTGAACTAAATAGTATCTTTTGGTAAATAATCATTAAAATAACACATAAAGTATGCATCACAACTATGAACTTTTTTCCACGAGACTTCACGATACCGAATGTAGGGGTTACGTTTGACAGCCATATGTTGATGTTTTTTCTGCTCTTTTTTATATAGGAGAATCTGTAATTATAATGCAAACTCCAACCACAGACGGCCTGGCGTTCGGATATAAGAAAATTCGGCTTAAAACTAAGAAGAAATACGGCCTTTTCCCAGTATATTTAACAAAAATTGACTATTCTGTAGATCAGAATCTTGAAAATGTATTAAGAATTAAACAATAAAATCAAGTTTTATCTTTATTTTCTGCATAATATTGCTGTATTTTTTTATATCAACAAAAGATACGATTTAAGTTGCAGAAAATAATTATGACCATATGTTATCTCTCTCTCAGAAGTTTAAGTTGTGCATGGAAAAAGAAAAAAAGTTTTATATCGTCTTTCTTGATGCAACATTCTTCAGATATTTTTAGAGTTGGGTTAAAACTCCCTCAAGCAAAGTTGGGCTACGTTAGTTTTGGCTTTTTTGTCCTTCTTGGTCATAAAGCTACTAACGTTTAAACGTAAACACGTATAGGTTTGAGCGTTCCGGATGAAGGTTGATCCAGAAAAGTACTTCGGACGCACTAAATTTATAAAGTGACAATTTTTCGAAAGGTTTCAATTTTACGGTAAATAAACACATTAAGGAGTTTCGGAAGGTTTCAGTTTTACGGTAAATAAGCCCATAACGGAGTATCAGATGGTTTCTGTATTACAGTAAATAAACACACAAAGGAGGATCGAAAATTTTCAAGATTACGATAAAAACACATAGCTGAGTATCGAAAGGTTTCATTGTTGACAGATGACGGTAATTTGAGGTTCCGTTCAAAAGCTCCCAAGCCGAATCATTTTATACTGAATCACCTACTATTTCATCATCATATTAATAGAAAAACAAAGGATATGGGGTATCCATCCATGACACAAAATCAGTACATGCACAGCAAAAAAACACAAAGAGCAAAGGAACAGCGCTTTTATTGTTGTTCTTCCTTTCAAAGTCACAGTGAAGCCTTAAAGACGGATAAAAAACCTCCCACCTCACTGCAAGTTTGAGACGGCTCCTAGCCCCGGTTTGAGTGGATTTCGTTGCAAAATTATTGGGATAGACTTTGTAAGATGTATCACCACCAAATTGGTCCGTTTTAGTGTTCTGAAGTACTATAAAGTTATCAGTATTCACAAAACTACTTTTATTGAGTTCAAGGTCAGCTGAACTTTGCAAAGCGCCGTCATGTTTTCTTACATAATAATATTCTTACATAAAACATATAAAGTTGACTTATCATTTATACTAACTGAGATACTGACCTCGTCATTGAAACTTGACATGTGAACCATAAATCGAGATCAAGGTAACGGTTAACTTTGTCGGGCAGAAAGAAACACACTTTTCTGCTTCTACGGACAAAAGATACTCGACCTTTACTTGTAGAAAATGAGACACTTACATTATCACAAAAGCAATGTTTACCAATTAACAATAAAAACAGGGTCATAATCAGGCTTAAACTTCTAGACGGACGAGTAAACCTTACACTGATTCTAGGAAAAAACTAGTGCCTATAACACTAATTGAAAAATTCACAGAATAAAAATTAGAGGCTCCAAGCCGAATGACAATTTCAGCTATGTTAATTTATTTGTAGATCTTATTTTGCTTATCATTTTTTATATTACAGTTTTTACTCTATCTACTATAGTTTCAGCCAAAAATCGCAAAAATGGTATAGTGGTCTTTTCAATGGCAATCAATCATATTATAAGTCGATTGACTGACTTGACTTATTTGTATACATATATCTTATTTTGCCGATCATTTTTGCAATTTATAGTTTCTCTCTATCTACTATAGTTTCCACAAAAACAGGTAAAAATAGTCATGAAAGGGCAATAACTTCTGTTAGGAATCGACTACCGATTTCAGCTATGTTAATCATATCTGTAGATCTAATTTTGCTCATCATTTGCTGCTTCCATCTATCTACCATCGTTTCCGTACCACAAAGTGTAACAAGAGTACACACGATGAAATGTCTCTCCTGCTTTACTTATAACTGAATTTATGTTGAAAGTCTGTAATATGAAGGTTTTGCTACAAGCATTATATACACTTATTCATTATCAATGATCCATGAAAATGTTGTCAATGTTAAATGAACCACAGACAGACATGTACAATCATTACATAAACCAAATATAGTTGTCCGATTGCTCATAGTTCCCGGAAAACAGACCAAACAACATAAACTTAACATTGACCAATGAACCTTGAAATAGGTCAAGGTCATATGAACCCTGCCAGACTGACATGTACACCTTACAATCATTCCATACAACAAATATAGTTGACATATTGCTTGTAGAATCTGATAAACTAACACAAGAGTACACTTGCTGAAATGTCTCGCCTTCTTTACTTATCATGATTGAATTTTTGTTGAAAGTGATGAAGGGTTTACTATAATTTTTCAAAAAATTTAACATTATCAATGATCATTGTAAATGGGGTCAAGGTCAATTAAACCCTTGCTAGACACCTTACATATAGAAAACCAATTGCTAACTGTATTCGAGAAACATGTCACCGGGGAAACTGGGTGACTTGTAGGGTTGTGTGTAACAAGAGCCTGACTGAATGGCCTCTTGTTACTGAAACTGTGTGATGTACCTGATCACACAACGAACGATTGCTGTGAATAGCAATGAGAACTTTGGCACTGAAACTCTGGTGAAAACTAACTCTTGAGACTCTGGAACTAGCGATGAATAAATCAATAATTCAGCATGGATACTTTTATTACAGATGGACTGTGTTCAGTGTAAAGTCCTGAGTCCAAATCTTGCTTATCAAAATTATAAATAAGTATTTATACACAATTGAAGTGACAAGAATAAACATAACAAATAACAATTAATTTGAGTAATATTGTTCACTGTCAAGAATTAAACTATTTTTAGAACTTGAAGAATAAAGTTAATTTACTAATCTGATTATGATATTTAAAAATATATAATAATGAAAAAGGTATAATGTCACTAATTAGCTAATAGAATAAAACATGTCACTCAATGTCCAAACTGAGAATTAAATTGCATATCAAAGCATGTTGATTTTAAGTCCTGGATATTAAATGTAAATAGAAACGAAAACATGAATTAAAAAGAAATTATGAAACACAGAGAATTAAAGTCCAAAATATCAAAATTGAGAATTTTATATTAGAGTCCAAAATAATAAACGAAGCTGCATTTTCCTCTGTCACATATGCCTCTCCTCCCAATTAAGTCCGTCCTCGGACTTGGCACTATCTAAATCGGCCTCCTCTGCGGTTGTTATAGTGTCTGTTGTTATAGTTTGGTCGCTGTTGGTTTTGGCTGGAAGACAACATGTCACCGGGGAAATAGGTGACTTGTAGGGTTGTGTGTAACAAGAGCCTGACTGAATGGCCTCTTGTTACTGAAACTGTGTGATGTACCTGATCACACAACGAACGATTGCTGTGAATAGCAATGAGAACTTTGGCACTGAAACTCTGGTGAAAACTAACTCTTGAGACTCTGGAACTAGCGATGAATAAATCAATAATTCAGCATGGATACTTTTATTACAGATGGACTGTGTTCAGTGTAAAGTCCTGAGTCCAAATCTTGCTTATCAAAATTATAAATAAGTATTTATACACAATTGAAGTGACAAGAATAAACATAACAAATAACAATTAATTTGAGTAATATTGTTCACTGTCAAGAATTAAACTATTTTTAGAACTTGAAGAATAAAGTTAATTTACTAATCTGATTATGATATTTAAAAATATATAATAATGAAAAAGGTATAATGTCACTAATTAGCTAATAGAATAAAACATGTCACTCAATGTCCAAACTGAGAATTAAATTGCATATCAAAGCATGTTGATTTTAAGTCCTGGATATTAAATGTAAATAGAAACGAAACATGAATTAAAAAGAAATTATGAAACACAGAGAATTAAAGTCCAAAATATCAAAATTGAGAATTTTATATTAGAGTCCAAAATAATAAACGAAGCTGCATTTTCCTCTGTCACAAACAGACCTAATTACGAAAATTGAAAATTGACCAATGAACCATGAAAATGAGGTCAAGGTCAAGGTCAGATGAACCATGCCAGACAACATGTACATCATTACATACACCAAATATAGTTGACCTATTGCTTACAGTATATATATATGAAAAACACAAAAAATCATGAAAACTTAACATTGATTATAATGAACCATGAAAATGATGTCAAGGTCAGATAAACCCTGTCAGACAGACATGTACACCTTACAATCATCCCATGCACCAAATATAGTTGACCTGTTGCTAATAGTATCCGAGACCAAGTAAACTTAACCTTGATCACTACTCCATAAAATGAGGTCAAGGTCCTTAGTCAGGTAAATCCTGTCTGACGGACATGTAGACCTTGCAAGGAACCATCATACCAAATATAGTTATCCTATTACTCATAGTAAGTGAGAAATGTACATTACAAACATAAAAAATTCAAGCAGTCGCTTAACCATGAAAATGAGGTTAAGGACAATGGACATATGCCCGATGGAAACTTCGCAACATAAGGCATCTGCATTCAAGGTATGAAGCAACCACGACTTCTACCTTCTGATATATGAAGCCTTAACAAGTAGTTTACGCCATTGGGTTACCCCAAAAACTTAACATTGACCATTGACCAATGAACAATGAAAATGGGGTTAAGGTCATATGAACCCTGCCAAACAAACAACTACACCTTATAATAATTCTATACACCAAATCAAATTGACCTATTGCTTATAGTATCTGATAAACTGACAAAACATATATAATAAAACATTCACTGAATCATGAAAATGAGGTCAAGGATAATGGACATGTGACACATGGAAAATTCGTAAGAGAGCTGCCATTTGATTTTTATGGGGGGGGGGGGGGGGGGCGTCTAGGATGAAACATTTTGTCCTGCCTTTTTTTTTTAGTTGTAATCTCTGTCCTCTGTCCTGCCTTTTTATTTTTCACTCTATTCGGTCCTGCCTTTTTTTTTTTCATTTATCCTGACTTTTTGTTACATAAATTGACATCCTGCCTTTTTTTTTTGCAAAGTGTCTCATCCTGCCTTTTTTTTCACTCAAAACTCCTGTCCTGCCTATTTTTTTCAAATTTCATCCCACCCCCCCATAAAATCAAATGGTAGCTCCCTAACATGAGGTATCTGCATACAAGGCATAAAGCATCCAGGTCTTCTAGCTTCTGAAATATAAAGCTATATAAAAATAGTTTGTGCTGCCGCCACTGTTGCTGGATTGAAATCCCTATGTCTCTCATTCAGTCACAGCTGGCAAGACAAAAATCCATTAAGGAGTCGGCTGACGATTTTGGCTTTGTTGGCTTATTTGTAGATCTTGTACCGCAGATCAGTTTTGCTATTATAGTTTCTGTTTATCTTCAAATATTTACAGGATAGTAGCCAAAATAAAATAAAATCGTCATTTAAGTCTTAATGGGCAATAACTCCTGTAAAGAGCCTGACAAATTGGTCAAACTTGACAGATGGCAATTCTGGTCATTCTGAATATTTCTGCCTCTTTTAAATATTCTATTTCTATAATGACTTCCGAGATAATAGAAAATACTTACCGGTACAATTTATCCCTATGTTCTACTTTTAGCCTTGACAGCCATATTGGTTGACAGACAGGATCATCAGACACATAAAAAAAATAGATACCAAACCAATTTTTTTGGCTAATCATGGTTAAAATTAGACACTAAGTTTCTTCCAAATAGTCTTCTTTTTTTTGGAAGAGGAGGGGGGGGGGGGGGTATTGGGTGTCAAAAAAGAGTCAAGGTAAATCCACAATAAATGGAATTATCGAGCTATGAAATTAAAAGGTTTATATCAAAGTTAACATTGGTGCAGGATAAGCATCTCAATATCTCCCATCTTGCAAAGAATGCAAGACAAAAAATTAGGAATTTCTTTCTTAGGTGTACACTTGCTTTAAATGATGTACCTTATTCTGATACATAAATGGAAATTCATAAATGAAGTATTAGACTTTTTCAACTTTGGACCCTCTATAAAACATTAGATAAGGACCTTTTACACAAATATAAGCTCATCAGTATCCCAAAACTGTTTTCTGTCAGATTTCTTTGAGATCCAAAGAGGCTGTAGACAAGGGGATCCATTATCACCTTACATTTTTCTTTTATGTGCTGAAATTCTAGGAATTTTAATCAGAAAGAACAAAGAAATTAAAGGAATTAAAATTGATGACACCGAATATCTTATCTCCCAATACGCAGATGACACATCAATAATACTTGACAGTACTCCCAAATCTCTAAATGCATCTCTTCGCTTACTACAAAAATATAAAAAATAATATGTCTGGTCATCATATGAACTTGGACAAAACAAAGGTGGTGTGGATAGGCAAAAAAAAATATAGTCAAGACACCATGTGTATAAAATGGGGATTGGAATGGGGTTCCAGTAGGTTTACATTACTAGGAATAAGCTTTTCTGTCAATTTGCATGAAATGGAATTGTTGAACTATGGTCCAAGAATTAAGGAAATTGAGAATATAATAAAAATTTGGTCTAAATAAACATTAACACCAGTTGGAAAAAATAACAATCATCAAGACACTAATTATCTCAAAATTGAACCATCTGTTTTTAACATTACAAGCACCATGCAAAAATACTAACTGACAAAATTTATTCATTTATTTGGGAAAACAAACCTGACAAGATAAAAAGAGAAATATTATGTTCTGAACACAAATTAGGAGGGCTGAAAATGATAGATATTGACAAATATATGAAAGGATTGAAACTAACATGGATTAGACGGTTGTTGAAAAACAACCCAAAACTAAATAAGCTACTAGAAAGTAGTGAAAAAAATCAGTATTGAAAACCTAGTTTATTTAGGCCTAACAAAAAGATGTAAAAACCCTTTTTGGGAAGAGGTCTTTAAAGCTTGGACAGATTTACAAATAAATTTACACCAAAAAATGAAGACGAGTTTGTATCAGATTCACTCTGGAATAATGAAAATATTAAAATAGGAACAACATCTATTTTCTATAAAGACTGGGCAGATAAAAGGATCTTTTTGATAAATGATCTATTAAACGATGAGGGAAAATTAATGACTTTTCAACAATTCCAAAACATTTATAAAATTAAGTCAAACTTTCTTACTTATAATGGGGTAATTTCATCAATAAAATCATATAATAAAGCTCTCAAGAAAGATATATCCATAAACAATCTTAATAAAACACAAGGACCAATTATTCCAAATAATATAAGAATATTTTTTTTATCAAAAAAAGGCTCCAAGTTATGTATAATGTTCTATTAGAAAAAAACAGTACTAAACTTAACTGTGAAGACAAATGGTCCTTAACACTGAACAAAAATTTTGATTGGAAAACCGTGCATAGTATGTCTTTTTACTCCACAAAAAGCTCAAAACTTCAATGGTTCCAGTATAGAATCTTACACAAATAAATTTTTATTTAAAATAAAAATAAAACAAAGCGATAAAGGTACTTTCTGCAATGAATTTACCAAAGATATTGAACACATATTTTGGACATGCCATAAAATAGCAGATCTGTGGATAAGACTCGGTGACTGGATTTATAACCAAACACAAAATTGAAATAATTATCCCGTTTAACATGGATATAATTTTATTCGGAAATTTAGGAAAAACAGAAAATAATAATAAAATAAAAAATTTAATAATACTATTATCAAAATTCTTTATTTATAGAACAAAACTGTGTGAAAATCAAGTCAGTTTTGCAGGGCTGAAAAATTATCTAAAAGAAAATCTAATACTAGAAAAGAATGTATTTCTTAAAACAAAGCCTCTTCACATTGCCAACCTCTACTGGGACACCTGGCTTCCATTACTAGAATAATTTACACTTAACAAATTAGCATTACCCTATGTAATGTTACTGTGTATATTGTTTTAGCCTTCTCCACACCACCATATATGTTTTATTTAATATATTGTTATATGTTTGTTTATTGTTTTTTGTTCTTGTTTTGTGCCTAAAACCACATGTATGTTTTTTAATATCTATTTTGTGTTTGTATGATTTTTTTACAATGAAAAACCAACTTTGCCAAATTTATTTAATGCAAAGTATTGAAAAAATATCTCAAGATACATGCTAGATTTGACCAAAATACTGCTGCCAAAAATCCAAATTTCAGTGATTTTTTTTTTCTAGGTTTATTTTTTTTTGTTTTTATTTATTTATTATTTTCTCTTCTCTTCTCTCTTTTCTTTCTTTATGAAATAAAATTCTCTCTTTATTGAACAATATGGAAATAATGGATACATAATAATATAGTGTATATATTTTATAATTTAGAATACTAACAATTACTAACTATTTTCTATCTAAATATACAATCTAATGTTTAACGAGGCTGGGATAAGGTACCAGTATTTCTGTATCCAACTTACAAATGTGAAAGTTTTCAATAAAGTATAACGATTTAAAAAAAAATAAAAATAATTTAGGAAAAAACGTTTTCACAGTATCGGAGAAAAAAGACATAATCATGAAAATGGGGTCAACGAAGTTAGATGAATCCTAACAGATTGACATTAACATCTAAGTTACAATCATTTATACATCAAATAAAGTTAACCTAAATAGATTGTTTATAGTCTGTGAGAAACAGACCTTATCACAAAACGTCCTCAGGCAGTGACATCAGTCCATCCCTAACTAATACACTGAATTAATACTCTGAAATTAAAATTAAATGTAATTTCAACTTATACCAGGAATTTTCAATGGCTGACAGATGCGATACATGTACAGTGCATCTAGGATTTACTAGCTGAATTGTACAAGCCATAAAATATTTTGGATATAATGATTGATTAATTGAATGGGGTTTAACACCATTTTCAGTACTATTGGCTATTTCATGGCGATCAGTTAATATTGGTGGAGGAAGCTGGAGAGAACCATGAGGTGGAAAACTGACAATCTTAGTCAATTAAGATTGGAGTCGAATGCACCTGCCACATGCTGGATTTGAACTCACCTCAATGATGACAGGCTAGTGATACAATAGTTGAACTACTTAGACCACTTGGCAACCGAGGTCCCTGGATATGATATAGCAAGACAGTAACTATGCTAACCTCTAGAATCTAGATGTCATTTTGTTTTTGTGTCCTTAGGTTACTGTCTCACTGAAATTTACCCCATCATGCCTTTTATTCATACTTTCATTACTGTCAAGTTTCTCAGCACAACTAGAGGCCAGTTGTATTTTAATTAAGCCTGCACTTGTAACTTGCTAACTGTATGTGTGCTACATTGTACAACATGTATATTGATTACATGTATCTCCCATCAAATCAAAAGTGCATTGTATATTGATTACATGTATCCCCCATCAAATCAAAAGTGCATTGTATATTTATTAAATGTATCTCCCATCAAATCAAAAGTACATTGTATATTGATTACATGTATCCCCCATCAAATCAAAAGTGCATTGTATATTGATTACATGTATCTCCCATCAAATCAAAAGAGGGGTTCCTACAGTAGTTTCAGATCATGGAGATATTAATTTTAGATAGGATGAAGTACTCAATCCGACATTTAATGCTTTTGTCACTTATATCATTCCATACCATATGACAATACCAAATAGTGCAAAAATACATGAATCACAAATATAATCTCCATTTTGATATCTGGGGGTTGTTTAAATAGGCATCTATGAATGACAGTTGTTCCACAGGAGTGTTTAAAATGTATGCACAATAGATGAAATACCAAAAAGATGTAAAAGACTAAATAAGAGAAATTGATAAGTTTTAATAATCTTGTTAATTTTTATCATTCTATAAGTAGATCATTAATACCAATCTTTCCTTTTACCACCCATGGCTTTATCTCCAAAATATCTATGTTCTTTCTTATCTTGATTATATTCATAAACATGTTCAGGAGTAAAAAATTCTGAATTAATATCCCAATTATCCAATTTATTCCTGGCATGTTTTCGCAGTTCAAGAAAATCCATCTCCCAGATATTTAATTTTGGTTCTTTATCTATTGTTATAGAATCTTCAGTCACTGGTTCCAATTTTTTCTTCACAATAAATTCCCCATTGTCTTGTAAAATACAGTGTTCAAAATCTTCTTCTGTTTCAGGTAATCCATATGGAAATGTTATTGGTGTGATTTTGATCATATGTGCCACTGATTTTAAGTCCTTGTTTACACTTGGTGTATTCTTCAGTACAACTTTCTTAAACAACTAAAATATAAAACATGGATGTAATCTCATGTGGAATAGGTTCCCAGTTACAGGATACCAGTCCAGTACCCACGAATGAAGTACCTTAATAAATCTACTATCTTTTAAATGGGATATTGTACTGAGATGAAAATGATTTCAAGATGCCTAAATTTGTAGTATATCTAAAAGGTATTCATTAAACTTTCAACTTCTGTTAAATTTTAAGTGATTCTGAAATGTATAGGGTGGATGATTGTCTGAGTAAATGGTCCAAATTTTATTTTCGATTTTAACCTGGAAGTTAATAAAATGACCCTATCAATACTCAAAACAGTATTGCTCTCTCAAATGCCGGTCATGACCCTTCGAGAATTCTCAAAGAAACAATGAAGGGGGCTAATATTACAAGAAAGTTATTGACATTTTTAAGTCTAATATAGGGAATAAAAAATCTACCCCTCAGTTTTGATAAAATTGCATTGAAGTAATGGGGGAAATAATAAGGTCCCCGTTCCATGTGTCAGAATCTAATCATGCTAATGAAGAGCATTATGGGTAATATCATTGTTCATAAACTTTTATAAATAAAAACATATCATTGGTTGAATACTTATTAATTTTGAAAATTGTAAGGATTATTTTTTTTGGGTACACTTCTGAATCTTTGAATTTAAGATGACACTACTTCTAGTTCAATGAACAAATTACAGTTACCTAAAAGAACATGCATGTTAAGTATTTTTGTATAATTTAAGATATGAGATAGATATCCCTATAGCAATGTATGTAATATTTACCATGGAATTGGAATGTAACAAAAACTTAGTGTACAATATTCTGTCAAATTACACTATTGAAATATAGCTTAAAATTATTGACGTCATCATTGACAAAAATATGTTTAAAACAGTTTTTCAATTAATTAATTGTTGCTTGCTTTCCTTCCAGTAGCTAATATTTCATGCATGTTAAGAACAAGAACAAATTAACAATGAATACAATGAGTAGGTCTTGTAATAGAGGTCAACCAGCATGACCAAGATGAAGGGTGGGAAATTTATAAATGCATTGGAAAATGATGGATATCATGGATATTAGATAGGGACATAATTTTAGCCTTGCATCAGGCCACCTACAGACCCCCTCAGAGTTGTTGCTAGCGTTCTTTAATGTACATGTTTATTGAATCTTCTAATCACCTTTGTGAACCTTATGTCCATACATGCACATTCATATACATGTATATCTATTTTTACAATGACATGTGCAAACTCAAATCGAAATTCAAAGATGACTTGAGGCCAATGAGTGGCTAGGTAAGATGATAAAAGAACTAAAAGACCTTATATGAATGGTCTTATTTAAAATGGATTATAGCACTTCTAGGACTAGGTTTTAACTACCTTTATATCTAGTCCATATTTTTCACATATTTCTTTCTCCCAGTATGGTCTTCCTGATAAATCTTTCATCCTCTGTACCATATGAAGCTTTGAAACTTCTTGCTCTTTTTTTACTCTTTCTTCTCTCCCCTGATGTCTCTCTACAATTGGTGTAGCCCATGAAAAGTCTTCATCAATCACAGCCTGCTTGATACTCTTTCTATGTCTCACTTGACCTAAATTTAATTTTGGTAAACATCTAAGCAAGACAGATACCTAGAAACAAAAATATATCTTTTCAAATTTTGTACTGCTAGCTATAGTTATCAATTATTTTGTATCTAATTTATATAAGATAAACAATTAAAAATAAAATCAAACATTAGAAGTGTTCCAGCTTGAATAGAAGGGCAGAAGTGTGCTGCTAGTTGTCTGAAAAGGCACTTTAGCACAATCAACCAGATAATTAGGGCACTGTTGGACAGTGTAAATGATCTTGAATATTGCAAGGCTCAACTGGTGGACTATAGTTGTATTTTAATCTTTAGAAATTTTTGTGTTCTTGATCTGATACCTTAATTACTAAAATGTATGCTACATAGTTTAAGATTTACACCTGTGGATAGGAACTATTTTGTTTTAAATATGTATTATTTTCTGTATGTGATCTTTTTTGACCCGGCCCGATTAGGTGGTGTTACATCTTACAAAGTCTATCCAAATTATTTTTGCAAAGAATTCTGCTCAAGCCAGTGCTAGGGGTCGTCTTAAACTTGAAGTGAGGTGAGAGTTTTTGCTCTATGTTGAAGGCCTCACTGTGACTTTGAGATGAAGAACAGCAATAAAAGTGCTGTTCCTTTGCTTTTAGTGTGTTTTTTTTGCTGTGCATATACTGATTTTGTGTCATGCTTGGATACCCCATATCCTTTGTTTTTCTATTGATGTTGATTCCAGTAAGAATTTCTTATCACATTATCATACCATTAACATGATTAGTCCTACAATAATTTTATCTCGTTTACATTTTCTCTAAAATACAAATTAATTTTAAATCTATAAATTTCAATTGAAAAATTTTTGTGACCTCGTGATCATGATGATATACCCCAAAATGAAAATAATGTCACATCATTGGTTGAATTTCCATTGTTTACAGACATTTTTAACCAATCACAATGACATGTTTTGGTGTACACTTTTGAAAATTTTACCTAGAATGCATTAGATTCTGAAACGTCAAATTCCCAAATGAGTTTTTTTTAAATAAAATCAAAATATGATTGTTGGTGTTTATCTCCACTTTATGCACTTTTGGCTATATTGTGGTGGTAAGTTTTTAATGGTGGAGGACCACCGACCATCAGCAGGAAAACTGACAATCCTAGTAAATTACAATATAACATTGGAGTCGAGCATAAGTAAACAAACACGCAAAATACACTCGATAAACCAATTGCCTTCAGGAATCTGTCTAACATTATCAACCATGTAGGTGATATATCTACCTGTATAATAGGTGATAATATGTAAACATAGTAATTTGTATGAGGATCTAAATGGGTAAGGAATAACCACTAATTCATAAATTGGTGGATTAATTGAGATATAATCCACTGTTTGACATAGTGAGATAGACCAATTGAGGTATATAATGCAGTTTTATCACAAAACTTTTAAAAGATATTCGAGTATCTTTTTGCTCATATACCATGTTAAGTAGTTAAGCTTTGACAAGTTCTTATTGGTGACATGTAATTGCATCTGACTTCCTGTTCTGCATTTTGTGAGAATGTGGATTATACCTCAATTGAGGTATAATCCACTAATTGATGGATATTCACGAATGGTTTCCTTAAGTCTGCATCAGTTCCAACTTTAAGAATTGTTAGTCGAAATGGATAGGAATAGACTGTGTAACAAAAATAAGATTTAATAGATAAAAACTCATAATTTATAAGTAGGAAAAGGAGGGTCATTTTAGTTTTTAGGTTTATATAACAAAATGCAGCACGAAGTGTCAGAATCAATTACATGTCATCAGTAAGTGGTCATCCAAGAATGTTATGGTAAATACAAAAAGATGCTCTAATATCTTAAAAAAAATTTTAGTATAAAAACTGCATTATACCTCAATTGGTGTATCTCATTATATGTCAAATGGTGGATTATACCTGAATTGAGGTATAATCCATCAATTAATGGTTATTCCTGACCTGCTGAACGAATTCTAGTCACTTTTGCACCCAGTATAGTAAATTCAGCACCTAATCAAATCTGGACCTGGTTAATTCGGCACCCAAGGCAGTTATTTCGGTACCCATGATTAATATATATATGTTTTGCAAGTAAACTATTGAAGACTCTGTTTTTTTCAATTTTTTTTAAGATATGTTCGCTCGAGGTATCACTATATACAACTGTACATTAGTTTAAACATATTTTTTTGTTTGAAAAGGACACACAGATTAGCAAAAAGTTTTTCAACTTAGTATTAGTAACATCTTCTCCAAACTGTACAACATCAAACAGCAAACAACTGATTATTTTTCATTGTGTCTTGTAACTGCTTAATTACATGCACAGGATGATTTTTTAACGTGGATTTAATCAATCTCTGCAATTGTACATTGTACGTTTTGCAAAAAAAACAAAAAATAAAACAAAAAAAAAACTATTCTCCCCATACCTCAAATAAAAAAAAAAAGGGAAAAGGTCAAAAACATTTGGTGCCAAATTGACTAACCAAATGCCGAAATGACTTTAAATAGGTGCCGATTTGACTTTTTCTTTGGGTGCCGATTTAACTTGTACCCTGCTCAGAGGCTGCTGTCAATGTCAGTGCTGAACGGGAGCGTCTTTTTACCACAGAACACCACAGAATACCACAGAACACTACAGAACACCACACAATACCACAGAACACCCAAAATTTACCACAGAACTTCGAAATAATAATACTTCAGACATTATTATCGTGCTATTGTTAATTCTTTTTATAATTTGACATTCATTATTCAAATAAAATTTATTTTTCTATTTAGGGTGGACTCATTAACGCTACGCCCCCAACTGAATGGCCAATATAAATTGGGATCATACCGAAAACCCTTAGCTATTCAAACCATAATATATTTATATTTGTGACATTTATATTTTAAATACATTTTAATCTTTTTTGTAATCTTAATTCATTTTTGAAAATGTTTAGATACATTAAGTAATTATTTGTTAAATTTATTTTGTTTTACCAGGTGTTTTTTTTTGTCACTTTTTTATGAATTCTATGTTAAGAGTTGTTACAATAAATAATCAAAATGGTTAATGTAACATTTTATTGAAGTTGTTGTCAACAAATAATTAAACTTTATTAAAGTGATTAATGAAGTTATTTGTTAAGCTGATATCTAGAGTTGTTCAAACAATTGGCGAATGTGTGTACATCAAAGTTTTCTCCATTTATAGAGTTATATATAAAACTTCAATAAGATATCTAATTAAAAGTTGTTGTAGGACAGTAATATTTGAGTTGACTTATAACATATTATAAGTGTGCCTTGTTAATTGTCAATTAAAAGTTCAAGCTCGATGACTGTTTTTGGAATCTTATGTTGTGTGTGTATCTTCTCCAATCATTTAACAATATTTCGGATTTTTACCAAATTTTGTATGCATTTAGAAATCGTTGAACTGAGCATTTACATATATATTCTATATTTTTTAGTCCAAAATTAATGTTGACCATAGCAAGTTCACCGACACAATTAAAGTACCGAAATTTAATTAGATAAACCAATTTTGACACTTGTGGTAATCACCAATTAACATGTCATTTAAATTATCACACCTGAGACATCAAATACATTTAATTAAATTATCTTATATAATCAGGTGGCAGCTAGAATCCAAACAATGAAGAATTTTGTAAATATTCAATTATTAATGAAATATATATTATGTTAAATAGAATGTTGAAAGCAGTCTTCCTGATCTAATTATTGTCTAGTCATTTCAAGAATAAAATTTTTATGATAATAAAAATTCAAGATTAAAATGTGAACCGATGATCACCATCATTTTAGTTGGAAAATTAAAATCATTGTCTTATAGGTTTATTAATTTCACAGAATAAATAGTTACATATGAGATCTTTCTTAATTTCACGAAAAAATTTTGTAAAGCAAAAGAGTTATTAACACTTTTTATCGATCAGTTCAATATATTCAAAGCGTATATTGATCAGCGATTGAGAAAACCGTACAGTAATTTTTTTGTTGCTAAAAACTGTTTTTTTAAATGTTTATTTTAGATTTTCATTATTACAATGCATTAGTTTAGTGTCTCAAAGGTCTCCAAATGTAAACAAAATATGGAAAATAACAAAAAAGTTATGATCATTTTTATCTCATCCAGTCTGGGACTGTTAGTATAATAGTCCCATATCCAGTCAATCATCATGTCATTGGTGTAACCCGAATTAAAGAAATAATATAATTCGGAATTATTAGATTTGCGTTTTATAAAGTAATTTTACTGTTCTGTGGCATATTTCAGTAGTTTTGTTGTTATTTGTGTAGTTCTGTGGTATATTTTGAGTGTTCTGTGGTATTCTGTGGTGTTCTGTGGTAAAAAGACGTTCCGGTGCTGAACAGCTTCATGAAAATTATATGGATTCCTCTTTCACGTATTCAGAGGTAACAACTGGCTTTAAAAATACATGCATCTGTACGAATGGCGAAAGTTTAAAAGCTTATTGACGAGCCAAGTTTCTACTGTGGTATATAATTGTATCGTAGCAAAACAATCATACTTTTGTGAAGTTTGACATGTTTCGTCTCTGGACCGGAAATATGTGTTGCTACAGTAAATACAGAACATTCAGGAAACAACTCCGATTATCCGTGATAATAAAGTTTACGATCTTAGGATCAGGATCAGGACGGGGAACTCCAAAGCAGTCTGCCTACTAAATATAAGTGGAAAACATTAGTGAATTTTAAAATGTCAAATTATTGGAATAATGCTCTTCAAATTGACACAGTCCAAAAGACATCACTTAAATATCTAGCTATAATGGAAAGCCGCATATCTCCTACACCACATTGCAACATGTTCGAAAAGGTTTAATTAAAAGTAGGATGATGACACGAACGTATACACTACAAGCTGATCGGCATAAATTCAGCAGATAGGAAATTACTCCAACTTGTCAAATGTGCAACCAAGAACCAGAAGCTTTCATGTCGATCCGGCCCCACGTCGATCCGGCCCAACGTCGATCCGGCCCATATTTAAAGTCGATCCGGCCCAATAAAAAAATATATTTATAAGGAATAAAAATAAAGATATATATTAATTGTAATTCATAAATGTTTATGAGTTTTATTATAATGTAAAAGATGTACGGTAAAAAAAATTGGCCTTTGACAAATATTTTCTTTAGATGAGTTTAAAACAACTATGTTGATTATGTGTTCATTACAACTTTTCAAGATTATTGGGTATAATTATAATAAAAACGTATATAATTGAATTTAGTACAATCAACAGACATCAACATTAATCAGCAGTAATTAGCATTTCTTTCAATCAGTTGACTGTGATCTTAACAAGTCTTTCATCCTGTGTAATAACAAATAGTTACATACACAAGTGCGTCTGGTAGATGAACAGAGTCTTGCCCGTTGGCAACGCACCAAGTATCAACGGTCACAGGGACGCCTCTCTTCACTATGGGAGCAACTTCAAGACGGTACCATCACCACCTCCTTCTTCCTTCGTGCCGTCGGACACATGTACGACATTCCTGTGCCAGACCCAGAACCAGAAGAAGACACTGACAGCGAGTGATTTAATTGACATTGAGTGAACTGTATGACTTGTGTTATGTTAGTGCATATGTGGCTACAATCTATATGTTTATATAACATTTATTTATTAAATGCTTAATGAGTATTCTTTATGTTTAGAATAATAAAGTGCGTTTGTTCTTGGTGAGCTAATCAAATTGAACAATTATAGTGCTGTTAGTTGTTCTATAATATATATTATATATGTACTGCGTATGATATTTACTGTATATGTTATTGTAGTGCTGTAAGTGTGACCCCTTTTATATTATGCGAGTGACAGTGTAACTGTTAGTGTAAATGATTTAAGAGTTATATATATTTATGTGAGTGTCAGAGATAGTGTGTTTGTTAGTGTGTATGAATTTATTGTTATATTATAGTAGTGCTGATATTATATTTTAGAGAGTGAAAAGGTGCATTCAGTGTAACTATTTTGTTATTATCTTGCAGTAAAGAATATTGGATACTCATATAACTTGTTTTTTATCTACATACTATTCAAAATATTGTCAACTTTAAAAAAATATATTGACTATATTCGATATTACAAAAAAAAACGTGTGTTATAGAAACCTTTGATGTTACCTGAAAAAAATACAATTAATTATTATAAGACATAACGCCAAACAAAAGATCAAACTATAAAGACCTTGTTGATTACGTAACTTTAATCAATCAGGATTTGATTGAATTATATAAGTGATTACGAGTGGCATTACCTTAGTTCACAATCATTAGACAATTGTTGAATAAACAATTAAACCAATTATAGACTAATGATTTGATTAAACAAACCATTATGATGTAGGGACGGATCGACGTGGGCCGGATCGACTTGGGGCCGGATCGGTTTGGGGACGGAACGACCGGATACCGAACCAGAAGACCTTATTCATATGCTTACTAGTACCTGCTCAGCATTAAGTGAGACAAGAAAAGAAACTTTCAACCCGATAAAAACTTATGTAACCAAATTCATTGGAGAAATGAAGTGGAAAGAGACATTCATTGATAGACATAAAATTACAGTCCTTATAATTGACTGTACAAACTTCACATATATATTCAGTGAAAGCAAGCTCAAAGTCAAAATAGAAGAACTAGAAATGCTCACAAGTGATATGTGCTACAAGATGCATAACTCGAGACTAAAACTGATAAGTGTTTAATGGCTGTTGACAATTATCACTCAACTTAGATACTTAAAGTCTATTTTAGATTTTAGCAAGTGTATATATATTCACGGAGTGTGTACATAGTTAAAGACTTTTTATCCATATTACCCTCAAAAGAGGGGTGTTCCTAACAGAGGAAGCTTATACGAAGAAAAGAAGAAGGACGATTACATAACATAGTTTGACAACAAATTTCATGTGATAAGGACCTAGAGATGGTTTTAAAATGAATAGACCCATTTTACAAAGATTTATTGCAACATCTTCCCAAGTCTTTAAGCTTTCTAGCAGGTAGAGATAATCAGGACAGGAAGAAGAAGAATATTTGAATATGTGTTTCTTTTCTTTTCAAGCATAGATCATTGTACACTATACAAATCCTTGATTGTATATCATTAGATACATGTCTAAAAAGCACAGGCACTTGTTTTTATCCATAGGGAGGTCGACTTCTATTAAAGATGCTTAGTTGACGATAGAAAAAAGTGCCTGTAGGCTGTACTAAAAAGCCTAAGAATTTGACACCATGCATATGCATGCTTGGCTCAGGCATCCCTCTTGCCAAACTACAATAAAAATAGGCTGCAGACCATATGCAGTCAGGGGACTTACTTAAATGAGTGTTTTTTTAAATCACTGATTCAAGTAACATTGTGTCCACAAATGTTGGAAGTAAGAGTTGTCTTTCTTTAATAATCACCTATTTAAGTAGTACAAATAAATAGGTGGGTCTTTTCACCACCGAACACTACCGCACACCACCGAATACTGCCGAACACCCCAAAAAACACCAACCACTTAGAAAAAAAGTGATATTATACAATAAAACAATAAAATCACGTATAATTGAATCAATTTTTAGATTTTTATGTGCATCATTTTTATGTTAAAGTCGATAATCAATATAATGAAAAACGTCTTGGGAATCATCACTATTTTTCCTGGATTACATTGTGTGTATAATATATATTTCAAATAAAATTCAAATATATTCATAATTAGTAATCAGTTCAAGTATTTATCTTCGATCTCTGTTTATTGGTTAGATTTTGATATTGTCTCTTTTCTTATTATATTTATCATGTTTATTGGTACAGATATTTTATAGAAGAAGAAAAAATGAAAAAAATAAATATTTGAGGTGTCCAATGGCAGTGGTGGTTTGCGGAGTTGTGGTCTTATAAGACTCTCCTTTTCTGTTCGATGTAGATATTTGGTCTCTTAATCTTATTATTTGATGAAGTAATAACTTAAATATTATATTTAGGTGACATTTATAACGATAAAAGATAAAAAAAAAAAAAATTGGGGTGTTCGGTGGTGTTCGGCAGTGTTGTTCGGTGGTGAAAAGACCTACCGCAAATAAATTAATAGACTAAGTGATATAATTTTATTGTAGCTTTAAATATACAATACTAATGATCCAGGGACTAATTATGTTGCTAAAATTATCAGAACCAACATCTGTGTTGATAGGATGACCGGTCATGTCAGGTTATGACCTTGTACTGAATCTCGGATAATGACATGAAAAATCACTTAAGTATCATACCTCTATTTTCTTAAAAAAAATCACTTCTTTAAGTATTATTTTAATTACCCCCATTAATTTCAACACCCCGAACAGTGAAATTTTGATCGTGAACAGTAAAATTTTATTACATAATCTGTTAGATGAAACCTTGAATTTTACAGGAAAATTACTCCCACTGCTGGGAAAAATCTGTTAAGAAAATATCAGTTCATTATTTAAAGCCTTTATTATAGTATTTTTTCAACAAATATAGAATTTACAGCTAAATGATTGCATCAAAGGCATAAACCTTGCTATTTAAAAGAAGAAAAGCCCGCCTTCATTTTTTCCAATTTTACTTATAATAAGATATAATCTAAACCTATATGTTTAAAATTTTGGTAAAACTACAAAATCACAATTTGTGATAATATTTCAAATTTGCTACTTAAATAAGTGATCTTTAAATCATTTATTTCAGTAAGTCCCCTGACTGATATGTAATATAACAAATCCGGGTCCGTGGGCTTAAAAATGTTCGCTCCGTTTCATGTTCCCACCCTGGGTCTGTTTGTGCCCTACATGATGTTCGCACCCTGGAACATATATATATAATTCTGCTTATTTAGTGTTGTATTACAGCTTTCAAATGTTGATATATATATATACCATATTTAGACCCCACTACCAAGAAATTAGTTTAGCATGCACACGTATAAAAATTGCGGTTTTTATCCAACGCAATCATAGGTTTGAACGTTGTTTTCAATTTAGACTTGTTTATATTTTTTCGTTTGGGCTTGTATTATATTTGCCTTTGGGTTTATATAATCCGTTCATCCTATTTCGACTCTTCAAAATTCAAGAGTCAATCCTAAATTGAGGTAAATTATATGGCCTTCCAAATACCGTTTCGAATCCTAACATCACTGAAG
The DNA here is from genome assembly GCF_021869535.1 of Mytilus californianus. Taxonomy (NCBI): domain Eukaryota; kingdom Metazoa; phylum Mollusca; class Bivalvia; order Mytilida; family Mytilidae; genus Mytilus; species Mytilus californianus. The sequence continues at coordinate 12,577,793 of NW_026262745.1, forward strand.
AGACATATATACCATATATATATATATATAAACATTTTTTCTTTATGATATAAATATAAGGAGTTGTCATATGATTACCAATGAGACAACTATCCACCAAAGTTCAAGTGAAGTGGATGTAAGCAATTACAGGCAACCGTATGGCCTTCAATAATAAGAAAATCCCATACCATATAGTCCGCTATAAAAGTCCCTGACATGAAATATATGAAACAATTCAATAGAGAAAACTTGCAACGATCTAATTTATTACAAAACTATTTACGAAAAACAATTATCACAGACATGAAACAACAACAACCACTGAACTACAAGCTCCTGACTTGGAACAGGGTAAGGCACATAAAGAATATGGCGTGATTAAAGATATGTTCTAAAGATGATATAGATGTGCAAAGCTACAATGTATGTCATGAAGAATCGCTGTAATTTCTAATATCACAAAAGCCAAGGACTTAGCTATAGGGGTTCTACAATTATCCAGTTCTTAGAATACAAATGTTATGTAATATGTCTATCTTATTATCATTCAGAGGTGCAAATGAGAACTAAAATGAAATGGTTATTTGTTTTCTAACATTATGTGACATAACCATGATAACTGGAAAAGTTTATCATAAAAGTAACCAAAGGAAGTTATAAGTTTGGCCTTTCAAGGGACATAACGTATTAATTCTAAAAAATCTTGTGAATGATTCTAGCTGACTAATGTTTTAGCTATATTCCTGATTCAGGGTCAATTTCCTCAGAAAAGTAATTTAATATTAATTTCTTTATAATAAGTATGACTCTGATCTACAGACAATGACAGATAATGATGAAAGTTTAAATTTAATATCCAAATGGTGTTACAGTGTTATTTAGAGTCCATCATCATTCTTAACTTACATCGTATACATGGAAAATTATTTATAATTCAGAGAGGGGAAGTGTCTGTTATTTACCATATTTAATCACAAATGGAGAAATACCACAGTACCAATTTTAAAGTAATGCTATGACCTTGCCAGATAATTAAATACACAACCTCTGTTACCACAGAGGCAGTTATCTAAATAAGTTATAGAGGAATGACAATTTGTCAGTGTATTCATTGGCAACAATTCAAGAGGTTTATTATTACAAAAATTTGTCACCTAAACCTTTATTTAATGCATACATGGCTTGGCAAAGTACGGATAAAGAAACCTTCAAGTCATGCATACAGGAATGCTGTTTGTATATTATTCCACTGTTTAAACATATTGATAGTTTATTCAATATTTGATTGGTTGAGACTATCCCACGTGTCATTGAACAAATCTTCATATTCCATTCTGAGGATCATATTCCCCTCTGAAATGTCGGGATTACTTCGTGCGAAGTTACGCACGGTTAATGTACATAACGTTTTGAACTTCTTATTCTTCTTAAAATAGCGATAGCAAAAATCATTATCATGTTCACATTTATTTCAGACGATAAAACAAAAAGACTTATAATTAGATTTTGATCCTTACTGTTTATCAGTGGGTATGTCGTGTTTAGTTTGACTTACAAAAACAAGCGGATAAGAAAAAAAATGTATGCAAAATAATATTTAATGTATTGATAGTAAACAAAGCAAAGGCAGTGGAATAAAACATTCATTTCCCTTTGCCTCGGGAGATATGAAGATTTGTTCACCCTCGAAAAATCATATTTCCCTCGGGCAGAGCCCTCGTGAAATATGAATATTCTTGGGTGAACAAATCTTCATATCTCCCTCCGACACGGGAAATAAATGTGTATTGTTCATTGGTCACTTATATACATGTACATCTGGACACATTTTTGATAATATTTTAGGCCTGCATGAGAGAATTTGAGTTCAGTGTTGATAGCAGAACTTAATTTGTTTGTTCCTATTAAATAATTCTCAACATTTATAGACTATACATATGTACAATTTAGAGCTTGACATATTGTATAGACACTATAGGTGTCTATTGTTGAAGACTGTATATATGTCACTTTTATTGTCCTTAAGACGTCTTTTGGTTATTTTTGTTATTGGGTTGCTGTCTCATCGACATATACTTAACATCTCCTTTTATTCAAAATCACCAAACAATTCTGTACCATAATATATTTTACATGCAAAAGTGATTCATTGTTAATTATAGCTAACACATTGATGCAGCTTAAAGTCAAAATACAATTAAATCTTATATACATTTAAGTAAAACTATGGAGGTGACCATATAAGGCTAAAGCTATTGTTTGTAATAGCTCTATTTATTCTATTTACATGATATATTTTATGCAGATTCTCTACAAGTAATACTTGCAGTCAAAAACAGAAATGGAGCTACTTCCAGGGTCCTAGTGATGCACCATTGTTAGGAGTAACCATTGGTCAGGGATTGGAACAGAGAGCTGATTTAAATCCTGATAAAGAAGCTGTTATCTTCTCTACTGGAAATGTCAGGAAAACATTCAGTCAGCTATTAGAAGAGGTATTTTTAATGAACAGTGTACATTTTAATTACAAAGAGGTATTTTTAATGAACAGTGTACATTTTAATTACAATGAGGTATTTTTAATGAACAGTGTACATTTTAATTACAATGAGGTATTTTTAATGAACAGTTCACATTTTAATTACAATGAAAAAGACAACCAGGAAGTACCTAGGCTATAATTTGAGAGATTTCCAATACTATATAAAGTAAGTGATGATGTCCTTTTATAATGGTGCTACTTGTATAACAATATTTTAAATTGTAGGGAAAACTTCAGATGGAAGAGAACAAAATTGAACCTCCATGAATTGTCGAAGTCTATACAAGGGAAATAGGAGAGTTAGAATTTCCTGTATTTATCAAGAAAAAAATACTATTCACTGTCAATCATTTACTATTTAAGAAAATTCAACTTTAGATTGAAGATATTTATCAAAACCACTGATTTAATTAGATCCAAACATACTATGAAGCATCCCTTAGTAGCTATAAAATAGGATGATGCAAATTTCACCATTGATATAATTAATTAATTAAACATAGTGGAAAGCAACACTGATCATTTACCTCAAAGTATTACAGTCCTTTAGAACAAAATATGGGGAAATTGATATTTAAATTGTTTCCTATCAGTAATGTCTTTGATGCTCCAGAAAATGTTATTATTTTGCTTTATTTTTAAGACAGACCAACTTGCAGCAGGATTGTTAGAGCTTGGTATTAAACGAGGAGACAGAGTAGGAATATGGGGACCAAACTCCGTAGAATGGAGTCTGACACAGTATGCCACAGCTAGGGCTGGAATTATACTGGTATTTTATGTTACAAATTTTATTTAATTTCTTTAATAAAATATCATTTTCTTCAATGTACTCTGGAATAATAATTTGATTTAAAAGAAATGTGGAGTATACATCAATAAGACAACAAGAAGAGAAATAATAAAAAGACATAAAGAGGAAAAAACTGATAGTTTACAACAATAAACAGGTGTTTAACTCTAATCACATATGTTGCATTTTTTATATTGATGGTTTAAAAAAAAAATAAAAAAAAAAAAAATATACAAATTGTTTTTTCTAAGGTTTTTTATTTTGCTTGATGTAATTTACACTTTTCAAAAAAGAAATGGATACATGTTTGAAATTAAAATTTTAATATCATAAATTATTTATCATAGTATATATAGGTTATTAGAACCCTTGTCATAGGTTGAGAATAATAATAATCCACTAGCTTTATCATCAAAATTCTTATGAATATAGATGCTAATAATGAACATTTTGCATCAATTCAAAACTTCACTCATCAAATTTCTGTGGCGTAGCAAAGCCATTTTTAAGTGTACGCACGAACCTCGGCGAGGGATCTGAAGGCCCTCAGCGGCCCCAGGGCAGAGCACCTCCAGGTAGTGGTCGAAACTCCTGGAAGCTCACACGTTATCATGAAAAAGATACCGGTACGTACCGGCCATTTCTGTCATTCAAAATTCATCAATAGCAACATACTTGGTTGGTTGAGAACAAAACTTTACTACATACAGATGATTTCAGCTTCCCAGTTGTGCACTTTTCATTTCTATGTAGCAACATTCCTGTAGAACCTGCATATGAGTTTATATCTCCCAGTTGATACGTTATTTCAGATCTTGCATTTCCTATCATGATTTCCTTGAATGAGGTTGCTACGTACAAGGAAGCTATCAAACCAAGAGTTTCAATTGGTGAAGTTAAAAGCATCCCTTCGAAATTTTTTAAGATCGCTATCACAAGTTGGTTTCACAGATGACGACGGACATGTTCCATTGTTGTAACCGCAGTTCTGTCCTCTTTTCCTCGAATTTGACCTACCGAATTAAACTTATCACCAAGTGTTTACTTATATGAGCAACACGACGGGTGCCACAAGTTTTAATTTTGTTGTCAATTGATTGACTGGTTTACCCAACATCTCCTTTTGAACATATTCTAAAGCATCTGGTTTGGACATTTTTTTCTAAAACAAAGGACAATTAGATTCCAAATCAACACACTGAAATCAACATGAAAAAAATCCAAATCCAATACAAAAAGAGAGGCTAAATATACCAAAGGTATATTCAAACTCATCAGTTGAAAACAAACTGACATTGCCATTCAAAAGATGAAATACATCGAAAAGACAAACAGTACATAAAAGACAACATAGAAAACTAAAGACTAGGCAATACGAACCCCACCTAAAACCGGGAGTGAACTCAGGTGCTCCAGAAGGGTAAGCATATCCTGTTTATCATGTGGCACCCACCGTGTTGCTCATTTAGATAAACACTTGGTGATAAGTCTAATTCAGTAGATCAAATTCGAGGAAAAGAGGACGGAACTGCGGTTACAACAATGGAACATGTCCGTCGTCATCTGTGAAATAGTCAACCAACTCGTGATAGTGATCTTAAAATTTTTCGAAGGGATGCTTTCAACTTCACCACTTGAAACTCTTGGTTTGATAGCTTCCTTGTACGTAGCAACCTCATTCAAGGAAATCATGATAGGAAATGCAAGTTCTGAAATATCTTATCAACTGGGAGATATATACTCATATGCAGGTTCTACAGGAATGTTGCTACATAGAAATGAAAAGTGCACAACTTGGAAGCTGAAATCATCTGTATGTAGTAAAGTATTGTTCTCAACCAAGTATGTTGCTATTGATGAATTTTGAATGACAGAAATGGTATCTTTTTCATGATAACGTGTGAGCTTCCAGGAGTTTCGCCAACTACCCGGAGGTGCTCTGCCCTGGGGCCGTTGTCTGCCTTCAGATCCCTTGCCGAGGTTCAGGCGTACACTTAAAAACGGCTTTGCCAGCCACTTAATTTGGATCAAAATAGTACTCCCTCAAAAATTCATGTGCACGCCCTGGCGTTTTGACGTAAACGTAGCTACGCGCCTTTACTTACAAGTCCATTGAGGTTTTTTAGATAAACCTGTTTTGTAAGTCTGATAATGTTATACTTTCACACAGCACAATGGTCGACCATGCTATATCAGAACTTGGTCTTTTGTATTTTTGCTAAATTACATATGTTCAATTGAAAAGTGACAGCAATCTTTAAATGTGCATATTTCCTTTTAAATCATTCTTTCTTTTCAGGTTAATATTAACCCATTATACAGACCTGATGAACTACAGTATGCTTTAGAAAAGGTACTAAATTTTGAGTTAAGTTGCGATCAGAATAATAATGGTGATTGAAAAAAGTCATTACTTCGGAAACCATTCACGTGTTAAAAAAGTTGTCAATTCTATTTTGATTTTACTTAAGGTAGATAAACTGTATATACTGCCATCTTGGATTGAAAAATAGCAATTCACAATCAGCCTAGTTCTTTGCTTAAATCTGCAAATTTTAAGACATATTGACAATTAATGTGTGAAACTGTTTATTTGAATAAAGAAAAATAAGTGATTTATTGCATTATTTAGACTGTTTTAGCAAATACAAAATATTTGAGTTTGTTTGAATCAAATTTTTATTTTAGCTACTTTTAAAAGGGGAAATAACTCAAAGGGTAAAATTCTTATAAAGGATTGATAAAATTTTTTTCATTTTTATACGCCCGTTTACAGGACCTATTATGGTATACCGCTGTCTGTCCGTCCGTCCGTCCATCCGTACTCAACATGTCGGACAATAACTCAAAAACGCTTTAACCAATTTGCATGAAACTTTGGTGAATTGTTTATATCTATTAATGTGAGCTCCCTTTTTTATTTTTATAAATTTTAGATTTTATGTTTCCGAGTTGTGGGGTTTTATTCATTAAAAAAGGGGGATTTCCCAGTTTTCGGACAATTACTCAAAAAAGCTTTTGAGCAGTTTTTCATGAAACTTTGGTGACTGGTTTATATCTATTGAAAAAGCGATGGGCGTATCATGCTCGCATGGCACAGCTGTTTATTTACTTGAAGCAAGAAAACAAGTTCAGTGACACCATTTTTTCTTTTTAATTTTCTTAAAGCATATGATATAATGTATCTGCTCACATTTCATTTCAAAATTCTATCTCATAGATTTCTATTTATTCACAAAAAAGTATTTTTTCATGAATAATCTATACAAATTTGGGTAATTTTGCACGACTTGTAGCTTGAAAAATAGCACGGCGACCCATACTTTTAATTATATTTTTGAAAAAAAGCATGGTATGATCTACATTTTGGCAAATTATATGAAAATACTGATGGTCCACCTTAAAGCTATATACCTTGTAATTAGTTTTCCTTAATAATGTCTTAATGGATTTTTTGCTTCATTGACAGAATCTGGTACTGATGACAGATCTTTGACCGTCTCTGTTATATTTATTCACAACTTTTCTAGACTCAGGGCAGTTCAAAGTTTGACTTATTGTATAGACACTTACTATTTTACTATTGTTGAAGTTCTTGCCATGACCTCTAAACATCTTTTCGTGTTGGGTTGATGTCATATTGATGTATATATGAATTTTGAGAATAGAATGTTTCTTCTTAGATCAATATAATGTCATATCTTTAAATATGTATTTACAAAATAGTCACTATTTTATTCAATAGGTTGGATGTAAGGCTTTAATAATGGCAGAAGAGTGGAAAGGTCAAAATTATTATGACATTGTTTTCCAACTGGTGCCTGAATTAGCCAGGGCAGACAGTGATGATCACATTAAAAGTCACTTGTAGGTACCAGTAAAGGAGAGTTTACAATTTGAATTTATAAAATAAGAAAGTTAACATAATTGAGATTGATGAACTGTTTATTGGAGCAATATGCTTTTTTAGCCATTGATCATTACAGAAGTTAAAATGTCGTACCGCTACATAAATGTAACTTTTGATTATCTGGAAACTTTAAAATTATTGCATAAGTTATAATATATTATAAAAAAGATGTAGTTTGATAGCCAATGAGACAACTATTCACCAAAGACAAAAGAACAAGGATGTAAATTACAATAGTCCACTGTATGGCCTTTAACAATGAGCATAATCCTTATCTATAGTAAGCTATAAAGACCTTGAGATAGCAAAATGTGTAACAATTAAAATGGCAAAACATGATCATTTAAGCTCATAGCATTTACTGAAAAGCAATTATTCTAAGCAGTAATCAATGACAACCACTGCACTGTTGGCTCCTGGCTTGGGACAGACACATAAAGAGTGTAGCTGTGTTAATCGTGTTTGTGAGTACTCAACCCTCCCTCAGGCTAGGTACAGTGGTGTATCAGTACAACATTATAGAACAAACTATAAAAATAAGTTGAAAATGGTGTGACTCATCAGATCAGTATAAAGCACAAAAAACAACTAACAAAATAACAAAACTACTGATATAAGAATACTCAAAGCTACTTGAAGCTAGTTAAAATCCCAATTTCAACTGATCAATTGCCTGGATTAGAAACATACATTTTACAACTTTTGCATAAGGAAGTAGCTCATTATTATGAATAGGAAAACTAGTTGGAAGCGATATTCTGCCTTTCACATAGTTATTTCTTTCAATGTTTTTTTTCGCAGGTTGCCTGACCTGAAAAGAGTTATAATGATGGGGGATAAACAGTATCAGTAAGTGATTATAAGAACATTAATTGATACATGACATACAAGAATACTCCCATTTTGGAAAAGAATAATATTGCTGATCTTGATTTTGAAAGACACTATAATTCAAAAAACGGTGTAAATTGCATCTACAGAGTTGACCAATCAATTACTTACGATAGAGTCTTTGAACTTGTTTTTTGTATACAGATCATGTATTTCCACATATGCAAAGATAAATGCTATATGAAACAGTTGTGCATATATGAAATACAACTGAAAATATTCAAACAATCCACTTTGCAGTTATGGGCAACCATAATATAAACCAGAATGCATAATTTTTGCAGATTATTAAAGATTTTTGTTAATGGTGAAATTTTGTTGTGAATTATGTTATATCATTGACTATTTACTTGTCTAAACTCAGGTTGTTTTAGAGCTTGTTGTAATGTTTCAATGTTTGTTTGTCATTGGAAGTTATAAGTATAGTGAACTCCAGATGTTTAATAATTTTTGTTTACTTATATTATTACATGTTGCTTTTTCATTAATATGAACCCTTTATGTTTTTGTTGAAAAGTTTCTTGTCATCAAATTTGGCTGATAAAGTTAACAGTAATAGTTAATTCATACAGTTCCAATTTTCACTCATCTACTGAAACTGACTTAAAAATGCATCAATTCATGAATAGATCTACCTTAAAAAGAAAATCTAGCAAGTTACTCCATATATTTTAGTACATTGTACATGTAAATACATGATTCAGGATAAATGTGAGTAAAATTAAGGTATTTCTTCAGAGGAGCACTGAAATTCTCGGATGTAATGGAGGCTGCTACCAATAAACGTAGAACAGAAATATTAGATTTACAGTCCAAACTACAGTTTGATGACCCAATCAATATACAGTTTACATCTGTAAGTAATATTTATTTCTGATCATTTAACAATACACAAAAAAAGAACAGGAAAAATAGAACTTCCACAGTTTAGAACTATCAATTGTTTAGTATAACATGAAATAAAGCATCTTTGAAGGAAAAAAAAAACAATTATTTTATCTTTTACAGGGAACTACAGGAACACCCAAGGGAGCCACATTGTCACATCATAATATTATGAATAACAGCTATTTTACTGGACACATACTTGGATATCATGAAATGGTAATACAACATTAACTTGGGGAGAATAATGAAAACTACAAAAACAAATATGTACATTGATTTTATAATGGTATCATGTTTTTATGATGTGCAAATTAATTTTTCTTGCACAATTTACCTTTTCAAAGATGCAAGATTCTATGAACTTTCAAGAGGAAGTTGTAAACTTACTGAATATTCAGTTAGCTATAGGGATCTTAGAAATAGAATTTTGGTACAAAAAGCACTTGGTTACCTATAGCCCAATTATTATTCTTTAAATTAAAATATTTTATTCATAAATATTAAGTATAATATAATTTCCATGCACATAACATACACTATGTTTTATGATTTTAGGAAACTAGAATTTGTATACCAGTTCCTTTGTACCATTGTTTTGGTATGGTGGTAGGAAGTCTACAGATGGTGACACATGGATCCACATGTGTATTCCCCTCACCAGGATTTGATGCAGGGACTACTCTTCAGTCTGTCAGCAAGGAAAGGTTTGTCAGTGTATTATACAATAAGAAGGATGTTCATGAAAGAATCATGTAAAGTTTGCTCTTCAGATAATGATAAAATCTTCTAACCAGTTTTAAGATTGCAAATTTGCCCTCCGAAGACTAGTGTATTAGTGGAGGTTTCAAATCTTCATCTTATCTTTAAATCACCTTTATTTTGTCCAATATTACTTTTTATGCCCCACCTACGATAGTAGAGGGGCATTATATTTTTCGGTCTGTGCGTCCGTTCGTCAGTCCGTCCGTCTGTCACGCTTCAGGTAAAGTTTTTGGTCAAGGTAGTTTTTGATGAAGTTGAAGTCCAATCAACTTGAAACTTAGTACACATGTTCCCTATGATATGATCTTTCTAATTGTAATGCCAAATTAGAGTTTTGACCCCAATTTCATGGTCCACTGAACATAGAAAATGATAGTGCAAGTGGGGCATCCGTGTACTATGGATACATTCTTATTTCACCTAAAATACTGTGAAGAGAATTATGAATGACTTCCAATATATGTGGATGGTGGATGTTATGACACAAAAAAAACATTAATTTCAATTCAAGACAAAACACAAATTCTCAAAGTGTTTGTTAGTATTCACAAGTTTGAAACCAGAGCATAGAATCTAAGATTTCTCAAAACTAACAAGTTTTCACATTAGTTGTTTATCCTGTGAAAATATTTCCCATCCAGTTTACTGGAATTGTATTTTCCTATACACAATTCAGTTTAATATGACCAGTATGACATAATATATACTGCAACAAAGTTTAAGGAAAACAATAAGTTTTTCAGGGTAATTATTCAAAAAAGATAGTGCTTTACTTCTATGTGTTGTTAATTTGATTTTACATAGATATTTATATTTTTTAATGTCCTTGGCAAAAAACTTTTACAGTAGATCTTCTAGTATGTCCCTCGTCTCAAGTTTGACTACTCATTTCACTTTATAAAGATGAAAAAACCCTGTTATTGAATTCACTGAAAAATAATCTAGTCCCTAAATTTATATAATTTTCATTATTTGACATTCTATTCTAATGAAATAAAATTTATTTTCAGATGTACATCTCTGTATGGTGTTCCTACCATGTTTATAGATATGCTGAATCATCACGAATTTGACACATTTGATTTAAAATCACTTTACACAGGGGTCATGGCAGGGTCACCATGCCCTATAGAAACAATGAGACAAGTTATAAGCAAGATGAATATGCCATGCGTCACTGTAAGTACACTATTGTGAACTTATTTCTGCTAAATTATTTTCAGATGCAACGTTGTATATGGCACACAGACTATGCTCATTGAAATATTAAATCACACAAGATTTGGCATGTTTGTTTTGACATCTGTATTCTCTGGAATTATCAGAGGTAGCCCTTGTCCAAAAGAAATATTGAAACAAGTTATAAGCAAGTTGAATATTGGCTCATTAATTGTAAGTTATTTGAACCTTACCATTTTTAAACAGAAAGCAACATGAAGCATTAGTTACATGCTAGACTCATTGGTGATGGATGCACCATCTTGTATTATGTTAAGATTTTGTTCTTGGCTCGAGGAAGTCACAGAGAAAAGCCTTAGGGTCCAGCACTGTGTCTTGCAGCTGTGTAGAGTCGTTGGCATCAACAATTGTTTAAGTTTGTGGTTAGGTCAATTTCAAGAGAACTATTCAGGGTAAGTCCATGATATTTATTTTGAAACTGTTGCATAGTATAAGTTTATGTTAAGGACATCTCATCAGCCATGTTTACATGGTTTAAGTTTATGATAAGATCAATTTAAGAGGAACTACTAATGATGATAAATGATATTTGGTATGACCTTGCATTAGCAGTAATGATATGTCAAATAATAATCGGTACTGTTGTATCAGCATTAGCATATCTTATTGTATCAGCATTAGCATATCTTATTGTATCAGCATTAGCATATCTTATTGTATCAGCATTAGCATATCTTATTGTATCAGCATTAGCATATCTTATTTTATCAGCATTAGCATATCTTATTTTATCAGCATTAGCATACCTTATTTCCATTGGGAATATATGGCCCTATCTCTATCTCCTCAGTTTTGGTCAATTGAGTAAGAAACTGTTGCATAGTAAACTGATAAAAGTTTGTAACTAGGTAAGTTTACAGAGAAACACAAATTGGTCAGCAATGATACTATATTAGCATTAGCACATCTCATTTCAATTAAAAATTATTTGACGCTGCCCCCTTGTTCTTTTTCCATTGACTCGGAAACTTTTTCATACTTAACATGTTAAAGGTTTGCAATTTAAATTTCATACTATGGAAATAACAAACAGGCAAGGCATATCTCTGTTAAATCAGTTTATTTTAAAAATAGGATGTAAATGGAAAATTTTGTAAACAGCTTACAATACAGTTTTTGTCGAGCATGCGACTTTTGTCGCAGAAAGCTCGACATAGGGATAGTGATCAGGCGGCGGCGGTGGCGTTAGCTAACTTCTTAAAAGCTTTATATTTTAGAAGGTGGAAGATCTGGATGCTTCATACTTTGTATATGGATGCCTCATGTTACGAAGTTTCCGTCAGTCACATGTCCAATGTCCTTGACCTCATTTTCATGGTTCAGTGACTACTTGAAAAAAAAGTTAAGATTTTTTGTAATGTTAAATTCTCTCTTATTATAAGTAATAGGATAACTATATTTGGTATGTGCGTACCTTGCAAGGTCCTCATGCCCGTCAGACAGTTTTCACCTGACCTCTACCTCATTTTATGGATCAGTGAACAAGGTTAAGTTTTGGTGGTCAAGTCCATATCTCAGATACTATAAGCAATATGTCTAGTATATTCGGTGTATGGAAGGACTGTAAGGTGTACATGTCCAACTGGCAGGTGTACTTGACCTCATTTTCATGGTTCAGTGGTTATAGTTAAGTTTTTGTGTTTTGGTCTGTTTTTCTTATACTGTATGCAATAGGTCTACTATATTTGGTGTATGGAATGATTGTAAGGTTTACATGGGTAGCTGTCAGGTGTCATCTGACCTTGACCTCATTTTCATGGTTCAGTGGTCAAAGTTAAGTTTTTGAGTTTTGGTCTTTTTTTCTAATACTATATGTAATAGTTCAACTATATTTGGTGTATGGAAATATTTTATGATCTATATGTCAGTCACGCAGGTTTTATTTGACCTTGACCTCATTTTCAAGGTTCATTGCTCAGTGTTAAGTTTTTGTGTTTTGGTCTGTTTTTCTTATACTGTATGCAATAGGTCTACTATATTTGGTGTATGGAATGATTGTAAGGTGTACATGTCTAGCTGGCAGGTGTTATCTGACCTTGACCTCATTTTCATGGATCAGTGGTCAAAGTTAAGTTTGAGTTTTTGTCTTTTTTTCTAATACTATATGCAAAAGTTCAACTATATTTGTTGTATGGAAGAATTGTTAGCTGTACATGCCTGCCTAGCATGGTTCATCTTACCTTGACCTCATTTTCATGGTTCATTGGTCAATGTTTAGTTTACTTGGTTAATGTTAAGTTTATGTGACATTTGTAATAAAGCTTTATATTTAGGACTATCAACATAATATAAATGATTAGTAAAGAAGGCGAGACATTTCAGCGTGTGCACTCTTGTTTGTGAATGTTTTAAATTTTAGGATATGACCTTTAGATGCAAACTGGTTTGGTAATATTAACATAATTTTTTGCTACATTTGCTACATGACACTAGTTTATCATGTTTTGTATCATTGCCTTGTTCATGTTGTTCTCCTTAATTATTTTAAAATCATATAGTTCATGTCATTCAACACGGTAATATACCTTATTCTTTGTCATATAAGATTCTTATACTCTGGTGCTGCACATATTTTCCAAAGGGATATTTAAAAGTGAAAAACATAATTAAATGAATGAGATGCACGATATCATTATAGCTTCAATGTGATGCATTACTTCTGCTTATATGATAATGCCCTGCATTAAACACAAGCATTAAGGCTGCTTGTATTTAGTATTTCCACCACAACATATTTATTGTTGGTTTTTATTCTGCTTATCTTACTTATTAGAAAAACATTCAAATTATTTATATAGGCTGTTATATATTTGGGTTATATCTTTGCACGTATATTACATGTACAGTTATCGACATTGCATGTATGTTGATAAAAACAATTTAGAAAAACTCTATTTCTGATCTTATTTTACTTTCAGCAATTTATTGCTATAATTTTTACAGTGATTGCTGTTGTTGTCGGTAAGGGTTTAGGAATATTTTTAGTGGAAAAAAAGTTTAATGCCCCACATACAGTGGTAAGAAGCATGTTTTCCTTGTTCTGTGAATCTCCTTTTGTCTGTCCATTCTTCTGTCCATCCTGTAACAGGTTAAATTTTTGTTTAAGGTTGTTAACCATGAAGTTATGTTCACATTAACTTGAACCTAATACACATGTTCATTATGATATGGTTTTGACTCCAGAGTAGCAGTTCATTGAACATTGAATGTGATGGTGTCACACTTATTCTTGTTAATACTTATCTTTTAGTAAAAAGCATCATTAATTAATAAAACAAATACATTGCAACTTTAATTTATTGCTTATGATTTTAATACACATCTGATAAAATGTATTGATTTGGAAAAGAAGACTTTAAATCTTAACAATGTCAATAACATGTTTTTATACAATCGCAAAAATTAAAATTTTTTTGGTCGTATATTGGGATCACGTTGTCGTCGTAATCGTCGTCGTCAGCGTCGTCCGAAGACAGATGGTTTCCTGATAATAACTTTAGTATAAGTGAATAGAAATCAATAAAATTTTAACACAAGGTTTATAATCACAAAAGGAAGGTTGGGATTGATTTTGGGGGTTATGGTCCCAAAGGTTTAGGAATTAGGGGCCAAAAAAAGGGGCCCAAATAAGCATTTTTGCAGTTTCCAGACAATAACTTGTGTTTAAGTGTATGAATCTCTCTGAAATTATACAAGTTTCCATACAACAAAGGGATGGTTATGGGGGGTTATGGCTCAAACCATTTAGCAATAAGGGGCAAAAAAGGGGGAAAAACAAGGGTTTTTATAGTTAAAGGACAATTTAGACAATTTAAAAGCAGTGTAAGGGAGGTAATCCAATCCATTTAAAGAATACTGTTGTATATATGTTTGATTACCTCCCTTACACTGCTTGTAAATTATGTATTTAGAAATGATGATTGTCTTGAGATGATTAGCTGTAAATTTATTTTTAGAAGTTACTATTAATTAATATTAATTTTAACCATGACTGTATGTCATTTTATATTTTAATATTTTATGATGTATTTAAATGAGTAGTTATGGTTGCAAACTCTAATTTTTTTTGGGAGGGTTAATATTCAACAACAAACTGTATTGCACTAAAGCAAATAAAATAGGTAAATTCATTTTTGGGGGGGGGGGGGGGGGGGGCAATTCGCAACAGCATAGTGTATTGCACAGAAGCAAAAAATTGAATATAAATTCAAATCATATAACCAATTTTAAGTTCTTTGACTACAGTTATTCTGTGTCAGAAACCTATTATGTGTCAAATATTTATTATCATCTTTGATAGGTTTGCTATGGCACAACAGAAAACAGTCCTGTAACATATCAGAGCTATAGAGATGATATCTTAGAGAAGAAAGTTTCTACAGTAGGAAGACCACATCCTCATGTTGAGGTAAATATTTACATGCGAGTGGATAAATAATGTGTTCTTTTAGGGGAAAGCTATGATATATTCATTATACCCAGCTCCAAAGAAATGCAAGGTATACTGATAAACCCATCAATCACACTTTTTTCATGATGCATTTATTTTTGATAAAACAAAACAGCTAATTAATTCATTTGTTGTGATAGTTATGTTAAGATGAAAAAGGAATGTGTTAGAATAACCGCTACTGAAAAATAAACATGATGAAGTTAGGGTAGGGTTCTTTTTATATAAGGACATTCTCCTTACACATAGATTTGATTTTCAAGTTGCTAGCTCAACATGATGCCAAAAAGAATTAGAATATTTCTATGAGTAACAATTACTGTGGACTCATTATTGTTCGTTTGATACACATTTTATGTGGATTTGGTGGGTGTAGGTGAACCATGAACTTAAATTTTCCTCAAAGGACACATTTCATATCAGCTTGTATGCAGACTTTGGCAAAACAAGTACAAGTATTTACTTTGAAAATTGTAAAATCAGAATGTTTAATTTACAGGATCTAAAAATATTTTTTGTCGTTATGTGATCCAATAAAATCATATCATAGATAACAAAAATAGGTGGATGATAAAATATACCAGAAACATTTTACGCTCTTTAATACATTGTAAAGGTAGACATTTCATTGGCTATTTTTAGACGAAAATTGTAGATGAAAATGGAAACATTTTACCAGTAGGAGAATCAGGAGAGCTGTGTACCAGAGGTTACATGACTATGCTGGAGTATTGGAATGATCCTACTAAAACCAATGAAGTTATTAAATCAGATAGATGGTATTATACAGGGTATGTAATACAAGTGTTGTTTTTTTTTTTTATTTTTAAAGTATTCAAGCAGGAAAATGAAGTTGATCAAATGCTAGTTACATTTTCATGCTTTCAATAATAATAATTTAACGTTCTTTGAGTTATTGTACGTACATGTATTATAAACCAGTTAGGTTGTTTATACCACTATAAGTCATTAAAGCCATTATTAAATTAAAACTACAAATGATATTAAAAATAAAGGGCATACTTTATGTATTACCAACATCATTGTTAGAAGAGCTTCAAAAATGTGTATACTATGGCAGATGTTTTGCAATATGCAACACATCACATATATATAGATTCCACCACTGCATCAAGTGTGTTACAATATTTCTCTAATCGAGACAGTTAAATTTTAAAATTTAAAGTGCGAGGCTTGCCGAGCTTTTTAAATAATTGAAATTAAACTTGAGAGTGCAGAAATATCATAATACACGAGTTATAGTGGTGGAACCTGTTTGTCTAATGATTCTTAGAAGATATCTAAACAAAATTTATCCTTCCTTTTCAAAGATTTGCAGAAAGTTGTGTTCTTTATTTGTGACGTCAGAGAGACATGGTCGTCTTCTTTCTTGACGTCACAATAGGAAATTCATAAGAAACCAAGAAAAATTTGATGTCATAATTAAATTTTGACCAATCATTTGCGGAGAACAAAGTTTTCTGTAGAGATGAGAAATATTTTTCTCAACCGATCGACAAATGTGAAAAAAGCATGAAAATTAAGAAAATGGCTTTTCGTTTGACTGATTGATTGAATATTCTGTTTTTTACATCAAGTGGCCTATAATACTGTTGCTGAAATGAAAAACTACAAAACACAACACAGAAAACATAAGACAGAGCAACACAAACTTAACCAAAAATCAAGGATAATCTCAGGTGCTCTAGATGGGTACACAGATCCTGTTCTATTAGTGGTAACTCTTGTGTTGCTTGTGGCTCACTTTGCTCAAATAAGCAACTTAGAACCTATCCATACACTACATTTGTAAAAAAAAAGTGGCTGTGACAGGTTAGAACTATGGAAGACAATTTCAAGCTTAATATTGTGATTTCAGTTGTTGGTTTTATCAAACTAATTGGACCATTGTAAATTTGTACAATTTGTTATTTTCTGTTTTTAACAGTTCAGGACAAAGTGATGGAGATTTTTTTCATACAACTTTATTCTTAATATTTATTGTTTTGACAGAGATATTGGTGAAATGGATGAGGATGGATTTTGTAGAATTGTTGGGCGTATCAAAGACATGATTATCAGAGGTGGTGAAAATATTTATCCATTAGAATTAGAACAGATTTTATATAAGCATCCCGATGTTAAAGATGTACAGGTTAGTAACAGCTAAAGGGTTTAAACAATAAAAGTTTCTCTTAGAAAATTTATGGTAAAATATTATTAGATTATTACATGGCATTTTTCATATCAGATGTATAATCAGCCCAAAGTTAATTATCAGCCCAAGAGCCGAGGTCTGATAATACATCTGATATGAAAAATGACATGTTATGATCTTTTTATCATATGCTTCAACAGATACATATATACTGGTTCTCAATTGGAAGTTCAAAAAGTGAAAAGTTTATGGACGACGGACGCCAAATGTAATACATCCAATATGAAATATTTCTATCATATGCCTCAACAGAGGAAAAAAAACAACCGTATAATATATTTTTATATTGACGATAAATGAAAATTTAACAAAACATAATGAACACTGTTTGGAAAAGTCAACATTTGTAAAGTAACTTTCTAAATTATGCTGGAAGCTTTGAAAAATGCATTTATTGTATTATTTATTTTTTTTTGCATTTTACATAATGTATTTTCCTGTTTCCTAATAATTGTTTTGTACCCTACATTATTATGTCCTTTTCACTGAAAATGTACCATTGAGGTGTATTTTCTGGAATTGATGAGTAACACCTGAATGCCATGTGATAACTTTACAGAAAGGCATGTGAAAATAGTCGGAAGCATGTGATAAATTTTTCATATCAGCCCGCTAAACACCATTTCAGAAAATATGGAATTCACGTAAATTTAATGCTATTATCATACTGTAAATATTATAAGTTATTTATTCTAAGTATATGATAATAAGAGATTATAACATGTCCTCTTCCATATCGGCCCTGGTATCCTCCCAAGACTCCCATATGATATGGGTTGAGGGCTGATACCAGGACCCGTATGGAAAAGGACATGTTATAATCTATTTATCACATATTATACAAATGATTAAAGAAGAAGATACAATTTTATCATTCCGTCTGGCAAGGTCCGCCACTGAAATAACATCATTATGAAGAAGCTCCCCAAACATTCAAAACTATAGTCCTTAAATATTATTATTATCAATGTCAGATTTTCTTTAAGTATTTGTGTTTTTTAATTCTTTAACAAATTCCACTGTCATTTCTATCGACGTTTCTTATCTGTCTTTCATTGTTGTTAGGAGGAATGTTATCGCATATTTGTAGCATTCTAGTCATATTCCTGCCCGGGGCAAATAACCAGTTATTGTGCCCTGTTTTGACGTCATAAGCCTTCCTAACAACAGTAACGTCATAAGCCTTCCTAACAACAGTAACGTCATAACAGGGCACAATAACAGGTTATTTGCCCCGGGTATGAATATGACTAGGGCAAATCTGTGGTTATTGCATATGCAAAATCCAATGTTTTCTTAACAAATATGTGATAATAGTCTCTTACACTATGGAATGACCAATATTGACCATTCATATTCATAACTTTTGTATAACCTCAACAATACCACAGCGATGAGACTTTGACATGCTTTTCCTGTAACTTTGGCATTAATAATTTGGTACGTTTAGTGATTAGATCAGTTTCATTGGGAACCACTAGTGATAAGTCAATGAGATTTGTTATTCAGTTATATTAGCAAAGTCCTAATTCATTTCTAATAAGAATTTTGGCCCTGTCAACCCAGTCATGGTCTATGTACTGAATTTTTACATAGTTTACATTTAAAAGGATGGAATTTGATCAGTTTAGGGGGAATAACAAATGATGTTTTGTTAAGGACTTGTAATAACATTGGCACATCTCAATTCCATGGAGATTTTTTTGGACCTCTCTATCTGTCATGGTCAATTGTCTTCAAAACTGTTGCATAGTTTACAAGTAAAAATTTGTAATTAGGTCAGGTTAAGGGCAAACACTTATAGTAAATAAATGATATTTTGTAGGCAGTTGTACTAGCATTGGTATATATCAGTACTATGGTGATCATTTGGCCTCGACACCTCAGTCATGGCTAATTGACTGAAAGTTTTGCATAGTTTACAAAGTTATGTGTTGCTATTAGTATTATACTGTCAAATTCTAATATGACGACCTTTATATCGTTAACCAGTATAATCAAAATATATCTACTTTTAGCACATACACATTAATACACAAAATTGGCTGTTCTGTGTTACACCCATTTTATATATATGACCAGGTAAACTAAATTTTTTACAGTAAAACCCACATTTCACATGGGCCAAGCTTGAAATACAATACGGTTATTTCTATTTTAATGCAAAATAAACAATTCAGTCCATTTCAGTTATTATTTCAATGTAAAATTTCATAAAATGAAAATTCTGCGAAATGATGTTATCGTCTTTGGCAACTATAAACAAGGTGACATCATATGTATGCTTCAGGCATCAAATGTATACACTGGGAGTTTTCAGGCTTCTTGTACACCTCAGAATGTAATAAATTAGACAAAAAGAACAGTTTTAGATGAAAAATGTTAGTTTTTTTATTTATTATTGAATAATATGATAATTATCAATATAATTATACTGGGGGTAAAATGGAACAGCAAAAAGAGAATCATGTGTATAGGGCTTTCACAGTTGACAAAATTACTGTATTTGTTCTATTACAATCGAAATTATTCATGGTAGCAGTAGATTTCTTTTCATTATATGATGGGGTGGGCATTTATAATCGATTATTTTATCTGGTGCTGTCAACGTATATTTGTTCCTAATAATATTTATTCCTGAGGGAAACAATATTATGATAATATATGTGCTGAGGAAATTCTGTCATGGAATACTTTTTCCATCTGTATTATATTTGTTCCACTGATATTAGGAACTTATGTTATATGTTGATTAGTATAACAAATGTTACTATTAAGCTGATGATTTGTTTACACCTGATTGATTATTATCTAAATCAAAACAGCGTTTTACATGCTGATTATATAATTATTATGTAATTTGAAAAGTGTTAATGAGTTAGATATATTCACCTGTACACAATACCTGAATGTACAAACAAACATGGAGGCTGATGAATATGAAAAAATATTTATGTTCCTTAATGATGGATCATATGTTGAAGGTAAGTAAATATGTTAACAAGTTCAGCTGTGAAATATAAATGTAAATTCTAATGAGACAAATATCATTTATATGTAAAATATGCATGCCAGTAATTGTGGATAATTTGAAATGATTATTTAATGTCAGCACGGGAACAATTATTTCCTATATTCATTCATGATACCTGTTCTTTTACTAGTATTATTTCTACTATAGTTATATCAGAATAATAATTTTACATACCAACTTACCATTCCGGCATTCGTAATAGAATAGATAGAACATAATAATATTTTTGGGTCGGAATAGATATTATATAATACTTTTTCCAATCGGAATAAATATTACATAATACTTTTTACAATCGGAATAGATATTACAATATACTTTTTTCATTCAGAATAGATATTTCATGATATTTATTCCTTTTAGAATAGATATTACATGATAATTTTTCCATTTGGAATAGACATTACATACTACTTTTTCCTTTTGGAATAGATATTACATAATATTTTTTCCATTCGGAATAGATATTACATGATACTTTTTCCTTTTGGAATATATATATTACATAATGTATTTTTTTTCATTAGGAATAGATATTACATAATACTTTTACCATGCCATAATAACACTTTGAAAAGGGTTTAACTTGCAAAAAAAAAAGAATATTTTCGGGTCGGAATAGATATTACATAATACTTTTTTACAATCTGAATAACTATTACATAACACTTTTTCCATTCGGAATAGATATTACAATAGACTTTTTCCATTCAGAATAGATATTACATAATATTTTTTCCATTTGGAATAGATATTTCATAATACGTGTTTCTTTTGGAATAGATATTACATAATACTTTTACCATGCCATAATAATACTTTGAAAAGGCTTTAACTTGCAAAAAAAAAAAGAATATTATCGGGTTGGAATAGATATTACATAATACTTTTTTTTACAATCGGAATGAATATTACATAATACTTTTTCCATTCGGAATAGATATTACAATATACTTTTTCCATTCAGAATAGATATTACATAATATTTTTTCCATTTGGAATAGATATTTCATAATACGTTTTTCTTTTGGAATAGATATTACATATTATTATACCTTACATGTATTATAAACAGTTGATTTGGGTAACATGTTATCACGTGACGTAATAATTCAGTCAATTTTCATTTAGTTGCAAGGAAGAACAAACAATCAATTAAACATATTTCAAAAAAATGTTTTATGAAACATTTCAATAAATTAAGGACCCTTAAAACACTTTATAGCCTTGAAAATTTTTAAAAAGAGCAAAAATACTGAATCCTTGTTTTCTTTTCATTGTGTAGGCATGAATGAAAATGATAAAAGGAGAATTCAGAAACGTACCGAGATGTTTGTAATCACAGAAGGAAAATTATATTATAAAGGTGGAAAATCTAACAAGGGAGAAAATAAATTAGTTATTGCCAGAGATCAAAAATCGTCTTATTGAAGCTTTGTCATATTGATAATGGATGCCATATGGGTATGGAGAAAACTTTTTACAAGTTATCAGAACGCTATTACTGGAAGGGCATGTCTAGTGATCTTAAGGATTACATTCAAAGATGTCAAAAATGTCAACAAACAAATAAAAAGGTCAAAACAACACCAACAGAGTTACAGCCTGTGCCTATTCCAAAATCAACCTGGAAGAAAATTGGAATTGATCTAATCGGCCCTTATACAAATAGTGAGGGGGAGCCAATATCAACCGACGGCTATCGTTATATTCTCACGGTTATCGATTACTTTTCCAACTATGTAGAAGTTTTTCCGCTTAAAAGGAAACAAGCATCTGAGGTCAGTGGTAGATTGTATGATTTATTTTGTAGACAAGGTGTTCCTCTTGAACTGGTCAGTGACAACAGGGGTGAATTTAATTCGAGGTTAACTGCTTCTTTGCAGGAACAGTATGGATATAAACACATCCTTATAACTCCTTACCATCCACAATCTAACGGAAGATGTGAGCGATACAATCAAACATTTAAGTCAATGTTAAATAAAACTGTTGAGGAAAAGCCAGTGAATGGGAAAAATTTGTACAAAAATGTGCCTTTGCCTACAATACCTCTAAGCAAGCAAGTACCAAGTATTCACCATTTTACCATATGTATTGGAGAAATACAATTATTCCAAATGAAAATCAGTTTGGCAACACAGTCAATACGTTTGAATCATTCAAAGAAATTACCTCTGATGAAATTGCAATAGTAGCTGAAACTATGACTACTATTCAAAAAGAAATAGTTGATGAGGTTACCAATAATGTATCCAGACAACAAGAGAGGCAGAAAATACAATTCGACAAAAAGCACAATGTTGTGAACAGTGCATTTAAAAAGGGAGATGTTGTTTTGGTAAAAAATATGAAAAAGAAGAAGACATTGGGAATGGCTAGATGGTTAGGACCATACATAATTAGTGGCATACCAAAACTAGGGACTATCACCTTTATTGATAGCAATGATAAAATTATTGGCAAATACCAGCAAAATAATATCAAGAGGTACAATCCTCCTGAGGAAAATAGTACAACGAATGAGAAATCTGACCATGAAGAAGTACATGGAGATGACATATATGACATAAATGATGAAAACAATAATATTGAAAATGATCTGGGTGACTATTTTTATAACTCAATCATCATATATGAATGAAATTAACATGATTAATGAGAATACGTTTGATATTGGCATAGAAGATTTGATTATGCCATCACCTTCACCAATAAAGGATACTGATAATAAACAAATCGAAACTGATGAAGAGAAAGATTCCGGCCATGTATGCAGACCAAAGAGAAAAGTTATTGAGAGGAGAAATAGCATTTATGAATATTTCCCTGTACTTAAAAAATCCAAATCACAACAATTTGTTTGCTTGTAAAATGTGCATCAATTTAGTACTGATTTGTATTTATGTTATTATTAAAGCAATTTACCCGTAATTTCTGATTACTTTCATTTTAATGAATGACATGTCAAATTGTCAAAATGATAAAAGTCAATTGTTATACCAGTCATAGGATAAAACTTCCAGCATAATATTTATTCCAAAGATACTTAATTATGTAACAAAACTTCCTACTGGAATTTATTTTATGTGATAAAAAGGCCGAGGCATCGGTCCTTTTATTATGCTTATGGAATATATATCACATAACATTAATTCCAGTTGGAATTTTTGTTACTTAATAAATTATCTTTGGAATAAATATTATGGTGGAACTTCTATTCTGTGACAATGCAATAACCCATGATTAATTGAAAACAAATCTATGGCTGCCATGAATTATTTCTTATATAACATATAGGCAAGAAATATAAGGACACTTGAAAATGAATATGTGTTTAAGCACTGCTGTTTACTTGAATCATTTCAGACTTGATAAATGTGTTTACACCTGTTTCATTTACTTTGAATGAAGTATTAAGTTAAATATTGGAATGAATTTAAGATAACATGGCATTGACTGATACTTAAGGTTAATGATGTATACAATTTTTGACACAAGTAAAAAAAAATATATTTTTTTTCTTATGATTTAGTTGTTGCATAAGTCCCTGTCATAAATTGGGCCACCCTTAACAAATTCTTTGTTTGATGTTGCCTACCCATGCCTTGTTGGGTTGGGAAATCGAAGGTAGGTAGGGATTTTTTTTTTTTTTTTGGCCAACAACATAATTTACATATTTTAGACAAGAAAAAGGTGTTAGAGCATGAAAAAATATTTGAAACGATTCATGTCATAAAATTTTTCAGGTAGGCTGCTTTTTAGGTGGGAAGGTAGGCAACTTTAAACAATCTAAATTTTATTTTTGTAGTATCTACAATTGTGGTACAGTTTGATATCATTTTTCTTTTCTAATAGGTAGTAGGTATACCAGATGAACGATTAGGAGAGGATATATTTGCTTTTATAAAGTTAAAGGATGGTCATTCATGTTCAGAAGAGGATATAATGAAGTATTGTAAAGAAAAGGTACTGTAGGAATATCGCTTATAATATAAAAATAAGAAGATGTGGTATGATTGCCAATGAGACAACTCTCCACCAGAGACCAAATGGGTTTAATCACCAACAATAAATCAATCACTTCAGGAATCCTTTTGTAAATGGGACAATATTGTAGAAGGTAAACAGATAAAAAACATGAAGTTTTTTTGCCCCCGCTGTAGCGGAGGGGCATTAAGTTTTACACTTGTCCATCAGTACGTCCGTATGTCCCCAAATTGGTTTCTGTTCTCTTACTTTAGTTTTCCTCAACCAAATGATATGAAACTTATACACAAGTACCATCTGTGTCCCATGGACACATTCCCAATTTATTTTTCTTAATGTTGACATTGTTATACCTATATATTCACAGATGGCTCGATATAAAATTCCAAGATTTGTGAGATTTGTGACAGACTTTCCACTTACAGTAACAGGCAAAGTACAGAAATTTAAGTTACAGGAAATAGCAGAACAAGATTTACAAAGTTGATGGATGTGTCAAAACATGAAAAAGTCAATCATAAATGATGGATGTGTCAAAACATGAAAAAGTCAATCATAAATGATGAGTGAATTATAAGCTTATAAAATTTATTGTAATGCCTTAAATATAAAAGTATTATAAACAGCTTGATTTGTGACAGAATTCCAGCTTACAGTAACCGGCAAAGTGTAGACATTTAAGTTACGATATATACAAGAACATGATTATGTGTATTCAAGTATAACTAAATTGAAATGTTAAAAACATGAAAAGTGGATCCTCAATATTGGTGATAACCTTAAAAAAACATATGTTATGCCTTAAATAGTAGAGATGGTTTGATGAAAAGATTATCTCTTAAGGTAATTCATGTGATTCATCCATCTGATTTGTAGAAAGGAATGAATCATGTTACTATTTAGTATTTTAAGTAGGGCCCCGTCTTCAAAATTTTGCATTGCATGGCTATACAATTGAATACCAGAATGTATTGACATGTGATTTCTTCAATAATAAGCCAAAAAACTCACATTTTGCACCTAGAAATCTTCTTTTTATCAAGTTTTATTACATTCTGAAGCGGACAAGAAGCCAGAAAACCTCTGGTGTTTTTGTTTGATGCCGGAAGCATACCTATGACGTCACCTAGTTTAGGCGCCAAAGAAGATAACATCATTTCGCTGAAGTTTCGTTTAATGAATATTTTACACTGACTAAACTTGAATGATTTGTTTATTTTGCATTAGAAAAGAGATAACTGTATTATATTTGAAGCGTTGTGGAGGTCCATTGGAAGATTTACTGTCGCAAATATCCGTTTACCTGTCTCCGCTACGCGTCGCCAGGTAAACTAAATTTGCGACAGTAAAACTACCGATGGACGTCCGCAAAGCTTCAAATACAATACAGTTATGTCTAAAATGATCTGTCACAATATTGTAATACAGCCATGAAAAGGTTTAAGATTTTTATGCCCCCGCTGTAGCGGAGGGGGCATTAAGTTTTACCTTTGTCCGTCTGTACGTCCGTACTTACGTCCTAAAATTGGTTTCTGTTCTCTAACTTTAGTTTGCCTCAACCAAATGGTATGAAACTTATACACAATGCTAATTACCACAAAACACAGATCAAGTTTAAATTTTGGTGGCATCACTTTAACCGTTCTAGAGTTATGCCCCTTTACAAATGGAAAAATTGCTAAATTTTTTGTTTCCATTCTCTTACTTGAGTTTGCCTCAACCAAATGTTATGAAACTTATACACAATGCTTATTACCACAAAACACAGATCAAATTTGAATTTTGGTGGCGTCACTTCTGCCGTTCTAGAGTTATGCCCCTCTACAAATGGAAAAATTGCTGAATTTTTTCGTTTCCATTCTCTTACTTTAGTTTGCCTCAACCAAATGTTATGAAACTTATACACAATTCTTATTACCACAAAACACAGATCAAGTTCGAATTTTGGTGGCGTCACTTTTGCTGTTCTAGAGTTATGCCCCTCTACAAAAGGAAAAATTGCTGAATTTTTTGTTTCTGTTCTCTTACTTTAGTTTGCCTCAACCAAATGTTATGAAACGTATACACAATGCTTATTGCCACAAAACTCAGATCAAGTACAAATTTGGGTAGCTTCTCTTTTACAGTTAAAGTTATATCCCTTTATAACATTATATGCAAGAGGGGGCATAATCTGTGTCCCATGGACACATTCCCCATTTATTTTTTATTATTATAATTTTGTTTATGTATATTCTCAAAATATATTTTTTAATTTGTTGTAACATTTAGGGTGTCTTGATTCTGTTCAACAATCTATTTTATGCATATTTTATGCTATCAGGTTTTTTTTATTTTATAAGAACTTTGGTTTACATGATATAATTGTCTTGTTTAAAGAAAAAGCAATAGTTCAAAGGAGATGGTCCCTGGATGCAATACGTAGGCCCTATATCAATATTTGTAATTCTCTATCATTTGTAAAATGTTGGCTTTTCATTTTTACTCCATGACCAATGCAAATCAATGATCTAAAGTTGATGACATCATTTTGATTTGAATTTTATAACTATGTTTTTGAAATCGAAAACTATTATAAGTCTGTAATTGGTTTTCGAATATGGTATGGCATTATATATTTATGACAATATAAGTGAAAATAAATCTACATTTCAAGGAATTATTTTTCATATATGTATATATCAAAATATTTTTGGATTTTCATAGTCATTATTGCTCCTACTCCTTTAAGCAGTGCATTCATATGCACATGATTTAATTAATTATATATAATCTTAGACTATCCTTCATTATAAATTATTCAATTATTTGGGATCCACATCAAAAACAGCAAATTTCACAAATTGAAAAAGTCCGGAGAAGAGCAGCGTGCTTCTCATGCAACCGCTTCCATAACACCAGCTCAGTTACTGAAATGATGACAGACTTAAATTGGTACCCACTTGAAATTAGGCGTTTACGATACAGACTTGTCTTCTTCTACAAAATTATACATGAAATTGTTGCAGTCCCTACATATAACCTTTTGATCCCACTAGACAATAGAACTAGACATAACAATCCACACTCATTTAGGCAAATACAAACATCTAAAGACAGTTATAAATATTCATTTTATCCACGAACAGTTATAGATTGGAATCTTCTGCCACAACAAATAGTATCATGCAGTACAGTAACAGGGATTCAAGAGTATGATCTCAGAATTCTGCTCTCATCCCCATTTTCTATCCCTAACTATTTTGTTATCAAATGTATATAGTTTTATCTAAATGAAATTTTTTAAATGCACATACATTATTTTGATTTTTTGATTTTGTTTTTCTTTTTATTTTTCTTGCTACAATGTAAATTATAAAATTTTATAGTCGACGCCCCGCGAATAATCTTCAATAATTGAAGGATCGCTAGAAACTTAAAGAAGAAGAAATTCAACAATTAAGCAGTGCATTCATATGCACATGATTTAATTAATTATATATAATCTTAGACTATCCTTCATTATAAATTCAACAATTAAAACCATGTTAAGTGGTAACTGAGAATAGCTTTATTCAATCTTTACACAGTGTTTGCTTCCTTAAAGACAAACTACTATAAATTTTGACATTTTTAAAATTGTAGTTCCCAAGATTTATGTGTCTTGCCCAAAGTAAAGTTTTCTTTCATCTAATCCCCCTTTAATTTCATAACAATCAAACATCTGGTAAAGCTACCTTCTTTTCATTTCTTTTCAATTTGTTAAGTTTGAAATGAAGGAGACAGACATATCATGCACTAATGATGATGCTGTTAAATTATGATTTACAATGTAACAGGGAGTATTAAAAACACTGCACACATACAAAATAGGTCTTTTGCAGGTATCAGCAGGTCCTATGTCCCTACCTCATATAGAAAATATATAAGAAACGTTTATTGAATAATTACACCTTATGTAAGAATCCTGGGTTTTGATTGGTTGATAGCCAGTGTATTTTTCACCAATTTACTTTTATCAAATGAATATCGTTCATTTTTAAACATCGCCGGGGTATATGCAAAAAGGATATGCCTTTTTTACCCTCTCTGCCATGGTATTTGCCAAAAAATACTCGGGTTGTTGTCTCTTTGACACATTTCCCATTTCCATTCTCAATTTTATCTATCCGACTGGACGCTTGTAATGTCACGATCATCAATGCGTTTTGTACGTTAATATTCAGTGTAATCAAACAGATATAGCATGTTCTTGAGGGGTATTTGCGAAAAATGCTTGAGAATGAATTTCCCTCGCCTTACGGCTCGCAAAATTTAACATTCTCTCGACTGGTATTTTTCGCAAATGCCCCTCCTTAACATGATATATCTGTTCAAAATACCTGACACAATGGTTAGAAATAATTTTTATCTTTGTATGGTAGTAGGATAATCAATATTAATTCCTCTATTTTTGATGATTTATTTGTATATTTTACATATTTTTACAATTTTATATTTAATATTTTTATATTTGATATATTTATATATGGAGAAAAGTATATGAATGTTATATGTATTTGTTAGAATTGTAATACTACACACATATTTGATATACGAATTAAAAAATTTCTTGAAATCTATGAATCCTTTACCAGCTGGAGAAATCCTTGTTTTTATGCCCCCGCCGTAGAAGAGGGGGCATAAAGTTTTATCCTTGTACGTCTGTACGTCCCAAAATTGGTTTCCGTTCTCTAACTTAAGTTTGCCTCAACCAAATGTTATGAAACTTATACACAATGCTTATTACCACAAAACACAGATCAAGTTTGAATTTTGGTGGCGTCACTTTAACCGTTCTGGAGTTATGCCCTTTATAAATGGAAAAATTGCAAATTTTTAGTTTCCTTTCTCTAACTTGTTTATGTATAAATTAAAAGCAATATGTCCATGCAGATTCTTTATTTTTAAAGGAAGAATCTTCCTCTTTTAAGTGAATTAAATTGATTTCAGAGATAAAAAGACAAGGACTTTTTGCATCTACAAATCATAAGTCCATCTTTAAAAAATACAGCACAAACAGAGACTTGTCATCAGACATTTCATTTCACTGTGACCACAATGCTCCTAAATATTTTGGGTTTAACACCACAACATTCCTGAATGTATTCATGGTATTGGGTTTTATTGAATGGAGACATATTATCATTTGTGTCACAAACCAAGACAGTCATTCACTGTTTTCTTAAAAAAAAATCATTTAAATAAATATATATATATAACAGCTGTTTTATTTGATATACCTAAATGTCCAAATGAGCTATTGCCATCACTTTACGTCTGTTGTTGTAAACTTTTTCAAAGATCTTATACTCTGAAACTACTCAACCAATTTCAATCAAACTTGGGCATGTTGGGGTGAAGGATCCTTATGGTATCTAGTATAAAGTTTGTGTTTTTTATTATGCCCCCGCCGTAGTGGTGGGGGCATTAAGTTTTACCCTTGTCCGTCTGTACGTATGTCAGTCCGTACGTCCAAAAATTGGTTTCCGTTCTCTAACTTGAGTTTGTCTCAACCAAATGTTATGAAACTTATACACAATGCTTATTACCACAAAACACAGATCAAGTTAGTATTTTGGTGGCGTCACTTTAACCGTTCTAGAGTTATGCCCCTTTATACATTTGTAAATGGAAAAATTGCAAAATTTTTAGTTTCCGTTCTCTAACTTCAGTCTGCCTCAACCAAATATTATGAAACTTATACACAATGCTTATTACCACAAAACACTGATCAAGTTTGAATTTTGGTGGTGTCACTTTAACCGTTCTAGAGTTATGCCCCTTTATAAATGGAAAAATTGCAAATTTTTAGTTTCCTTTCTCTAACTTGTTTATGTATAAATTAAAAGCAATATGTCCATGCAGATTCTTTATTTTTAAAGGAAGAATCTTCCTCTTTTAAGTGAATTAAGAGTAAAAAGAGTCTTTATAATGAAAAAACTGAGATTTGGGGTATATGTCAATAAGACAGCAACTCAGCAACACAAAAGATATCTATAGAGGTTAACATACAGTCTTCAACCATTGTCAGTTTAGCTCACCTGGCCCAAAGGGCCAAGTGAGCTTTCCATCACTTGGCGTACGTCGTCTGTCGTCCGTTAACTTTTACAAAAATCTTCTCCTCTGAAACTACTGGGCCAAATTTAACCAAACTTGGCCACAATCATCACTAGGGTATCTAGTTAAAAAAATGTGTCTGATGACCCCGCCCACCAATCAAGATGGCTGACATGGCTAAAATAGTACATAGGGGTTAAATGCAGTTTTTGGCTTATATCTCTGAAGCTAAAGCATTAAGAGCAAATTTGACAACAGGTAAAAATGTTCATCAGGTTAAGATCTATCTGCCCTGAAATTTTCAGATGAATCAGACAACCTGTTGTTGGGTTGCTGCCCCTGAATTAGTAATTTTAAGGAAATTTTGCAGTCTTTGGTTATTATCTTGAATATTATTATAGATACAGATAAACTATAAACAGCAATAATGTTCGGCAAAGTAAGATCTACAAATAAGTCAAACATGACCAAAATGGTCGATTGACCCCTTTAAGGAGTTATTGCCCTTTATAGTCAATTTTTAACAATTTTTTGTAAATTTTTGTAATCTTTTACAAAAATCTTCTATTCTGAAACTACTCGGCCAAATTTAACCAAACTTGGCCACAATCATAACTAGGGTATCTAGTTTCAAAAATGTGTCCGATGACCCCGCCCGCCCAACAATCAAGATGGCCGACATGGCTAAAATAGTACATAGGGGTAAAATGCAGTTTTTGGCTTATATCTCTGAAACTAAAGCGTTTAGAGCAAATTTGACAACGGGTCAAATTTTTCATCAGGTTAAGATCTATCTGTCATTGTTGGGTTGCTGCCCCTGTATTAGTAATTTTAAGGATATTTTTCAGTTTTTTGTTATTATCTTGAATATTATTATAGATAGAGCTAAACTGTATACAGCAATAATGTTCAGCAAAGGTAGGTCTACAAATAAGTGAACATGACCAATATGGTCAATTGACCCAATAAGGAGTTATTGCCCTTTAAAGTCAAATTTAACAATTATTCATAAATTTTTGTAATCTTTTACAAAAATCTTCTCTCCTGAAACAACTGAGACAAATTTAACCAAACTTGGCCACAATCATCACTAGGGTATATAGTTTTAAAAATGTGTCCGATGACCCTGCCTGCCAACCAACATGTCAGACATGGCTAAACATAGAACTTGGGGGGAAAATGCAGTTTTTGACATATCTCTGAAACTAAAGCAAATGTATAACGGTTGCATTATTTCATGCATCAATTGTAAATTAAAATATCAGGTGAGCGACACAGGCTCCTTTGAGCCTCTAGTTAAGTAAAGTTCTGACTGGTATTATAAAAGATAAAGAGATTTAGTATGATTGCCAATAAGACAATTATCCACTAGAGTCCAAATGAGATGGATGTAATAAACTACAGGTTGCTGTAAGGGCTTCAACAATGAGCATAAACCCATACTTTGTAGTCTGCTATAAAATGCCTGGACATGACAAAATGTAAATGTTCCAAAAACAACCACCTGATTTGTGACAGCAGTAAAGGAAAAACAAATATTGTAAATTCAGAAATTATTATGAAATTTTTATGATTGCAAAAATTGGGACAAGGCAGGTATTTCAAAAATAAGAACATTTGCTTGCATTATTTGTATATAGCATTTCCTGATGATGAATGGCTGTTTAATTTTCAACTGCTAATTAAATGCATATTCAGGATGAGAAAATTTTAATATAATATGAATATTTATCCTGCTTTATACTAGACTGACACACTGAGCAGTATTTTTGATATGCAAGTTAAAAAGGTAACAAACAGTCTGTAGGAAAACATTTGCCTACCTGGACACATTATTCTGACTCCAATCCGACCAGTCTTTGCTCTTACTACTTACTGCCCTGTGCTGGTGGGTAGCAGCAAATACCAATTTCAGACTGGGTTCAAACCCATGACCTCTTGCAATCAAAGCAAACATGAGACCACTTAGGTGGAAGAATTTCCTGAAATTGCAATAATTAAGCTTTTTATTAATTCTTAACCTATTTTTGAATAGTCAGGGTTTTACATCACCCTTTTAGAACCACCTCACCAAAGGCATTACAAAATTTTATATCTTAAAAAATCATAATAGATAGATAGAAACTTAAATAAGCAAAAAAGATCAGCAAAACATGACCTTCCATTAAGACAATATGGAGTTATTGCCCTTTGATGACGATTTTTTACCCCATTTTTTTTTTGGCGTTTTGCCTTCTATGATAAAAATTATAATAGATTAAAAGACACTTTAAATCACAAAAAAGATCAGCAAGGCAAGATCTACTAACAAGTCAAATTTTGTCGATATAGTTTGTAGACTGTCACTTTTTATAGGAGTGATTGGCCTTAAATGAGGATTTTATTTACCCTCTTTTGTGTTTTGAGCAAAAACTAAAGAAGAGAGAGTGAAACTAAACAAACTAAATGATGAGCAGTTATAAAAGATCAACAAAACAGATAATTTTGTCATGAATTCTATTCTCATCTACAATGTTGGAGAGTGTCCTTTGTTGATTATGCACCGATATACCAAGGTGAGTGACACAGGCTCTTTAGAGCCTCTATATATAGTTATATATAATAGCCATAAAGTTATTTGTAGGAACCTTTTTTTAATCTGATCAAGTATGATAGTCAACAATGTGACCGAGGTTTTCACACAAGCAATTCCCTATCTATTATGCTATGGGAATCATCTGTTTGTACGAAAATCAAGATATTAAGAGAAAGGCATCCAATGAGGTCAGTTTTAACATATGGTTTGGTTGGGTGTAAAGCTTGAAAGACATCCTTCAAAAAAGGATTGCTGAATTTATTTCTTATCTCCAATAGTTTGAAATTTTGTTAGGAATAAGATCTTGTACCTCAAAATAAATTCAATATCAGTTTTAGAATATGTTGCCAGTCCCCTCTCAAGTTTTCAAAATGCACTTCACCCAACAAATTTTAGAACAAAAGTTGAAGAATTGTAAATGACCCATTTTCAATCCTCCCTCTTTTTTTATCTGCAAACATTGTATTGGGTTTGATTTGTTCTGTTTTTCCAAGTTCACTAAGTTAAAAGTAAAATAACAAAAATACCGAACTCAAAGGGAAATTCAAAACGGAAAGTCCTTTATAAAGAATAATCTTTTCATTTCATTCAACATATGGATTGGAATATTTTGGGTAAAGATGTGAGCAAATGAATTTATTTTGCAAGCTTAGAGTCTTTATTATCATGACCTCCAAAAGCAGTGTTAGCTTCCTATGCTGCCAACTTTTCAGCACTTTTGAAATATCAATGATATTTTTCTCTGAAATTCAAGCTGATCATACAATCTAGATCCAAAGAAAAAAATTATCCTAAAACTGTAATGTTTGAACTGGACCAGTTAACAAACATTTCCGCACACAAAATTAAACAAACCATTTACCGAGATAGATTAAATTAAAACTGATTTAAGCCTTCTTTTAAAAAAAAACCATTCTATAGAATAGAATGTGTTTTTTTTCAAAATCTATTAGTTATATATAACAATCTTTCTTTATAAATTTTTTTCTAGGTAGTACATTAAATAATATAAAAGTATAGTATTATCTCCCATAAATCTCCATTTCATATATGTGAAAAAAATATGTAGAAAATAACTTTTCTTGTGTTCAGATATTAATCAGTTCAACATGTTAAATATTTTATACAATGATTTTTTTCATACAGAACCTATTTTTTTGGTAAATTAATACAGCAGATGGAAAGACAATAAGGTCACAGGTGTAACATCACCCACAGAGAAAGTTTCAAGAAAGATGGATCACATTTTAAGATTTACGATTTACTGTATCTTTTCTATAAATCTTGGTAAGTGAATAAATAGACTGTAGGATAAAGGTTATAATTTAACAGTTGCTTTTGTGGTGAATATCAATTTGTTGAATTGCTTATTTATAGTTTGAAACTAAACTTGAATGGTTTTTATTTTGGTTTTTCTTATACTTCTACTTCTACTTTTACCACTGAGTGACTACTATGGCAAGCCGTTTTACTATTTATTCTAACTTGAAAATATCTAATAAACTTTATAAGATATCTCATATAGTTTATAAGATATCTTATATAGTTTACAAGATATCTCATATAATCTTCTTTATAATATATCTTATAAATTATATGAGATATCTTATATAAAAAATATTTATAAGGTATATTATAAACTTTATAAGATATCTTATAAACTTTGTAAGATATCTTATATACTTTATGAGATATCTTATGCAGTTTAAGATTATATGAGATATCTTATACTCTTTATAAGATATGACCACCGTTATTTGGTTGACTATCCATGTCACTGTGCGCTTGCATACTTAACAAGTCCAAAATAATTTTAACAGAAATGAAAAATAAAAATTGTGCTGTACATAACATATAGACATGGTGCAAATTAAAACATGGGACTTGAAATTTAATGTGCATGCAGTGGTCTCTTTACCGAGTCAAGACTTTCTGCAGCGGTCACCGAGGCAGGTAAGGTGTTCCAATCTCTTATCGTTCTTGAGTAGAATAACTCTTTCCTGGTTCTGGTCTTGCAAGATGGTGTTTATAAAGAGTGAACGTTGGTTTGTCTTGATAATCTGTCGGGTGGTATCAGTTTGTCGCCAGCCTCAATCTACTTCCTCATTCGAAATTTTGTATAAGAGGGTTGTCTAGCGTTCTTTCATCTCTCCACTAGTGTTGGCCATTGTAATGTTTGTAGCATAGATTCAACTGATGATGTGTTGTGGTACCTGTTTGTTACATACCTTGCTGATCTTCTTTGTATCATTTCTAGTTTATGCTTGTCTTTTTGTAGGTGAGGATCCTATACTGAACTTGCATATTCAACTGTTGGTCTTACTAAAGCTGTATGTGCCTTTTCCTTGATCTCACTGTTTGCTATATTTAAGTTTCATTTAACGAATCCCACTGTCCTATTAGCTTTCTGACAGAAGTTGTTTATATGAGCACCCCACTTTAGATCAGATGTTATGGTAACTTCCACATATTTGGCTGATGATACATGTTCTAAGTTGTGGCCATGGAGGATGTTATTTTTGTGTATTGGTTCCTTCTTTTTTGGTGGTTGGCAGAACTACACATTTATCGGGATGGAACTGCATCATCCTTTTTTCCTCCCACGTGGCTAGCTTGTTGAGGTCTTCTTGTAGACTGTTGCTTTCTGATGAGACAGTGATGTATGCAAAAGTGTCATCTGCATATAGCCTCACTTGATGAAATGTTGTCCGGCATGTCATTGATGTAGAAAAGGAAGAGGCTGGATCCCAGTACTGATCCCTGCGGGACTCCGGACTCTATCTACATTTATGATGTCAGACTTCTCCCCTTCTATGACCACGCGCTGTGTTCTATCAGAAAGAAAGCTTTTTATCCAAGCATTTGTTTTTCCTTTGATTCCATAATGATAAAATTTATGGATTAAGAGACTGTGGTTTACTTTGTCGAATGCCTTCGAGAAATCCATGATGAGGCCGTCTGTTTGTTGTCCATTGTCAAAGTTCCTCGTGATGTCGTCGATGAACTTCACTAGTTGTGTCTCGCATGACAATTGTTTTCTTAACCCATGCTGCATTTTGTAGAGGATGTTATTCTTATATATTCGTATCTGCATGATTCATTATGTGGCTGGTGACTATATACTCCATAATTTTGCAGCAGATGCAGGTAAGAGATACAGATCTATAGTATTAGCTTCGAATCGTTTGCCTTCCTTAAAAAACTGGGCATACATTTGCTGTTTTCCATATCGTTGGTACTATTCCAGTTTCATATAATCTTCTATATATCATTGTTAGGATTGGTGATACTTGTAATGCCAATTTCTTTTGTACTCTAGGTGTTAAGTTGTCTGGGTTGCTGCTTTATGTTGGTTTAGTGCTAATAGTAGCTTTTTGGTTCCATTTTCTGTGATGATTATGTCTTTTGTTGTCTGTCTGTACCAATTCACTCTGCGCATTACAACGTATTTGCGTCGTTGTTCTGTTTAAGACGTCACTATAGGAAAAGTAATCTGAATTACAGCCTCAGATATTATAGGGTAGGATAGTATAGTTTGATATTAACAAACTAATTAAGTTCTTCGAGATTATTTTCAGTAACTGCAAGCAATCTTTGACGCAATATTGTTTATTATTTGATATTCTTTTGTCTTTTTAACTGGAATTAGAAGGGTAAATCGCTGTCCATGTACTGAATTTCATCATACAGTTATGAACTACCCTTGTTATTCTGTGATGAAGGGTGTTTGTAACATGATACATATATAATTGTGTTTTTATTGATTACTTTATTAATAAGAAAATCAATGTTAGTACCAACAAAGACACTATTGAAAGAACTTATATATACTACAATGCTGAATTGATAAGAACAGTGTATCTGAATTTATGGGCTCTATTAACAACATGACGCTATCTACGATATGTGCTGCAAACGTTTAATATCAAGGACTGTCTCTACCTTTTCACACCTCCGCATCAAAGGCACCGAATTTGTAATTAACGATCGGTTATTGCATGTTCACTGTTTGAATATGGTACTTTGCCTTTGGGTAAATCTATGCTATTGACAATATAATGACAGATTAGTACCCAGTGATAGATTAACTGATAAATTCATCTAAATTTTAAATTGCATTTCATATTATACACCATTTTTGGCAACCTAGGTGGGGAAAAAAGGGGAGCTGCAGATGGCTCTTGACTGATTTGTGATCACTTTACTTGATTGTGATGCATAACAATACAGGAACAAGTTGGCTATTTAATTGGTGCTATTTATGCCCATAGAGATTTCTACATCTAATTGAATGCGAAATGACAGTTATTTTGATTGCTTTACCTTTGAAACAAAGCGGCAAACAAATATGGGCTTAGTTTTTATAATATAGGCTATGTGAAGAAATATGTACAAAATAACTTTTCTTGTGCCCAACTTGAAAAAAAACTCAACAAAGATTCAAGACTTATATCAATGTACGCCAGACGCGCGTTTCGTCTACAAAAGACTCACCAGTGACGCTCGAATAAAAAAGTTAATAGGCCAAATTGATGACCTAAAATTCCGAAAAGTTTTACCAAATACATCAAAGGTACTTTATTCCTGGGGCAGAAAACTTTATATTTCGAACGATTCAAAGTTAAGTAAACAGCTAATTTATAAATAAGAGCATATCAATGATATTTCATGTCAACACAGAAGTGCTGGTTACTGGGTTTGTTAATTTATATTGGAAGTTTTTTTTCATTTTAATGTTGTCAGTGACTTATGCCCTGTCGTATGTAGACAGCATACCGTTGTTTTTAAAATATCATTTATATTTGTAAATGAAATTCCATGTGACACGTTGGAATGTGCGGCGTGGCGTCGACAGCTGATACATGAATTACTTCTCAATCAGTTCCAAACTTCTATCCAATAGCGTATGTCATGAACATGCATCAATCTTTAACATGTAAATTCACAGAATAAGGTACATTTTCGGTCATTTTTGGCCATGTAAATTCACCAAAAGCAACAAATTTATATCATTCCATTATCAATTATAACTTTTAAACTGAGCCTCTTAAAAATGTCAATTGTTGATTGTGCAATTCGACTTCAACAATACATACAAAGAATAAAACAGGAACCACAAACACCAAAATATTTCACAATTCAATAGACCACACCAACCACCACGCTCTTCTCCACCCGAAACCGGATGAAAAACATTAACAAACTACAACGTACAATACATGGTACAGACAACTTGACTTGGAACATGAAAATTTCAACACCCAAAATAAACTATGATGGATAGTAATGGGTATATGGCATATATTGGTAGATTAAACCATTCATCTAGTGTTACCGATACAACGCAATGATCAAACAGTTCAGTATTTGACTGGAAGAAGTACCTGTGAACCGTCATATTCTCTTTAGGTTATTGTTACTACACTCACGCGCAATGTTCTATTTTTTAGAATAGTTGTGAATGTAAATTTTTTGAAAGTTGGTATTAGCTAGAACATGACAATTTTTCAAATGCTGCTTTCATATTTTTTCTTGTGGTTCGCATTATATGCTGCTAGGTCATTTAAAGCATCATTAACTAATTTCGAACATGAATACTGTCTATCGTAAGGTCAATTAGGAGTTCTCGTCAATTGATATCATAAGAGGCGTATTAATAGATGCAATGAATGAGCTTGATCTGAGCCAAGCATCTATCAGCAAAAACGCAGAAAGGATTACAGGTTAAATAAAATTAGCGACTAAACAGTTCATTAGTTCAAGTAGTGCCAAATATGGAGCAGGATTTGCTTACTCTTTCAGAGCACCTGAAATAACCCCCGGCCTTTGTTGGGGTTCATGTTGTTCAGTCTTTAGTTTTCTTTGTTGTGTCTTGTGTACTGTTGTTTGTATTTTCTTTGTTTTTCGTTTTTTTTTGCCATAGCATTGACAAGTTGTTTTCGACTTGTGAGTTTGAATGCCCCTTTGGTATTTTTCGCCTCTCTTTTACCAGCTTTTTTAAGCCATCTAACAAAACCGACAACAAATTTGGTGAGAGAATCATCACAGAGATTCAAACCTGAGAAGCAAAAATAAAAGAAGTACCATTTTACGTTGAGGAGATTACAATCGACCAGTTATAGACGGGGGAATGATATAAAAGGTAACCAACTGCCACAATCAATCAACAGAGAATTCATACAGATGTCTAATACACCACAAGAGACAGCATCTAATTGCTTACACATACTTTATCTGAACTCTGTTGGATAGTTGTCTCATTGGCAATCATACCACATCTCCTTAATTCTATATACTTGTTATTTACCAACAATCTAGGACACATAGAGAGATGTAAAACACCACCACCTATAGGAAATAGTGACCATGACATTGCACTAGTTAACACACCAGAAAACGTTAACAAACCAAAAAACCAACAAAGAGAAAAATATTACCTTTGGAAGAACGCAGACTTTGATAGTATAGGGAAACATCTAGACAGTAAAGTTGATAGTTTTAACAAAACACAGTTTGATGATTTTAACACCATGTGGGCATCAGCAAGGCAGATCATACAGGAATCCATGGACAAGTATGTACATAAAGATCACATGCTAGACAGTGGGAAATACCTTGGGCTCACCATCAACAAAGATCTCATCTGGCTGTATAAAACACATCAACAGAGCATCGGAAAAACTTCCAAGACACTTAGGTTTTTACGGAGAAATTTGGGCAGGTGTACTTCTGAATCAGAAACCACAGCATACTTAACCCTAGTAAGACCAACCCTAGAATATGCTTCTACTGTATCGGATCCGCACCAAATCACAATCATAAGATTTCAAAAAAAGTACAGAGACGAGAAGCTCGCGTTATCTATAGCTGCTACCAGGACAACTCTCCAGAATGTGTAACAAAGTTACTGGACCAATTAACCTCAGTGGGAATCGTTCCAGAACAGACGATAGAAACAGAGTCTTACTGTTGTGTTATAAGATACAACAACAGTTAATTGCTAGTTCGGGTCATTGGAGGACCAGAGTTGACATCACACACAGAAGGAATTATTTCCATCTAAAAGATTTGTTTAGAAGTTTAACTATTATAGATTAACTACTTCACGAAGTAAGATTTTCTTTTACTCTAGCGAACTGCTGGTGAAAAAACTATGATTTTGCTTAAATGTAAAAAAAATATTTAAGAAACGAACGAATGATGAAAGTTCAAAACAGTTAAAATACGTTTATCTTGGTGTGGTGATTAGTACACAAATAATGCAAAGATACTACGGCAAAAGAATATTAAGAAAATTCCATTAGGCTTACATTAAAAATTGTGTTACAATTTATAAATATATCAATATTGTGAAGTCATTACACGCTTGTTACTAACAGTTGTCGAGGTGAATAGAAATTAAAGTATTCTTGATTCATTATATTACAATATACTGTGGATTCATTTATTTTCGTGCGTACCAATTTTCGTGGATTGAGGAATAGTTGTATTTTCGTGGAAATTTGCATGATTTCGAGGTTTTGAAAACGTCTGCATACAACCTTAAGAAAATGTGCACTTCATTGAACATTTAAATTCGTGGTTCACGTATACCCACGAAATCCACGAAAATTGGTACCCGACAAATAATAATAAATCCACAGTATATGATAGTTAAGCTTTAAATAGATATCACCAAACCATAATTTAAAATCATATATAATTTCTTTACATAGTCCGAAGCCAATGTGCATTTCCGTGCTCAAGACAAAATGTAACTTATGACGGAGTAAATCCTGGTATTGACGCTATATACGGAACTCAAACAGATAAAACGATTCTACAAGTGTTCGATGCTAATACTATTCTGGCAGAATTCTATTGCGTGTCAAGATCGGGACCTTTCTATCTGTTACGGTATGAACAACTACATTTATTTATTTCCTGTGATGATAAATGTAATAGCTATTCAATAATTCAATTATCTTTCATTTGCACTTCAAATAATAATACTTTAGGCAGTTTTTGATATCGTTCAATGAAAAAAAAAAACTTTATGAGTTCAACTCGTGTAAAGCGCTTTTCGTTTCTAGATTTACCTTCATAAGGAACGTGCAAAGCTAAACATTTGAAAGACAGGAACGTTTGAATACGGGGGAACGATTGGTGCTATATGCCCATAATGGAAGTACATGATATACCCAAATTAATCTGAGGTCATCGTATTATGAGGGAGTTGGAACCTTAGTTTCTTCCTTATTTCTTTATAATCGGTGAATTTTATATGATTGATCTCTTTGCACTACCTTCAACAGAAAATAGTATATAAGGAAACATTTTTTTACATAATAAAAGCCCATTATGTTTAAAAAACGTATAATACTTATTTCTGAAGTAAACTTTAATTGTACTTCAAGATGAATCGTATGAGAGACCAAATAAAGTTCTGGTGAATAGTTCATATTCAAGTGCGCAAAAAATTGCCTGGTAAAAAAAAGAAAAAAGTATATAGAACAAAACAATATAAAAGCAACACCAAATCTTAGATACAGCATTTTATAAAACAGTTTATTTTGCAGTGAAAACAATGGGACCCATGACCTATACAGAT
Source organism: Mytilus californianus (assembly GCF_021869535.1). Taxonomy (NCBI): domain Eukaryota; kingdom Metazoa; phylum Mollusca; class Bivalvia; order Mytilida; family Mytilidae; genus Mytilus; species Mytilus californianus. Next base: position 12,619,735 of record NW_026262745.1, read on the forward strand.
GTAACAAAGATGTCATTTATAAACAGGCACCAGAAATCATTGTTGTATACAAGAGTCAGTCTAGTAAGTATTGAATTTAAAAGAACAAATTTTAGTGTAATAAATAGTACAGAGATGAAATTTAAGATGATGTGTTATAAAACAATTACTAGAAATGAGAATCAAATCAGATATAAGCAGGATTAATCGAACAAAATATAGATTTCGGTTTATTCATTTCATACGAAAAACATGTACTTAATATACTAGTATGAATAAATAATTGAAAAAATATAAAGAGCATGTACAGTGGAAACAGTAAAATGAAATAGTCAGTAGACTAAAGAATCAGTGTTTTATTGATTTTTGTCTTGTGTATCAAATTATAAGCCTTGTATCTTTGAATGCTTGCACTGACTTCATATTCATTCGTTAAGATTGTCTTTTGTTTCAACGACATATACAAAAGCGCAAATGTTACACTTTAATCAGTAAGCAATTTTTTATGATTTACAATTCAGACCGTTGTAACACTTTGTAATAACAACATTAATGGTACTTAGTTTTCTGCACTAACAGCGTTTTTGCGACAATTAATGTCTCTTCAGCAAAAACAAAATATTTTAAAATCCAAAACTTAGCACAAACGTTGAAAAATTGATAACCCTCCCCCCCCCCCCCCCAAAAAAAAAAAAATAAAATAAATAAAAAAAATAAAAGTAAAGCAAAACTTGTACAAGGAGAATGATATTGGTAAGATGTTTTATGTAAACTACTACTGTATTGAATGGGATGTCTGTTGTCATATTTCATAGTTTTTGTTGGTTTTGATTTAACACTTTCAAGTGGAAACTTAAAAGTGCTGGCTAGTATATGGCTGCGTGCGAATCTTACTCTCCTTGTTTTTGAATAAGTTATCTGAATGTAATATATCCCGAGTTGTTTCTCTTATCTAGAGTTAAAGCATTGTTGTGACGTCATTCTATTGTTGTACCCGTTCTTTATTTCAGTGATTGGACTATCATTTACCTGTAAGAAACCATTATATTACCTTTAACTGTTTAATATTTTTAGAATAACCCTCCTCTTTCTTAAAAATATTGGACAGCTGGAGGTAGCATAATTGATTCTTACAGGTAAATGATAGTTCAAGGACTGAAAAAAAGTTCCATCAATTCAAACAATTTGTTACTTCATTTTGAAAAAAATTAACAACGAAAAGAACAAATGACAATTACACCAAAAACATTTTTTATTAAGATCATTTTCCAATACAATAATTTCGTCACTCATCAAGACGGTTTCTTGAAAAAAACCTTTTTAAACTGATTTTAACACTGCCAGCGTCAATACTTGTTTCACACCCATTTTTCTCATGTTTTGGGTTGTCTCCTTTAGCACCAATTTGGTTGACAATGCTCGTTGTAAGTTTTGTTTTTGATGCTTTTAGGTCTTTCTTTTTGCAAAAGATTTTTGAAATCCTCGCCCGTCTTTGGATATAAAAATCGACATATGTGCTGCTCTCATTCTTCTTAACATCATTTTCAGCTACAATGAAAATGAAAAAAAAATAACATAATGCTTCTAACGTTTAGATCATGCTGCAATACGAGGACCTCAAGTAAAATAATTTTATTATCATAATTAGGATAAATCGTTCATCTGAAGTTTTACTAAGTGTCGATTTGCAAGCCACAGATTGTTCCTTGGACAAAATAGCTAATTAAGAATTTGATTAACAACTAACCTTCATCCCGTGTACAAAGTTCACATCGAGAATTTGCTTCATGAACTAGGGGGCTACAACAGTTTTTATGCAAGTTTTTTTTTATTAAAAAATCTGATATTATTTTTATATGTTTGTTAACTTTAGTTTTTAGACAGTTTGTAAATGTGTTATATATATTTGAACATAAACCCTTTCCTGCATTGAATTGAGTGAACAAATGGAAGTTATTGGTAAAGGTATTTTTACTATATATAACGTCAAAACACGAATTACATTTGTTTCTTTCCAATGTATTTATGATCAGTTTCAAACACTTATGATCTCAAAAGTAAAATTGATTGAATACAATAAATATATAGTAAGCACACAATCAAGGATATGTAAAACTTATAATGCTTTGTTTTGAAAGAAAAAAGAAAGAAAGCGATGTTAGCACAGGGAAATCGAGGGACAAAACATGAAAAAAGGACAGCAATACGCAAATAAACTAAACAAAAAATGAGCGACACGAACCTTGCAGAAAAAAACCGGAAAGGGGGGTTTGGGGTATTCAGGTGGTCCGGTTTGGGTAAACAATAACTGTGTCTTACAAGACAACCGCTGAGTCCAGGTCAATTTCTGTGAACGAGGAAGGAAAGAGGGGGTCTTCTCCATATTTCGCCGGATATATCATGGCGATGAATTTAGATATCATAACTATATTAATTTATTTTTGCAAGTATTTGGATCATAATTCTCTTAAAATTCACTGAAATAATATAAAAGGGGGAAATTCCGATGACCAACAAAATAATTAAAATTGCTTGCACGCTTGTTATAATTATCTTTTCATGTATGCTCATTCATTATATTTAATAATGTTGTATTTGAAATAAAATCGACTGCGGTGCACTCGATATGGTTGGACCTATTTCTGCAACGTGCACCTGTCTTCAAGCTTCATGTGGTTTTAAATTTCTTTTTCTCATTCACTTAAAGAGAAATAAAGCCCAGAAGGAATAAGAAAGTAATTGGAGAGGGCTACATTTTAAGATATATATACTACTAGCCATTATTGACTGCTATAACGAAATCCTCCTCGTTGTCTGCACTGTAATCGGATATACACGAACACAAATTTGAATTTATTCCAAGGTTTGAAACAACACAATCACTATATTCGACATCGCTATCTTCTTGTCGGAAAGGATTTTGCATAAAGAATATACTTTCATCGTCTTTATCCATTTTTAGAAACCAAACTCATGTAAAGGAATTCACGGAAAATGTATAATGTAGTCCTAGCGCACACAAAACGCATGATACACATATACTAGGTCTTCATGGACATGTAGCTATACATGTATATAGATAAAAGAAGATGTGGTATAAGTGCCAATGAGGCAACTCTCCATCCAAGTCACAATTTGTAAAGGTAAACCATTATAGGTCAAAGTACGGCCCTCAACACGGAGCCTTTACCTTCAACTGTACTTTATTTTTCTATTGTTTAAAGGGGCCAACACGTAGGATAGTATTAATAAAGTTTATCCAAAACAATTTACATGCTTGATGCAAATAAATCTTAACAAAAGTTTGTATTTGTTTACTTTATTCACCTTCTTTGACAAGTTAAACACTGTTTTAAGTAAGATATAAGACTCTAACAGTTCATTCTGTATAATATTGAACAGATCTTCGGCCTGCGGCCTCAGACCTGTCCAATATTTTACAGAATGGACTGTTATCGGAATGGAATGGAACATTTCTTCTGCAGACAACATCGTATAGACGGTAATTTCATATTGGTCAATCGTCATAATTTCATAATGTAAATCCTATTCTTTATAGAACTGAAATGTTTTGCAGGAACACAGAAAATAGTGTTTGCAGATGTTTGCCGAGAGGTTGAAACTTTCAGTTGATGGGTGTTAGAAAAAAAAATTAATCAAACTTAAACCTTACAATAAAATCATTGTTTATCCATATCTAATTGTGGAATAATTGTTTTTTTCTGTATAAGTTTTTACAGGATTAAATCAGTTTGTGATTCAAACTGAATTAAAACTTTGAATGCGACTATGGCTTTGCGTTTCGTATACTTGTTGTGCATGTACTTCATTTGTTTTCTTAGAATTGAACACATACAAACACTGCATAGAAATTTGTAATATTAACGAAATCATAATTAGTCATGTATAGGAAACCAGCAAAGACAAATTGATCGAATCACATATACACCTGAATTTGCGATAAGTAGCTTCTCATATCCATCTCTGAAACATTTTAAACGCATTACACGAGTTTGATTATGTTACAAGTTGTTTTATTAAGAGTATTTTTTTTCTTGTAGTAACTGTTCCCGGTAAGTACCGTGTATTTGAGGAGCAAAACTTTAACAGTCGTGCATACACGATTTCATTGATGTATGTCATTGTGAACAGATTGTATATTGATTCTGTAGTTAGTAAAATTGAGAATGGAAATGGGGAATGTGTCAAAGAGACAACAACCCGACCATAGAGCAGACAACAGCCGAAGGCAGTTAGCCATATTTATATTGTAAAAAACTCATCAAAGATACAAGGGTTATAAGTTTGTACGCCAGACGGGCGGTCCGTCTATAAAAGACTGATCAAAGATACAAGGGTTATAAGTTTGTACGCCAGACGGGCGGTCCGTCTATAAAAAACTCATCAAAGATACAAGGGTTATAAGTTTGTACGCCAGACGGGCGGTCCGTCTATAAAAAACTCATCAAAGATACAAGGGTTATAAGTTTGTACGCCAAACACGCGTTCCGTCTATAAAAAACTCATCAAAGATACAAGGGTTATAAGTTTGTACGCCAGACGGGCGGTCCGTCTATAAAAAACTCATCAAAGATACAAGGGTTATAAGTTTGTACGCCAGACGGGCGGTCCGTCTATAAAAAACTCATCAAAGATACAAGGGTTATAAGTTTGTACGCCAAACACGCGTTCCGTCTATAAAAAACTCATCAAAGATACAAGGGTTATAAGTTTGTACGCCAGACGGGCGGTCCGTCTATAAAAAACTCATCAAAGATACAAGGGTTATAAGTTTGTACGCCAGACGGGCGGTCCGTCTATAAAAAAACTCATCAAAGATACAAGGGTTATAAGTTTGTACGCCAGACGGGCGGTCCGTCTATAAAAAACTCATCAAAGATACAAGGGTTATAAGTTTGTACGCCAGACGGGCGGTCCGTCTATAAAAAACTCATCAAAGATACAAGGGTTATAAGTTTGTACGCCAAACACGCGTTCCGTCTATAAAAGACTGATCAATAACGTTCAAATGAAAAAAGTTAAAAGGCTAAATAAAGTACGAAGTTGAAGAGCATTGAGGACCCAAATTCCGAATACAGCTAATGTATATAGATATAAGAAGATGTGGTATGAGTGCCAATGAGACAACTCTCCATCCAAGTCAAAATTTATAAAAGTAAACCATTATAGGTCACAATACGGTCTTCAACACGGAGCCTTGGCTCACACCGAACAGTAAGCTATAAAGGGCCCCAAAAAAATTACTAGTGTAAAACCATTCAAATGTAATCTATTCCTCGAGTAGAAAATCCTTTGTTTTTTCTAACAGTTCAAAGTTTATGACATTCCTACATTAAAATTGGTAGATAACTTAGAATTTGGGTTGACATAATTTTATATAATTCATTGACATTATAAATTTAGTGAATTATTTATATTGATTTTAAAACTTATTTTGCAGATATAGAATGCAACATTCCAAGCATTTGTCCAGTAACTCGACCAGGACAGTTCCAGTGTTCGGCTTGCGAGTTATCTGAAAGAAATGATGAAGGACTGGCGTCCGATTGTTAATAACATAACTAACTTGAAATAAGAAGCGACAAAGTTTGTGTAATATTGTATTTCATTTGTATAAGTCGATTTGTATAAAACTCATCAGATTTAGTCGACGATTTAGAGCCTTCAACATGAACAAAAAGACAGAAACAAGTTCAATTATACTGTTTGAGATAAATTTCAAACTTTTTAGATTAAAAAAAATGTGCCATTTTTACAGTCAAAAGTCAGTTAAAGTCAATAGCAAGTAATATTTGCAGATTTCAATATTGCACTTCAAAAACCTTTCGCCGAAACCATAAATTGGAATAAATTCTTTTTTTTTCAGAATTTTAACAATTCGCAAATGGTTCATATCTATATAATGTGAAATAACAGAAGTGGTTGATCTTAACTGTCACTGTGAAAACAAGTATCGATAGTCAAAAGTCCATTTTCCACAAATCGTGAACATGGTGAATGCATGATATTCATATGATGAAGACATAATCTTTCAATCAGTTTAATTGAGGTCTGGAGCTAGCATGTCAGTAACTGCTAGTAGTCTGTTGTTATTTATGTATTATTGTCATTTTGTTTATTTTCTTTTGTTTCCTATTCTGACATCGGACTCGGACTTCTCTTAAACTGAGTTTTACTGTGCGTACTGTTGTGCGTTTGTTTTTTCTACATTGGCTAGAGGTATAGGGGGAGGGTTGAGATCTCAAAAACATGTTTAACCCCGCCGCATTTTTGCGCCTGTCCCAAGTCGTTTTTGATATAGTTTCTTGTGTATAATTTGGAGTTTAGTATGACGTCCATTATCACTGAACTAGTATACATATTTGTTTAGGGGCCAGCTGAAGGACGCCTCCGGGTGCGGGAGTTTCTCGCTGCATTGAAGACCCATTGGTGGCCTTCGGCTGTTGTCTGCTCTATGGTCGGTTTGTTGATTCTTTGACACATTCCCCATTTCCATTCTCAATTTTATTAGGTATTATCGATGCACAGATTGATCATTTTCGATATTTTCAGTATTTTACATAACAGAGAAAACAAAATCTAATAAAGAAAAACACATGTATTCACAGTACATGTCTTTCATGTTGTTTTCTGTTTATGAGTTGTTGTCTTATCCCGAATACACGGCATCTTAGTTCTTAAAAATAACAATTAATCTGAATCAATAATGCTTTGGTAAATCTTGAAATTTTTAGTATGTACAGAAACTGTATTCAGTAAATCAACAAAGGAAGATCAATAAATGATGAAATTGCCTGATATTATCAATTGACTCGTTTATTGAGTTATTGCTCATAAATAATGTTTTTGCTAAATCAAATGATGATTTAACACCATGTTTAGTGTTTTTGTCAATTTCCTTGAAAACTATAATAGATAGACAGAAACTGTAAACAGTGAAAATGATCGTAAAGATAAGATCTCTTATGAGTGAAAAATTTGTGTTCACATGCCCCTTCTCCTTGACTGTCCCTCTAGTATCTTTCGTCCCTCTCTTTCCCATTAGATACCATTGCTACAATATGATTAAACTCAGATCTATCGGAACTTATTTGCTCGACGAAGAGCAATACGAAATCAGAGATCTATATTTTAATAAGATTTGCATTGCAATTGTCATAAAATAATGATTTTAGCTCATTGTGTTTGGCAGATAAGAGACATTGTAAACAATACAACTTATCAGCACGATAATTAGTAAATCAACAGTTTTAACCATTTTTTATTTATTCTTGAAAACTATAAAAGATAGATAGAAAACAGCAAACATGGTCAGCTAAATAGGATCTTAAATGAACAAATATATCCTATTGCTATTAATTTAGGTGAAAATAAATCAAAATGACATATCTTTGCTAGGTGACTGATTCAGACTCTTTGAAACCTCTTTTTACATGACGTAATTCCCTTGATAATGTAAATTATATGAAAAATTACATTTTAATTCCTCTTACACTTCTATTTCTTGTTGTGATTTTGGTAAATCTATATCAAAGGTTTATATCAGCAATGTATTGGAGGAGTTTAAGAAATCCGTAATGAGCAGTTATTTTAAGGGTTTTGACCCTTGTCCAAGTGTTCCACTAGTGGAGTAGTATCATCCAGAGCACCTGAGCCCTCTCCCGGATTTTGGCGGTGTTCGTGTTGCTCATTCTTAAGTTTCCTTTGTAGGGTTTTGTGAACTTGTTTATCGTTTAATAACCTTTTGTTTCATGGCTTTGTCAGTTTCTCTCGATTTATATGTTTTGAATGTCATCTTGGTATTTTCCGCCTCTTTTATTTTGATAATGAAAATGAGAAAAATGATGGCCTGATTTATTGGCAAAACAATAAACGAAAAACAGTTATAATAAACATCAACAAACGACAATCAATAAAGTTTCAAGTTCCTGGCTTGGGACAGGCACATACATAATGTTACGAGGTTGAAAATGTTTGCGGGAACCTAACCCTTCCCTTACCTGGTATAGTGGTGTAACAAGTACAAACTATAAAACTCAGAATGATTCAAAGCACCAACATAAATAACAAAAACACCAAGGACACTAAGTACATATATGAGAGTACTTGCAGTTACTGAAAGCTAGTTCAAAGCCAATAACAACTAATAAAACATCGTGTATGTAAGACCAATGCTGTGTAAAATTTAAAAAGCCTGAAATAGATCTATACAATAATTATTCATGTTACTGACGATTCACAGTTTATTGTGCTATAATTTGCTGCTCTGAATTTCATTCACACGTTTCAGACATTTGAGATCGGTTCATGTAATGAGCTCGTTGAGACCGGACAATGACCCCTATTTGTTGGATAGTGTTGTGTTGCTGTTCGCCAACTGACATGCCTTCCATGTATATATATAATAAGCTTTTGAGCAAGGATGTAGATATTTAGTAGTCTGTTATGTACACCCTTGTTTTGATTTGTATCAAAATCCTTATTAGCTTTTCAAATTATTTGAAAGTCAAGTAATAGAATAAAGACTACAGACATGATTTTCATTCGCACAATATTCATCAAACTATATCTTTCAGATTTGTAAACAATTAAAAAAAGACATTCAAATTAACTGTTCGTTCATACATAAGAAAAATATCCGACAACTTTAAAGTCAGGAATTCAACTTCTATGGTATTTATTTAATTCATTCTTCACAAGCAACTATCCTTCCGCTCAAACATCATAATAACATCCCAAATGGAAGTGCTAGTCTGCAAGTCGTTCTACTTTCTATGTCTTGATTTCGTACTCTGAAATAGAAAACATTTCGTTATACATATTTGGATTCTCAAGACAGTCCATTGCAGTGATTTCTTCATCAGGATTTGTATTGTTACTGTATATTGGTTCAGATCAAAATGAAGAAACATATAAACGGCGACTAGGTTTAGTATCATTCACAACTGTGTATTGTGTCTTAAAGTATCCATTCTTTTATTAAGGAATATTAAAGTTCAGATCTTAGAAACAAGTGACGGTGACATTTTGCTTTGTGCTTGATACACTTGTAGTTACGATAGGTCCATTATGGTACGTTTTATATTAACAAATTATATAATTGCAAAACAACTTCGCATGCAAGTACCCCAAGCAAGCATGACCTTAGACGAATTAAGCCCTTGTCGGAGTAATAATTATAAACAAAATCCAGTCAACAAGATTAATTCCGTAGAAACAAGTATAATGTGCTCTTTTGTTTAGGGGCCAGCTGAAGCCCGCCTCCGGGTGCGGGATTTTCTCGCTGTGTTGAAGACCCATTGGTTGCATTCGGCTGTTTTCTGCTCTTTGGTCGGGTTGTTGTCTCTTTGACACATTCCCCATTTCCATTCTCAATTTTACTTATTGTTATCCCATGTTTATTCATCATGGTGTATTACATTTTGATAATCCATTAGTCGTAGACCAGTAATAATCATAAAAGAAGTGCATTCAACAAGAAGCATACTGGATGTGATAATGAAAAAGAACAGCTTCGGACGCACAAAATTTAAATAGTGTTAATTAATTGTACATAATCTTATTGATGAATCACTCTGTTTGAGATCTAAGCACACACTATTTATAAAGTTATTATGCTATTTCAGTAGTAAGGGGACGACCATTTGATTTTCTTTTGTTTATAAAGCACTAATGATTTTGGTGTTGAAGAAATGCGCGCCTGGCATACAAAATTGTAAGCCTGGTATCTTTGTTCGAACGTTTATATCTTTGTTATGTCGTTTGCCACTGTAAATAGTGTTCCATAATTTAATTAGCCTAACTTGCTGAATATCTGTTTGAAAATTTAAGAATTTAAAATTAGAAAAAAATAAATAGGGAAGACAAGGGTATTAGCGTCACCAACATTTGATATGTCTACTAAATAGCACACGTCTAAGTATGACAGCATTTCAAAGATGTCATTAGAATAAAAAATCGAAGTGGATTTACAAATTGTCGTCTATCTAATGAGATTTTATCCTACGGCTACCCAAGAATAATCGCTTTGAAAATCTAAATGTATTGGTATATTAAAGAATTTCAATGTTCCATAAAAGTTAAGTGTAATAGCAATAAAAGTTACAATTAATTCAGTTGGTAATGATGATTGTAGGGTTATAAGTTCAACATGATATAAGTTATTGTCCGTAACTTCCAGTTGCTTTGTCCCACTGGGAACATGAAGAGAAAGAAAAAAAGCTGTATTCTAGTCGTGGCCTGTACTATGGGCCTTGAAAATAAAATGAATCATTGGAAATTGATACACTGTAAGAATATGACTGAAGCCAAATTATATAAGAACCTTACCATTTACATATAAGGATTTTAGAATAGAAGACGAATAATATGATATGATAAAAAATTCAGCATTGTTTGCAGGTACTTAGCTAAACCGTATTTTTTTATCTATAGGTAAGGAACCCATTTTATCATATAATATTGTAAAAATTATAATCACAGAACATTATTTGCTTGAATTAACGATTTGAGGACTGAGGAAATCATATGGAATCATGTGTATATCGTTCCTTTAGTATTTATTTACATATTTACTTATGTGGCATTGCTTTTGCTCTTACATTTTCTTTTATTATCATCATGGGATAACTAGGTCGTACCAATTTAAACAATGCACTGATTGTTTGTTTCTTAATCATATCAATACAAAAATTATTGTCAAACGAAAAGCATTTACTTACGGTTGTCGGAATGATCCTAGCATTTGACGCACAGCTGCTGGTTTGTGGAGGGCTCGTTTAAATACCGGATATTCCCCTAAATGTACTTTAGTTGGACTTTGGAAATTACAAACTTCTTTTACTAAACCTTTAGTCATTAATGGAGCAGCTTGCTCGTCAATTTCATCTATAGTCTGCTGGCATCGCATTTTCAATCTTTTCCCATGTTCTGACATTTTGGCAAGCATATTTCTATTTTCGGCCATTTCTTTGAGATTATCATCTCTTCGTTCTTTCATTTCATTGATAAGTTCATCAGCGGCAGCGTCTATTCTGTGTTTTAGTTCTTCTTGTGCTTTCTTTATTTCTGCTACCCTCTCCTTTTCTTTATACTGGTAAGTGTTTTGAAATGTATCTGAAGTTTTAATATGTTCTTGTAAAACTTCAATCTCTTTGTTAACATATTCAATAAAGTCTTTTAAAAGATTTTGTTGGATTTCAGAAGCGGCAGATAAAGACCTATACTTATGGAATTTATGAATACCATTCAAACATTTTCTACACAGAAACTGTGAACATTCCATACAATAATTTTCTATCACTTGTTGTGGATGAAGTTCGCATTGACGGCGTTTAGCTTCAGTTAAAAGCACTTCTGGAGGTTTTATTCTATGTCCTCTAGAAACGGTACTTTTTAGGTGAATAGATTGACAGTGATCACACAAATATTGATTACACTGAATACAGAAATGGTCTCCAGTTTGTCTTGAACATAGATCGCAGGTTCCGAACGTGAAATTCTTGTTCGTTTCATGTGAATTCAAAGACGTATTCTCCCGCGAAAGAAGTCTTGTTTTACTCATTTTAAATCAATAATCGATGAAAAACTAGACTATTTTGCTCCAATTTTAATTTTCTGCTTTTGACATTTCTGCTCCAACATCTTCCTGTACCCCTTAAATCCAAATTAAACGGACATAGATTACGTTGACGACAATCACCCTGGTAGCCATACGTGGATCTAACTAACTGAACATTGATATTTATCAAATGTGTCCCCTTTGTTTTAAACCATGTATTTATCTGTTTAAATAGAGCTATGTTGGTCCTTTAAACTTATAATGGATCGTGTTAAACTATAGTTATTGTGCATTATGTGGAACTTCGAAGTGTGTAAATCAAGTATATATTTGTTAAACCTCTATTGCTGTTATATAAGTATAATTTGATATAAACCTCATTGATTAAAATGACATTTCTTCAAACTTTGAAAAACGATATGTTACTATAAAAAATTATCTTTCGCCGATTGAATTGTAATTGGTATTGTGCACATTTTAATTGTTTTGCTTTATTTTCATTATTCTAAAGTCAGTTTTAACGTGAGAAAAAAACCATTTGAAAGCAAATACTATTTAAATTTTATTTAAAAGACTGCAAGTTTTTGCAGTAACGCAAACTGATATAAAAATACATTACACTCAATTATTAAGAGAATCAAATAAAAGTTAAGGAATAAAATATCGGCAACAGTGAAATTCCTGTTCCGCAATAGTCTTGGGGGTAATGTTAAAGGTCGATTTAAACATTAGTTACTACAAAGATTTCACGAATACATAAAGTTATATAAAATTATTAAAGTTAACATCTATTCTGACTTCTGACCTCTGCGTACAGTTAATGACTTCTCATTATAACACATTATCTTGGGTTGACATTTTTCCTTATATCAAATCTTTAATTCATGCATATCAGTAAAGATTAAATAAATACTGACATAGATTCGTGTAACTTTATATAATTAAAAAAGATAATTCGTTTTAAATTATAATTAGTGTGTCAACTAGCTGGATTTGAATTTGTATGAGCAAATTGAAGATCGGGCAAGAAGTATAAACGTCGTCCATGGGACGGCAACCCTCAACACATTTAGCAAACACATTAGTTTACGGAATTTATCTCATGTGCGGTGTGTATATGATATAATGTATTGCCGTCTTGGTATTCTCCTATGCTTTAGGTTGTGGAATTTGCGTTCAAGAGAAATCGGTGCGATTTAAAGCTTGACGTATTGCATAGAAACCTGTCTGTCGTTGAAGATTGTATTATATCCTGTAGATGTATTGTGGTCGCTTTTGTCGTTATATTGTGGTCTCATTGACATTTATCCCTAATCTCTTTTTATTCATATTTAGTGTGTATAATACGAATTATAAGGGATGGAGTACGTCAAAATAACTATCTGTCCATTTCCTATGGATACATGCATATCAAACCATGTAAGAAAGTCACGTATTGCTTGATCATTAATCACAAATTCTTAATTTTTGCAGGGAAATATTATAGAAATAAATAATTTTAGGATTTTATTGAGTTATGAAATGGACCAAATCACGTACAAATTCCACCTCCCCCAGTTTTTGGTGGGGTTTGTGTTGTACAATCTTTAGTTTTCTGTGTATTTATTATCGTTATTTGTAATTTCATCGTTCTATTTTTATTCATAGTGACATGGTGTTGTCTGTTTTTATTGTACCTATGACGATACAATCTGTAGACAGAAATTACTAATAAAACCACTTATTTATATATAATTACTTTATACTGTCAATTTAGAATAATTCTTGTAATGCCTCTGTTGTATAAATGACGTCCCTGAAATGTTTACATCTTTTTACTTCTTATAACTTAGTTCCACAGATGTGCATCGGACTCATACAAATCTTTACCATTATTAAAATCCTTAAAAATCAACTGGAAATGAAGATTTGTAGAAAGTGCAGCACTTTTTGATAGTCCATTACTGCATTAGTCTTGAATTCGTCTATACATAGTGTATCTTTCATTTGTTCTATGTCAACGGTAAAGCAAATAGAAAACCCAAATGACTACAAAACTCAAAGTAACACTTAATAATATTTTATTCGTCCGAATCGCTTTTCAAAAGTTGGTTACATTTTACTAGTATTTTCAGTTTCATCTATATGATCAGTCGATTCTCCCAATTTTCTTCTTTTTGCATTGGCAACCTTTTGACTTCCTCTTGTCATCAGCAAACAGAAAAATTCTATGATCTCTACAATTGACAGGATGCTGGCTCCTATAAACATTCCCATCTGTCCACCAACCGTTCCTAAAACAGTAAGTCAGAAAATATAAATATTATGTACAATAACTACAATATAATTTGTTTTCTAAGGTGTAATAGCGATTACAAATTTGGTATGTTATTGTTGTTCGTAAACATTTGATAATACTGTTGATTATAGAACATTTTTAAATTCTTTATAAATACTTCAGCTTAAACTATGCTTTTCCATTCTCAATTTTATTTGAATGTGAAATTTGGTTTCAAGTTTGACAAAGTTCTTGCACAGTTGTATGTTTTTCTGCGCTGTTCCTCACTGGTCATAGCGTTTCAGAATAAAATCTTGTCGGAAGTACAGTTGTCAGGAATTGGGGCGATTTACATTTGTATACCTTAACAAATGGTAAAGACACTTGAACATTGATTGATTGATTATTGATTGCTTAATGTCCAATGGCAAATATTTTATACATGTTCAGGACGACTTGAATATTGAAGAGCGTATGAAGTATGCTAGATATGTTTAGTTTCGTGTCCCATTGACCTCTACCCCTATCTTCAAATATTGATGGAAATAAATGATAGGTTACATCATTCATACATTATTAAAGGTCTTAGGGGAGTCCTAATATCTGTAATCTTTAATTTTTTTGTAATTTTTCTATATTTTTTATATCGTTTGCCCAGTATTGTCTATTCTTTATATTGTTTGCCCAGTATTGTTTATTCTTTATATTGTTTGCCGAGTATCGTCGATTCTTTATATTATTTGCCCAGTATTGTCTATTCTTTATATTGTTTGCCCAGTATTGTCTATTCTTTATATTGTTTGCCCAGTATTGTCTATTCTTTATATTGTTTGCCCAGTATTGTCTATTCTTTATATTGTTTGCCGAGTATCGTCGATTCTTTATATTATTTGCCCAGTATTGTCTATTCTTTATATTGTTTGCCCAGTATTGTCTATTCTTTTTATTGTTTGCCCAGTATTGTCTATTCTTTATATTGTTTGCCCAGTATTGTCTATTCTTTATATTGTTTGCCCAGTATTGTCTATTCTTTATATTGTTTGCCCAGTATTGTCGATTCTTTATATTGTTTGCCCAATATTGTCGATTCTTTATATAGTTTGCCCAGTATTGTCGATTCTTTATATTGTTTGCCCAGTATTGTCAATTCTTTATATTGTTTGCCCAGTATTGTCTATTCTTAATATTGTTTGCCCAGTATTGTCTATTCTTTATATAGTTTGCCCAGTATTGTCGATTCTTTATATTGTTTGCCCAGTATTGTCTATTCTTTATATTATTTGCCCAGTCTGGTCGATTCTTTATATCGTTTGCCCAGTATTGTCTATTCTTTATTTAGTTTGCCCAGTATTGTCTATTCTTTATATAGTTTGCCCAGTATTGTCTATTCTTTATATAGTTTGCCCAGTATTGTCTATTCTTTATATCGTTTGCCCAGTATTGTCTATTCTTTATTTGGTTTGCACAGTATTGTCTATTCTTTATATAGTTTGCTCAGTATTGTCTATTCTTTATATCGTTTGCCCAGTATTGTCAATTCTTTA
This sequence comes from Mytilus californianus, assembly GCF_021869535.1. Lineage (NCBI taxonomy): Eukaryota > Metazoa > Mollusca > Bivalvia > Mytilida > Mytilidae > Mytilus > Mytilus californianus. Next base: position 12,635,096 of record NW_026262745.1, read on the forward strand.
TATTGTTTGCCCAGTATTGTTTATTCTTCATATAGTTTGCCCAGTATTGTCAATTCTTTTTATAGTTTGCCCAGTACTGTCTATTCTGTATATAGCTTGCGCAGTATTGTCTATTCTTTATATTGTTTGCCCAGTATTGTCTATTCTTTATATTGTTTGCCCAGTATTGTCTATTCTTTATATTGTTTGCCCAGTATTTTCTATTATTTATATACGAGGACCCAATTATTCTCTATTCTTTATTGTTTCAGACCACTGCTCTATTCTGTAAACCATATTTAGACTTATTTCCAGGTGATATTTCAAACTTGATATTAATATTTACCTAAAATACTACCAACTGTCTTTTCTGGAACCTCTTCTGTTGCTTCCTCTATCATTGAATTGTAAAAGAGACGCAAATCTATGAAATTTCTACTGAAAAAAGATAAAATACAACATGATTAGTAAATGTTTTTAGATAGTGACACAATCGTCCAACTAGTTTCAAATCATTCTGATATAACTAATACATCGGAGTAGGAAAAAAAAGACGTATATGACCTTTTTGACACAACACAATACAGAGCTATAGCGTATTTTGTCAGAGCCGTTCTGACTATTAATGAACGTGACAGCAAATGTATGTACAGATCAACCTCTGCATGGAATAGGACAATGCTGGAGTAGCAATCCGCTAAAATTATAACAATCTGTGTGCCATGTTTTGGTTTTAAGGGCACTGGTTGCAGAATGATTGTGTATTTGACGTTCAACAATTTTGTTGCCGAGAACACCTGGAGTAGATTATTTCAGAAACACGTTTTATGCGCACCAATTTGGTAGCGGTTTATCATACCTAACAAACAAAACTACTAGTCAAGAAAATATATACACTCATTATCAACAATACGCATGGTACTTTTAGTGTATGATTTATGCATCAGAGTATGCACAATGCTTAAACACACATCACCTATTGATATTTACATGTAAAAACTAATCACATACCTTAAATAATCTTCACTTGGTAGAATTGATTGGTTGAATAAGTACGAAGCTATGAAGTTGGAAGTGAATGCAGCATACGACAGTGAAGTCTCGTACTTTATCGTCTCGCATTTTGGTGGACAGGAACAATTGTGTAGGAAATCTGAATCCCTTGATATGTTTTCTGAACGAAATAATAACGAATTTATAAAGACCAATATTTATATACATTGAACACGATGGGTGTCAATAGTGGAACAGGACCAATATATAACGACCCTATAAAGATCAATAATTATACATGTATACATTGAACACGATGGGTGTTAATAGTGGAACAGGAACAATAATAACGACCCTATAAAGATCAATAATTATACATGTATACATTGAACACGATGGGTGTCAATAGTGGAACAGGAACAATAATAACGACCCTATAAAGATCAATAATTATACATGTATACATTGAACACGATGGGTGTCAAAAGTGGAACAGGAACAATAATAACGACCCTATAAAGACGAATACTTGTATACATTGAACACGATGGGTGTTAATAGTGGAACAGGAACAATAATAACGACCCTATAAAGATCAATAATTATACATGTATACATTGAACACGATGGGTGTCAAAAGTGGAACAGGAACAATAATAACGACCCTATAAAGACGAATACTTGTATACATTGAACATGATGGGTGGTGTCAATAGTGGAACAGGAACTTTCAGAGCACACAGGCTTCACAATGTGTTTTGGTTGGGTTCGTGTTTTACTCAATCTTCGGTGTTTTGGACTGCTAGTATGTTAATCCTATTTTTCTTTTGTCCATGGTGTTGTATGTCTTTCTTTGATCTATATTTTGTATTGACCCTTTGTATCTGCTTTCCTTAAAAAACATGGTTCTTATAGGAATTATTGGAATTTGACATTATCTTTGGAGAGACCGACAATGATTTTACAATCAAGTGTCAAACCACCGAAGGGGCCTCGGTGGCCAATCTAAATTGACTAGGATTGTCAGTTTTCCTACCGAAATTCGGTGGTTCTCCCCGTGCATTCCGACTTCCCCTCAATAAAAAATTACCGCCACGAAATAGCGCAACAGTGCTGAAAGCGGCGTTAAACACCAATCACTCAATCAATCAATTTAACAACCGACATTGAAATTCCTTGTTTAATATATTCCTTGAGTATTTTTTTTTAATTTTTTTTTAATTCTATTCCTTGAATATTGCATTTAAAAATTGAATGCTTCTTTTTGTAATTTTATTGGGGTGTAAAAGCGTTAACCGAAGCACATGATGAAGCTATTAAACCTATGTCTTGTGACGTCGTCATGAGAAGCACGTGCTCACGGTCGTGGATGTTGAATTTTATTGAGAAATGGAATGTCACGCAAATCAAAAGTAAGGTTTCTTGTGAAACATGCATGTTATTGTAATTATTAAATTAGGAATAGTTTTAAAGCCCATACACCTATTTTCTTTTTAGGGCTTCATTATTATTAGCAATAAATATGCTTCAATGTTTTTAAATGTAAAATGTCTTGAAATGTTGCTTACTTTGGTACTCGGCATAACAATCCATCAGCTGTCGACTGTCACAAAACTCTGCTTTACCTAAAAGAAAATAATTACGAATATTGTGATACATAAAGGACTCTTTACTTTTTAAAAAAAGGGACATTTGGGTTTAAATGTCGATGTGCTGCAGCACATTTGCAGATCTAACTTTTGTTAAATTTCAGACAAAGTATTTCTACTTTGTGTTGTTAGTCCTGTATAACAATTTAGTTCATCGGATTATTTGAATTCGTCTGTCGAACAGTTGGCATACTTTTAGGCGTATATATGGTGGATCGGATGGAGTCTTATTTTTTGTATCCTTGGTTGCTTATGCTTTTTTCTCACCATTCTTTTTTTTATATTTAAAAAATCCATTATTCTCTACTTCTTTATTTTTTGTCCATTGAATTCCATATTCTGTAATACCATATATATTTATATATAAACTGTTGGATATATTTTTTAATCTGATACATTGGGATGTATAAGTACACACACAAGCGTATGTCAAGGCGTTTTTATATTTAATCGTTACACGCGTTCATTATTAAGTTTAGTTTTTTTAATAAATTTCTTTTGCGTTCAGGATAACGGGCTAAAAGTGAAAATAACTTGTATATAAATAACACACTAAATACTACCATTCTCCGTCTTGAATTTAGCGCAACGATGTAAGATATTAAATTAAGATAGCATTTTTTTTTGTTTTCTCTCCGTCAGTGGAATTTGAACCCATGCTTCTGTGGCATTGTTGCCTAGACCACTTGGCTAACTAGGCTTTTAAATAAATGTTACGTACCATTTGAAAATAAATGTCTGCAACCACATTTTTGTACGAGATAGTCGTCTAAACAATGTTTGAAACACGTCAGCTCTGAATATGTACCCACTCCTGATAATTTATCTGAAACCTCTCTGCAACTACCATATGGACTTGGAAGTGTAATCACCTAAAACAAATTAAGACAGAAGTATAATTGAAATTTTACTTAATTGATTAAAGACATTTTATAGTAATGAACGTTTTCTGAAATATAAACAAGTTAAGATTTACGTATTATAGAATTATCGTTTAAAAATTCAGTTGTAAATTTCAGTGAAAAGTATTTGAAATAGAAGTTTATGAAATTACAACACCCAATCTAATTAAAATTAAATCTCCGCTCTCGCTAAAATTTATAAAGTGAACATGTTTCTGACCTTGGTTTTCCTTATAGAACATCCCGCAGATAAGCCAGGGCCAACCAGGAATCCTCTCAACGATGGCAGTGGTTCTTCTGATGGATCATGAAGTACAACCTTCAAATAGTAAAAACAGTTGTTTTTGGATATCAAGAGAAATCACTATATTCTAAGAATTGAAAAGGGGTGTTATATATTTAGATATAATTATATATGTATCAGTTTTATATGTTTATACGGAATTGTACAAGTGATGTCCGGAAACGCCTTTTTATTTACGCTCTCTCTGATTAAATCACGTTAACGTTAGACGTGTTTTTGTTCATGAGCTAGTCCCAACCCAAAATTAACTAGAGTTAACAGACGAGGCCCATATCGTCACATGGTGGAGAGACCCTAAAAAGTTTTCAAGAACACATTAACAAAATTTATGAGAATATGTGTGCAGTTTCCAACAATTAATTATTTTCTGAAAATGTGACTCCCGTGCATTTTACATGTAGACCCCCTGCACGAGGACATCACACGTGGTTGAATTCTTTGATGTATTGTGATCGGGACAAATTTGATTAATTATTAGAGCATTATGACCAGTGACTTATACGAACAAATATTCACTTTATAACACAATTTTCTTCATATAGGCATTTATTTTTCACATCTATTCGCCATTATAAATGAGTCTTGCCCGTGTGAGTAACCAAGTGTGTAATTTAGAGCAGAGACTACACCAAGCGCCTTTTTAATGCACAATACCTGTTATTATACCTTACATATATTTCAAACAATTCTATTGGGTAAAACGTTATCACGTGACATGGAACAATTCAGTTAATTTTCATTCAATTGCAAGGAAGAACGAATAACCCTAAAAATTAACACCAGCGTTGAATAACCCTATTATTCACCGGCGAATAACCTTTTTAGTTTGTTGATTTGTACTCATGAAAATGACGTCACAGACGTAAATAAACAAAATGGCAACGTTCAAGTAACAGGAAGCCCATTGATCGAGAGAAGAGGAAATAAGGCTTTTGACGTGCATCTTGTGCCGATGATATCTCTAATAATGGTCCTTTTCAGGGCCATCAATATTTTACTAAAATAATCTACCTTTGTTGTACATACGAGAATTCTAAGACACAAATTACATGTATTTTTGAACGTCAACTTGTGTTTGTTACTGACTCAAGTAAGGGTAAGTGCTTTTACAATAAATTTAGAATCTAAAATTCAGGAACTTTCCTCACGACATCTTACAATATACATTTGGCTAGGTACTTGTGACTTGACAGATAAATCTGGAAAATTTATTCAGTTACGACCGGATAATAATGATCGAGTAAATAAAATTGAGAATGGAAATGGGGAATATGTCAAAGAGACAACGACCCGACCAAAGAGCAGACAACAGCAGAAGGCCACCAATGGGTCTTCAATGCAGCGAGAAAATCCCGCACCCAAATGGTCCTCAGCTTGCCCCTAAATAAAATTGTGTACTAGTTCAGTGAAAATGGACGTCACACTAAACTCCAAAACATATAAATGAACTTAAATTAAAAAACATACAAGACTAACAAAGGCCAGAGGCTCCTAACTTGGGACAGGCGCAAAAATGCGGCGGGGTTAAACATGTTTTGTTAGATCTCAATCCTCAATCTCAAAACACATATGTCAGGGGCGGATCCAGGATTTTGGAAAGGGGGGGCGTAGTATTAAAGTTGGCCGAGCAGAGCGAGGCGAAAATTTTTTTGGACCTTTTTTTGGCTAAAAAACATAAAATAAGTGTAAAATGCATTTTATAGATAAAGTGTAGGGTTGGTGCCGTATTCTCTCCATCAAATGTCTATTATGAAATGATTAGATGGATCCAAAGCTATGTACTAATTAATATATTTGATGTGGGAATTGTTAGTAAAAAATGGACATGGAAAATTCTCGTTTGTTGTATGGTTAGTTAGCATAACCTCACAGATTTCTTGTTGTAAACAAGATATACGGCTATTCAATGAAATTCACAATACGACCGACACGAAGAAAGACAAACAAGCAATTATCATCCAAATGTTTGGTTGAAATGTTTCACCCAACAAGGGAAGTGAGGGGTTCCAAATCAACCAAAGGCTACGAATGAGTCGGAAATGACAATGAAGTTGTGAATGACGGTCGACACATGGAGACATATAGACCACACACAGCAGGCTGGTTGCAGTCGGGCCTTGAAAAAAGTATTCAGTATATCAGTTCGGCGAAACAAACATTCCGGTCAGATATGGGATTCACATGCAACCCCCCCCCCCCCCCCCCCTCCCCTCTCAAAAAAAAAAATTACGCCCGTTTTTTATTCATCATGTTCATTTAATGCTAAATAATTCTGTTGAAAATATTTTTTCTAATAGCAAAAAAGTGGACAAGATTATTGTTTTCAATCCAGATACGGCCAGAATTTTTGTTTAAGGCAAAAATCAGGGTCAGAATTTTTTCTCTCAAATATCTCAGACTGCCCCCTCAGATCAAATGGTCCATACCTTAGACTTTAAATCTATATCTAGAGCTTACTGACTGGGGATCACTATTCAGCAATGTTATTAATGGGCTGGGGCGTGTGGGGTTAAACATGTTTTCGTAGGTAAATAATATTGCTGTGGAACTTTTTTTTTCATGAGAGTGTAATAGAGTATTACTTTCTGTTGGGTGGAATTGTGAAATATTTTGTCGCTTTGAAGGCGTCATGCTTGTCATCCTCAGCCTAAGCAATGTGTTACTGTAATTTGAATTTCAAAATGACTGAGTGACGATTTTTTCGACGAACTGGTCAACTCCACCGTAGAGAATCACATGACTTTGACATAATCAATAATATATTACAGTAAATACGAGCGAAAAATATCTTTATAAGTCAAGAATTGTCGCATAAAAATTAAATACACGGGAAATGACAAAGTTCACGAAGTCTATTCTGATTAATCATTTTACAAAAAAAAAAAAGTGCAAGCAAAAAGGGGGGGGGGGGGGGTACGCCCTCTACGCCCCCCTCTGGATCCGCCACTGTATGTGATACATACAAACAAATTTACAAGTTCCTTTTATAGATTACCTGACAATTAAACTTGTTTTTCTCGAGCTTCCATACTATTTAATTTATTTGTGGAATTTATTTCAACAACACCCTGAACCAGAGCAGTTTCGTGCGCAGGATAGACTATTAGAATGTCAGACTGCCGAGATCAATAGATTTAGTAGGGAAACAAATATTTTGCTTCGTGTTCATTCACCAGATTTTGGTTTGGAAAGTAAGAAAACACCATGGCCGTCCGCCTGTATATTCAAATAACTATATTAATATGGTCTTTATATAGATGGTATTCACCCACATCCATATTTGGCCCGTTTGTGGTTGATTCGAATTTTACTTAGGATAGTTGAAGATTGCCAAAATGAAGATTTATTATAGTATGCATCATTGCCTGTATTTATTTTCATGTATGTAGAATGTGAGATTTATCTCATTAATTTTCTGCTCGTCTACTTAGTTACAGCGGAGTGTATAGTATATGAGATTGTTCTCATTACTGATTTTTTTCCGTGTTGTATATTCAACATTGTATTTTATTGAGTAAATGTCGGAATCCCACAACGAGTTTGTATTTACAGACGACTTTCTATTGTACAACCAAATTACAGACGACATAGAACCCGATATTGGCTATTTATTGCAACCACCGGCTTCTCCACTACAGTTAAACACTTCGTTTAGTTTGCCAATATAGAGACACCAGCTACCCCTGCCTGGACACCATTTGATAAATTTCAAACCTCAGATTTTACCACTTCTAGTACGCCAAATACCGTAGTTTCTTCAACACTTGACGTCGAAGTTCAACCTCCCATATCAAATTCCAAACATAATTCTTTTCACTAAATGTAAAAGTTAGCAAATTGTCAAAAATTTGGGGGATATCCAAATGAAAAAGCATTTCAGTTTTTGAGTGAGTTCGAGTCTTATGCCGTGTTGCACCATATATTATCGGAAGAGGATGCTAGAAAAATTTCCGCTTTCCATTTGCACCTTTGTGGCCCAGCTCTAACTTAGTTCAATACTCTTCCAGTCGACAATTAACAATTATGGCAAACTTTTGAACAGGTTTACAAGAAGCAATATATTGATGTTGATTTTCGAAGTCCAACTATACTTTTTGAAGGTGAAATATTTGAAACATTAAAACTTTCTAAAGGGCAATCAATTGACGATTTTTACGCTCAACTACTTGAAAAAGCAACAGTTTTGCACAAAAGTGATCACGAAATACTGATTTAATTTATAAAGGGGTTGCCTGACCAACTCGCCTTTTTTGTTCGGGCAGGTCACCATAATGATAGCGCAAATTGCCTAGAAGCTGCCAAAATGGGCGAAGCTTACGGCTATCGAAAATATGATGCACCTTCTTGTAGCTTCTGTTACTAAATCTGCCAATAACACACCCGCTGCGATGAAAGATTTAAACAATTTCAAAACTGATGTGGTTAGTGAATTACAAGGACAAATAAACAGTCTAACCCAAGCCGTGTCAAAACTTGCCACAGATTTTTCTCAACAACTAGACTGTTCTCGTGATGTAAAAGGAAATAATCGTTTTTCTCGTTCACGAAATCGAGATCGTCAGGTATCTCAACCTGTCCGTGGATTGTGCCGTAAATGTCAAGCGCCTGGACACTTTGCACGTGCCTGCAATTGGAATGAAAAGGGCAATATAGATTTCTCTTTTATTTGGCATATTTGTGGACAAACGGGCCATAAGAGTCCACAGTGTGTAAACTATTCGGGAAACCGGAGGAACCCGGGATTCACAGGGCAGGACCCCCGGGGCGGCAACTAGATAAAATTTCTGTACACCAGTCTGCCCATGTTAACATTTCTGATAAAACTGTAAATTATTCAGAATCAACTGAATGTACAAGTGACGACGATTCAACATTTGTTTGTAAATTTTTGTATATGCCTGTGCACATTGCAAATCTGGAAATTTCAGCTTTAATTGATACAGGTAGCTCAATAAATGTCATGTCTTCGCAACTTTTTAATTCAAATATTCGATTCCATGAAGTCCGAGTTTAGTGCTACGAGTGTCAAAATTACTTAAGCGAATAACCAAACAGTTCAAATATATGGAACTGCTAAGGTTAAGATTTCTGTGCCTCAGGGAAAGCATTGGATTCCTGTATATATTTTAGTCCAAACATCGCATCCTTTAATTTTAGGAATGCATTATTTATATTCCAAGAATATCGTTCTTGACTTTAGTGATTGTTGCATAAAATCTAAACAGTTCAAGGTTTTAACTCAAAGTCCCGCTTCTTTACCTCCGAATTAAGAAGTCCTTATTTGGGGACATGTTAATGGAAAAGTTCAATACGGAATGCAAGGTATATGTAGTTCTAAGATATCTAAAGACCGAGGAGTCATAGTATCAAAAGCTGTAGTGACAGTGAATCGGGAGAAACAAGTCACAATTAAAGTATTGAATTTTACCAATGAAACTGTACATTTGAATAAAGGACAGATTTTAGCGGAGCTTGACCCATTCTCTAAGGATCATGTATGTATGCCTTTGAGTGAAAATAATGACACTCATTTTGTTCAAAATATTCATTTGTCGACAGAACCGGTGAATAAAGATACTGAGATCGACTCTAAATTTATTTCTAATTCTAATATTCCCGAATACTTGACTGAAGTACAGAAATCGACTTTGATTGAATTTTGACATTCGCATAAAGGATTATTTGTAACCGAGGAAAACCCTGACTAAGGCTTTACTAATGTCGTCCAACACCAAATATGTTTGAAGCCCGACCTAAAACCGAAACACCAACGTTCATATCGTTTAACTCCTGAAAAGAAGGATATTCTAAGACAATATTTAGATGAACTTTTGTGACAAGGAGTAATTGCACCGGTAGACGAAACAGAAGATGTCCCTATTACAAGTCCGGTTGCACTTGTGTCGAAAAGAACGTATCAAAAAGGCAAAGCAAACGCTTCATCGAGAGATACTAGTTTGTCAAAGTTTCGTTTCTGCTGTGACTTTAGGTATTTAAATCCATGACTCAGCACTTTTCTTATTCAATTCCTGATCTACAAGATCTTACTGAATCGTTTTCAAATAAAACACCGAATTTTCTGACTTCAATAGACTTATCATCTGGATTTTTTCAGTTACCGATGTCAAAAGAAAGTCAACGTTACACAGCCTTCAATACATGTTTTGGTACTTTCAAATTCTTAAGATTACCGATGGGACTGAGCTCATCTCCAGCATCTTTTCAACTCTTGATGGACAAAGTGTTCAAAGGATTGACTTTTAAATCATGTTTGTGCTATCTTGATGATATCCTTTTTGCATTCGAAACATTCGATCAGCATATTGAAGATATACAGAACGTTTTTCCAAGACTTTCAAATGCAGGTTTAAAGCTAGGACCCAAAAAGTGTGAAAGAGTTACGTCGCCTTGTTGGACTATTTAATTGGTTTCGAAAATACATTAAACATTTCAGTGCTGAGATGAAACCACTGACTAGACTTTTAAAGAAATGTGAACGTTTTAGCTGGACCGATGAACAACAACGTGCATTTCAGAATGTTAAATCACTCCTGCTGAATTCTCCTATTTTGGCCTTTCCAAACTTCAATTTACCATTTAGACTTGCTGTAGACTCTTGTTGTAAGGGGATTGGTTACGTGCTATATCAGAAAATTAATGAAACTGATGAAATTCGTGTTATACGATTCGGATCTAAGGCACTTAGTAAATGGCAGAAATCATATGGCCCTACAAAACTAGAATTACTTGGCATGGTTACAGCCGTTCTAGATGTTCATCATACCTACGAACAAAGCCGTTTGTAATAGAATGCGATCACCAAGCGCTGAAACCGCTATTTAGCAACCAACTGAAAGGCGCCATTAATGAGCGATGGATTGCTATTTTGCAGCAGTATAACTTTGAAATTCAATACAAGCCTGCACGGGAAATGCAAGTTCCGGATGCCTTGTCACGATGCACGCAAGAGACTAGTAACGCTTTTGAAAGTCAAGACGAGAAAGATCCGTACTTCCCATATGAACCAGAAAATACAGGACATATTATTGTTCCAGGAGGTATACAATTGACCACATTATTACGTGATTCCGATACTAGCGACAGAAAAAAATTACAACTGAACAATATCTGTCTACCTGCGCCAATTCCGATGTACACCGTCGTTAATAGTGTTCCACGCAAAAATGTAATGTTACAGGCACAAAATGAATATGGTGCCGACACTGAAGACATTGATCAACAGTATATACATGTATCAAAGAAACGTAAACCGCGAAAAACGATACAACTTTACCCTCGAAAGAAAAATAGCGCAGTGAAAGAATCAGAACCTTTGGATAAACTGACCGATTTTGATTCAAAACATACTCAAATGTCTATTTCTGATCAGTTGAACCAGTTTGACAAAATTTATCAACAAATCACTCAGTCGACTAATTTACAAAAATCGGACCAAATATTTGATCAAACTTAAGTACTGATAGTGCTACTTCTCAATGTGATGCAACCTATTTAAATCAAAGCACTGAAAGTTCTCAAAATGAAGAGCCAGACAAAATATTTAATCAAAGCACTGCAAGTGATAATATACAGGATTCGAACAAAATATTTGAACAAAGTACAGAAGTTAATGAAACACAGGTTACTTATTCTAGCGAAAATGAAACCCCGAACAATTCTACCAAAAACCGAATCTCTGTTTCTGGTGTTGATAGTGATTCAAATGTAAGTATTTTGACATCAATTGACATTTTTCGGGAAAAGGGATTTAGTGTCGATTTGATATATAAATTGCAGCGCAATGACGCAAACTGCAGACCGTTGATTCAATATCTTGAAAGAAACAAACTACCAAAACTGCAGAGAGAAGCGCGCAGACTTCTTTCATTAATACCAAATTTTCACTTGATCAATGGCATATTATTTCATACACGAAATAGGAAATCAGTCCGTTCGGAAAACAATGAATAATCTTCAGCTAGTTACTAGTATTCCAGAAATTTCACTAAAAACAATAATTAAATTACATCATAATTCAACGTTAGGCGGACATTGCGGTATACAAAATACTCTTGATTTAATCCAAGAACAGTACTATATTCCGAATTTGAGTGAAAAAGTAACTGATTATATTCGTTCATGTCATGAATGTCAAAGCAGGAAAAATACCACACTAAAAACTAAAGCTGCAATTACGCCATTTCCTACGCCGTGTGCACTATTTGAAGTTTGGGGAATGGACCTTCAATATGGACCCGTCCCTGTCTCTCGTAGTGGCAATTCTTATATTTTTACTGCAATTGATTTATTTAGTAAGTACATGTTTGCAGAGCCGATACCTAACACTGATCCGTTAACAGTCGGACATGCTCTTTTTAAGTTAGTCACGCAATTTGGAATTTGTCGCACTATCATTAGTGATCAAGGATCGGAATTTAATGGCAAATGTTCCGAGAAGTTTGTGGCTTATTTGATATTATCCAGGAATATACTCCAAGCTTCGCTCATCACTGTTTGGGAGCTTGTGAGAGACCTCACAGAACTTTGTCTGAAAGACTAACACCGTTTCTTTTAAAAGGAAAACCATGGGAGGACGTATTACCGGGAATAGTATTTTCGATGAACAATACTCCTAACCAAAGTGTTGGATTTTCGCCTTTTGAAATAGCCAGTGTATGGAAAAAGACCGCAATTTCCGTTGTCATTGCATATTAAGGACACCGACTTTTCGTCTGTACCTAAAGATTGTCATACGTATCTCAAACAGCAATGTGAAAAGATAAACATTATACGTACTGAAGTCGAGAAAAATTCTTTAAATTCGAAAGTTAAAATGATTGACCGAACTAATAAGGACAAAATACCAAATATTTCATTTCTTGAAAACGATTATGTTTATTTGTTGAAAGAGCCAACCGGATCAGGACAAAAAATTAAGAATAAATTTGCCGGTCCATATGTGATCTCAACAGTAAATAGTCCTCATATGTATTCTTTGAAGGACCCAAACACGAACAAAATAATATCACAGCCAGTGTATATCAATAGACTGAAATCTGCTTATGTAAGAAAACCAAATCCGTCAAAATATTTTGTTCTTACGAAACTCGACGACGTTGAAGTGCAAGATCATATATCTTTTGACGAGAATAGTACGCATGTGAAGGACAACTCAAACACCAATTATGACAATTTACCGGATAATATTTCCGACTCTGATAATACACGCAAATCAGACAATTTTTTATTTGTTGAAAATAGTAAAGCCATGTCTCGCCCAAAGCGCACTAAGAAATTACCAGCTAGGTTCAAAGATCAAGATTGTATTAATTTTAGTGAAGTTGACGTGTCTAGCGAATCAACGTCTCCAAGTCAATTAAAAGTTAAAAGATTTCTAGCACAGAAAATTTTAAACGGAAATAGATCGTATCTTGCTCATATAGTTGGTGAACCAGCCCAACACGCTATGTGGCTTCACGAAAATCAGCTTGGACCGAAAGCAAAGGCCAAATTGAAATCTTGACCTCCGCCACAAATTTAAACATTTTATTTTCTTTATTCAGTGGATTGTTTTATGTCAACATATAATCATGGTAATAATGTCAAAACATCTAATTAGCGTCCACGATTTATATACTCGTTAGATTTATCTCATGAGTACATACGCAATACGACTGTATGTATATATTGACAAGTCACTATTTGTCAGTGAGAGTTTTCTCATGACTACTTAATAAAGTAGCTATGTATAACGTAAAATTTCTCTTGATTTGGAATATCGACTCATAAATAAGGAATTCATCAGGATCTGTACGATTTTATTTCATGATATTGTTAGTGCCGTCTGTATCTTAATATTCTTTGGTAGACTTATTTGTGAGATTTATCTCATAGTAAGATTTCCGGCAAACTGCAACTTCTGCTAAAGATGTTCGTAAATGAAGACCACAGAAGAAAAAGAAAAAGACATGTACGGACATTAATTGTGTGTTGCTTTAGTATATTTTGTATAATTGTGCATTGATGTTTTTATTAAATCATTCCGGCATCACATACATTTTGATTACTTAAATATGATTATTGAATTTCGTATTTTGTACGTATTGATTATTGATAACATGAATAATTTTGTTTGGTTATAAACATGTTTTTTTTTGGTAATGAAACTTTTATTAGAGTTTAAAGGCAGTTAGCCTAAATTGTTTTTGAAAGGCAAATTTATTGAATATATAATAGGTAGTAAGATAATTTACGTGGTTATATAAACCTTTTGTTTCTTATCCATTTTGAATTAAGGATTTATGTATATCGTATTTGAATGTAATTTGTTATAACAATGTACGGTCGAAAGTTGCAAGGATTAGTTAAAACTTTATAGAGAAAACTACACTTTATTTTGAGAACTGAACATTGTTTTTCTATAGTGTTGATTGTTGATGAAATAAGTTTAATACCCCGAAACATGGAAATCGGAATAATAAAATTTAAGGCATAGATACCCAAAATGAGATTGTATGAATATCTGTCAGTGACTATTATATGTTAAACACAAATAACCTAAGTAGTATTGCTGTGAGTGGTTAATGAGAAATTCTGAGTGCGTGAGAGTATTATGAGCTGGTCTTGTATTGTATATGTGTATGTGTGTAAGACTGTTTGACTGTGTGTATATTTCACCACTTTCAGCGTTTAGCTACAAAATAAGAGTAAGGTCTCTGGTGATTTCATAGTATTTTATATTATATTAACTGTCACGTTTATGACAAGCAAGATATTTTCAATACATGTTGTACTCCGCAATGTGTTACAAGATGCTTATTCCACAAAGTTATCCATACCAGTTACTTTTCGTTTAGATATATTGAAATATAGAGAATCTTGAATATTGTGAAAGTTAAAAAGGTATAATAATATTGATCATGACATTGTATTTTTATTTGAATGTGCTCTGAATTCCACATATGCAAACATTCATTGGGAATTTTCTTTCTGCCGGGGGATGTTATATATTTAGATATATATATGTATAATTATATATGTGTCATTCAGTTGTATATGTTTATACAGAATTGTACAAGTGATGTCCGGAAACGCCTTTTTATTTACGCTCTCTCTGTTATTAAATGTCGTTAACGTAAGACGTGTTTTTGTTCATGAGCTAGTCCCAACCCAATACTAGAGTTAAAAGACGAGGCCCATATCGTCACAGAGGCATTTTGGTTAAGATTTGAAAAATTACCTTAGAATTCAAAATATCAAATTATAAGGGGCCTCGGTGGCCGAGTGGTCTAAGTAGTCAAACTACTGTATCACTTGCTTGTCAACACTGAGGTTGTGAGTTCGAATCCGGCACGTGGCAGGTGCGTTCGACTCCAATCTTCATTGACTATAGGATTGTCAATTTTCCTACCGAAGCTCGGTGGTTCTCTCCGGGCATACCTGTTTCCTCCACCAATAAAAACTGACCGCCAAGAAATAGCACAATAGTGCTGAAAGTGACGTTAAACACCAATCAATCAATCATAAATTAATCAAATTATAAATGGTACGGATTTTGTTATTCTGACATCCACCTTCTTTCACAAGGTGATACAAGTTGGTCTTTAATAATTAACTAGCTTAATGATTTACTTCAAAATTAATACTTTATCCTAATATTAAGCTCTGTCCTCTTTGGCAGAAAGCAGCATATGTGGCTAACAAATAGGGTTAGATTTTATTTATATATTTTTTTGCTTTATTATATCGATTGCATATTTCTATACTTGTTTGTTAGTGTTTAGCAAAAAAAGATCTTTATATCTGGAAACTGAAAATACTCCAATAATGAATTTGCCAATGGTATATTGTTTTGGTTTTTTTTTAAGTTTCAGCTTTTATTAGATTTAAAACTCACATTTTCTTATAACTAGCGGATAAAATATTTTGAAAAACTTCATTTATCAGTAAAATATAATTTGAGTCACCTTGAAACTATTTTAGATTGTCAGTTAATGAAATTGGTATTAATTTTTGCCCTGAACGATATTAACTTTCACAATATATGCACAGCTAAAGTGATCTGAAATTTCCAAAAGTTCCGAGAAAGCTATCACGAAAACAAATAGGACACATCAAAAATTGATAGCCTGGACCTTTGTAGAACAATTGTTAGTATTTATAATTGCATCTGGACCATATACCGCAATCATTAACCAGATATAAGATTTATATGCGGAAAGGTTTCAGTTTTCTGACGTATGGTACGGGTTTTAGTGTTTTATGAATGAAATGGGATGTTAAGTGTACGTAAATGAAACAGCATACCAACGACATAGAAAAAAACCTAAAGGTCAACATACAAGAACAGACGATATGTCAAGCAATAAATCGTCCTAAGTCTTAAAAAAGCTGTATATACTATACATTCATCAGAAAGATCTGCCATCTAAACCATTTTTTTATAAAAAAAAAAAACTTTAAGAAATGACAATCTGCATTGTGCTAACTAACTTCAAGTCCAGAAGAAAATGTTTAGATCTATTAATTTCTGTCTTCAAATTTTATTTGTTCATATAAATTGCAATGTATCTCAGACAGATCAACAGGAAATGCATCGTCTTATAAAAAAATATTGCTATTGATTTTTCTATCAGATGCATTTTTTTTTCTTAAAAATTCTGACATTCTAAGAAAATATAACACAGACTGTACAATTGTTTGAAAAACCGAAATCATCCAATATCAAAGAGTGACTTCATCACTGATTAATTAGAATAATGAACGATCCTTATGTTATCTTTCGTGTATTAATGAAACATGATAACTTACAGTAATATTTTCAATTATTTTAGCACACATTTGAAAAAATTAGTCGGACTTTCTGGTGTCTAAAAAAATCCATCTTAATTTTAACAACTTTCATCATAAAACAAAAATTGCTATGGAATTAAGGGAGTTTGCAATAACTTAACATGATAATGTGAATGTTGAATTACTAAAACAGTCAGCACTCATATCCATGTTGCTGTCCAAGCAGTTAAACTTAACTTTCTTAACCTTGTAACTGTCAAAGCTGCTAATAAGATGAACATCATTGTAACATTATTAGGGTAAAACAAACGAACACATTTCGCTATCTAACAGAACTGACATCAAAAGCGATTAACTATAACTGCGTTTCAGCTGAGGAATATGGTATACACACTACATGTATATATAATACACGGATGTTAATTTATTGAGTTGAGAGACAAACACATCGTATCGGTCAACCAATTTGTGAAGGAGACCCTACAACTTATGTAGCGTCGAATTCGGTCGATTTAATCATGGGTTAATGCATTAACTGTAAATTCAGCAATTAATTTGGAAACGAGGAACTATTATATAATATATAAAGCGATAAAAATAAAATACATATAAAAAAATCTTTTTTTGAATGCTGGGAAGAATAGATAAATAGATTTATTAACTTTATGATTGAATAAAGTGAGTAAATACAATAAATAGTATACCTTTACACCAGCTTGTATAGTTGAAGAAAAGAAATATAAGTCTTGTTGAATATTAACAAAGAATCTCAAACCGGACGTTTCCCCAACAGACTCTGCAACCGTCTTTGCATCTTTATTGAATGTATAACACACACCAAGTTCTGTCATTATTGGAGTAAAGATATCTTTACAGTCAATAAGCTCTTGTTTGAAATGACAATATCTTATCATGTCTTCAATTTGATGAGAATGATTTCGTGCACAGCTATACAATACATCCCCTGGGATCGGGTTTTGTGTCGACCTTATCCCAAAATGTTCTAAAATAATTGACAATTCACTGAGAGCGTAGAATGTCTTTGAAGCTTCCAACTTATCCTCTTCTGTAAAACAATCTAACACTGAACTTTTTACTTGGTTTAAGTTACACACAGTTACTGCGGGGAAGTCAATGGTTTCTTGAATAGATGTGGTAAAACTTGTAATGGAAGGATTGTGTGAAAGGTGGATAAATTCTAATATTACAAATATAAAAAGTCCAGAGGCTGCCGCCAAGACCAAAATAATCCATATGAGCCTGAAAAAAGAGTTAAGATGACTTGTATCAGTTATTTTAACAAAAATAGTTGCTCTCAAAAATGATTATACTATGCACACGTAAGATGGTAGAGCCTATTTTTTTCAATGTCATTTTCAAAATTTTGTTTCTGTTAGCAAATTTAAACATTCGGCTTTATCATCCAAAACAATTTTGTCTCTTTCCAGTCAACTTGTTAGCTCAATTAGAAATTATGTTTATTGAATATTTTAGCAAAAAGAAAATGACATGATTTTTTTATAACTGTTATGGTCCGGGGACACAGTTGTCTACAAATAGAGTCCCTAATGTGGACAGTGTATAACTTGCAAATTTTTTTTCATAAACCTTCCAAATTTATTTCTTCATATTTTATGCAAAAAAATAGTAAGTAGGGAGATGAAATTACATGTAAAAAAATTTGGGGCATGAATTTTTAGGTAAAGTAGTGATTTTGTCCATATTTAGAGTTAGAGCCGATAGACTTTTCTATGATTTTGATATGATTTGTCCCAAAAGTAGTACACTACACTGTAACAATCTTTTTAGGATAGAGCAGGTGCGGTTTTTTGAATTTGCGTTTTTTGTCTAAAAGAAATGCACTACGAAATAACTGTGTTCTTGGGCCTTATGAAGTAACGAAAAAAAAAATGATTGAAATGCTCGTCATTTAAAAAAACAACAGCAACAAAACACGTAAATAGCATATACAAAAGAAATGAAAATATGTATTTGCAACTTTCAAACGATTATTTTTCCCTTGAATTTATCTTTTAACGCTATGAATACAAAAAGCATACTTGCGTCTAGAGTATAATTCTGGTCCTCCAAATCTTGACAGTCCATGGATTGAAGAAGTATTCTTGAATTCCTCTACAATGTTAGTATTAAAGACCATTTCTGATGTATACTTTATCATGCTTGTTCATCATGTTAATAGCAGTAATTGTTCCAGGCAAATAATACCTGTAATCAGTCTCGCATCTGAAATGCTTGAAGAATTCTGATATTCGAAGCAGGACCCAGAAGGTAAAATAGCAATCAGCAATAACTATTTATCAGCAAGTTGCCGGTTAATGACTTTCATTTAGTCGATTTTACAAATTAATTATTTAATCAATTTAAGTTAAGAGCCCGTAGTTCCTGGTTTTGAAATAAATTACTTACAGATAATATAATTGTTATATTCAAAATAAATAGACTATTCTGGTTTACAAAACAAAACATTGCAGACAATAATTGCGAAACATGTGCTTTTCTTATTTTTAATTCCCATTTTTTTTTATCATTAAAGGGTTACGTATAGATATTTAGAAAAATGAACAGTGACCTGTAATTGCTTTTATCTTCGCCATTTGAACTGGTGGATAAATGTCTCATAGTCAATCATACCACATCTCCTTATCTTAATTTTTTTTTATTAGTAAAACATTTATTCTTCCCAAAACCTAAATTATAAATAAGTTTTAGCTGTGTATATCCTATATACACTGTGTCCAAATCAACCCGGTAAAAAGTTTCGATTCTGATCCGTTGTAAACAACGTTTAAAAAACCCGGGTCCTTCCTTTTTGACATTTTGATATATAAATATGGTGAGAAAACCCTTGCATTTAGCTAGAAGAAAACATACTCACAGAGCATTTCATAAAAAAATACTAAGGGTTTGAAAAAGGTGTGATTGGAAATCCATGTACACAACAAATGATTTAGAAACAAGCTTCTACGTATCCACCATTCTAGACGCAAAGGTTAGAAAAAACAATATATTAAATAACTAACAACACAAAAACTCAAGTATAAAACCGTCAAAACCGACTAACGTCAACTTTATCCGAGGGAGTTCCAACCATATATACAGCAAAACTGTATAATCAATGAACTGGCAATTTAAAGACAATCTAATATTCCGATCATGCTGAAACGTAATCCACCAGGTTACAGTTAAGTCTTGTGGTTGGATTTCCGTGTCAAGAACACGTGTTTCTTGCATAAACGTCATTGATATTCCTTGGCTTTGATTGTTCCTGACGAAGATAAATTCAGAAAAGTGCTTTGGACGCCTGAAATTTATAAAGTGTTATTTTCATGTTTTTGGGACCAAAAGTTTCTATTATAGCAGTATTACTCCATAATTAGTAAAATTTTCAGGTAATATCTATCGCTTCTCAAGTTCATATTGAATTTTGGGAGTTCTCGGGAATCGTGGTACCGAAAGTTTTGAACACAATAACACATAATGGAAAGCATAAAAAGAACAGCCAAAACTGTCCAATATAAAAATAAGGAGATATTATGGTATGATTGCCAATGAGACAACTATCCACCAAAGTTCAAATGACGTGGATATAAGCAATTATAAGCAACAGTACGGCCTTCAGCAATTAGAAAACCCCATACCGTATAATCGGCTATAAAAGGGCCCGATATGAAAAATATGAAACTATTCAATGGGGAAAACTAACAGCCTCATCTATAACAAAACAATTTACGAAAAACAGACACGACAGACATGAACCAACGACAACCTTTGAACAACATGCTCCTGACTTGGGACAGGCACATAAAGAATATGGCTGGGTTAAACATGTTTTTGGCGCTCAACCCTCCCCTAACCTGGGACAGTGGTGTTACAGCACAGCATAAGAACAAACTTTAATACTAAATTTTATCATCGGTACAAGGACATCATTCGTAAATAGACATCTTATACGTTCAGGTACTTCACATCCAATCTTTTATTGTAATATTCTATACAAAGCACAACAATGTCGGCATTTACCTCAAAAGCTAACCAAACCTTTAAACAGACTTATTCAGAAGGGATATAGTTGCGATACTGTTGTCACGTCACTGAAGATGGCATATTTTGGTATTAATATTGATTCACTCATAGGGTCTTTGCATCGGAAATAAAAACATTTATTCTAAAACCAGTTGTTAGCATGATACGGTAATTTTCTTCTCATATACTTTATGATGGTATGAACTAACGGGAGGGATTGTGCTTGATTGTCATAAGATAAAGACATAATCTTTCAATCAGTTTAATTGAGGTCTGGAGCAGGAATGTCAGTAACTGCTAGTAGTCCTTTGTGAATTTATGTATCATTGTCATTTTGCTTAGTTTCTTTTATTACCTATTCTGATATCGGACTCGGACTTCTTTTAAACTGAGTTTTACAGTGCGTATTGCTGTGTGTTTGTTTATTGTACATTGACTAGAGGTATAGGGGGAGGGTTGAGATCTCACAAAACATGTTTA
This sequence comes from Mytilus californianus, assembly GCF_021869535.1. Lineage (NCBI taxonomy): Eukaryota > Metazoa > Mollusca > Bivalvia > Mytilida > Mytilidae > Mytilus > Mytilus californianus. Next base: position 12,656,239 of record NW_026262745.1, read on the forward strand.
ACCCCGCCGCATTTTTGCGCCTGTCCCAAGTCAGGGACCTCTGGCCTTTGTTAGTCTTGTATGTTTTTTAATTTTAGTTCGTTTATATGTTTTGGAGTTTAGTGTGACGACCATTTTCACTGAACTAGTACACATTATTGTTTAGGGGTCAGCTGAAGACCGCCTCCGGGTGCGGGATTTTCTCGCTGTGTTGAAGACACATTGGTGGCCTTCGGCTGTTTTCTGCTCTTTGGTCGGGTTGTTGTCTCTTTTGATTGGACAATATGCAAAAATGGTCAAGGTTTCATATTTCTTGCAACATTTATGAAAATTTTTGGGCTAACTATTATAGCACCAGGATACTTGTAAACGCTTCTCCTCAAACGTTTGACACGAAAGGTTTCATACTTTGTATGACTGGTTTTAATTGTTTCGACCAGTATTGCCTACTACAGCATTCTAATACCACGTGAACATGAGAGACAATATCCCTGCAGCTTTCATCTCTAGAAACACTGGATATTATTATGAACCGTTGACCTAACTATACATGTTTTCTTTTATTTTTCACAGGGGAAGAGCCACGAAGGCCTTAACTTGGACCTATGATATCATTTGTAAAAACATACATTTTCAATCTTAAATATGCATTTTTAGATAATCAAGAGCATGTTTCTGTCTGCTGTTCGTTATGAGCATTTTGAAAGCTTTCTAATGCACGATATATATGTTACAGAATTTTAGCCAGGTTGCCCTTTTTTATTCTGTTGTAAGGTCTACTTTCTTCTGAAAAACATTGGCCACACACTTCGACCAGAATAGATTTGTCATATAAAGATGAATATGGATCAGATACATATGGGATAACAAAAAACTATGGTGGTCCAGTCGTTTGAAGCAAAAACTATTCAAATTGAGCCAAAAGGTCAGTAAAAATAATGATTTTTATCGTGAGAGTACACAATTATGACGTCATAATGTTATCATAACTTCATAAGTATTCTAATGCATCAGATTTGGTTGATTATGTATTTGTCAGATATATTTACAAATTTTGTCATAAAGCGTCTACTATTATTGTTGAAGTTAAATTTTGCGTAATTACAGGTCCAATATTGACCCTTCGTGAACCGACTCCTTTGCAGGACTATGGTTATATTAAAAAATGTTTGCATTATGAAAACGAGACCTTTCATTTTGTGTTTCTATAATGTTGATATTTAATGATGTTTTACACACAACTCGATTTTCGGAGTTAATGGAAACATTCAGGAGGAAAAGGACCAATTACCCAGATTTGGAGGATGATGTAATATGTGTAGCGATTGTTCAGAAATCTGCGATCAGAGGATCCTAACATTTCTACTACAATCTGTTTCGTATTTTCATTTTGTTTCCCTTAAAATTTGTATAAACACTTTTTTAAAATTTCACCCAAGCGACGGAAATATTGCTACACTAGCTAGCCAGTTCATTCTTTAATTCAAATAGAGAGAAAAATATATTCATTAGACAAATGTTAAAGCCTTGTACGTGATTTAAGTTTATTGAAATAATATTCTGCGAAAACAACATTTATAAGACAGCATATATAAGATGGTTTGAAGTTGTAAAATAAGTTAGATGATACAATTGTACCAAATCTCCTATCATAAATCTTTGTTGTCAAACATAAGGAATGTCAGTTTCAGAAAAAAAACATTTTACAAAGGGTAGTATGTCACCTGCTTAAAAAAATATGTGTGTTTACGTTTGACATTTTGTCAAACAAAGTGAGATAAATTCTTTCAATAAGCGAGGGTGTGGATGAGGGTTTACAGAATAGAGAATGATTGGGCAAAAAATATAAAGAATAGAGAAAAATGGACCAAAAAATAAAGAATGGAGAATAATGAGGTGCTGCAATATAAAGAATAAAGCATAATGAGCAAAAAGTATAAAGAATAGAGAAAAATGGCATAAAAAATTAAAGAATGCAGAAATGAAGGACCGTCCATCCAGACACTAATAAGTCTTTTTCAGACTGAGGAATAATTATGCAAGGGATGATATTATGGTTTTATATCATTTGATTGATGTATTAATTAAGTCGATCATTGCAAATAGCTATATTCCAATAAACTCTGACTAAATAAATAATTTTTGAGTCATTTGTAACAAACTAAACTACAAAAACCAACAATCAACGCTAGCATTTGATATCCAACGGGATCGTGATATGTGTATACAATGTTGATTGGAGTTGCCATTGTGGACATTTGTTATTTCATGATGCTTCTTCTACAATAATGTCAATAGAATATTTTCGGATTTGATTAAATGAATGTATAAATCATGTGCAGCATGTAGAGTTTTAAATGCATGCCATGTACAGCGTAAAATTCAAAGTGATAAAGTTATTCACGACGTGATATTTTGCATAGATACGATACATTGTACAACGTATGGAAATGCAATTGCTGATATATAATTCAGTGTAAACAAATGAAATTATCCGATTATTATCTAAATAAGGAGATGTGGTATGAAACAACTATGGCATGTTTACGGGCTCTTTAAATTGTACCATCAGGGGTATAAAAATTATACAAAAACTATGTACACAAGTTCTTTTAATAAACTGAAACCAAATGACAGCAGATTAGACAAACTACAAATTCTTACTATAAAAGCTTATATGTAGTCTTTTGTCATACTATATGAAAGCCTGTCAAATCGAAATGTAGACAAACATGAAAGTGGAAATCGTCAGAATTACGCGAACTCATAATATAATGATACAAGATCGTCGAAATGGTAAGCATTTCCTGCTAAACATACATCATCTATCTCTGATTCGAAAGTCATATACAGGTGGAAATATCGCTGTGAAAAACGTGACCTATCCGGTAATAACAAATAGACAAAGCTGAATTTTGATCGGAGAAACATGGCTATTGTAGATCGAAAACCCAAGGCATTGTAACGGTTTAACCTAAATTTATTGATGGCCAACTTGTGAATGGATGATGGCAATCGCTCTTCCTAATAACTTTGATATTCTAGTTCATGAGTAACACCATTGTTTGATATCCGTGTCCATCTGACTACAGATATGCTCCACCTATCGTAACCACAATCCCGCCCTCTTTTCCACAGGTCCCATACTAGCTGAGCAGGAACTGCTTGACCTGTTGGATCCCTAGTGAAAAAAGGAAAGAAAACACCATAGAAACAATCACAAAGACAGTTGCATTGTGATTTTGTCAAACAGAAGTTCATCCATCATCATCAAAACAAAATATTCCCGTCAACCAACAATTAAATTTCTCAGGAAAATTGCATGAATAAATTGTGTAACCTTTGCGTTAAATATAGGTAATGCTGGTATAAATAGATATAAATGTAACGAACTGTTACAAACGATTTCCCGCAATCTTTTACATAATTGATAACTCGGTGACTACAGTATGCTATCTGTAAAAAAACAAGTGTAATTTTTTCGGTTCAAGGTTGTGCACAGTAGTAATGCAGCAAATAGCCAAGTTATATTTTAGCAGGACAGTTAAAACTTGCACATGCCCGAAGCATTTAAAAAATGACATTTATTTTAAGGATATGATTTGAAAAAAAAATAGTACAAAAGTGTATATTAAGACTTTATTACAAAATGTACCTGTACTGTTTATGACGTAGCATTAAATGATCTCCACATCGAAGATCAACCATTGATATAAGATTAGATAAATGCATTATTTAATATCAGAAGGATTAATTACTTTATTACGATTTCAGTAGCTACATGTACAGTCAAGCATTCTTTGTTTATATTTGTATTTTTGTTTTTGTTATATTTCATATATGCCAAAGAGAGGCGAAAAATACGGATATGATACGATTTCACATCATGCGTGAACAGCATTTTTATAACATCAGATTCAAACATTTCATGTCAGACGAAATTTTGCTATACGGTTCAACGGAACTCAGCTATGAACAAAACATCGAAATATTCTTGGCAGTTCAAACATTCGTACTCAGTAGCAAAAGATTTGTAATATGATTATAAACATCTTGTTCAACAGGTCTACAGTGCATATATTTATATATAAAATACTTGTGACCGTTCAGAAACATGCTCTTTACTGTTATATTTCTGATGTATCTGATTTTTTCTTCTTTTTGTGTTCTCAACATTATTATATGTTTTGTTTGTTTTCCATCTAGTGTAACATTATTTAACTTTCTTGAGTATTACACATATGAAATGTTCTTATTTGTTTTAGGAAACGGATAAGTTAACAGCTTGTTTCTGGATCCTATTAATCAGTTGTATTTTAAAATATGTTAATGCCAAATTGTGTATATTATTCAACTTCAATTTAAATGATAAAATATGTTTACACTAACCATTTATGGAATGTGCCAACATTTTAATGATTCACAATTGAGGGCAATGAAGATGTCAAATTGTACAGCAACCTTTGTTTTGTAGAAGACCGTATGCTGACTTACATACGTCTTGGATTAGTGTTATTGGGCTGCTGTCTCATTGACGTATACACATGCATCGTTTGGTGAATATTAGAAAATCACCGGTCCAACGATTTACAGAAAAGAACAGAAAAGAACCGAAAAGGACCAAAAAGAACAGAAAAGGAACCGAAAAGAGCATACATATATTTATTTCATATTTATATACACACGAAATTTTGATATTGTTAATAATTCCTCGTAATAAATGAACGCATAACTGTAACTGAGATTGTACATTTTAAAGGGATATGTGGACACCAAAAAAAAAAAAAAAAAAAGACAGTATTATAACTTGGTTTTCAGTAAAGATTTTTTTTTATATATGTACAAGTAATCATTTGCACACTGTACACCATAAAAAAAAATGTGCCTTTTGATGAACACATCAAAGACTTTTATTCGCATAGTATCGAAATACAATAAGCATTTTAATAAAATAATGTTGTTGTTTTTAAATAAAACTAGCAATTAGTCTTTGAATTTAAAAAAAAATGAAGGAATAAACAACCTGTGACCAAGAGAATGTATTATTCATGTAAGTCCCAGATGCGACTAATTGTCATTAAATAAATAAACTGTAAACTTGATTTTTGACTATTAAATAAACTGTCAACTTGATTTTTGACTATTGAAAAGTATATAGATTTGAAGAAAATGTTTGCGGAAATAGATCAGCCATATACGACCAACAAATATGTTAAGATAACTTAATTGGAAATCAACTCCTTAATATTAATTGTCCTTAAATATTGATTTTTCTCCCTTTCTGCGTTTTTCGTTTTATTTTAAAACTATAAAAGTGTGGACACAGATCAGTGTGGATAGTATATTTGGATGTTTGACAGTGTTTTCGGACAAAAATAGTTCTCTGTTTTTCCCATAGGGTTCTATGTTAAACCATGGAAGTATAATATTGACATATAATACTTCCATGGTTAAACTGTGTTGTACAGTGATAGCCAACCTGTACCAAACACTAAAAATTAGCAGTGTCGTTTATTTAATTAATATTTAGTTTTAATGTTCAAGACTCTCATGGAGGAGACACTAATTGCATGGATTACCAACGATTCTAATAAAATATGTTCCACAACTTTTATTTTGGATATTGCAGCAAAACTCATAATTAGGAGAGGAACACATCAGGTCATTTCTGCATGATGTGATTTTAATATACGAGATGGTATCTGACAACCTGAATGCATGTACTATGTGAATGGTTCTATTTATGTTCCTTTGTGGTGGTCATTTCTTACTTGGGTTTGACCACAAAAACTGTAAATTAGTTATGGATCTTCCCAGTATCATTAGTAAAAGATTTCGTTTAAATGTCGAAATTGTTTCTTAGAAGATATCTAATGGTTTTTTGATATCCAATGGTTTTAAGTAATGACAATACTTGGCATGACACTTAAGGCTAGATGAGCTAGAAAGTACACTTCTGTGTTATTTTAGTTCTTTCTTCGAAAATGTCTTCTCCAAGGCCTGGTCGAAGTTGAAAAATTAAAATTGGACCAGTATGATAAATTATCATTTATATTTTTTATTGAGGATTTTAATCTTATTATTAAAATATTTGTTCATATGCATATTATATTTTTTAATAGCAATAACTTGTGTATGGGGATTATTAACAAATAAAAAAACCTGTGCGCAATTTAATGTAATTATATGTATATATATGTAAATAGTTCGTCTATATATTTATAAGTTAAATGAGAAAGGGTGCCAGAGAGATAGTAAGACGCATGAAGTAGAAAAAGAAATTAAACAAGAGATCTAAGGAGAATGAAAAAAGTGAGGAAATGCACATGGAGATAGAAAATTTATTAAGTCTATACAGATTGGAGAGGCAAAAAATCTACCAGATTGGGAAAGGGAAGAGAAAGCGGATGAAAGATGCAGTCGATATTGTTAAATACTTAAATAGATATAACATATAAATTAAAGTATGAGCTTTTTCAAAATTCATTTAAATAGCCCTATTTGTAGTATATAAAATAGGCATCCGACCCTTCCTGTAATAATAAGAGGGTAATTTTTCAATTGTAAGTTTGTCCTGTCGCAATATAAGGTTTCAAAACCTAATAAGAAAGTTTTTTTGGAAACTATCTTTTCATTTATAGACTTTAATGATTTTGCAATTTGCTAGTCTCCTTCGATTGCAAAAAAAAAAAAAATAGATTTCCTTTTCGGTTCTTTTCTATTCTTTTTGGTCATTTCGGTCCAGTACCTGTTCTTTTCTGTAAATCGTCGCTCTTTTCTGTAAGTCGTCGGACCCGAAAATCACCAGTATCATCTGTTTTAGGTTTTGTTTATAAATAATGCAAGAAATGATAAATCCTTTCTACCAAAACCCTTTGGAATAACTTTATAATATAACTTGGCACGACACATAATGTCCATGCAACCAACTTATATATTTTGAAAATTCACTTGACGAATTTCATAGTTTTTTTTTTTTTTTGCCATTCAATCGTATACCACACAAAATGAATACAAAAGCAGATAGATAGGATAAAGTTTTTTAATGATCTTCATATTTCGATAATCACATTATACTACAGTGTCGACAGTTTGTTTTTAACTTTGTATATTATATAGTGCATGCACTAAGATAATATTTATACATACGTTCAATCCGTCACGTAAGAATCGAAGTTTGGAAGCCTGAAAAAATGTCTGAAACTAAAGGAAAGGTAAGAAAAACTTTTTTTATTTAGTAAAAAAGATCAGAAGTTTTTAACATTGTGTTTTCTTCTGAATTGTATTTTAATAGATATATATATATATATATATATATATATAACAAGTCTAAATTGAAAACAACGTTCTATCCTATGATTGCGTTGGATAAAAACCGCAATTTTTATACGTGTGCATGCAAAACAAATTTCTTGGTAGAGGGGTCTAAATACAGCACAAACAACATTTTCCAAAAGACCAAATGAGTGAAAAAGTATATTTTAACAAAACGCATTTGACTAGCAGGTCGAACAACTGATGTTCTTAAACCCTGCTGACTGCCATTGGCGATTGCCAAATAAACGGATCACCGATGTAATAAATGGATCTCAATTATAAATTGAATACTAAACAGAAAACAATAAACTTGCGGAAAAGATGGCATACCGCAAACAAAAGGTGCAAAGGTTTTTGTACACCATATCCGGATTTCGACAATTAATGTCTCTTCAGTGATGTTAGGAATCGAAACGGTATTTGGAAGGCCATATAATTTACCTCAATTTAGGATAGACTCTTGAATTTTGAAAGAGTCAAAATAGGATGAACGGATCATATAAACCCGAAGGCAAATATAATACAAGCCCAAACGAAAAAATATAACAAGTCTAAATTGAAAACAACGTTCTATCCTATGATTGCGTTGGATAAAAACCGCAATTTTTATACGTGTGCATGCAAAACAAATTTCTTGGTAGAGGGGTCTAAATACAGCACAAACAACATTTTCCAAAAGACCAAATGAGTGAAAAAGTATATATATATATTGTAACAGATGCCTAGTTGGTTCAATATTCAACATTCAAACAAAAAAAAAATCTTATTAAAAAAATTCTTAGACATTTTTTTTTTTCAACATTCGATTTCAACATTTTCTTTATTATCAGCCAAATATGCTGGAACATCATTTTAGAACATCCTTTTTGCACTTTCCCAATTTACATCGATAATACCACTTTGTCAATCGCACTAGAGGCCACATGTCTAGAAGAAGTGAATCTAATAAATTAATAAAGACAATACAACTCACCAACTAAAACTGAAAAAAAGAAGCGAGACCGGGTGCTTCGACAGGGTAAGACTCTCCTGCTCTGAGAATCCAAACTCAGTCAAAACACAGTAAGCAATGTATTGCGGCTTATAGATGGTACATGTAATGGAATTTTTGTTTCAACATATCAGATAAGATGGCAATGCTCCTTGTTAAGTCATCTCACGAGAGTCGAACTTACATCTTTAAAGCAAATAACTATTATAATACAATGTGTTTTTTTATTGTTTTTATGAATAGGTAATTCAGTGCAAAGCTGCTGTTTGCTGGGAGCCCAAAAAGCCCCTTACAATTGAAACAGTGGAGGTTGCGCCACCTAGAGGAGGAGAGGTTCGCGTTAGGGTAGGTTTTCGATGTTTGGTTACAGCAAGGAAAACGAATTTAACTTATTTTAGTCAGGCGTGTAATTGTTTCCTAAGAGTTAATTTTTTCATGATACATTGTAATAGGAATATAGCTTCTTACATTGGTACCAGTGGATTATCGGATTTATCCAATGGAGATAGTTAAAATTGATAATTTAACTATCGAGATTAGATAAATCCGATAATCCACGAGTAACTTTGTAAGAATCTGTTTCTGGAATGATTATCAAATAAGTTTTCATTTTTGATAAACGAAAATCCCCTTCGAGTACCTTCGACATTCCACAAAATTGACAATTTCTCTAACACCTGCTGTTATAGTGCCTAACAAGATTTTGTGAGGTAGACGAAATTGACCTTAAAACGATCGTATGAAAATTTGGTGTCCAAAAATAGGCAGATCGGACAAATTTTGACTTTATTTATCGACTACTTTTGTTTGGGATTAATTGTAATTATAACATTATAACGAGACTGAAAAATGTTTTTTTTTTGTTAAGATAAACCAAAATTTTACTTGGCATAGGCGTGCGTAAAATGTATTTCGGCATTTCTCTTCGAAAAATTACTTGTTTAATGGATTTGTAAATTTCCTCTTTTTCCCGGGAATAGGTTTTTTAGAAACAATTTATCTACTGTATATGTGGAACATTTTGTGAAAATATAAGAATTGGCAATTCTTACCTTTCATACCTTTAGTTTCATTGATAAAAACTAATATGGACTCGTCTAGTGTTCAGTTTGAAGGTCATTAAGTCACTGTACACATTCATGCACGTTCTGATTTAATCAATATACATGTATGAAAAAAATAAACAGTTTGATGGTTAACTAATAATAACTTAAGCCAATCAAATTGCGTAAGATTCAATAACAATGACCTGTCCACATCATAATAAGTAATAGGGGGTAAACTGGGTAGGGAGAAAATGACAGATATTTTAAGTTCATTTTTTGTAATAACGAATAAAAATTTGTCAACCAAAAATTTTGCTATAATTTCAAAATCATGTCGTTCTGTATTGGTATAGTTTTCGGATATTTCATTTGCGTATTTAATGCAATAGAAAGTTTGGGCTTCAGAAGTCTACATAATTATTAACTTATACAGAAAATTCGCCCTTTTAAAACATTTACTGTGTCAAAAATAATTCATGGATGCAAAGTAAAATCATTTCTTAAAACACTGCAAAAAATTTCATTCTGATCGGTATAGTGGTATTGTTGTAAAATGCGTTGAAATGAACCGTGGTATAGCAAACATCGAATTCCCTCACAAAATGTTATCACAAACTATAGCACATTTCGATTAATCCAGTCAGCTGATAAATGTTATGACCCTTAAACTCAGCCAATTATCTTCTGCGATCATCGGCAACCACACGTTAATCAAATTGTTATACAATGGGACCAGAAAGGGTCAACTTGCTGAAGAATTAGAGAAATGGCAATACTAGACATGACTTTCTTGATACATAAGTGATTTTAAATTAATTCAAAATCCAACTGATGAAAATGAATATAGTATAAAACATAAAATTGCGATCGGAAATAGTAACGCTTGTTGATACAAGCTACATTGCAAGCTAATGAACGGAGAAAAAATATAGATGTCAAAATTATACCCTAGATTTTGTCAGTTAAGAACAGCAACCCGACCGTACTCATAACTAAAATCGTCAACATATAGTATTTAACAAAAAACATCTGTCTATAAAATATGTCATGATCTCGATAGTCCCGAGTCTGAAAATGTGAATAATTAAATTAGAATTTATGAAAGATCTGCTATTAATACCAAATCCTCAAAGATAAAAAAAAATGTTAAGATAAGACTTAAGACAACCACTGACCAGGTTCCTGACTTTTGACCTTGAAGTGAATGTGTGGCGAGGTCATGCGTATTGTTTGACGTGTTATATTGAAACCATATCTAACTGCAAGTGCTTATAAAACTAAGTATTTTTTTCATGTCGAGCGTAATATCAGATTAAAACTGGTATTTCCGTTATTTTCTAATAAAATATGTTTTTTTCTTCGTTATTAGGGTTTTTTTTAAAGTTTATGCGATGTATTAATGAATTTGATTTAAAAAGGACATTTGAAAATGAACATCTTTTAAGCGAGACAGTAGATCCTTGTATCAATGACGCTTCTTAGGCTGACAAAAGTACAACAACAAAAACAAATGATTAACATTAATAAAATAGAGAATGGAAACGGGGGAATGCGTCATTACATGCATATAAGATGTAGCCATGTACATGTATGATACTAAACCACTAACGGGAGGGATTGTACTTGATTTTCATATGATGAAGACATAATCTTTCAATCAGTTTAATTGAGGTCTGGAGCTGGCATGTCAGTAACTGCTAGTAGTCCTTTGTTCATTTATGTATCATTGTCATTTTGCTTAGTTTCTTTTGTTACCTATTCTGACATCGGACTCGGACTTCTTTTAAACTGAGTTTTACTGTGCGTATTGCTACATTGTATGTGTTTCTTTATTCTACATTGGCTAGAGGTATAGGGGGAGGGTTGAGATCTCACATGTTTAACCCCACCGCATTTTTGCCCCTGTCCCAAGTCAGGAGCCTCTGGCCTTTGTTAGTCTGGTATGTTTTTTTATTTTAGTTCATTTATATGTTTTGGAGTTTAGTGTGACGTCCATTTTCCCTGAACTAGTACACAATTTTATTTAGGGGCCAGCTGAGGATCACCTCCGGGTGCGGGATTTTCTCGCTGCGTTAAAGACCCATTGGTGGCCTTCTGCTGTTGTCTACTCTTTGGTCGGGTTGTTGTCTCTTTGACATATTCCCCATTTCCATTCTCAATACATCTGTACAGTTTTTTTTTTGTTTTAATAAGAAATAAACTGTATAAAGATTTATATTTTTATCTCAAATTTTCAAAACATTATATAATTATGTGAAGAATTTCAGTCAGTTTTTAGAGTAATGACTCGTACATATATCAAGACTACACATTATAGGTGTTTAACTTAAATTGATTAATTATGGTTTATTTAAGTACTACTGACGAAAACATGCGTATGGTGCATATGGTGCATCGATTTCATATACATGTAAATACACACACACACATATATATATTGGGTTTGGACGTTGATAGTTGGCTGCATACTCGAAAAGTTTCAAATGCAAACAGTTGCTAGTATAGTTGTGACAACGTTTACTCTGTAATATATCAATACGACTTTCGCTTGCACAATGAAATTAGATAGCGAAAACTCAATGCAGTTTTTAAGTAAGTCTCAGAAGGACGTACGGACGGGAAACAATGTTTTATTTAATAAAAACAATAAAAAATTATTCTAGGTGTACAGGAGCCTGTATTTTCACCAAAAAAATCAGAAAACAAACCCAGCTGCGTTAAATTTGTTCGTCGCAGCGTATTTTGAGCAGAAAGAAAGATCTGGTAATAAGTATAGAAGGAACGACCCTGTCTTGTAGTACATTTAAACATAAAGAAGTTTGTAAAAATGACATGTGTTTAGATACCAAGGCCATGACACAATTTCAAATTTGATTTAAGTTATGTAATCTAGGTTTAAACAGTCTAACGATTAAGATATGTACACAATAAAATAAATCATGTCCCTCTGATGGTTACAATACACCATTAGATTTTATGGGCGCAGCCATTTTATGAGCATAACATGGTATTCAGAATTAAGAGTATAGCTAATCCTGATTGGTTGATATGTGCGCCCGTTATTTTTTGTAATTAGAGACTTCGTGCATTCTGCATTATACCAAAGGCCAAATAAATTATTTTCCTTAGCCCTAACGGAACTGAGATGTCTTTTAAACGCTAGGATGAGACACGTATTTTTAAGTGCAAAATTGATAGGCATGGGAGATAAGTACAAATTACGCTAAGAAAAGCAACGCGAACCTATATTTTTTGGACCAAAAAATACTGTCCTAATAACTTTTCTTTAATTCTAGCAAGGTTTCGTTAAAAAAATCAGCTTTCTAAAGTCTGTATCTCGAAAAAGGCTATCATTGTCGCCTATGGGGAAATTAATTGTTTATTATAATCTGATATAGCTGTGTTGCGACCTACATACGACTCAGCATATAATTTAATATATTGATTGGTGTTCGAGAGTAAAATATTTTGGTTCCGAATGATACGTTAATTTAACATATTGTTTTTAGATTCTAGCTTAAATAAAACTTTGGCTTTAAAGAATTTGGTTTCTATAAAATCTCGCAAAGTCTTATTCATTGGAACTTTCGGAGGGAAAAGTACACAAACCAGTTATATTAGGATTTATTAAAGCAAATATGTAATGCCAAAATATACCAAATGAACCGTCGGCTTGTTATTTGACCATATAGTGTAAAATTACACATGCAATTTTACTATAATGTTTTCAAAACATACAGTTGTTGATTTTGAATCCACATAGATTTTCTGTTGCATACTTTTTTTTCGGGGGGGGGGGGGGGGGGGGGGGGGGGGCAAATTGGTACACCTTGTATTACTAATTTTTACTATTACAACTTACTCATTCATTTCAAGGAGTGTCTATGTGTTTATGATACATGATATATCGACGCTTTTCTTTTGCAAAAAGTAACCGTATCCACTAATTCAAATTATACAACCATAATGATATTTTACCAATCACCTGATTCACATTATTTTTCTTTTATATACGTATTAAAGAAACGGGTAGGATTTTGAGTATCTAAGTTCTATGTTAATGGAAAACAACTAGAACCAAATTTGAAAATCATGTATTTTTGCCTTTCATCTCCAAACACTGATCGGACGGATTTTTTAATAACAATAAGTTTTTCTACAGGAAAAAGTGTTTACATCGAAGACATAATCTCTTTTAAATGTATAGATTTGTTAACTTTTAACTATTGCTGTTTCTTGTTTATTTGAAGATTTAAAATGTGTAACATATAGATCAGTTGTGTAAGCTGTCTTTTTTTGCACTATTATCTTTAAAACCAGAGAACACGTAACCGCAATGAACAGACATTACATTACAAATCTTGAATGTTCCAAAATAAGAAAAAATGTATTCATGAAGCTCCGTTAGGAACAAAATAAGACGGAAATCTCTCTTTTTTGTCTTGTCTTTAAATTCCCGATGATGTTTATATTTATTTAAGACAAATTTGATTTTGTTTTAGATTGCGTACACTGGAATATGCCACAGTGATGCTCATATAATAAACGCATGCATATCAGCAAAGTTTCCTGTAATCCTTGGACATGAGGCTGCAGGGATAGTTGAAAGTGTTGGAGATGGAGTGACTAATTTTGAAGAAGGTATATTTTCGAATGTTTATGATAATCTGACTTAATAAAGATTTTTGTAAGACATGAAGCAACTACTTAGGGTATAGATCTAGCCCAAAATTGATTAGTGTTTCGTCACTGCAGACACACATTTCACATTTTTTTCACAAACCATAAACAATCCTTTGACGGCGATTTATATTTTTCAAATGGTGGTTTGAATTTAAGGTTTTTGTGGGTAGTTTTTACAGATAGGTTTGTGAATAGGAGACAATGGGTCATAATTCAATTCGTAATGGTAAGATTCTAATAATCAAACAAACAAATAAAAAAAAAACATCAAAACTAAAGCAATCTAAACACAAAAATGCCCATTAATACGTTCTTGGCCTTTTATTGCAAATTGTATTAAAAACATTAAAAAAAGAAGAATTGAAAATATTTTTTTTCAAACATGAGGATAAATAAATGAGCGCAAAATATTTGTCAGGTATATACTGTTAGTAGCATAGTGTGGTAGTGACCTAATACGATATATATGGGGTCAGTAAATTCCATATAGGGTGAGAGTGAAGCTCAATTATAATGTTTGCCTACCATTCCCTGCTTCCATGAAGAGAGGGGTATGACAAAGGAGTTTCTGTCCTCGGAAGTATCATCGTTCCTTGGCCTTAACTGGACTTTCCTATCTGAAGATGAGATGCTTCTTTGCTACATGCATGTTAAAATGTCTGTGATTCTTTATGTATTATACAAATAAAGATATAGTTAATATATTGAGGATTCTTATATCAGAGACAAAGCCATCAAAGGTTTAAGTGGGAATTCATTTAAGATATGGAATCTAGTTCAATCTAACTTCATGAGACTACATGTATAACCCAACACATAATAAATGATGACTGATGAACAACATTGGTCTCTGACTAAGCTCTAATATATACAATGTAGCTACATGTACATGATATAGCAAATTCAAACTTTCAAGTTTTGGACAAATTAATGACATACAACTAAAGATCTGAAATAAACACAAACCCCATATTGAATTTATTGACCCCATATATATCGTATTACGCCACTAGCACACTGTGTAACGAATTTATCTTACCGACTATCTTAACATGTGGCATTTAGACTAGTGGCCTATCAAAGTGATCAAGTCTTCAATATGAAGAACCTACTTCTATTGGTCTATACAAAAACAAATGCCAACAATAATAATTTGTTAGCTTTTAATGTGTTTTCTGCATGTATTTCAATCGTTCATCATCAATTTCTTTGTTTGTAGAAACGTTTCAGCTTTTTCATCAACGCCGTATTGTTTTTATAAAGGGACGTAACACCACTACTAACCGTGTATTAGAATAAGCCCCGCTTACTAACCCCATATAAAATATAAACGGTCTCCACGCGGTCGCTTTTAACCAATGATATTCCTAGAAATGTATAGGAGGTAAGATAAAAGATGTTACAAATTCAATCAATCTCACTATTAACTCTTGTAATACTGCGCTTGTTCATTGTATACATATGCCAATCTTAATTAAAACGCTCGAGTAAACATACAAATAATGTTTGCAAGCAAATTAATCAAACTTTCGGTTAACATGTAATTGTATAACAGCTCTAACAGACGCATATAATTGTTAGCCTAAGCTAACAGTATTGCATCCTACATAATAAAATTGCGATCTGTATACTTTGCAAAAATTCAGTGAAGTAACTTTTTTATTATTATTATTATTTTGAGGACTCTCAGGAAGATTAGTTTTAACTAATGGGATTATCCTCTTGAAATAAAGATTATTTATTTATTTATTTATTTTATTTATTTATGAGGGAGAATACAGTAGAAACATTTTATTAATAAATCCGGTAACCTTGTCGCTAAAAATTCTCTGGTATTAAAGTTATATAATTAATGCAATGATTCACGAGAACAACTTTTATCTCCTCTGCAAAGTTCTCGATTCAACTTAATTCAGATCTATATGTTAGATTGTAAGTTTTAGTCTGTTGGACAATTTTTTCGATTAATGTATATGTACATATCCGATTCTTCAATTCAGGGTTTTTTTTCAGGTGATCATGTCATGGCAATGTTCCTGCCAGAATGTAATCAGTGTAGGTGTTGCACAAGTGGAAAGACTGGATGTTGTGAAGTATTCATGGAGTAAGATATAGTTACATGATCTCTGAGTTACAAACTCATTATTGTTGTAACTCATTATTGTTGAAACAAATATGTTGTTTTATATTATACCATACCAATTTCTGTACATAAATAAAAAACTAAATGTATAGCAACATTGTATCATGTTTTAATCTTAGTTGCTTTTTGTATACCCCGGAAACATATTATATTTACGTATGACTTGTTTTTATGATACAAAAAAGCAAAAACAAAAGACACCATTTAACCTCGACATGACTTATGTAAATGGACTAACTTTGCAGCAAACAAACATTTTGTATGTTGATTCTTCGAACATTAATGAATAAAGTTATCATTAAAAAAAACAAAGATTTGAATTTTAGCATCGTCTTATTTGCACCAATTTTCATTTGTAGCAAAAACTATGCCAATGGTTTATTGATGGATGGGACATCTCGATTCAGCATCAAAGGGAAGACAGTATACCACTTCTTTGATACCAGTACCTTTAGTCAATATACTGTTGTACCAGCTATCTCGCTCGTAAAGGTATGCATGGTTTGAGAACATTTATTATAGATTATTTGTAATATGTTCAAACGATGGCTATGGTTCAATAAGAGTAAGGTGGCTTGGAGCTTGTAGAAATGGGACAATTTTCCCTATTCCTGAATGTGATGTCGAGGTAGGACCTAAATCTGTCTTTGTTCCTATCCTTTCATTATCTAAACCATTGAGAAGCGTGTGAAAAACACGACAATCGCTGTCAACGCATTTGACTAAGTTATTCCTCCTTCATTTGTTACGGCATCTGATATTCATAAACGTATCTTTGGGCAATTAAAAAACAGCTTTTCTTTTTTTTTTTTTTTTTTTATTGAAGATTGAATTGAAGATTTCATTTTATCAAAAATTGTTTGATAATATATCTAGATTGAACACTATTATAAAAGTAATGTATTTTTTTCTAATTATTTCACTTTTTGGGCATGTTCCTGTACAATTTCTAAACAAGTATGCCAATTTCTTCAAGATGGTCTTATAAAAATCTTTTTAATCCAAGGAATTTATGTACAGATATGATTAAGAGAGAAATGACACAGTTACAGGCAGGATGGCATAAATAGAAATGCATGATTTTATATACACTCTTCGAAATGTATACCAGATAAGCGGCTATAGTATCATTTTGGATTCTGTTGTATGTTTTTGTAGATTAACCCAGCTGCTCCAATGGAAAAAGTCTGTATACTAAGTTGTGGAATTGCTACAGGATATGGCACTGCTGTCAATACAGCACCGGTAACCATTTTATTAGATACATGATGTACATTTATCAGCAAAATATAAGTAGAAATCAAAGTGTTATTTGAAATAAAGCGTATGAATGTCTGAGTTCTTAAGCAAGATCAAAAATATAAATAGTGCAGCATTTTTACTTTTTTTTTTTCTTTTCGTCAAATGAAACTTCAGATGTAATTTTCATTATATTTACACAAATATATTTTAATAGAAGCATCGGTAATGTAAAAACATCTTTGAAATATTTGATTTTACGATCATTTAGATTTCTTTGAGAAATTACTTTATTAAAAGCAACTAAATGATTGTCTGTTTATTAAAGGTGACACCTGGCTCTGTCTGTGCTGTATGGGGATGTGGCTGCATAGGTCTAGCTTGTATAATGGGATGTAAAGCAGCCGGGGCCGCACGTATCATAGGGATAGATATTAACCCAGAAAAGATTAAAAATGGTTGAGTATTACTAAAACAATAACTTTTATTTTTTATGAAACAAGACTTGCTTTCTGTTCGTGTGAAAGCAAACTGGGTTCACTTAAAACTAAAATTCCCATCATTTTATGTAATATTTTTTATTCTGTTTCCTTAATCCGTGATATCCTATGCCTTAATGTACATAAATATGTTTTGACTGACATATACATTTTTATAATACAAATGACTCTCTGTTGAATCTTCTAATACTAAGTTTCAAATACCTTTTTTACGCTGTAAATGTTAACTCTTATCCTGCAGCTAAAAAGTTTGGAATAACAGAAGGAGTAAATCCTTTGGACTACGACAAACCAATAAATGAAGTTCTTAAAGAAATGACCAATGGAGGTCTTGACTTTACTTTTGAATGTGTTGGAACCACTAAAACAATGGTATGTAGTTGTAAGATCAGCCGTGTTTTGTGTGTGGCGTAACTAGTATGTCGGGGCAATGAAGAATGAGTAAAATAAATGGTATCACGTACAACATTCATTTATACTAAGGGACTTGTATAAAAAGAATTAAGACCATTAAATGGTTCTTTTTTTGTAGTTTACGGTTGATCAAAATAGAGTTAGATTAATGAATAGCTCAAATAAAGACAGCAAATGTAGAGTGTGTCACTATTATGTTTTAAAATAAAGGCCTGCTCCCTGATGGGCGTTGAGCCAAGAGAAAGTACTCAGAGGACTTGAAATAACTATTGTTACGTATTAATTTTTAAAATTTCAAATGTTTAAGAATTTTCCTTTGTTTGTAATTAGAATCATGATACTCGATTTTTTAATACTGCCATATTTTTTTCTTAGGAACAGGCATTTATGTCATTACACAAAGGATGGGGTAAACTGTGCGTTGTTGGATTAGCTCCAGACGGTGATACTATAAAAGTGCCACCATTTGAACTATTGTACGGTAGGAGCATTACTGGGTCACTTTATGGAGGTAAGGTTTCTATAATTTCACATTGTATTTTGAACCAATTTGTACGTTGCGATTCATACACAGACATCATCGTAAGAACGGAACAGTTAAATCGTAAATCTTTTATGAGAATAGCATATGTTAAAGATCCCATACAATACATTATGTCAATAGTCGAAATTTTTACTCTTTCATAGAAGATGACTCCCTTTGCAGGACCTACCTAAAAGAACTTTTTTTTTTAAATATTATCGTATGAATATGCTTGTTTTGAATTTTACCTTGAAGAAAAAGAAAACGGTAAAAAAACATTGCAGTGTACGCATACATACATATTATCAATCTATTCCAATATTTAGTTTTTTTCTATGCTATACAAATGATAATGCATAATCCTTGACTGACGTAACATTAGGGAATTAATATTTTTATATATTCATAGATTTCCGACGAGCCAAGCATGTGCCTGAACTCGTCAACTTGTATATGAGAGGAGAGATTATGCTTGACGAGTTTATTACTCATACCATGCCTTTAGATAGGATTAATGAGGCTTTCGACCTCATGAGAGACGGGAAAAGGTAAATTGTAACTAAAAACAAATATTCATTATAATTACATTGACTATAGACTCAGGAGAAATAAAAACACTTCGCTTTAACTGATGTTTTAAAGTTAATAGTTTGAGTTGTAGAAGTCAAGCGAGATGTAAATATTTGTTTTAATTTTAAGATTTGAAAAAGTATATTCTGTCATCCAGGAGTATTTTATAGCTCATTATGAGGTGATGGTTTTTGCTCATTGTTGAAGGCCATATTATTGTTCACTTCCTTGTCTTTTGGTCTTTGACGAACAGTTGTTTTATTGACAATGATACCACATCTCAATATTTCAAACATGTAGCAACCCTCCAAATGAAATAATTAAAACACTTATAAAATAAAAATATATAAACTATAAATTTCCTGCGCCCGAAGCGCTCTTGGATTTACCTTTATCAGGAACGCTAAAACCTTATCAGTTGAAAGACAGGTATACGTAAAGACCTGAAACATTAGGAGCTATATGACCAAAAAGAACATAAACAGAATAGGCAAATTCATCTAAAGTCAACTTTTCCTGAAAGAGTTGGAACTTTAGTTTCTAAATGATTCGTTATCACCATTTCAAATAAGTATATATTATAAATCATGCCAGTACTGAAGCTTTGGCTACTAAGCTGATACCCTCGGGGGTTTACCTGTCCACCAGCAGCAGTTTCAACACAGTGCTAGTAAATGAAATGCCATCCATTCAGATGAAACGGCAAAACATTTTGAGCAGTTTTAAATACAGAGTACTGTGGATTCATTTATTTTCGTGGGTACCAATTTTCGTGGATTAGGGAAAACTTGCATGTTCGTGGATATTTGATTTCGTGGTTTTGCTGAAGTCTGCATACAAGCCTATAGAAAATTTGTCATTCGTTGAACATTTAATTTCGTGGTTCACCTGTACCCACGAAATCCACGAAAATTGGTATCCAACGAATATTAATGAATCCACAGTATACGACAATTTAGAGTACACTTATATGAGTTCAAAGGAAGTATTTCGGACGATTATTTGCTACAAATAGTGTTAAATAAGTGTAAACACTACGAACACGTGACAGTTGTTTTGACTTAGTTAGCTTAAGATGACAAATTATATATACAAATGGTTAACTTCCTTTTTCCTTTCTTGTCAATAACTATATTATATTAATATGTTAAATCCATTTCGGCTTAAAAAAGAATTGTTATTCTATTGTTACATTTAAGTCGTTTTTAACCGACTAATTCTGTTTTTGTGTGTGTTTTTGGTGGGTTATTGTTTATCATTGTTCGTTTTCTTTAAGTCATACTTTTATCCAATTAAAATTAAAAAAAAATGTGACTGATCTTTTATGCAAAATACAGTATACAAAAATATATAAATAAGTTACTTTTGTCCAATGCCGATTTACAATTATCTTAATATGTTTGTTCATGTATTTTCAGTTTGAGGTCTGTAGTGTCAATGTAGAAGTGCTTACAGACAAGGATCATAAGACATTAGACTTTTAGTTACAGAGTAGTTATTTGTATTTTGTATTATATATGTGGAAGTTATAAAATGATTTCGTTTCTATGATAACATGTATTGGTTTCGAAATATAAATAGCCAGATAAATTTCACCTTCAAATTTAATTCATGATGTGTAAGGCTGACTTTGAATTAATTTACACAGAACATAGATGTAACATTTGATAGATCTACAAAAGAGGGAATATGACAAGAGGCATTATCTGACTCCTGAAATTAAAAAAAAAGTAAAATTATTCAAGCCTTTTGAGATTATACTTTTATTGATAAATCAACATGTAAATGCAATCTGGACATTTTAGTGCAGAACATTAAAGACTGATGGAGCTATGGTGTCGAAACATGTCCAAATTTATATATTTGACCAAACTTTTACACATGGTTTTTGGAATAAATAAATATAAGCCAATGCATTAATTCAAACATATACTTTACGAACTTTCAAAAATATGATTTTGGATAAAGCCCTTGCTTATATCTAAATATTAATTTACGATATCAAAATCAGGCCATTTTAGCAGTTCTTGTAGTTATGCACTCAAAAAATTCAGAGGATTGTGCAAGTATGTCAGACAAAATTCATAGCCATTAAAAATATTGATATCTGAAGGACTAATTTCTTATGAACATCTGAACAATGTAATTTGGTAGATTTATAAGTTTTTTTTTATATATTAAATTCATGAGGCCAAAGACTTGACCTTATCATACCTAAACTTTTCAGCCAAAACGGTGAATCAACTTATTCCTTTTAATTTTATTTATAGAAATAGGTACAAATATATGTTTTGATCAATATTTTAGACAAACAATGTATATGAAGAGTTAATAGCAGTTGTTAGCTTAGAAATAAAAACAATACAATTTTATAACTCTCATTTATCTGTGGAACATGCGCACCCTTTCATATGTAAATGGTCAAACCAACCAAATGCCGTATGTTGGTTGAATCGTAAGCACTGAAATTGGTATCTCTTATGTCTTTTTCTATAACAACTGGTTATGAGTTGGTCATTTTTAGTGGACTAGTGTACTGTTATTCCAAACAGGTGTCGTGTTTGCTGTAAAAGAGGTACCATAACTTGAAATCACATTTTATAGATATGTGTTTATATATCATGCTCAGGTGATTGAATTTTACAGAACTATTATTGAAATAAATCATGTATACGTTGTCGATCACTTTTACGAATAAATGAATATACAACGACCTAATGTAGGGCAATGAAATATATGACGTATGGTCTATCGGGAACATTTGTTGCAACTAAATGTGTATGTATAAGTTCTGCTTCCTTTATTATATTTAGACGAACATTTGCTTGACGTTATTACGAGTAACATTACGGTATATTTAAATTAAAATGAACTATACCGGTGAATCATCTGCAAACCACTTCTAAGTTGGCCTAGTGGTCAAACACAGTGGGCACATTACAAACAGTTTTGCCTTTAATGTCTCAACAGCGCGGGGTCTAATCCTGCTGTTTAACTTGATAGATTTGGAAGTGCCCCAAATGCAGTTCTAACATCGTTGAACTGAATTAAGTCGATGAAATGTCTACATATATACAATAGTGACACATATTTTGCAATTTTGCAATCCGATGTCTGGCATCTCATTTACTTCGCAGTACTTCAAATGATAAAAGGAAATTTTACAGAGAGAGAGAGAGAGAGAGAGAGAGAAAGAGAGAGAGAGAGAGAGAGAGATAGAGATTAGTTTTAATATCTACATGTATTCATTTTTATTTTTTGGTGGTTTACTTTTAAACATGATAAGGTAAAACGAAGCATGTCATCATAGAATAGCAGAGCAATGTTATTAATCCATCAAATAGAATTTATTTTTATCAATTTACGACTGGATGTTGAGAGTCTTACAATCATTCAAACAAAATTAACTAATAGTATCATTCAATTATTTGTACGTTTTTTGGATATGTAAATGAATATGTTCCATTGTGAACAAAATGCATGAGGCACTGAGTTGTTTGGTTGTGTTTAACAAATTGATTGTGGAGTTTGCTACTGTTAGATATGTGTATTTGTTTTTTTGTTTGTTTGCACATGTTATATCAGCATATTTGATAGTACTGACTTCTTATTTCATGTAAAACATTCGGTCAGTAGTCCAATTTGTATGTGTGTGTATCTTTATAACGCTTTTGTTAATGTCACAAAAAAATAAAAACTAAACTTGTCGAGGCTCGGGCGACTTAGAATTGGTTATATGGCTTTGGATATTTGCTTATCTGTAATTCATTGTCCTCATTCGTTTATCTTATGTTGACCATTTGATGTGTATGGTAAATCTATTCTATTTATTGTAATGAATTAAAGGAGTGTACATCAACATGAAAGCAAGCAAACGACACAAAAATAAAGAACTTTATAGGCCAACATACGGTATTTAATAATACAATATCTCAAGGTCTAAAACACCAGTATCTACAATAATAGTAAATCAATTTAAAAGAGAATATGGAAGGTCTTTCATCAACAACAAAATCCTTATGTGACAAAACCATTACGATATAACTAAAGAAAACCACTAATCTGGTTCCTAATATTTGACAAGTACGTGAATCGGGGGTTTAGTCAGAGGCAACCTTAGTTTACAGATTTTCAAAACTTAAATTATTTGTAAAATACCCACCATGAGAAAACCCTTAATGAATCTCATTAACCTCAAAAAGAAGCAACTCAGACCTAGTGATCGGAAAGGTAAGGGTTTCCTGCTTCTGCATCGTTACACATCATGTGATTCAAAACTAATATAAAAATTCAAAGATTTGGAATACTAGTAATACACCATCGGTTAATCTCTGATGATCGGTTAACTTTCTGGCTTATATACGATTTACTTATTCATAAAGAACTGAATGTTCAGCAATATAAAAGTTTACTTGACTTATTTCGTAGATCGGTCCTAAACGTGATTTGATTGTACTATAAATGCTGTAGAATATGTATGTTAACTAAAACGAAACAATAAAAAATACATTATTGTAATTATGTGGTCTCAGCCCTACTATTTCACACCCGTACCTTCTACATTGGTATTTTACCGTTGGTAAGATGCGCATTGAAAGACTATAATGACAACATTTTTTTGTGACTATGGCCTTCTTACGATATGTATACAAAGGAGAAGACAACAAAAACTCTGTGAATTGTATTGCATATTTCTGATCTTAAATTGTTATGCTGAAAATGTATTGAACTGATGACTAGACTCAAGCTAGCGACCAATTCCAGCGACCAATCAAGCTAGCGACCAATTCTATCGACCACTAAACTTAACAATGAGCATCAACACGTTAGAGAATCATTCAGAGATATGTCTGAAAATCAAAAATTGACATTATGCTACAACGTTCTACTAATAAGAAATACGTAATATATCGCTTTTAAATGTTTAATGGACCACATATGTCTACATTTGCAATAAATAGGGGACGGAATAATAAATACATATCCTTTTTAGAAAGGAAAAAGTAATTAATTTTGTTTAAGTTTTACTTTGGATTTCAATCTTTCTAACAATTAACGTGAGTAGCGTGCTTGCTCAAGGTATATGCTCTAAATCAGTAATTCAGTATTTGAAGATTTTATATTACATGGCATTATACATTTATATAAAATCGAGATCTTCGTTCCTTGCAAAAAATGAATGAAAAAAAAAAAAACAATAAAAAAAACAAAACAAGTTAAAAAAAACAAAAGTATCTGGAATGTTATTTGTTTGCGATACTTTAAACTAAGATTTTTAACGTGTAACAATAACTACATATAGTATAGATGAATTAATAAAAGGCAATCTTAGTACATAACGGCTAAACCAAGTCTCAAGATTCAGAGCTGTATTAAGTATTGTAGAACAGAATAAAACAATCTTAGTACATTAGTGCAGATGTCAATTTACGGTGAGAAAAATAAAAAGTTAAACTGAACAAGAAAGACGCTATATGCGGTAGAAAAATCATATAACGGCTTTCTATACTCTCGGCATCCTCAAATGTCGTGTATTTCCTTAAAATCCCGTTAGGTAAAGAATTACTATATCGGCCTGGTCAAAAAGAACATACAAGAAAGTAGTACATATTTCAAACAAAATAGTTCCTACGCATATAGTCAAAACTTTGTCAATAAGTGAAATATTTGGTTTATTTTGGTATAAATGAAAGTTTAATCACTTGGGATCACCATAGGACCCTTGTTGAAAGTCTCTTTTGAATGATAAGAAAAAAGAAATTATAAAGCAGGGAATATTTGCCCTGTTGCTCAGATTTTGCTCAGTACCTGTTTGTGTACTTCCAAATTTCCGGGAACCAGTCAACACATATAGGTACTGTTATGCTGATTTTTTTCCAGGAGAAGTAATGATAATGTATATTTTGCCATTGAATTACTGTCATATAATTTGAAGTAAGGACAATGGTTATTACTTTTACCATACTTGGTAAAAGGGCCGGACGGGGTTGCACTTTCCCACCCGGGTATTTCCATGAATAAAAGGGCCTGGGACAAGCTTTTAATCCCACTAGGTGTGGGTAAAAACTTTGCCGTAGGGAACTGTACACAAAGACTGAAAAATGTGCCCATACCCATAATTGATAGGTAACTCAGACTTTGGGTGGCTAGTGAAGTCTTCAGGTGCACTTTCCCACCCAGGTATTCATATGAGTTGAAGATATGGATAATAGCTTTCAAACTAACCACCTGTGGTCAAGAATTTTGCCGTAGGGAAACGGGAGGATAGCAATTCCTGCCACCACCCCTGTGCTGAAAAATAAAAAATTTGGTATGTTGTTGTGAGCTTGCGGTGCACTTTCCCACCCGGGCATTTCCATGAATAAAAGGGCCTGGGATAAGCTTTCAATCCCACTAGGTGTGGGTAAAAACTTTGCCGTAGGGAACTGTACACAAAGACTGAAAAATGTGCCCATACCCATAATTGATAGGTAACTCAGACTTTGGGTGGCCAGTGAAGTCTTCAGGTGCACTTTCCCACCCAGGTATTCATATGAGTTGAAGATATGGATAATAGCTTTCAAACTAACCATCTGTGGTCAAGAACTTTGCAGTAGGGAAACGGGAGGATAGCGATTCCTGCCACCACCCTTGTGCTGAAAAATGAAAAAATTGGTATGTTGTTGTGAGCTTCCGTTGCCTTTTCCCACCCGGGCATTTCCATGAATAAAAGGGCCTGGGACAAGCTTTTAATCCCACTAGGTGTGGGTAAAAACTTTGCCGTAGGGAACTGTACACAAAGACTGAAAAATGTGCCCATACCCATAATTGATAGGTAACTCAGACTTTGGGTGGCTAGTGAAGTCTTCAGGTGCACTTTCCCACCCAGGTATTCATATGAGTTGAAGATATGGATAATAGCTTTCAAACTAACCATCTGTGGTCAAGAACTTTGCCGTAGGGAAACGGGAGGATAGCGATTCCTGCCACCACCCCTGTGCTGAAAAATGAAAAATATGGTATGTTGTTGTGAGCTTCCGGTGCCTTTTCCCACCCGGGCATTTCCATGAATAAAAGGGCCTGGGGCAAGCTTTCAATCCCACTAGGTGTGGGTTAAAACTTTGCCGTAGGGAACTGTACACAAAGACTGAAAAATGTGCCCATACCCATAATTGATAGGTAACTCAGACTTTGGGTGGCTAGTGAAGTCTTCAGGTGCACTTTCCCACCCAGGTATTCATATGAGTTGAAGATATGGATAATTGCTTTCAAACTAACCACCTGTGGTTAAGAACTTTGCCGTAGGGAAACGCGAGGATAGCGATTCCTGCCACCACCCCTGTGCTGAAAAATGAAAAATTTGGTATGTTGTTGTGAGCTTGCGGTGCACTTTCCCACCCGGGCATTTCCATGAATAAAAGGGCCTGGGATAAGCTTTCAATCCCACTAGGTGTGGGTAAAAACTTTGCCGTAGGGAACTGTACACAAAGACTGAAAAATGTGCCCATACCCATAATTGATAGGTAACTCAGACTTTGGGTGGCCAGTGAAGTCTTCAGGTGCACTTTCCCACCCAGGTATTCATATGAGTTGAAGATATGGATAATAGCTTTCAAACTAACCATCTGTGGTCAAGAACTTTGCAGTAGGGAAACGGGAGGATAGCGATTCCTGCCACCACCCTTGTGCTGAAAAATGAAAAAATTGGTATGTTGTTGTGAGCTTCCGTTGCCTTTTCCCACCCGGGCATTTCCATGAATAAAAGGGCCTGGGACAAGCTTTTAATCCCACTAGGTGTGGGTAAAAACTTTGCCGTAGGGAACTGTACACAAAGACTGAAAAATGTGCCCATACCCATAATTGATAGGTAACTCAAACTTTGGGTGGCTAGTGAAGTCTTCAGGTGCACTTTCCCACCCAGGTATTCATATGAGTTGAAGATATGGATAATAGCTTTCAAACTAACCATCTGTGGTCAAGAACTTTGCCGTAGGGAAACGGGAGGATAGCGATTCCTGCCACCACCCCTGTGCTGAAAAATGAAAAATATGGTATGTTGTTGTGAGCTTCCGGTGCCTTTTCCCACCCGGGCATTTCCATGAATAAAAGGGCCTGGGGCAAGCTTTCAATCCCACTAGGTGTGGGTTAAAACTTTGCCGTAGGGAACTGTACACAAAGACTGAAAAATGTGCCCATACCCATAATTGATAGGTAACTCAGACTTTGGGTGGCTAGTGAAGTCTTCAGGTGCACTTTCCCACCCAGGTATTCATATGAGTTGAAGATATGGATAATTGCTTTCAAACTAACCACCTGTGGTCAAGAACTTTGCCGTAGGGAAACGCGAGGATAGCGATTCCTGCCACCACCCCTGTGCTGAAAAATGAAAAATTTGGTATGTTGTTGTGAGCTTGCGGTGCACTTTCCCACCCGGGCATTTCCATGAATAAAAGGGCCTGGGATAAGCTTTCAATCCCACTAGGTGTGGGTAAAAACTTTGCCGTAGGGAACTGTACACAAAGACTGAAAAATGTGCCCATACCCATAATTGATAGGTAACTCAGACTTTGGGTGGCCAGTGAAGTCTTCAGGTGCACTTTCCCACTCAGGTATTCATATGAGTTGAAGATATGGATAATAGCTTTCAAACTAACCATCTGTGGTCAAGAACTTTGCCGTAGGGAAACGGGAGGATAGCGATTCCTGCCACCACCCCTGTGCTGAAAAATGAAAAAATTGGTATGTTGTTGTGAGCTTCCGGTGCCTTTTTCCCACCCGGGCATTTCCATGAATAAAAGGGCCTGGGACAAGCTTTTAATCCCACTAGGTGTGGGTAAAAACTTTGCCGTAGGGAACTGTACACAAAGACTGAAAAATGTGCCCATACCCATAATTGATAGGTAACTCAGACTTTGGGTGGCTAGTGAAGTCTTCAGGTGCACTTTCCCACCCAGGTATTCATATGAGTTGAAGATATGGATAATAGCTTTCAAACTAACCACCTGTGGTCAAGAACTTTGCCGTAGGGAAACGGGAGGATAGCGATTCCTGCCACCACCCCTGTGCTGAAAAATGAAAAATTTGGTATGTTGTTGTGAGCTTCCGGTGCACTTTCCCACCCGGGCATTTCCATGAATAAAAGGGCCTGGGACAAGCTTTCAACCCCACTAGGTGTGGGTAAAAACTTTGCCGTAGGGAACTGTACACAAAGACTGAAAAATGTGCCCATACCCATAATTGATAGGTAACTGAGACTTTGGGTGGCCAGTGAAGTCTTCAGGTGCACTTTCCCACCCAGGTATTCATATGAGTTGAAGATATGGATAATTGCTTTCAAACTAACCACCTGTGGTCAAGAACATTGCCGTAGGGAAACGGGAGGATAGCGATTTCTGCCACCACCCCTGTGCTGAAAAATGAAAAATATGGTATGGTGTTGTCAGCTTTCGGTGCACTTTCCCACCCGGGCATTTCCATGAATAAAAAGGCCTGGGACAAGCTTTCAATCCCACTAGGTGTGGGTAAAAACTTTGCCGTAGGGAACTGTACACAAAGACTTAAAATAGTGCCCATACCCATAATTGATAGGTAACTCAGACTTTGGGTGGCCAGTGAAGTCTTCAGGTGCACTTTCCCACCCAGGTATTCATATGAGTTGAAGATATGGACAAGCTTTCAATTCCACTAAAATGAAAAGCATATATCTATAAGCTATTTTGAAGAAATGTCCTCGATCACACATAGACCTTACATTAAGGACATGGAGAAGTTAGTTCGTTGGAAGAAATTTCTTCTAATCAGAAACTCCATGAATGTTATCGAAAGTTATTAATGTCTTTAACTTAAAAAACTTACCCAAGAGTCTATATTTTTCATGAAGAAGCTTTTCTCGGAGTTTCACCAAATTTCATGAAGACTCACAAAGTGTAATTGACGTCTAAAAACTTAAAACTTAGACTGTAGCTATATGTTAAGTTCAAAACAGAAATTTATCCGTTAATCAATAAAATTTGGAAAAAATTACCTGGAATACTATAGATAAACATCCTGTCTCGTGGTATCATACGAGTCTCAAATTCAGGATTTGTTAAGTAACTTCCCTCTTAGAACAAAATCTTTAAAAAGAGTGTAGCGCTGTGTCTCCATTATTACGTTAAAGTGTTATTTGGGAGTAAATGTTATAAAACTACATTCGTGTATTAAAGGTTCAAGGACATCTTGTGATAATTTCGGCAAAATCTGAATTTGGAATATCCCTATAAAAACAGATGTTATAATGTTATCATTTATTTCGACCACTAACTGAAATTAATTCCTTTTTTTTATCTTAATAGATACTCGTAATCACGTCACATAATTAAAGTACTAAGAATATTACCCACTGAGTACCCTGTAGTTCACAGTAAAATATCAAAGGCACGGCACTGGTTGTTGTGCTCAGGGCCGTAACTAGCCTCTTTTAAAAGTGAGTAAAAATATATAAAACATTTTCGGCGAAGGGTTTGGGGGCCACTCAAGAAGCTCTGGAAAAAATTACGCAAAATCGTGCATTCTGAGCGTTTCCCGGAACCTTTCTTAATCTAAAACGCAAGTTTTGTTTTAATTATTTTTTCGACAATATTCTGGTCTCAAAGCAAAATATATAGATTCAGTGTAAGACTTTTAGTTTTTGGGGACAACATCAAAAGACCGATATGTAGGATAAAGCAAAAATCGTAATTCACATAGTTAAGTGTGTGGCTGCTGTTCTTTTGTCTTTTTTTGTTATTGAGTTTCGGCTTGCAGGAAAAACGTATTATACCTGTCAATTATGTTTTTTTCAAATTAAGTTAAGAGGGAGGCTGATTATCATTGATATAACTATATGTGAATTCAGTTTTTATAACACATTTCAATTATAACTTGATGTTGTTCCTAACTGGGATAGAAAGGGTACACTCAGGGTAGACCAATGAAAACTGTTCTTAAGACCTCATTACTACATTTTTTGTGCTGTTTTAATATGTATACTGGCTGATTAATGTCGGGTCTGTCTGTTCTGGTCTTGTATTGTGTTTAGACTTTGGTGTAATTTTTTGTGACTCTAAAATTTATTAATAGCTACTTTAAGTACCGCTTAAGTCGACGCTAGGGGCCGTCTTGACCTTGTTGTAGGAAATGAATGATTCGTTCATTGTTGAAGACTCTTCGGCGACTATCAAGATGAAGAACAGGAATAAAAGCCTTGTATATTGATAATTGTATGTTTTTCTATGTATTGTGCGCGATTTTGTCCAATGCACATTTACTCCATATCCATTTTCTATTTAAGGGCCTGAAAACGGCTTAATGCAAGTCTACGCTCTTCAATGTAAAAGGTCATATGACCATACATTATTTTTCTTTTTAAATGATTTGATTCCGGGAGATTGGTTGTCTCACTTTAATTTAAACCCATGTCAGCTTTTTAGTTAAACAGAAAAGAGAGTCAGTTTTGTATTCTTTAATATAAAGTTTTAATTTTCCTTGAAAAAGCGACCAATGTTTCTATGTTCGGTAGCTTCGTATCTTCTCAAAACATTTTCTCCAACAATATCTGGACATGTAACATTGCCAAACCACACAAACGTTCACCCGTCATTACCGACCACTTCGACTATGCTTTTTCAATATTTTTTATTTTTTATTATCAATGTTGCAGAGTACATACCTTTTCATAGACTTACCGATACATATTTTTACGATTTAAAGTAGTTTTTAAAATTAGACAAAAGGTCCTTAAATATAATAAAACTTAAGTTTAAAACAAAATTACTAATTTTCAAATGAAATTCAACACTAAGACAATAGTCCTAAAGAAGGGCAATCAATGAACAAAAGACAAACACGGAGAACAGATAAGACACATAACGACAAACAATATAGACAATCAACATTGAAAACTAAAAATAAATGAGAAACTTGGATCCCGAAAAAAACAGGGTCGACGTTAGAGGATGAACAGGACTTGATACTTGCAAGACACTCGCCGTGAAAACAATCTGATATGAAGACAAACTTTTGTTTCAACTTTTTTTTTTTAATTTCCAACAGGAGGCATTTGCCTTATTTGCCTCAATGTAGTTACGGCCCTGAACTGTGCTCTATGATGTACATGATATTTACTGACATCCATCTATGGTAGTAATAATGTTACCCGTATATCATATTTCTCACATGAATAGTAGCCTGAATACATTTTAAAACTTCTTGATAACTATATTGAATTGCAGCAATGGCGTTTATGTGGTAAACATTTTGTCATCCACCAATATATGTATTAGACACCGGCTACTTTAGAAACTACACAGATCTCATTTAGCTACATGTAGGACAGTTCATGCACATGAACAATGTATTTGATTATGTAAATAAAATAAAATATATACATTTGTATTTACAGATATTGCATAAGTCATCTAGATATTATTGAAGAAGATATTAGATAAAGTAAGGTTACAATGTAACTCCGGAATGTTTTTATATACTAGAGCTATTTTCAAACAGTTTTCTAATCTTTACCACCATCTCAAAATCGATGAAAATCTAATTTATAATACATGCTTAAAAATGGTTTAAAACTACAATTTTAAAAGTTTATTATTGCTCTTGGTTGAGTATTTAATATTTGGAAACAAATTAATAAATGCGACATTCATTCCATAAAAAAAAAAGATAATTCTATTGGAAGTAAAGTGGTAAATTGTTTTTATTTTTCAAATATAATTAAATATGGGTTGCTGTCTTATTGGCCTGAATCTAACTCTCATTTTAATCATACTGCTAATACAAAGCGTTACATGCAATTGTCCTAATCAATAAAACTGACCGATGTGAATTGTAGGAATTAACCCTTTTGGGACCCTACATTGTATATCAGGAGGAAAATTCCGTAAATTTAAACAAAATTCAAATTGTTAAACAACCTCATTGATTACGGACATTATGAACATGTACATGCACAGTGATTTTAAACGTGTAGAAAGACATGTTCATTTGATTTTTGCAACAAATGATGTAAATATTTTCAATTTTTGTATACAGCTGTTATTACTTAAATTGATTAATCAGCATGCGTTCATGTAAACATTAACTTCCTCATAACAATATTGTATTTTAACGCTTTAACATTTTGAGTGCCTCTGAGAACATGTAATGCAATTATATATTCTTTTGAACATTTTTTGTTTTTTGAAATTAGAGAATGTAAAGTGAACATATCCTTTGAACGCAACGATCATTCTTATTCTGTCTGTGCAAAGGTGGGATGCCTTTTTAAATGAATTATTTGCTTGTCAGACAGTTTTTTGTTTCTTAAAATTTAAAGTTATGCGAGTCGAAAATACCCTTCCCAAAAATAGGACAAAAAAATACTATACCTAATTATGTTCAACTATACTTCTTTATGTATGCTGTTTGATGCCAAAATGTCAAATAAATTCATCTGATTTCAAGATAAATTGGCATACAGATACATCTGACCAGTTCCGGAGTATTATTGTGTTACTCACAGTCACGTTATTTGCTTCATAATTGATAGAATTTCTACCAATGATCTAACTTGTTTTAAGGCTAGAAATGTTTCCAACTAACGAAGTGCTCCAAATATTCTAATTAATATTTTATATTTTAGGTCTGATAGTTTGTTGGAAGAAATTTCTTCCCATTTTCTAACAGCTATATGTTTTTCATATTAGATCTACATGTAGGTCTGATAGAAGACATTTCTCCACAAACATTTCATTTTAGGCCTATTTCTGATATAAAAACTGTTTTCCAACGAACTAACTGCTTCAAATATTCCATTGAAGTTTGATAGAAGAAATTTCTTACGACTTACTAACTGCCACAAATATTACATTTTAGGTCAGGTTTGATAAAGAAATTTTTCCAACGAACTAATAGCTACATGTGTTTCATTTTAGATCTTATTGTAGGTTTAATAGCAGAAATTTCTTCCAACGAACTATCGGCTTGGATTGAATATTTCATTTCAGGTTTAAATATGATTGAAGAAGTTTTTTCCATCGAGCGATCAGCTCGACGTAATTCATGTTACGTTTGATAGAAGAAATTTCTTCCAACGACCTAACTGCCATAGTATTATTTTTTAGGCATAAGTCTGATAAAAGAAATCTCTTTCAATGAACATACTGCTGCAATGATTTTATTTTTTTTTTCTCGAATAATAGAAATTTCTTCCATTAAACTGACCTCTCTATGTACTTCTTCTAAGGTCTGAGAGAAGAAATTTGTGTCGTAAAATATTCTCATAGTTTTACGCAAGTTTTTAATTTTTTTAAAATGTCTTCTAACCATTGAAGTTATAAAAAGCCGTTTGTTTGTACTTGGTAATTTTTGATACATTCATGAATTTTGCATATTTAAGTCCGCAAAGAGGACATTTCTGGATTTTCCTCTTTTACTTTGGACTGCATTTTTAGATCTTTCAAAAACATTAATGTATCAATGTCATTACAAAATTATACGCAAATTATATGAAAACAATGTTAAGCTTTTTTTTTTTACCAATACAGATAGTTTAGTCATGATATTCAAAGGGGTGACGTTTACAAGGATATATTCCAATATGTTCAATACAAATTCGATATTTCTAAATATTCAAGTAACCATTTATCAGGACTTGGTGATAACAAAACAGTAATTGGCATTTTTAAATATAAAAGTGCTGGTAAAATAATGACCGAGTTTGTTGGTTTATGGGACAAAAATGTACACCCACATAGTACATGGTGAAATAACGAAGAAGGCCAATAGGTGTTTAGAAAACTATAACTTTTGAAGAATAGAAATATTATTAAGAGTCATCTTCATAATATCTTATTAAGATTAATAAGATTGCTTTGTCATACATTAGCTTATGAACACTACAAAATTAAAAAAATATGTATTAAAGAAACACAAATTATAAATAAAAAATAATGATAATAAAAATGAAAAGAAAAGAATTAGTTAAAGAAAGAAGATCAGACGTCAAATATGGTGAACTTAATAATCCAAAGTTTAATCATCTAAATTCTGTAAAAGTTAGCAGGCTTGTAGACATAGTAGAGGAAGACTATCCTGAATATCCTGAATATCTCGAAAAAGCTGATTAATTTATTTGTAATTTAACTGCAGTAGATTTACGCCTCCACAGGTGCATACAACTAGTAGACACGTTAAAAGAAATAAGAAGATGTGGTATGAGTGCCAATGGGACAACTCTCCATCCAAGTCACAATTTGTAAAAGGTAAACAATTATAGGTCAAATTACGGCCTTCAACACGGAGCCTTGGCTCACACCGAACAGCAAGCCATAAAGGGCCCCAAAAATAGGCCCCAAAGATAAAAAAAAAAAGGCATAACAGTTAAAGGTATCTAAAACACGAATTCATAGGAAACTATGGACGCCATACATACATTAGAAAAGCATAGTTAATATAACCAAATATACTCGTCAGTAAACTAATATCCCGTAGATGTGATGTATCTAGTAGTAGTATGTACCTGTGATTGCAAAACTCTACTGCCGTCAAAACACGGACCAATTCATCAGCATGTTCAAGGCGGGTGGGGGTTAGAATGGAGTATGTTCATGCAATAGATCATCATTTAATTTACATTTTTGAAAATACTACACAGAGAAACAAACCCCTTTTTCTACTACAGAAATCAATCAGAGGGTTCATTATTTGGAAATCAAGAAGCAGTGAACAATTAACTTTTTCAATCGGGTTGGTTGGACATGTTTTTGTACATGAAAATCACTGTATCAACCCATCTTACAACTCTTGAGGACTGGTTTGGACTAGGCGTTTTTATCAAAGAAGACACATATAATGTCATCTCTATAAAAAATAACGAACTCCTTTGATCGGGTTGGATGGACTATGTTTGTATGTACATGTATATGCAAATCACTACATGAACCAATCTACTAACACATGAGGACTGGTTTGAACGAAAGGTTTTCCAAAGAAGACATATATAATCTCATCTCCAAAAAAAATGATAAGTGTCCCTATTTTCCTACCGGATATTGTGAACAGTATGCATTTACAATATCCGAAACAGTCCAATGGTATTGATTTCTTTTAACAAAACAAAGATGTACCTGAACCACGCGAACTGGATTGTGTTTGATGATTTGATGTTGGGAAATCAAAAAAAGTGTGAAGATTACTGTGTTTGTTGACGGCACAACAATGTCGACTTCGCATATCTCTCACAAAATTATTTCAAACAGCTCATACCGACTAAGAATCTTGATCATATTTATCGAGAATACTGTAGTGATATCACTAGAGAAGAGTGTTGTTCAGCTGTGCAATCGATGTTAGTCAGAACCACATCGGTACATCACCATTGATCTCGCCATCCAGAAAAGGGCAGAAATTGTTTAGATGATTTTCATAAAAGTTTAAATTAAGACTCTGAATCTAAATTAGAGACAGAAGCAACATCTGGAATATATATTACACCCTGGAAAGATAGGTGTAATAAGCGCACAAAGGAATATGACATCAGATGGATGAAAAAGTAGGATTAAGAATATAAGGATAAGATAAATGACTCGAGAGAAGTTTGCTATCGATGTCGTATAGTCGTATAGCTAAGTGGGCAACGTTTATTGAAACCAAAAAGTGTGTGTGTAGAAAAGGGGGGGGGGATGAGTGTAAATGTGTGTGTATATGTGCATTAGTGGGAACCCATTCAAATATAAAAAAGTATCTGTAGTAAGTGCTTTGCTGACAATGCAGACCCTAAACAATTGTCGTGTCAGCAATTGTAGTCGGATCACCACTTGATACGATACACCCATCATCTTGAAAGACTGGAAAAGTTATGAGATTGCTATACTAATGCTTGAGACTTACAACTCTTTCCCAAACAGTCATGAGAGAAAAAAAACATCATCAAGTATTCTCTGGACGAAGATGTGAGTTGGATCACCATTTCATTAAACACTGGTTCTTACGATATCGACATCATCACCAATGAAATCCAACGACAGTTACAACTAAACAAATATTAGTCAAAATTGTCATTGGTGCCAATAGTAGTTCTCTGAAAGCCACTCTAACTTAGCCAAAAAATACTATCAAGTAGACTTTAATTCTTTCAACAGCATCAACACGATGCGTGAGAAAAAAATAACCTACGCATACAACAAGATAACATAGAAGGTGAACAGATTGTAAACAGACTTAGAATTTAAGTCAACAGTGAAATCATCGGTGGTAGTTATGCCAATGAATCACAAAAAAAACACCATCTACAGCTTTGTCCCAACTGTTACATCCACAGGAGCACTTATCTAACTGATCAAGATGGACATCTCATCGATTTGAGAGGTAAGCAGTTCACATACGCTTTCGTCTTCGCAAAATACATACATTAATTAACTCAAACGCGGTGGATATGAGTATGTTGTGCACAAAATAAGGTGAATGTCTATATTTATTTACCTCTCAGATAACTTACCCACTACCTTTGGAGATAAATTGTATTTACAAAATAGTAAACAATTCTTCGAAGGAATTGGTTTAACTCTTGGTCCGAATAGTCCTTTCAAAACATCCTTCTCTTAGACATGTTGATCTAGATTGTAATACAATAGATGAAGTCGATTCATGAAAGCAATTGTGCCGAGAAACAAAAATCAAATCCACCGAAAATGAGTTGGCATAAGTGCTATGGGCCATTTTAGAGGCCATGCCTACCTCTACCTTTAGCATAATGGCCCATGTGGAGAATCTCTTAGTTTGGCCAATCGGCAATAGTAAAGTTGGACTATGTGACATACTGGGTACCCTTTACCCTATGCTGACAAACTTGTACGGGTCTAGGGCATAAGTGCTCAGGGCTATTTTAGAGGCCATGCCTACCTCTACCTTTAGTATAATGGGCCATGTGGAGAATCTCTTATTTTGGCCAGCCGGTAATATTAGATTGGACTATGTGACATACTGGGTATCCCCACCTTATGCTGACAAACTCGTACGGATCTAGGACATAAGTGGTCTGGGCCATTTTAGAGGCCATGCCTACCTCTGAATGGCAGTGTCCTGATAATGTTGAGTTTAAAGACACTATATATTTGATCTTCGTAGTTTTGAAAAATGATATGTCATGGTAACAGTTATTTTTTCTGTTTTTTGCATTATCTATAAATCTTCTTGCATGTCTGATCTGTTTAAAATGAAAGATATACGATTGTATTTACGGCATGTAGTGCTTTTGAGACGGGACTGTATTTGTCAATAAACAGATTATGGAATGCCCATATGACAATTAATTGTTTCAGTATACATTAGTTCACTGATACCAATCAATTCTTGTTTCTATGTATATGGAGGCATTAACCTTTTTATTTACATTCATTTTTAAAGGTGTTAAAAGACGCGGACCTTGCAGAAGACACCTATGGATTTAAGATTTTCTATTGCTATAAATAGCAGAACCATATTGGATATTTAAAGTTAAAAGTAATTTCATTGTCACAATCTTTTTATTACCCACACCACTTCATCGAACGCGGTCTCATCTCATGAATAATAGTGAAGGCTAGCCTCATGACGTTTAACGCCGGCTACCTTCATACTAGTCATGCTAATTGTAAATCGCATTGCAACAGATACAGACTTTACACAAGCTAGGGTTTCCGTGCATTGTGTCAGCGAAGCATAGACGGATTCATACTTTGTTCAATCACCTGTTCAATTTTTACCGAAGCCATGATCTGCTAGCGCTCTGCCTGCGTTCAAGCTAAAAACCTTTACGTAAAAACTAGGCGACATACGGTTATAACATAGATGAAACAATTCAAACATAATCCGCTTACACTGTAGTTCAATTATTCAAATGCCAAAACTCCAAATGACCAACAATTATGGGTGCGGCTCGCTTTTCCATATTTGTGTTCAGTTCCCTACGGCAAATAATTTACCCACTCCATGTGGGATTGATAGCTTGTCCCAAGCCCTTTTATTCATAAAAATTCCCGGTTGCGAAAGTGCACCGGAAGCTCACAACAACAACATACCACAGGTGGTTAGTTTGAAAGCTTTTATCCATATCTTCAACTCATATGAATACCTGGGTGGGAAAGTGCACCTGAAGACTTCACTGGCCACCCAAAGTCCTTGTGTACAGTTCCCTACGGCAAAGTTTTTACCCACACCTAGTGGGATTGAAAGCTTGTCCCAGGCCCTTTTATTCATAGAAATGCCCGGGTGGAAGAGTGCACCGGAAGCTCACAACAACATACCAAATTTTTCATTTTTCAGCACAGGGGTGGTGGCAGGAATCGCTATCCTCCCGTTTCCCTACGTCACAGTTCTTGACCACAGGTGATTAGTTTGAAAGCTATTATCCATATCTTCAACTCATATGAATACCTGGGTGGGAAAGTGCACCTGAAGACTTCACTGGCCACCCAAAGTCTGAGTTACCTATCAATTATGGGTATGGGCACATTTTTCAGTCTTTGTGTACAGTTCCCTACGGCAAAGTTTTTACCCACACCTAGTGGGATTGAAAGCTTGTCCTAGGCCCTTTTATTCATGGAAATGCCCGGATGGGAAAGTGCACCGGAAGCTCACAACAACATACCAAATTATTCATTTTTCAGCACAGGGGTGGTGGCAGGAATCGCTATCCTCCCGTTTCCCTACGGCAAAGTTCTTGACCACAGGTGATTAGTTTGAAAGCTATTATCCATATCTTCAACTCATATGAATACCTGAGTGGGAAAGTGCACCTGAAGACTTCACTGGCCACCCAAAGTCTGAGTTACCTATCAATTATGGGTATGGGCACATTTTTCAGTCTTTGTGTACAGTTCCCTACGGCAAAGTTTTTACCCACACCTAGTGGGATTGAAAGCTTGTCCCAGACCCTTTTATTCATGGAAATGCCCGGGTTGAAGAGTGCACCGGAAGCTCACAACAACATACCAAATTATTCATTTTTCAGCACAGGGGTGGTGGCAGGAATCGCTATCCTCCCGTTTCCCTACGGCAAAGTTCTTGACCACAGGTGATTAGTTTGAAAGCTATTATCCATATCTTCAACTCATATGAATACCTGGGTGGGAAAGTGCACCTGAAGACTTCACTGGCCACCCAAAGTCTGAGTTACCTATCAATTATGGGTATGGGCACATTTTTCAGTCTTTGTGTACAGTTCCCTACGGCAAAGTTTTTACCCACACCTAGTGGGATTGAAAGCTTGTCCTAGGCCCTTTTATTCATGGAAATGCCCGGATGGGAAAGTGCACCGGAAGCTCACAACAACATACCAAATTATTCATTTTTCAGCACAGGGGTGGTGGCAGGAATCGCTATCCTCCCGTTTCCCTACGGCAAAGTTCTTGACCACAGGTGATTAGTTTGAAAGCTATTATCCATATCTTCAACTCATATGAATACCTGAGTGGGAAAGTGCACCTGAAGACTTCACTGGCCACCCAAAGTCTGAGTTACCTATCAATTATGGGTATGGGCACATTTTTCAGTCTTTGTGTACAGTTCCCTACGGCAAAGTTTTTACCCACACCTAGTGGGATTGAAAGCTTGTCCCAGACCCTTTTATTCATGGAAATGCCCGGGTGGAAGAGTGCACCGGAAGCTCACAACAACATACCAAATTTTTCATTTTTCAGCAGAGGAGTGGTGGCAGGAATCGCTATCCTCCCGTTTCCCTACGGCAAAGTTCTTGACCACAGGTGGTCAGTTTGAAAGCTATTATCCATATCTTCAACTCATATGAATACCTGGGTGGGAAAGTGCACCTGAAGACTTCACTGGCCACCCAAAGTCTGAGTTACGTATCAATTATGGGTATGGGCACATTTTTCAGTCTTTGTGTACAGTTCCCTACGGCAAAGTTTTTACCCACACCTAGTGGGATTGAAAGCTTGTCCCATGTCCTTTTATTCATGGAAATGCCCAGTTGGGAAAATGCACCGGAAGCTCACAACAACATACCAAATTTTTCATTTTTCAGCACAGGGGTGGTGGCAGGAATCGCTATCCTCCCGTTTCCCTACGGCAAAGTTCTTGACCACAGGTGGTTAGTTTGAAAGCTATTATCCATATCTTCAACTCATATGAATACCTGGGTGGGAAAGTGCACCTGAAGACTTCACTGGCCACCCAAAGTCTGAGTTACCTATCAATTATGAGTATGGGCACATTTTTCAGTCTTTGTGTACAGTTCCCTACGGCAAAGTTTTTACCCACACCTAGTGGGATTGAAAGCTTGTCCCAGGCCCTTTTATTCATGGAAATGCCCAGTTGGGAAAATGCACCGGAAGCTCACAACAACATACCAAATTTTTCATTTTTCAGCACAGGGGTGGTGGCAGGAATCGCTATCCTCCCGTTTCCCTACTGCAAAGTTCTTGACCACAGGTGTTTAGTTTGAAAACTATTATCCATATCTTCAACTCATATGAATACCTGGGTGGGAAAATGCACCTGAAGACTTCATTGGCCACCCAAAGTCTGAGTTACCTATCAATTATGGATATGGGCACATTTTTCAGTCTTTGTGTACAGTTCCCTACGGCAAAGTTTTTACCCACACCTAGTGGGATTGAAAGCTTGTCCCAGGTCCTTTTATTCATGGAAATGCCCGGGTGGGAAAGTGCACCGGAAACTCACAACAACATACCAAATTTTTCATTTTTCAGCACAGGGGTGTTGGCAGGAATCGCTATCCTCCCGTTTCCCTACGGCAAAGTTCTTGACCACAGGTGGTTAGTTTGAAAGCTATTATCCATATCTTCAACTCATATGAATACCTGGGTGGGAAAGTGCACCTGAAGACTTCACTGGCCACCCAAAGTCTGAGTTAGCTATCAATTATGGGTATGGGCACATTTTTCAGTCTTTGTGTACAGTTCCCTACGGCAAAGTTTTTACCCACACCTAGTGGGATTGAAAGCTTGTCCCAGACCCTTTTATTCATGGAAATGCCCGGGTGGGAAAGTGCACCGGAAGCTCACAACAACATACCAAATTTTTCATTTTTCAGCACAGGGGTGGTGGCAGGAATCGTTATCCTCCCGTTTCCCTACGGCAAAGTTCTTGACCACAGGTGGTTAGTTTGAAAGCTATTATCCATATCTTCAACTCATATGAATACCTGGGTGGGAAAGTGCACCTGAAGACTTCACTGACCACCCAAAGTCTGAGTTACCTATCAATTATGGGTATGGGCACATTTTTCAGTCTGTGTGTACAGTTCCCTACGGCAAAGTTTTTACCCACACCTAGTGGGATTGAAAGCTTGTCCCAGGCCCTTTTATTCATGGAAATGCCCGGGTGGGAAAGTGCACCGCAAGCTCACAACAACATACCAAATTTTTCATTTTTCAGCACAGGGGTGGTGGCAGGAATCGCTATCCTCCCGTTTCCCTACGGCAAAGTTCTTGACCACAGGTGGTTAGTTTGAAATCTTTTATCCATATCTTCAACTCATATGAATACCTGGGTGGGAAAGTGCACCTGAAGACTTCACTGGCCACCCAAAGTCTGAGTTACCTATCAATTATGGGTATGGGCACATTTTTCAGTTTTTGTGTACAGTTCCCTACGGCAAAGTTTTTACCCACACCTAGTGGGATTGAAAGCTTGTCCCAGGCCCTTTTATTCATGGAAATGCCCGGGTGGGAAAGTGACCCCCGTCCGGCCCTTTTACCCAGTATGGTAAAAATAATAACCATTGTCCTAACTTCAAATTATATGACAGTAATTCAATGGCAAAATATACATTATCATTACTTCTCCTGGAAAAAAATCAGCATTTATAACAGTACCTATATGTGTTGACTGGTTCCCGGAAATTTGGAAGTACAAAAACAGGTACTGGGCAAAATCTGAGCAACAGGGCAAATATTCCCTGCTTTATAATTTCTTTTTGTTATCATTCAAAAGAGACTTTCAACAAGGGTCCTATAGTGATCCCAAGTGATTAAACTTTCATTTATACCAAAATAAACCAAATATTTCACTTATTGACAACGTTTTGGCTATATGCGTAGGAACTATTTTGTTTGAAAGATGTACTACTTTCTTGTATGTTCTTTTTGACCGGGTCGATATAGTAATTCTTTACCTAAAGGGATTTTAAGGAAATACACGATATTTGAGAATGCCGAGAGTATAGAAAACCGTTATATGATTTTTCTACCGCATATAGCGTCTTGTTCAGTTTAACTTTTTATTTTTCTCACCGTAAATTGACATCTGCACTAATGTACTAAGATTGTTTTATTCTGTTCTACAATACTTAATACACCTCTGAATCTTGAGACTTGGTTTAGCCTTTATGTACTAAGATTGCCTTTTATTAATTCATCTATACTATATGTAGTTATTGTTACACGTTAAAAATCTTAGTTTAAAGTATCGCAAACAAATAACATTCCAGATACTTTTGGTTTTGTTAACTTGTTTTGTTTTTTTTTTCATTCATTTTTTGCAAGGAACGAAGATCTCGATTTTATATCAATGTATAATGCCATGTAATATAAAATCTTCAAATACTGAATTACTGATTTAGAGCATAAGCCTTGAGCAAGCACGCTACTCACGTTAACTGTTAGAAAGATTGAAATCCAAAGTAAAACTTAAACAAAATTAATTACTTTTTCCTTTCTGAAAAGGATATGTATTTATTATTCCGTCCCCTATTTATTGTAAATGTAGACATACGTGGTCCATTAAACATTTAAAAGCGATATATTACGTATTTCGTATTAGTAGAACGTTGTAGCATAATGTCAATTTGTGATTTTCAGACATATCTCTGAATGATTCTCTAACGTGTTGATGCTCATTGTTAAGTTTAGTGGTCGATAGAATTGGTCGCTAGCTTGATTGGTCGCTGGAATTGGTCGCTAGCTTGAGTCTGGTGAACTGATGCAGGATAAAAACAAAACCAAAATTATTGACCATGAAACAGCTGGCATTGTGGAAAGTTTTGGAGATGGAGTGCTCCGACCAACTTCTATAAATTTAAATATTAAAATCCCCTAGCTAAATCAGTATTTATTTGATATAGTAAGTTTTTCGTCATGCTTGTATCAGGGATAAATACAAAGAAAAAGATACTCCTTTTCATTGCATATATTTCATAAGGTACTCGTTGTACAGAAAGGGTACTGGTAAAGGGTGCAACTGGACATTCAAAGATCTGCTATATAAATCAAATTCATTCAAGGATTAAAAAAAAAGATATATAACTAAGTTAATCCACTGACGAAGTTCCTGTAATCCAAAAGGTAAAACAAACGAGGTTAAACCCACATTTTAGTGAGTGCTCTTGTGGATCCTTGTGAACTTGAGAATAAGAATACAATGGACACTAGAAAGACTGCTTCATATCTTGATCGTTTCATCAAAATTGACACAGATGGACGACTTCAAACTAAAATCTATGAAAATCATGATGATTTCAACTTTCTATAGCTAATTGTCAACTTCCCATTTCTCAGTAGAAATATGCTATCTGACCCCTCGTTTGGCGTTTTGATTATCTCAATTAGTATTTTACGCTCGAACATGCTTACAATATACAGAATCCATCAGCAGGATATGCTCCTTCATAAAAATCCTGCTTCAAAAGATTCATAAGACAGAACGACTGAAATCGACACCGCATAAGTTTTAAGATCACCATATGATGAATTGGTTGATCAATACGATACGTATGTATCTCAACTCACTAGCAACATGTTTTCGTAGTCTTAGACCTTTAAAGATGAGAATAGTCGTCTTATCAGTAATTTAACCGATTGTTACCTATTATAGATCGTAACATTTTTACTGATTAAGGATTTGCACAGCGGGCGATGCATACACGGTAGGAGATGCTTAACAAGTCGACGCACCCGGTCTCTCTCCTTTTGGGGTTCATGCGATACTCTCAGTTTTGTTTGATACCTTGAGTTGTTTTCTTAATATATTTAAATCTTCTTATATCTATTATATGAGATTTGAACATTGATAAACTACTGTTGCCTTAATTTAAACTAGTTTGTTTACGTCTCAACTTTCTCTCGATCATTAAATATTTTGTTTAATAAAATCCGTTTACAAATTTTGTTTGCATTTACTGAAAGCAACCTTACAATACTAAAATGAAACCATGTCGTCTTGCATGTACATCGATGTCGATTTCA
The DNA here is from genome assembly GCF_021869535.1 of Mytilus californianus. Lineage (NCBI taxonomy): Eukaryota > Metazoa > Mollusca > Bivalvia > Mytilida > Mytilidae > Mytilus > Mytilus californianus. The sequence goes on from NW_026262745.1 coordinate 12,700,837, forward strand.
TAAAGCAAAGTAATAAACGCTACAGAAGACACGACCTTGTGCAATATCAAGGTGTTCTTCAGAGAAGCTACTAAAAACCATTGTAAATATCTTTTATGTCAAGGACAACAACAACAAAAAACGCTATTCGATGATATGTGAAGGTATAACACTGGGTCAAACCCAAAACGTGTCCTAAATACAGCCGCAGAAGACACTAAACTCAATTTTGCCTAGTGATGGAAAGACAAGCAATTGGCAACAAAATAAAACAGAATAAATATAAAGTTTGAGTGACATTTGCCTCACTAAAATAGGTATTGAATTCAGGGAAACTAAAATGACGTAAACACAAGTACATTATCGAAATTGTGTGTCGGTACCTGTCATAAGTGAATGCGGTGATTTCAATTAGATTGAAGTCTTTCAATGAATTGATTTTAGAAAATTAATGTTTAAAAAGGTTTAGATGTATAAACAGAATACAAATTAAAATGAACAGTGACTTCATAATAATCAAATTAACAAAAATAGTAGAATGTAACATATATATAAGTTGGACACAAATATATTTTAAAATAAACATACATTAGCTTTGTGGAATATCCTTCTGCACACGACACTTACATGATGGTTTTAAAACCCAGCTGATCACCGATTCCATTCACTTGTGAAAAAACAGACATGTCTGAAACAAGAGGAAAGGTAAGTCAACTGCAAATTCTTTTCAATAGATATTCTTAAAATAAATTAAATAATTTTGTTAGATAGAGAAAAAAATTAATTTGATGTACAGTTTAATAGAACTTATAAACTCATCACAAAATTAGTTTTATTAATGCTTGTTATATCTTCATGTTTTTGTACAATACCTACAAAAATAGCATGACATATGGAAACAGAGCATTACTTGATATTGGAAAAAATTAAAATGGTTCACAAATTATATATTTTATTGTAATTCTATTGCATTTGAAACCAAGGTTTGAATGTTTTTTTAATCGTTAGCGGTAATATCGTTAAATTAGATTATAAAAAGTAGTTGCACAAAGAAGTTTATCAACTCTTTTTTCCGTCTACTGGTTTATTCAAATAGTGGAAGTAAAATCAACCTTTTCTTTAGAGACAGTAAATAGTTTTCAAATGCATCTTCATTTGTAATATTTTATATCTCGTCGCGTTTATCGCGCTAACAATCAAATAAAAAGAGTAAATTATAATTTTCGGTACAGATCATTCAGTGCAAGGCTGCTGTTTGCTGGGAGCCAAGACAACCTCTCTCTATTGAAACAGTAGAAGTAGAACCACCAAGAGGAGGAGAAGTTCGTGTGAGGGTAGGTTACTTTAAACATTTTAACAATGTATAGACTTTGTATTATATAATGCATTAGACTAAAGAAATATATCTCAAGCTTTGAATGAAACATATCTTCCGTTAGTTGACACACCGGCTAATTGATAAAAGTTGGAATAATACTTGTCTTGTACATGTGCAATTATTGCGTCTGATTGTCTGGTAATTTTGGGAATGGATATCATTTGGATTTTAACACCGGTATCAGTCTAGTCTTTCCTTTGTCATAATATTTTGTTTTCAATCTAAAAATTTCACTCGGTCAAGTTGCAAGGTTAGAAAATTTACATGAACAATGGTTTACAAAGTTGTTGATGTCTTAGGCTTAGATTAGAGTCAATTACCTATCCGCTAATGCATGATGCCTCATCGTTTGATATAATATATTAACATGCGTCGGATGTCACATGTGGAGCAATAGCTGCTAACCCTTCCGGAGCACATGTGATCAGTCTTTAGTTTTATATATTGTGTTAAATAGATTTGTTTATTTTTGGTCGTTCAAATCCTGTAAATTAAGTTATAAAGCGACAATTAAAGGTAATAAACAAAAAACCAAAAATATCTATGGTATCATCTTCATGTATTTGTTTTTTATTGGATTAAGCGTGCTTCTTCTTTACTTTTTTTGTGAACTAATAAAAAAAAAAAAGTTTTCATCCACGATTCACATTTTTGTAGAATGGTACTGTTTATGTGTATGTAATAGATCTTTTAATTGAGTATAAGTGCAGAGTGAGAACAAATAAAAAGATTTGATGCTGTTGCAAGTTTAATAATAGTGATTGGAGATTTGTAGCAGATATTTAGATTTTTGAGAATCCGCATGATTTACACACAGGGGTTTGATACAATTTGCCGGGTTTACTATCCATACGAACCGTGTTTTTTCGGGTTCGTATTGATAGTCAACCCGGCAAATTATAACAAACCTCTGTGTTTATACCTTATGAAAATATAGAAAAGTTGAAAAAAGCGTTATTTAAATGGATTTGATGCGTGTTTTTTTGTCATGTTGATGACGCTTTTGTATCGAACATACTTGAAGTAGAACGGCAACCGTTAGATCGTAAGATAGCGTAAGATTAAATTACTCTGACTTTTGGTTCTTGGCAAGTCATTATGCCGTTGCCAATGCTACTAAAGGTACCTAGTTTGTTTCATGTGTAAGTCCAACAGTTTTCCATGATCTGGGTTTTGCCAATCAACTAAATTTAATTCATTTACACAAAACCTACACACCGTAATTAGTTCTATTTAGGTTTAGTTCTAAAAAGTAAAACATTGTGTTGTCTGAAAATTTTCTTAATTATCACGGGATCTTCCATATGCATGCTTTTGGAATGAAAGCATCAATGAGAAATGACTTAATTCTAACTTGAAAATTGTCCAATCCGTATGAAACTAAAAGGTATTCTTCAAATACCATGGTTCTGTCGTCTGTTGTATATATTATAAATTTAATAGCTTGTTCTCTGTTCATTGTTATTGAACGTTCTTCTATGTCTCTTTTTCTACAACAATAATCGACATATCAATGGGAGCATACCTAGTATGACCTTGTCGCATGTAAATGTGTAAATGCCAGGAACTTATTTTGTGATTGTCTTTTTTATTCAATCTTAGTGATTTTGTCCTTTTAAGAGTTTCGTGTTGATGATAAACTGTTGGCATTCTTTTTTAAATATGTTTACATCAATGTAGAAAATTGTACACATCTAGATGTTTTGTATGTTGCTTTGTCATTATTTCATCCCCACATGCCCCTTTGTTCATATGTTTTGAGATCAATAATTTTATTCAGCACCTGTTGGAAAAAAATCTCGCGGTGAACAGTACAAGCTAACAACCAAATTCTCTTTTTCTTTATGATAGATTTCCTGTCATGGTAGTTATCTTCGTTCTTGATGATAGCTAATTCAAAATAAGCCTTGTCAGCTTTTTTTTGAAATTTGGTTTGCAAAAATGAATTAGGTCAGGCTTTTTTTCAATTTCAAGAGAACTTACAATATTTATTATAATTGTAATTACAGAAACTCATTATAAAAAGCAAATATGCATACAAAATCTTTGTACATCGAAATGGTGTTATATATCATTTTGAATTAGGTAAAGCAAACAAACATTTCGATAAGGAAGGTGTACTTCATCATTTCCAATTACCAAAATGTATAATACGCGATGCCATAGTTCAGTAAGATGTTGTTAAAGTTTAAAATTAAGCATTTTTTAATAAGAAACTTCATTCAGATCTGATTTAGAGACATAATAGAAACATTATATTAAGGAGTTAGTTCAGGGACAAACATTCAATATACCTATCGACTTAAGTGTAGGTTAAGTAAATACAATATTTCTCAATGTGATTATTTTTTTAATTTTATCAATGCAGGTCTTCAAACAAAATGATGTAATTCAAGCAGATGATTCTTGTCAAAATAATTTTGATGCATTATGATTAACATAGGGTAGGGGTTTAAAATTACGAAACATTACAAAGGTAAAGGAGAGCATACAATATCTCAAGAATATGGCAAATATTTAGAGCAAAAACAAGACTGCATTCGGTTGTATTAAAATCTGTACAAAGTAATTGCACAAACGAATGCAAATCAAATCTATCCAGAATTTATTGATTCAATTAAGTACTTATAGAAAGGATCAACTGTAGTGATATATGGTATCGTTTGGTAAAACTTCGATCAAAAGTAATAAACATAATATGGTAAAGTAGTAAACAAAAAGCAGCATCCGAATTCATTAAAACCTTTTTTCAAATCTTTGTCGGTTGCGATCATGATTGTTATGGAATATTTTTGTACAGAAGGAATACCACATAAAAAATTTAATGTTTAATTTGTTTCAGCCACAATCCTGTCCTCGTTGTTTTTCTTTAACGATTTAATTATCTTCCATTGCGACTAATCATCGGAGTTTTATTTGTCATGAAGGGAGCCGTATTGGCACAGGCAATGTTTATTACTAATTAAAACCACCCTATCATCAGATTAAGTGAATGAAGCGTCGAAAATAACATCATATATCATAAAAAGAATTTTTCGAATCGAATTTTCATACAGATATATTTTATTCTTTTAACTATGTTTCATATTTTGTAATTAACATTAAAGACAAAATGACGATATAAAAACGAGATGTTGGTTGTTTGGTCAATGAAACAACAGTTCATTAAAGACCAAGTGACAAAGATATGACACTTCATTTCGAGAGATACTAAAAACCCAACGTTATTATTCTCCTCTTAATCTACTTTTTCTAGAAATTGGGGTGTTTCCATAGTAAAACATGGGAAAACAAAAGATTGAAAAATATTTACTTATTAGTAGTAAGCTTTATATGCTATTTAAGATTGCATTCACTGGAATCTGTCACAGCGATGCTCATATATTGAACGGGTGTATAGAAGCTAAGTTACCTGTCATCCTTGGTCACGAAGCTGCGGGCGTTGTGGAAAGTGTTGGGGAAGGCGTGACTAATTTTCAAGAAGGTTGGTAAAGTAAAAAAAATTAATCCCACGGAAGGAATCATCATGATATCAAATCAAGCATTTTTGCGCTATATATCTTCTTTTCCATTTTACACATTATTGTTTACCAATTGTAATTAAATTATATGCGTGAACAGTTTTTACTTACAAAATACTCTATATTTGCGCGTGTCTTGTTCTATCATTTCACTCTTACAAATATCACAACATGCATAACGTATCTACAAAAAAATGTACTTATTATAATAGTATTCTGGAAATACGTTTCCCGTTATGTTAAAAGTAAAGAGATTTGAGCATTTTTCTGTTACTTTCAGCTGTATATTTTTGATTTGCCCTTTAATGTTTTAAATTGCTAAGATCAACTTAAAATATGTAAACAGTAGAGGGGTATGTATGATATTACAGATCCAATAGTTGGCCCCTGAATACAAATATTGTAACATACTTCTGTTTGCTGTTTTTTGCATAAAAATCAAAACAGTTTAAAAAATAAATGCAAAATAGACGAAATTCAAATACGTGATTACTGATATGTGACAAACGACTATTATAAGGGTCTAATAAAGATATGAATGCTGATATTCGATGCATCTGTAATACTGAGAAAATTGCGTACATTTATTAATTCTATTTTCGAAGAAAGGACAAAAATGAGAGATTAATTATTTCAATTTCAGGAAAATTTACATACAGATATATGTATCAGATATCAGAATGCGTGTTCTTATTATTACGATAATCACCAAGTTGCATTATTTCATTTAATAAAATCCTCGCAATAATTATTGAATTTACAGTATTTTTTTATTTCCGAATTTAAGGGATTATTATAAAAGGTGTATTATCATACCTTATCTTTTCTATTAAGATCAAAGGTACATATCTTACAGCACCAGATTGGACGTACAAAATCAACAGTTTACATAAGTTCATTTTTAAATAGGTTTAATATTTGCCTGATTACATAAGTAAGCGCCCGTGCAGTTAAGAGTCACCTGCTGACAGCAGTATTCGAATTTTCATCTAAGTTATTAACCTGATAATTTGTCAGCTTCATAACATTCTATTTTTACTTGCAAGATCAACCTTGATCCTAGTTTCAATGACTGTGTGTTCATGTTGTTGTAAATAGGTTAATGCATGTCTGCTGTAGTTTAGAATTTCGGTAAAATCAAGCTAATTTTAGATAAGAATACGTAATGATGTTTTCTTTAAACTTAAAACGTGAATTGTGAACAGTAAAGGTTTTTGAAGAAAATGAATAGCTATCTGTTTTTATCTTAAAGAGCTAAAACAGCCGTTGACATGGGCCATCGTCTATCAATCTGAATATCAGATTGCTAAAAGCGGAATACAAACAAAAAAATACATTTGCCGCTGATTTCACGGAAAGCAGTTGGAAAGTCTACCTCTGTTTTTAGTAAAGGTTAAAACTGTATTATATTAGTCCATGCATGATGACTAAGGGCTGAGTTGACTTACTTTTTCAGGTGACCATGTCATTGCGATGTTCCTCCCAGAATGCAACCAGTGTAGGTGCTGTACTAGTGGGAAAACTGGTACTTGTGAAGTATTTATGGAGTAAGATATCACAATTATTTGTATGCCGAGTAAACAAAATCGTGAACTTATATTACTATGCAATAAATCAATACACAAGACGCGGATTTGCCTTTTAAAGCCATAACTAAAATTGAGAACGGAAATGGGGAACGTGTCTCAAAGAGACAACAACCCGACCAAAGAGAAGAAAACAGCCGAAGGCCACCAATGGGTCTTCAACACAGCGAGAAAATCCTGCATCCGGAGGCGGTCTTCAGCTTGCCCCTAAATAAAAATGTGTACTAGTTCAGTGAAAATGGACGTCATACTAAACTTCAAAATATATAAATGAACTAAAATTCGTAAAACATACAAGACTAACTAAAGGCCAGAGGCTCCTGACTTTGGACAGGCGCAAAAATGCGGCGGGGTTAAACATGTTTTGTGAGATCTCAACCCTCCCCCTATACCTCTAGCCAATGTAGAATAAACAAACACACAGCAATACGCACAGTAAAACTCAGTTCAAATGATGTCCGAGTCCGATGTCAGAATAGGTAACAAAAGAAAATAAGCAAAACGACAATGATACATAAATTAACAAAGGACTACTAGCAGTTACTGACATGCCAGCTCCAGACTTCAATTAAACTGATTGAAAGATTATATCTTCGTCATATGAAAATCAAGCGCAATCCCTCCCGTTAGGGATTTAGTATCATACCATCATAAAATATATGAGAAGTCTGCATTTTAACAGGAAAAACTCTGTTAAAAATACTCTTACGTTAGAACATGAAACATTTTAATTAGTAGTTTAATTATACAAAAAGAGTGTTTATTTTGAACTATTTTATGAAATTCAATAAAGAAACAAACAAATACTAATTCTATTTATCTGGTTGTTCTTTAACTTTTTTTTTTGAAAAAGAAAACATTTAATGTCTTATAAGAGAAATGTGGATAATTATACGCCTGGTATCTTAAATGAATTTATTAACCATTGTTAATTGGTATCATCAGCTCAGTCGTCAGCACCCCCGTGTTGACATAAATTATCATTGATACAGTCAATTTCGGTTCATACAATATTAATTTTTTCAAAAACATTTTATACCCCGATACATGAATAGCCTTAGCATTTAAAGATAAGGCACACTAATGTATTTTTGGGGTTTTCAATGTTCTTCAACTTCTTACTTTATTTGGAATTGCAACTGTTTTGATATGAACGCTTTTTGATGAGTCTTATTGAGACGAAACGCAAATCTGATGTACCATTTATTGGCTTCGTATCTTCGATGATTTTTTTCACACTTTTGCTAAAAGGTCTGCTGCAGTAAACTAAATAGTTCAAACCATACAGTAAAACCAGAACAGCCAAATGCGTTTACTCAAGCGGGTCATTCCATATTTATTGATTACCATACATTTTTTAGGGGAATATACGGGACACATCAATATATCGCATAAGAACTAGTAAAAGCTTCCAAAATTATATCACTCGACAGTTCATCATAAAATATAGAATAACTATTACAAGTAAGGATACCCCCACAACCAACAAAACCTCTATATGAACACTTGATAAAAGAAAATAAGTTCGAATCGATATAGCCGATTAAAACAAATGGAAAATAAGATATACCAAAAGTACAACTGCAAACCTTATTCTAAAATGGAACAGGCAAAAGCAAGGCTTAAAAAGGACAACAATCGCCCACAAACCGTCCATCGAACACACAAGATTGAGCAACATGACAAAGCTGTTGTAAACTACAATAAGGTTATAATGCCACATATAAAGTATGATTGATTGTTGCTTGCTTAACATCCAGTAGCAAATATTGCATGTACCTTCAGAACGATAAAAAAGCATGGGTAATCAGTAAAACCATGAAGATTATCTGATACACAAACACTCAATACTTAGTAACTCAAATAAAAAGACTGGTATCGATAAATAAAAAGAAACGTTTGTTATAATACGAACTTGATATTATGGACATCGTACAAACGGTCTATTTCTAGATAAAAAATAGAATTTTTGGACTTTATAATCAAGAAGTATGATTAAAGCGCGTGAAGACAATGAAAGGAAGAAATTGAATATATGAATTTATAATTGAGTATTTTTAAGATTGTATTGGGATTGACATTTTCATCTTTCAATACATAAGAAGGTTGTGTGTCTGTGAGTGTCATTTTCAATGATGTGAAGCTATATAAAAAAGACATTTTGTGTTTTAGCAAGAACTATGCCAATGGTTTATTAATGGACGGGACATCTAGATTCAGCATCAGAGGGAAAACTGTTTACCATTTTTTCGATACCAGTACCTTCAGTCAGTATACTGTGATACCAGCTATCTCGCTCGTAAAGGTAAGGTTTGCTTTACTTGTTTGTATAAAAAGATACAGTATAAGAGAAAACATTAACCACAATTAAAAAATGACAAAAATCATATGGCAAAGAACAAACATGGATTAAAAAATGCACACAACTTCAATGTCTAAGTGTACCACCTAATTTTGGGAGAATTCATTCAAACTATCTTTGTTTATATTCAGTCACTTGACGAAAGATTGTTACAGCCTTTGACTTATTACAAGCACTTTCGAATGAATGGGGTCGGTTGAACCAGGTTTTGGCACACCCGTGACAACCTTTTCCAGTTTTAATTCATGTGTTTCTTGGAGATAAGATCCTCTGACAGACTGTGTATTGACTGTGTAATTATAACATGTACATCCCATGCACGCAAACAGATAACCCTCAACTACAGATATCGTAAGGGCTCCTGTCCAGAAATACTTCGACACAGGCATTTAGTTCTTATCTTTACCAGACCAGACAGCACATGTCTGTGTATTTATGCATCCCACACACTGTTAAGCCCTGGCCTGGCAACAGTCGTTTTTCGGAAACACTACTGCATCAAAATGCAAACCAATTACAAAAAGATAGCTTATATAAAAATAAGGAGATGTGGTATGATTGCCAATGAGACAACTATCCTCCCAAGATCAAATGAAGTGGATCTAAGCAATTATAAGCAACCATACGACCTTCAACAAGTGTGTTTGGCTATTAACGAAGATTCATAGAAATATACATTTTGTACAAACAAATTTACTTTGTTTTATTTTGCAGGTCAACCCGGTTGCACCACTGGAGAAAATATGTTTACTTGGTTGTGGCATACCTACTGGATATGGTACTGCCGTTAATACAGCTCCGGTAACATACTATTGTTTTATTAGATGCATTTAAATTTATGAGATTTTATAAATTTTGAATAAAGCTAGTATCAACACAGCATCAATATGCAAAAGTATAATAAAAATCAACTGCATGATTTACGCATTTGGTTTATAGAAGAATATGGAAAAGGATGTTGGTTTAATTTTGTTTCTTTTTTATAAGTTCATTTTCAACCGATATATAATACTTTATGAAAACTTACGTAGACCTACGTACAATGTAAGTGAAAATTGTTAAACTTGGTTCAAATAGTCAATTTAGTATTGCAGTTTTGATATGTTGTGCACTTTTGACCGCCGATTAGGCTTGAACATAAAGTGCAAGCATTGAAACTTCAGCCACTACAGTATGAATATATTGTTTTCATAGTGTGATCATTAAAGCATTGAAGTAATATTCCATGTTTAAATGATCTGTAATAGTTCTTTTGTTCACAATAAGCTTTAATTTGAATATCCTACATAAAAGTTTGATTAAAATGCTGACATAAAATTTCAAGTTCTAACATATCCAATTTGAACTAATTGTATTGCATTATAAAAATCATATGGATTATCGTTATAGAGTTTTTTGTTTTAAGTCCATGCAAGTCAAAATGTTTTAATTGTTGGCATTAAATATATTCCAAGCTAGAAATGAATAAATATGTTGTCTATTTGCAATAGGTGAAACAAGGATCCGTCTGTGCAGTGTGGGGACTGGGGTGTATTGGATTGGCATGTGTTATGGGGTGTAAGGCTGCAGGAGCCGCCCGTGTCATCGGAGTAGATATCAATGCAGACAAGTTCGAATTATGTATGTTGTTTTCAAATTATAAGAACATACGTAAATCGGAAATTGGATTTATCATGACATCAGAAAAATAACACTGTAAACAAAAATTAAATACTAGGTGTTGTTTCTAATTGTAACTTTGTAAATGTAAATAAAAAAAATGTTATTGCATACTTCGGAGTAATGAAAAACACTTAGCAATGTAACATTGTAAATGTAAATAAAAAACAACATGTTATTGTATACTTCGGATAAATGGAAAAACACTTAACAAACTCATTATATAGTTGATATCACTATAACAACGCATTCAAATATGTGTAAAATTTAAGTGTATACAAATCCAACTATAAGTTTAATAAATGTGGGCTAATTTGCAAAGGGATTGAAAAAGATATTTCTCATCTATTGCAAGCCTCCTTGACGTAGCGAAGTTGTGTGCAAATTATTACTTTCAGACTCGATTAATTTCATCAAAAATGAATTGTTATGTCACATAACAGTTAGTTATTTATTATTTAGAAGAATCGACTCATATTTATCTGTTTTCCGTAGCTCTGTGTTTTCCTGTTTCAAATCTGGGTTTTCCATATTCAAACGGTCGTCTCCTATTCAGACATCCACTTGATCATAGGCACTTTGCAAGGGAAAATTCATATTAGAGCTATTCTTTAGACCTATTTTCCTAATTCTTGTAGTTTAAAGGTTTGGTTGGCTTGCTTGCTTTGTTTGTATAATGTTTATTCAAGCATTGTAATTAAGATTAACATCTGCAATCAATAGATAGGTTGTCTTCAGCTTGCATACTTAAATATTATTGGGTGCTAAGTATAATGCAGAGTATAATGTATACAAGCTGAAGCCCCGCCTATCTATTGATTGTAGATGTCAATCTTAATTACAATGATTGAGCAAACATTTATACAAACAAAGCAAGCAAGCCAACCAAACCTTTAAACTACAAGAATTTGGAAAATAGGTCTAAAGAATGTGACGGGATTTCATGTATTTGTGAGCGCTAAACCCGTACACTAACATGAATCACTTGCACAGCAGAACAGCATCTAAGCTGATTGTTGAAAGGGACTTGACTTACCAGATCGGTACTTAGCAGAGACAAAACGAAGAAAATGGACGAAAGAAACACGCATGTAGTACCGATTTAAGAGCACTCACAGTTACTGTAAGCTAATGCAACGTCCAATTTCGACTAATGAATAACCCGTGTTTTCCAGACTAGAATATCAATCAGTAAACCCCCAATTAAACTTTATTGATGATCTGTCTAACATAAAAGGGAATGATTCTTTACAGATAAAAAAAGGTATGCATTATGGATATTTGCGAAAATCGAATTTACAATTAGATCAAATAAATATAATTGCTATTAGTTTGACCATCAAATTTATTTCCAGTTCTAATCACACATGCTTATTTTACAATAAAGGTTTAGTTCAACTTTTTGATTTATTTCGTAGCTAAAAAGTTTGGAGTGACAGAAGCAGTCAATCCTTTGGACTATGATAAACCAATCAACGAGGTACTTAAAGAGAAAACTAATGGAGGACTAGACTTTGCCTTTGAATGTGTCGGGACCACTAAAACAATGGTTAGTTGTGTACTGAGAATTTCAAGTGATGGTGTTGTCGCCTTGTGGAATAACAAAAGAAGACGAATTAAACATTTTGTTTTAAATTCCTATCTTGCCCTTTTAAAGCCAACTAAAATTTCAATATTCCATCTAAGTGGTAGCATGCTCGCCCCGGGTGCAGGAGGTTGAAATCAAAGTCTTGAAAATTGGTATATTTACTACTTTTCCGCTAAGCGCTACATTTAGGAGTTAGTTCAAAGACTGCATGGCCGACTCGGCATTAGAATAATGTGACATTGGTGGCAGGTCTCCTTGTGGACTGTTACCTTGTGAACTAGCACTTTAGTACGTGCTTTTAGTATAAAGCATGTTTATATCATACTAACATATTTAATTAATTTGCCATTCTCTCATTATCACCACCAGGGTCGGATATTGGGGATAGAGGGTTCTGACCTCCTTATGGATCACACCTGACCATCATCGTGATCACCATCACATCACATGCATTTGGTCACTGGTTTATCATTGGCTAGTTATTGAAGATTTAGAAATAATTCTTAGAAATATTCCTAAAAATGAACAAAATATTGTTGTTTTAGGAGCAAGCATTTATGTCATTGCACAAAGGTTGGGGTAAACTGTGTGTCGTCGGATTAGCCCCCGATGGAGATATCATTAAAGTACCACCTTTTGAACTGTTATACGGAAGGAGCATTACTGGAGCACTGTATGGAGGTAACTTTTGATTTATGTTGACCACATTTTAACAACATAAACAGTTAGGATATTTATTCATTACTACTAGATGGTACCCGCGCAAGCGCGGATGTGAAGGACATGTATCGCGAGCACATCCTGTATAATCAGAACAACACCTTTTAGCTTGAGCCAAGTGTTTTCGTGCAAACTCGGCAAATTGGTTCCTTTAGTATAATAGAATCTTTGAAACACCACTACAAAAAACATGTATTATCCACATGCATAAAAGTGCATTTAAACAAGAGTTGATAAAGAAATACACATTGTTATTGTTGATATTTATCGGACAGCATTTGTTAACTGCCCGATATTTTAACTATTTTTCTTTTTTTGAAAAGTTTTCAATATTAAAAGTTTGAAAATATGTATGTTTTAATAGATCACAGACGTGCCAAGCAAGTCCCTGAGCTCGTAAACAAATACATGAGAGGGGAAATATTGATTGACGAGTTTATTACCCACACTATGCCTCTGGATAGGATAAATGAAGCTTTTGATCTCCAGAGAGACGGAAAGAGGTAACTATAGAACTGTAACGGATAATCAAAACTCCAATTGAAAGTACAAACATTTCTATCCTTTGTTTGTTTGCATATACAACATTGTAACGACAGTCGTAAAGCATCAATTTATGTTTTCAAAAACGACATAAGGAAACCATATAATTTCTAAAGTGTTCTAGAAAAGATAAGGAAGATTAATCGGCCGTGAAGATGGCCATGTATTATATTATTAATTTCACTATTAGACGGGAGTTTTGTTTTTGCGCCAATTTAAAAAAAAAAACCTAAATTTTCCATTTGCTCAAAAACAATGCTTTGCACTTTGCATCATATTTGCGGTAGAGGTCAATTTAAACGCAGTGTAATATTTTACGTAAGGTTATTATATTACCTATCTTGCTCGAAGCCCCAATTATAACTGTCAAAAATTGATGAACAGGTTGCAGATGACAGATTGAAGAGGTTTAACCTTTACAAACCATATCAATAAGTTATATGAAGCTTATGTTTCACAGGTGTTTACTTTTTAATAAAAAAATTTACTCTCATGAAAAAAATATTACCGCAAAAGAATTTGAGTTTCAAAAAAATGAGAAAAAAGGTAAACCCCACAAATAACAACCCAAAACGCAAGCAAGAAAACAAAACTTTCTAAAGAAGTATGTGAAACGCTGTTACAATTTGTTTACTTTGTTTTACTCATATTATCCACTGCACATTATCCATCATTATAACATTTCACTTTTTTGTATTTTCAGTCTCAGATCCGTTGTAACAATGTAGAAACAGTTTACACAACGTCGCTGTGACTTCATAGTCCACTGGATATACTAGTAGACGATTTCATATATTTGTGTTGAGTTAGAACTAGATAAACAACTTACAGTGCAGCTCAAATTTTCTTGATCGAAACCTTCTCTTCACATACCATTTTTGGATTCATCCCAAATTGTTGCATTTTAGTAGCATTGAGAAACTATTTGGTTTTTTTCACTCGATATACTGTTAACATAAAATCATGGTTATCGAGATTACCAAAGTTAAGAGTTATCAACTTAGTTCAAGAACCGAAAATAAACTCATATAATTATGTAGCATTGTAAGCTTTATGTAAATCTTATATTCGTATATACATGCTGTTGTTTTTATAAAGTTAGATGCTGATAATAAATAACCGCAAAATGCGAACTCGATTTATTAAAAAAACTATAAACAGTTTTACACGAATGAACCAAAAATCAGCCCAACGCAAACTAGATCTGTACCTCACAATGTAAACAGTTAAAAAACATTAGCCCAACATAACAAAAAAAAATCAGAACAAAGAAATACGGATTGACAGGAATAGGCAACACTATATGTCCAAACCATTCAATGATGTAGCTTCCATAGAGGCAGTGAGGCAAATAACTCACTAAGACAAAGAAATAAAATGAAGAAAAAAAAAAGATAACATGTACAATTTTTATTCCGTTGTGTGAGATATCGATGAAGATGGTTCCAACATTTGACTTATCTTCCCTGTACACAAGTTTTCCTCAATCTTAACAAGTTAATGACGATCGAAAGGCACTTTGTTTTAATAGAAAAAAGAGCAACGGACACAAATATCGTAATTATTTTATTCAGGTAAAAAAAAAACAAGCATTCTGAGAGTATTGCATGGCAATCATACTTTGTAAATCCAATCTTACTTTTCTAGAAGAATGAAAAGAATGAAAAGAAGCTACATGTATATATAAAGTCAATTCTTCCACTTCACGTATTACTATAAAGATAATGTTCTCTCAGAAATCCGTCGTAACGGTACAGTTGAGGACATCACTTTGGAAATTTTATTGAGTTATCTAGATCTGGTAGACCCGGATGGAATATTTGTGTCATTAGTGGCAATTGATTATTAAACATGTCATAGTTACATCCGGTATTCTACCTAGTTTATAACATCACCGTAAAGGAATATAACCAGAGTATTACATGTACTTGCCGTGGTGAACATAATGGGTGCCACAAATCACAAATGTCCCACTCACAGGAGCTTACAGAATTTATATAAGTTTTGTTTCATTGTCTGCACTGGATAATCAATTTTCTGTTTTTATACAACATACGGAACACTACTAAGCTTGCCTTACCTTGTTTTGGATGAATTTATCCACTCTGAAAATATTCCTTAATTTCTTATCCATTCTGTTTTGAAGTTCAAAGTGACACAAATTATGTACCCAAGGGCCTGTGGTGAATTCAATCCGGACAAAATCCTCCTGGTCCCCCCCAAAATACCAATGATTTGCTGCTCGGGACTCAAAGGCTCAGTGCCGACCAAGGACCACAGTCATTCTTGGGAGTAGAAAAATGCCCTTTCTACGTGGCAAGGATTTTCACATTTAAAGATGTAAAATGCAACTTCCATATAAAAATAAAGAGATGTGGTATGATTGCCAATTTACAACTATCCACCAGAGTTCCAATGAAGTGGATGTAAGCAATTAGAGGCAACTGTACGGCCTTCAATAATGAGAAAAGCTCATACCATATAGTCAGCTACAATGTATAAACGGCCCCGACATGAAAAATGTGAAACAATTAAAACAAAAAAAAACAACAGCCTTATTTATAACAAAACAATTTACGAAAAACAAATGTGACAGTTATGAACCAATGGCAACCACTGATTGTATTTGTTTAACGCCCAGTGGCAAATATTTCATGCATATTCGGGAAGAGAACCAATCAGTATGTCATGTATTTAGAAACTACAAAACTGGTTGACCAGGATGAGAGAAGGGAAATTCTGACTGACGCTGGAAATGTTGTTGGATAAGGAAGTAATTTTATCCAAGCAAGATGCCACATATGAACACTTTGAAAAGTATTCATAAGTACATCTTGCATAGTCATAGGAACATGTATCTTGAATATGTTTGATTGGGGCCTAATCTAACTCCTTTGTTTCTTAAGTACATCTATCATATTTTTGTTTTTACAATCTTTCTTTTTACACTTTTTTGTTACAAAACAATCAGAAATCATGAAATATATCTATTTATGGTGTACTTATATAATACCAATGCTTTTCAATTTCAGTTAGTTTCTATTAGCATGATTAGTGCTTTATTGCTTTTAAGAAACTACAAGATATTGTCAAAAACCCCCTCAGTCATGCAAGTGTCTTTTTTTTGTTGTAGATTATCAATTTGAATATGTTTGTGTTTATTTCAGATCTTTAGTAGTATGTCATTAATTTGTCCAAAACTTGAAATTTTGAATTTGCTATATCATGTACATGTAGCTTCATTGTAGATATTAGAGCTAAGTCAGAGACCAATGTTGTTTATCAGTCATCATTTATTATGTGTTGGGTTTATACCCGATATACATGTAGTCTCATGAAGTTAGATTGAACTAGATTTCATATCTTAAATGAATTCCCACTTCAACCTTCAAATGGTGTTGTCACTGATATAAGAATCCTCTATATTTACTATATTTTTATTTGTATAATACACAAAAGATCACAGACATTTTAACATGCATGTAGCAAAGAAGCTTTCTTTTCAAGCATCTCATCTTCAGATAGGAAAGTCCAGTTAAGACCAAGGAACGATGATACTTCCGAGGACAGAAACTCCTTTGTCATACCCCCTCTCTTCATGGAAGCAGGGAATGGTAGGCAAACATTATAATTGAATAACAAATTATTCCCCGTTACACATAGAGATTTAAGACAGTTTCCTTTCATAGCTAAACACCACACAGCTTCTGACGGTAAAGGCACACTTGAAATGAATGTTTGAAGTTTGACACACTGACTGGCAAAGTAATAGTAATCACAAGGCAAACTCTCCATATCTTCATAAGGGTGGAGTGTCACATACTTCATTGAAAAGTGAGCATATGTTTCCAATGTTTGTCCATAGTAAGCTGCAATAGCTCGGAGAATGTCTCTTGACACACTTCCAACCATTCTGTTGAAAACTATTGATTTCACAAACGGGTTTGGCGGAAAATCTTTTACATAAATTCTTGTGTCTTGAAATATGAAATGTACATCAAGTTTTATATTGTCTTGTACAGCAAGGGATTCCCATGCTATTTCTAGGAAATCTCTGCCAACTTTACGATTGTCTTTCACTAGGTACAGTTCCTTCAGATTTTGTTTTCCTAGACATCGCACTATGTCTGTTGTAACTGTACAGAAAGTTGTCTTCAGGGTTCGTAGATTTTTAAAGTGAGTCAATATATTAATTGGAGTAACATAGGAAGAATCCATACTAAAATCCAAACCAGTTATCTGTTCTATAATCCCTATGTCAATGATACGACTAAAAAAGTAACCTTTCATCTCAACTTCATCTGCAGATAATTCATCTAGACGACACATGCTCAAATGATGGAGTTTTTTACAGTTTGATACAAGCTTTCCAAGACAACTGTAATAATATTCTAAAATTGCAGGCGGACAATAAAACAATACAGGAGAATGAAAAATTTGGATGTATTTTAAATTCACTGCATGCTCACCAATTTCATTGAAAATCTGAAGACCTCCACTAGTTTCAAAATCAATGAGACAACTTTGAAAATATTTTCCAAATTCTAAAATTAGATTTTTCTCATCACTGTATGTGGGTATTTCCTCATAATAATTTTCTACTCCCATTCCACCATTATTTTCCAGACCTAAGATATTTTCTCTAAATATAAAGTTTGTCCATGAATTAGATGAATACAGATGCTGTGTCCAGTCTGGAACAACATTTTTACAGAAGGACAACTTTTCCCTCCAGTCTAGATAGGATAAAATTTTACAAGCAACTATGGCTGGAAGTGTTTCTAAACACTCTTTTGTGGTATCCATTTTACTGTCACCATGGCTCACTAAAATGAAAAAATAAATTAATAACAATAAAAAGGAGATATGGTGAAAAACAAATATATAACTATGATAACTGAGACAGCTATTGCAACAAAACAATATATATACAATCAAAACAATATACAATCTTCACTGATAGCCAGACCTCCATATAATATGTTAAAATCTACATGTCCAAAAAATGTACATTGCATGGTCTTAAAATTTGTTTGAATGAATTTCGAACTCTTAGACAAAAGACAAGTGTCTTTACAATCTGTGGTCAACACCAAATTCCTAAAGAATTGGTAAATAGTTTAAGGGATGACAATTATTGACAAGATACCTGCCAAAAGTTTCTGTTACAAAATATAAATATAACAAGCATTCTGAGAGTATTGCATGGCAATACATAGTCCCCTACCGGGTAAAAAAAAAATTCATTATACTGGAACAAAATGCTAACTTGTTCTATAACTTGTCATGGTGTAAACAAAAAGCAAATATCAAGTCAATATCTTCAAGCATGACTAAAAACAGTGTGGAAAACTGAATATATGAGTGAATTTTTTCAAGTCCAAGGACCATAGCTCTGCATAAAATTATCAGACCGAAACAAAAATTTGAACTTGATCTGTAACTTGTCATGATAAAACTATATACCAATTGTCAATCAATATCTTCAAGCATGATGAAAATAAGTGTGGAAATCCTATAACACTCTAACATTAGATATGATTAATAGTTCTCTAAAATTAGATATGATGTAATACAATGTATATATATCTATTTTCAAATTACAATCAATAAAATTGAGAATGGAAATGGGGAATATGTCAAAGAGACAACAACCCGACCAAAGAGCAGACAACAGCCGAAGGCCACCAATGGGTCTTCACCGCAGCGAGAAAATCCCGCACCCGGAGGTGGTCCTCAGTGGGCCCTCAAAATAAAATTGTGTACTAGTTCAGTGAAAATGGACGTCACACTAAATTCCAAAACATATAAATGAACTAAAATTAAAAAACATACAAGACTAACAAAGACCAGAGGCTCCTGACTTGGGACAGGATAAGATAAGATA
Organism: Mytilus californianus; assembly: GCF_021869535.1. NCBI lineage: Eukaryota > Metazoa > Mollusca > Bivalvia > Mytilida > Mytilidae > Mytilus > Mytilus californianus. The sequence continues at coordinate 12,720,060 of NW_026262745.1, forward strand.
AGATAATTTTATTGGTTCAAAATCCAAAATTATAGGATTGTTACCAAGACAATAAACATTGACTATACATAAACATACAAACATATCTGACCACATTTATAAACATTATATAATATAAATGTATATCCCCTCACTTATTAAAAGAAAATATTGTTACAATAATAAATGAATGTATATAATCTCTGCTGAGGAGGTGGTACCACAAAGTTATTAAGTACTCAATAAAGCATTTCTAGAATTATACATGATGCTTATGAATTTTACAATAATTTTAATTACATCAGTCTCACCACAGGTATACAAAAATTTAAATCTTGCTTCATTAGTCATATTAAAAAAAGAGGGAACTATTTTACTAATTTTGGAAAATAATTGTTCTCTAATTGTATTTAGTTTTGTACATATTTTAGTGAAATGAAATTCATCTTCTACTTCTAAAAGACACAAGGGACAAATTCTTTCTTCTACAGGTGTTTTAGTATGTCGTCCTTGTTCAATTTTAAGAACACTATTACTTATGCGAATTTTGGCAAAATGTCCTACATGTATTACTTTTCTGTCAATATTTAACAATAAATAGGTTTCCAATTTGTAATTTTCTTTAAGCTGCCTATATGTTCTGAGCTTATTACCGTGCAATGATTTATCATCACAAAAAATATTTTCTTTCCAATAATTCAGATATCTATAATTAAGTTTGGTATGAAGTGCATATAATAAACGCCTTTTTGGTCAAAGACAGGCACAAAAATGGGGCGGGGTTAAACTTGTAATTAATAGTTCCAAATATTTTTTCTTTCATTTGTCACAAACTAATATAGATTTGTAACTTATCTATAAAATGTCAACAACTTTTATCTACACAATGTAATGTAATGATATATACCTTAATAAAAATAGATTATTATCTAATTAAAGGATTTCACTTAATAAAATATATATATATATATATATATATATGTGCAAATCTCTAGACTTATATAATTTTTTTCCTTATCTGCACAGTATCCTCTATTCTAGACGATCCGGTACATAGTAAATTTGCTGGTTGGTCCTTTTTATAGACTTCTATATATATATATATATACATGTAGCATTCAGAAAATTAGTTTATACAAAATAACATATAAACCTGCCACAAAAGTCCTCAAACAATTTACCAAAGAATGTCTTTTAAAAAATGAGATATCTCCCTTTGTACAGATATATGGTTTAACATAGAACTCTAACATTAGTTATGGAGTTTTTTTATGGACCATAACTCTGGACTAAATTATCAGACCGGAACAAAATTCGAACTTGATCTATAACTTGTCATGATAAAACTATAGACAGGTTTATCTATAATTGACCTTGAAAAGGGGGGGGGGGGGGCTCAGAAAACATGGGCCTATCCATTAACCCCTCACATGACTGATCGGCCATTACAACCGTGAAAAATAATGCACATGTATTGATCAAAACATTATCGATTTTCTGTTTACATTTGTATTTCCTTCATTTTCTTATTTATTCCACTATGGATACTGCCGAAAGTTATAAAAAAAAAAGGTGGAGGCATTTCTTGTGCAGTTGATAGTTGTACAAATAATCGTAGAAAATTTCAGATGTTGAAAAAAATCAATAAAAAAATATGTGAATTATACAAGTTGTTCCAACTGCACACAATCCGTTTTTTTTTTAACAAGTAAAATTACACTGGCAGACGAATGTTGACACGCCGTCAAACGACTGTAAAAAACTTAAATTAATCTGATGACTACAGTTCATCTGCCTCTGTTTGTATAGAATATGTACACATCAGATGCGGATCCAGGATTTTGAAAAAAGGGAGGGGAGGGGGTGTCCCCAAACAAGACACACTTTGTAGTGGAAGCGGAAAAAAGTCTGGATTAACCATGAATGAAGCTTCATATAAAGGTGGCCCGGGCACCCCCTAAATCCTTTCCTGTACATTTCTTTAGATAATAACAATGAAACCTACCCCGAGGCTACATACATGCACGAAGTTAGAATTGGATGCAAATCGACCAAGTATGAAGAGACAAACTTTTTTTTATACATGACGACTATCTTTATGCTGCAAAATGAACAGACGTTGCGACAACATTAACTCAGACAAACATATTGTTAACAGAGGAGTAAGGAGTTCAAAATTGAACTAGAGGCTCTCAAGAGCCTGTGTCGCTCACCTGTATTTACTGATGCTTTGGAAATCATGTAAAATAAGGTTAAAAACATAATTAATAGTATTAGATATTAGATATATTATATCGATATCTAAGATAATAACAAAAAACTGCAAAATTTTTGTAAAATTACTAACTCAGGGGCAGCAACCCAACAAAGGGTTGTCGGATTTGTCTGAAAATTTCAGGGCAGATGAACCTAAATCTGATGAACATTTTTGCCACCTCTCAGATTTGCTCTAAATGCTTTAGTTTCAGAGATATAAACCAAAAACTGCATTTTACCCCTATGTTCTATTTTTAACCAAGTTGGCCACAATGGTTAGAAAGCGGGGTCATCGGACAAATTTTTTAAACTAGATACCCTGAAAATGATAATGACCAAGTAGGGTTAAATTTGTCTCAGTAGTTTCAAAGAAGAAGATTTTTGTAAAAGATTACAAAAATTTACGAAAAATTGTTAAAAATTGACTATTAAGGGCAATAACTCCTAAAGGGGTCGACTGACAATTTTGGTCCTGCAACTTATTTGTAGATCTTACTTTGCTGAACATAATTGCTGTTTACAGTTTATCTCTATCTATAATAATATTCAAGATAATAACCAAAAACTGCAAAATTTCCTTAAAATTACCAATTCAGGGGCAGCAACCCAACAACAGGTTGTCAGATTAGTCTGAAAATTTTATGGCAGATAGATCTTGACCTGATAATCAGTTTTACCTTGTCAGATTTTCTCTAAATGCTTTGGTTTCAGAGATATAAGCCAAAATCTACATTTTACCTCTATGTTCTATTTTGAGCCATGGCGGCCATCTTGGTTGGTTGGTGGGGTCATCAGACACATTTTTTAAACTAGATACCCTAATGATGATTGTTGCCAAGTTTGGTTAAATTTGGTCCAGTGGTTTCAGATGAGAAGATTTTTGTAAAAAGCTATTGACGACGGACGACGCCGACGCCGACAAGTGACGAGAAAAGCTCACTTGGCCCTTTGGGCCAGTTGAGCTGATAAAAGGGGGAAACCACATCAGTGTATAGACATAATATGAATGACAGTTACGCCTTATTGTATACTTATGTAACTAAGTTTTCTATTATTTAGTGGAATACAACATAATTAATTTTTAACTGCTGTAATGCAGATCAGCTGTTGCTCGATCGATCTGATGAGGTTAACACTTAGTTCGATATTTGGTTATTTGGGTCTGATGGCGCTTTCATATTTCGAAAAGTAAGGCTTGTAAACTATTTTATTCCTGGGTGCCAGTTCTTGCTGAAAAACATAAAAGTTTTTTCAAACAGCTGCATCCATAGACAAATACCAGCAAAACTTTCTATTCAGGGCACTTCTCTATAAACCTCGTCTTAATGGTCCATATATGAAGGCATGTGTGCTTAAAGTATATATTCACTTTGCTGTCTTTATACAACGTATACAGTATTTTTTGTTGATTCTTGATTTGAACTTTCCTCAGTCGATTATTCTGTGCATGAATTATAAAATTTTACACATTAGTATGGATTTTTTAAAGGTCTTGGTAATCAAATAGTTTACCAGAACCTTCGGAAGCGTAGCCATAATCCGACGATCCGAAATTCCGACATTTCAGTAGTCCGATGGTCCAATATACACCCCTAATGTAATACTGTAATACTGTATTTCGTTGTATTATATACACCGGGGACTGATTTAGGATGACAATATACGAGAACTCTGTTTTGGGCTGGGGGAGGGGAGTTTGCAAAACACTAAAGGACGCTTTTAAAACATATAACTAATCATTGCTTTTAATTTACACATTTGCATCTTGTGGTTTAATGAAGCATGATTTTATACTATGCATACTAGTAGTTTTATGTCAAGTAATTGTTCTGCAAAAGAAATTGGAATCGAACACTTAATAACTAAATTCATGCGGAGGCAAAATTGATACGAAAATTCACTCAATTTTGAGCAGTATACATGAGTCGAACCATAAGCAAAAAAATTGTTTCTGTGAAAAAGTTTATCATCAAACAGTACTTGTCTATAAGTATATTTTTTTCATAAGATGTAAGTAACCGCGCACAGGAGAAAACGGGCTGTCGAATTATAGGACCGTTGGATTAGAGGATTGTTGAATTTTAGGACTGCCTCATTATATAAGGTCTCACCACAGAAATTTCTATGAGTTTGATAAAATTGCACCTGGTTTTTCTCATATATCACATACAATTTCAGGGTTTGACACTAACTAAATGTATGTACTAGCCTGCAGGGCTAGTGAAATTATTATTCTACTAGTCCACTTGTCAATTCACTAGCCTTCCAAGTGCCAGGCACTTGGACGGTCGTGCCACCAGCACGACTCTATCTAGGAGGGTTTTGGGGCATGCCCTCCCCCCCCCCAAGAAAATTTTGATACAAATGAAGCTAAATCCTGTGTTCTGGAGCCTTTCCAGAGGGTTTTGAACATGTTTTGTTTCATGAAATTTCACTGGTTTGCTTATAAAAAATACCAAAAAAAAATAAAAATAAACTGCTTCGCTGAGCGCAGCTAGATACGCCCGCAGAGGTCCAACCCTGAACAGTTGGGGCAAAAATGGACACAATATTCAAGCTTGATTCAGGTATGAATTTGGATTGTAATTAAATATTTGACATATTATAGGTTTCTGAATAAATGTAGTCAAAGAACTTGAAATTGGTTATATGAATTGAATTTATATTCAATTAAATATTTCTTGCTGTTGTGCAATACTTAGTATATTTGTTGTCAGACTATAAACAAATAAAGTTCAATTAATTCTCAATGTCATATCAGAAATTTATGAAAATAAAAAGGGAGCTTACATCAATAGATATAAACAATTCACCAAAGTTTCATGAGAATTGGTGACAGCATTTTTGAGTTATTGTCAGAAAACTGGAAAATCACACCTTTTTTTAATGAATAAAACCCCATAACTCAGAAATGTAAAATGTAAAATTTATAAAAATCTAAAGGGAGCTTACATCAATACATACAAACAATTCACCAAAGTTTCATAAGAATTGCTGAAAGCATTTTTGATTTTTTGTCCAAAAACTGGAAAATCCCCCCTTTTTTTATGAATAAAACCCTGTAACTCGGAAACGTAAAATCTAAAATTTATAAAAATCAAAAGGGAGCTCATGTCAATAGATATAAACAATTCACCACAATTTCTTGCAAGTTGGTGAAAGCATTCTTGACTTATTGTCCGAAAACTGGAAAATCCCCCTTTTTTTAATGAATAAAACCCCATAAATCGGAAACTTAAAATCTAAATTTTATAAAAAACAAAAGGGAGCTCACGTCAATAGATATAAATAATTCACCAAAGTTTTATGCAAATTGGTGAAAGCATTTTTGAGTAAATGTCCCAAATGTTGACGACGGACAGACGGACGGACGGACAACGGTATACCATAATACGTCCCGTAAACGGGCGTATAAAAAAATCACATATTTTAATCATCTATATTAAGAATGTGTTCGACTTATTTTGAAGACCCCTTTAGATCATTACTTCATCATTATCCTCATTTTACTTATCATTATTACTAGTGTCTTTAATGAAGATGGATAAGCAGTGGCGGATCCAGAACTTTTTATAAGGGGGGCCCCGCTGACTGACCTAAGGGGGGCCCGCTCCAGTCATTTCCTATATAATCAACCAAATTTTTCCAACGAAAGGGGGGGGCCCAGGCCCCCCCTGGATCCGCCTATGATAAGTTAGGAATTTAAAAATACGCCCACAAAAGAGGAAAGCTTTGCCCTTGCTGTTTTTTGTCATAATTCTTCATGGACTCCTTCTTTTCCCTTGTTGTTTGTTTATTTTTTTTTTTGCAGGACAAGATTTTATCCCTAAAAATCTGTATATTTTTACCAGAGACCAAGGAATTGTATAGTATACAAATCCTTGCAGAGACCTATAATTTTGTTTTTATGACAATAATTCAGTGATATTGTTTGCCTCAAATTACATTCGAAATACAGCTTTTTCCCCTAGAGAAAATTCCAAATTACTAAAAAACTGGCTTAAAATTCCTCCCAATAAGTTGTACATTTTTCCCAAACAGTGATGGTATCGGTAGTAATGTATGTAAATTTCGTATTCATGTTATTAATTTGAAATTATGAAAGCACTTTTGAGATCCAGGTTTCTGATTAGAATCATCACGGCGTTTGTAACTCATGATCAACCTACAAAATTGCTCCCATCTACAACTCCAAGTGATTTAAATAATAACAGTTCATGTATTGATAAATGTGACTTAGAAAGGATGAAATCCTGTTTCTCTAATGCCATTCTGAAGTTAGAAAATAGTTGTATGGACAACACTGATAAAATAATCACTGCTCTTAACTCAAAGATAGATACCTTAAAGTCAACAAGTAACATGGTTAAATCTCAAACAGATGGGAACATTTCCATCTTAGAAAACAAGCTACATCATCTGAAGGATGAATTATCTCATAATAAAAGCTTGTTAAACGAGACACGGGAACAGTTAAGAAATACCGTCTCCAGTGCCAACTATGCACAAGAAACTTATGAACACAGAATAAGGGATAAGAATGATGAAATTCAATGCCTCAATCTATCAGTCAAAGAACTATCTTCAAAACTTAATATCTCAAGAGATGAAATAATTGAATTAAAAATGCAACTCGCAACAATGATAGATTCTGGAACACAATTCAAAGCTGACATCCCAATAAGCCCATCAAACGCCAACCTGACCGTCTTACTTGTTGGAACATCTAACACTGAGGGAATTAATGCACCGAAACTTACAAATATAGCTGAAGTTAACAAAGTAACAAAATATACAATGCAGCAAGCCACTGAATATCTAGCAACAGTTATAACTCCACCTTCAGTCTTAGCACTTCATTTGCTAACTAATGACCTGAAGACCAAAAAACCAGCAGCATGTGTTGATGAAATGTTTGATCTAACATCACTCATCTTTTCAAAATGGCCACTTATTAAAATTGTAGTTTCATTCACAACACCAAGATGTGACACCATTAATAATTCAACAAATGGGCAGATAATCAATGTTTTGTTGAAACAGAAGTTTTCTGGTATGGATAATGTCTACTTTGCAGAACATAGCAATATGCTCCTCTATGGTAATCCAAATAAAGATCTTATACGCGAGGATGGCTACCATCTCAATGACAAAGGAATTTCAATCTTAGCCGGCAATATAAAACGGGCCGTACATGCTGCATTAGATGTGCCTTTACCTAGCCGTCGCTCAAAAAGCCAATCAAAGTCATGGAAGACCAAAGGACGTGGCCGTGGTCAACGGCATAACTGAAAAGCACAATTTTTCAGTTCTATATAAAATGTATATAATTTAAAGAGATTGTGTGTCAATTTTTATGATTTACTGATATAGTAAATATCAAATTGTCATTTGATTACATATATTGGGTTTTACAATTGCTATACACTTTTTTTTTCAAGTAAAATTGGTTAACAAAGCAATTATCTATACACAGATTCATTTGTATACATAAGCTGTTTAATGCTTGTCTGTCAAGTGGTAATTATAACTCTGCTTGGGCTCTTGGATATATTACACCAGTACATAAATCTAACGATATATCTGATCCAAATAATTACAGGGGTATTGCAGTAACTAGTGCCATAGGAAAATTATTCAACAGTGTGTTAAATAATAGGCTTGATGTATTTATGGATAAACACAATATCATACATGAGTGTCAGATAGGTTTTACAAGAAAGGCTAGAACTTGTGATCATTTATTTATTTTGAAATGTATTATAGATGAATATTGTAATTCAAAAGACGGTAGGGTGTATGCCTGCTTTGTTGATTTTCAAAAGGCTTTTGACACTGTTATTCACACTGGATTGAAAATTAAGCTTTTGAAAATTGGTGTAGGCACATTATTTTACAATATCATTAAGCAAATGATGAGGTAAGCAAATCCTGCATTCTAATTAAGAACAGCATTACTGATTTCTTCCCTATACAGCTTGGAGTTAAACAGGGAGATAATCTAAGTCCTAACCTGTTTAAGGTTTTCATCAATGACCTTCCCAACTATTTGGAAAAATCTCTAGACCCTGTAAATATAAATGGGCGATCTATCCATTGTCTGATGTATGCCGATGATATCATTTTACTATCTACTACAGCTTCTGGTCTTCAATCAAAACTTGATATTATGGGAAAATATTGTCAAGATTGGTGTCTTACTCTCAACCCAAATAAAACAAAAATCGTGATTTTCAACAAGGCAGGCAGAGTGGCAGACATATCCGCCTCAAATTTAAATACAAAGAATATGATATAGAATGTGTACAACATTGTAAATATCTAGGTGTGTATTTTAGTGCTTCAGGTACATTCTCCTATGCTCAGAATGAATTATACAAGAAAGCTTTAAAAGCATATTTTAAACTTAGAAAAGATTTATTATCTCTAAATCCTAGCTTAAAAACTAGTATACACGTTTTTGATCATACTATTAACATGATTAAGCCTATTCTTCTTTATGGAAGTGAAATTTGGAGCTCATTTAATCCCTTTATAACAAAATTTAGATCTGGAAACCAGTTAACATTAGATAAAATTTATTCGAATTTAACTTGTGAAAAGCTACACAGTAAATTTTGTAAATTTATTCTGGGTGTGCACAAAAAAACCACAAATTTTGCAGCCTTATCTGAACTTGGTCGGTTTCCACTGTACTTTGACTTAGTCAAATCTATTTTGAATTATTGGCTTAGACTAGAAAATTTAGACTCATTTCCTTTATTAAAAGATGCATACCAGCATTCAAAACTTTATTTTCTCAGCATAAATTGTCATGGTATGGCTCTCTCCAACAAATTTTAAAAACTCTTCCTGGGTTTGCAAACCTAAATGATGGGAAAAATATTTCAAAAAATACCATCAAGAAAATATTGAAAGAGACATGCATAAAAATTTGGAAGGATCAACTGACCAAGAATTCAGAAGGGAAGCTCCGCACTTATGTAAAATTTAAGAATAATTTTGGTTTCGAAAAATATCTAAATATCATGTCCAATTTTGAACTTAGGAGATCATTAACAAAATTTAAGGTGTCATCTCACCATTTGCAGATTGAAATAGGACGATACCAGGGTAGTCCTCCACACCTTAGACTATGTCAGCAGTGTAACTCTGGTAATATTGAAGATGAAGTTCATTTTCTCTTTTATTGCACAAAATATAACGAAGACAGACACCATTTATATCACATTATTTCGGAATCATGTCACAATTTCATTAACTTAAATTCCCAAGAGAAATTGCTATGGCTGTTGTCTTGTGAGAACTTAACTGTATTAAAAGAGTTGTGTATATTCCTGGTTAAACACTGCAAATAGCAGATTTATATGACATGTTTCGCATAATTAATAATTGTTGGTTATTTAAAAAAAAAAATAAAAAATAATAATAATTATTTGTTAATTGACCGGATTCAGTTTCTCTATTTATTTTGTTCATCTGCTTCTGACACGGGGAGGATTGCTGTTATTGCCTATCGCAATCAACAGTATATCCTAGAGCACCGTCCCTTGGTTTCTCCTGCAGATGAACAAATTTCCATTTTTATAGATAATAAGTTAAGGTTGATCAAACTTTATTATTAATACTTTTTTTTTGATTTTTACACTGCTGGACATAAGGAAGGAAAAAAAAAAATTCTCAAGAGTACTTTTAATGTATTTTTGTTATTAATACTATTTTCATTGTCTATTATAATATCTGTCACGTTATATACTGTATAATGTCTCATGTTTGTTGCTTCTACTATCATAATTGTTAATTGTAAATGCCCCCTGTGGGACCATGATTGGAATAATAAATATTTTGATTTGATTTGATTTTGATTTGTAACACACATGGTTAATTCAATGTATTAAGTACCATCATTGTTTCCATTTCTTTCCCCTCCCCAAAAAGTACCTTTCATGTTAAAAATGTCTGACAATAAAAAAATACGTGAATAAACTGTACAATCATCACAATAAAGACAGCAAAGGTCAGCAAAAAATCTGGGATTTGTTGACAATTAAAATTTTGTGAAATTTCTAGTTTAAAACAAAATTTTGACTAGCCCGTCGGACTACTGTGATGAAAACTTTACTAGCCTTCCCTAATTTTTACTAGCCTCTGGCTAGCGGACTAGCGTTAGTGTCGAACCCTGAATTTAATGTATTTAAGTATGTGTTATCATGGTTATAATAATCAATATTATGATTACCAAATGATTATAATCGATATTTAACCTGGAATTAGAATTCGTATATATTATGTCCCGGGTGTAACGTATCAAATACTGTGAGTTATATTTTAAGGACACGACACCTGGCCTTCAATACACTTATAATTTTAATGTCCACTTCTTATCTAATTACTTTATTATTTATTCTCCAATTTTGCCGAGGTCAAGTACGCTTCACATTCTTGTGTTTACGGTAATTATATGTGGTCTGGGAAATAGATGTATATATCTTGTTTACATTTTGTTCACGGTTGTAATGGCGATTACTACTATGAGGACGCCTAGGAGTCACGTCACAAACTAAGGCAGATAATTGGAAAATCCTGTCTATATTTTTAAATAACTATGTTTTGTTTCTTTACATTTTGACATATGTTTGGTTTATCAGGTTGGAGAAGATCCTCATAAATGGGTATATATATATATATATTATACCCCAAAACAGATATCAATTTTCATTGATCAAAATGTCAACTTTGGATTTCAAGATGCATGCATTTGCTTGTAAAACTTCTGTGGGACCTGTAAAAATCATCTCCACAGGCCAATATAATCTAACTAAATTTTTCTTAAACTTCAGTTTAGGCCTTTAGATTCAAAAGTCTATTGTGTAGACTGCAGACACCATGACTGAAATGTCATCTGTATAAAAGTTAATAGCCTTAAAAAAGTAGGATTTTTGGAGGCCATTATAACTTTGTATTCAGTTCTCATTTGAAATATGGTCTTAGTTCTCTCGTTTGAATTGTTTTACAGTTGTCATTTCGTTCCATTTATAGCTGACTACGCCATATGGGTTTTGCTCATTGTTGAAGGCCTATGGTGACCTATCGTTGTTTATTTCTATGTCATTTGGTCTCTGGTGGAGAGTTGTCTCATTGGCAATCATAACACATCTTTTTAGTTTTATATTAAAGGGGAAAAGTTGCCATTATGATTTATATGAATATTTGTGCCACAATTCGATTTTTTATCACTATAAATTGATACATGTACCTGATTTTGGTCATAATGCCCTTAAATGGGTACAAGTCAAATCAGCACCTACTAAAATTCATTTCGGCCTTTGGTTAGTCAATTCTGTACCTACAGTGATATATTCTTTTTTTAGGAATTGGGAACATAGTTTTTTTTATGCCCCACTTATGATAGTAGAGGGGCATTATGTTTTTTGGTCACTGAGATGTTCGTCCGTCTGTCCCGCTTCAGGTTAAAGTTTTTGGTCAAGGTAGTTTTTGATGAAGTTGAAATCCAATCAACTTGAAACTTAGTACACATGTTCCCTATGATATGATCTTTCTAATTTTAATGCCAAATTAGTTTTTTTACCCCAATTTCACGGTCCACTGAACATAGAAAATGATTGTGCGAGTGGGGTATCCGTGTACTATGGACACATAATTGTTTTTTTAATATATTTTTTTGCATTTTTACTTACAATTTCAAAGGTCATTTTATCAACCTGGTCCTGATTTAACTAGGTATAGAATTGACTATACTAGGTGAAGATTAAACCAGGTGCCAAAGTGACTAGAAGTAGAATTCCCATAAATGGGGATAGTACGTACCTATTTAAGAGGATTTTCTCAACCTATTTATTCATTTGTCTGGTATATTTTGGGATTAGTATCAATTAACATGAAACACATAACTAACAACTATACATATCATACACTAGAACAGATGTGTACAAATACAGCTTGTATTTATAAACACCATAATGTCCATCAGACACTGATGTATATTTCAGACATTGAATTTGGTATCGAGTAGTTCCCACCCTACATGTACGCACTCCACATGTTCGTCTCCTGAGTTCGTTCGCACCCTACACATTTGCTCCAAATTTGTATTCTGAAAACTGTTTAATTATTAGATGTAAGATGTATATACATGTATATATATCAAAACATTTATATTTTCATGAAGAAAATTTCGTGAATTTTTATAATGAATTATTTTTTTTTGGTGATTAGATGGTTAATTATTAAATGTTAATTATTTATGATTAATTTACTGTTACTTGGTATTTACAAAGCTAATTTGGTATTATTGTTTATGAGTTTTAAAATCATGATTGTCATTATCATGATTATACATGTAACTAGCTTTGGTGTAGTTACTTAATATTTTAGTGCTCCTTTTGATTTCAAATAGTGCATGTTTTGAATGATTGTGTGAGCTGTTGATGTTTGTGATTGCTTCAAGCTTCACGAGTTTGATGACTATTTGATATCTTCCACCTTTCTTTTACAAGTCTTACTCATGTAGATGAATGAACTTTGCCTTTGATCAACATGACAATTTTCATTTTTCATTTCATCAAAACAATAAAAGAAAACTGTTTACATTTTAAGAATGTTACTTTATTTTAAAACAATAAAATCATATTATCTTTACTTTAAAGCATTATACTATGCTAAGAAAAACAAGATACAAAAGTATTCATCTGCTCTATGGTTGGGTTGTTGTCTCTTTGACACATTCCCCATTTCCATTCTCAATTTTATTCGACACAAAACTGAATAAAGGATGTGAAAGCCAAGGGTGCAAAAGTGTGGGGTGCGAACGTGAAAGAGGGTGAACGAAAATGGGAGCAAAAGTGTGGGGTGCAAACGTGAAAGAGGGTGAACGAAAATGGGAGCGAACGTGATTTTGGGCGAACAGACCCGGATTCATTTATAATTTTTTAGGAAAAATCTGCACTATCAAAAGACAGTTTCTAAACACTGATTGGCATTATTAGAACTTAAAGATGCCATCAAATTTAAACACTTGACACATAGGCGATGCATAAATGCCTTTAGATGAACATGTAGCACCTGAACTGATGAAGTCGAAAACCAAAAGAACTTCGCATATGTCATGTTGGACAAAATTTCGACTCCTGTTGTCGACCACATTTTTTAACTCTAGTATGTTGAATATGACATTAAAATGATGTAGTTTTAGAACAAATATGTGAATGAAAGAGTGCGTAATGATTTCTTACGAGTGAAAACAGCTTGACAATGTTCTTTCCATTTTTTCCACAACTTTCCCGGAAGTATAAGTAAAATACTAATTCATTTACGGTTACGGACAAACACCACAGAGGGGATTCGGAAAATCAACGCCTCCCAAATTCTATACAAATCCTTGTTCCACCAAATAATAATAATATTGATCAAGAATTGGTATTATACAAATCTTTATATCATTAGATAAAAAAATATAATTAATTGGTAAAAAACTTAATTAAACTATGCCAAGATGTTTCTCAGTGAATACAAGGATATGTCTCACCAAGGATTTGTATAGTGAGTCTCACTATACAAATCCTTGGTCTCACTATATACAAATCCTTGTTGAAAATGACAAGAAAACTGAATACATGCTTGACTCACATACGACTGGGAATAGTATATTTTGTCTCAGATCAAACCTAGAATAAAGATTACATTTGAGATTGCCTGAGATAGCCAGAGTCTCTCTGAACGATACCTCTAATAACTGCATATGTTTAATGTATACAGACAACTATATGCCCCCTATCGGAAATACAGACCACGATATCGTCTATGCAGAATGTGCTCTATCTTTGAAACGAAATAAGAAAATAACCCGAAAAACAAACCAGTATAAAAAAGCTAAGGGAGCTGCCATTTGATTTTTAGGGGGGGGGGGGGGGAGTTTATCCTGACTTTTTTTTTACATAAATTGTCATCCTACCTTTTTTTTTAGCAAAGTGTCTCATCCTGCCTTTTTTTTACTCAAAACTCCTGTCCTGCCTATTTTTTTCAAATTTCAGAGATAAGGGGGATTCATCATATATATCCAAATATGAAAAACATCACTATTTCAAAAGACGGTGTCATCAAATTATTGAACAAGATTAACCCAAATAAAGCAACTGGCCCAGACCAAATCTGCGGAAAAGTACTAAAAGAGTTAAGTAATGACATCTCAACCGCAATAACATACATATTTCAGAAATCACTAGACACAGGAAAAATCCCAGACGATTGGAAACACGCAAATGTTTGTCCCGTATTAAAAAAAGGCGATAAACACAACGCAATAAATTACAGACCCTATTTCACTCACCTGCATACTCTGTAAAATCATGGAACATATTATCGCCAGTAGTATGATGGATCATCTAGAAAATAATAACATCTTATACGACCTTCAACATGGATTTCGAGCATCAAGATCATGTGAAACTCAGTTGGTATCATTCATACAAGAACTTACAAAACACAACGACAATAACATCCAAACTGACATAATTGTGATGGACTTTGCCAAAGCATTTGACAAAGTTCCTCACAAAAGACTTCTCTCTAAACTAAAATATTATGGCATTGAATACAACACCTTAAAATGGATAGAAGATTTCCTTACATCCCGTACACAAACAGTCATTATTAATGGTGTACAGTCTGACAAAATAAATGTAACATCTGGCGTTCCCCAAGGCACAGTTTTGGGTCCTATCCTGTTCCTTGTGTACATAAATGACTTCCATGAATATATGAAACACAGCACCTTACGATTATTTGCAGATGACAGCATAATTTATAAAACAATAAGAAACAAAGAAGACACTCAAAAACTGCAAGAAGATCTAACATCAGCAGCAAAATGGGAGAAGGACTGGCTCATGTCATTCCATCCAGACAAGTGCCCAATCCTTCAGATAACAACAAAGAAAACCCCAATAAATTTTGATTACACTCTCCACCATCATATACTGCAAAAAGAAAAATCCACAAAATATCTTGGCGTAACAATACAAACAGACTTAAAATGGAACGAACATATTAATAATATTACAGCTTCAGCCACACAAAAGCTAAACTTTATCAAGAGAAATCTAAAGGTCAATTCCAAAACAGTAAAAGAAAGAGCATATACATCACTGGTCAGACCTAAGCTTGAATACAGTAGCTGCGTCTGGGACCCTCATACCAAATCTCAAACCCACCAACTTGAAATGGTCCAGCGCAGGGCAGCTAGGTACACTTACAACAGATATCATAACACCAGCTCCGTCAATGAAATGCTACAAATTCTCAACTGGACAACCTAGAAAAAAGGCAAATAAGAACACGCATCATCTTTTTCTATAAAATAATACACCATCTTGTAGCTATTTATCCAACAGAATTGCTCATCCAATCCGACACAAGAACAAGACAAAATCCACACAATCATTCCTACAGACCAATACAAACATCTAAAGACTCATACAAGTACTCATTTTATCCTAGAACAATATTGCAATGAAACCTTCTACCTGTAGCTGCAGTAAAATGTACTACACTATAGAATGTTTCCGAGAACAGATCCCAATATCTGATCTCAACAAACACCTACACATTTAAATTAATATTACGCTGTATATAGTTTTAACCAAAATGTATAGTACAAAACAGAAGAAAAAGAAAATTACTTTGAACTTTTATTTGTATATATTTAACTGTAAATATAGAAATTATATATCCCACGCACGCGCGGCATAGTGACATCAGTGCCCGGCACGTTATCATCAGTATGTTGATGGAGTGCTGAACTATAAAGAAGAAGAAGAAGATCAAATTATGATTTGTGAGACCCCTGGAAAAAATTGGAAAAATATCAAGTCCATGAGACTATTAAATGATATAAACAGAAAATTGAATGAAAAAAATTATATTCAATTGTCAACTTATAAATAACGTGAACCATGAATTATTTTGATATTATATGGACAAAAATTAGAATAATAAAACATTTAACATGTTTAAAGCCTTTTTCAAACAAAAATTTTAATTTATTCATTTCAGACCTAATGTTCATACTCGTCTTTTCATTCGAATATATAATTTCGAGAGCCAATAATTATAAGACTCAGAAAATTGGGACCAGTTTTCTCACTTAAATAATTAACAATGGTTATTTTTCTTGGAAAAAAATGTTTAATTTTTGTTCAAAGATTTATTTATTGAAAAAGTATATGTCAAATTTTGTAAATAAACTTCGCACGTACCAAAAGCAACCAAGGAATTAAATTGTATATCTAAATATACAATTCCATGGAGTCACTAACCTAGCAAACTGTTATTTAAAAATGCAACGATAATTGGTTGGGTAGCACCAATTCAACACTCCAATATTTAAATTATATTTATATAATTACCAGATATTAATATTTCTTTGTCACAAGACTTCTAATCTTCATCTTTAAACACTGAGGGTATATTTAACACATTCGTTCTAATTATAGATAAAACCAGGGATATATATAATCAGAGACATATAATACATTTGTATTATATGTCTCTGATATAATATATTACTTAATATGTGTCTCTGATAAGACATACTTCATGTAAGGCTGCTATGACGGAACCATGACTGGGACAATATTTTGTTTTGCCTTGCTTCTTCGGGAATTTGATATTGTTGTCCTCATCCAATGGTAGCCTGCCCTGTTTTGTTTTCAAATTTGCCGGCTCAAGGATTTGTATACAACGTGTACAAATCCTTGGTCGGCTCTAAAAAAAATTGATGGATCCTAAATGTGTCTTTTGGATACTGTAAACTGGTGTGCATTATCAACATGAAAGAATTGAAATATTATTATTTCCTTTTAATATAGTTAACATACACAATACATAAAATACACACAATTATTTTAAAAACATTGTCAAGCAAAAAAATATTGAAACTTTAGAAAGAAGTCACAATAAAAATGCTGAATTATTTTGCAAGAATGAATCATTATCAAATTCATTATCACGAATTTAACTTCAATCTATAAACTATAGCATGTGTATTTTAAATTGCCGTGTTTTACTTAATTTTGTAAAAGTAACTTAAACTAGTTTAAAAAAAATATATGAAGCCTAGTTGCTACTTCTACACCGCTCAAAGATGGAAATTAACAGTAAAATTGAACCAGAATGTATCACAATTCTAGATGTAACGTACATTCAAATTGTGCATAGACGTTAGATTAACTTTACATTTGTAACAAAACGAGTTCTTTGACTTGGGTTTTTTTTTTAATCGGCCACACGACAAATGTTGACATTCTAGGCATGAGCTGCACATAACACTAGGTTCCTTCGAGCTAGTCTGAATCCTCATCACACATTTTGCAAAAGTACATTGGATTTATTTGTTCTTTCAAGTGAACATTTTAGACACTGGCAGATCTCCATGCATCTGAGTTACAGTACTTTTGGTATTATACTCGCACACAGTTCACAATTTTGAATTTAACGAACAAGATTTATGGCCCTTTTTTGCTTTAAAAAATTTGGAATGCAAGGTCATAACCATTAGTAGCCTAAATATATTGCATAGTTCACTAGACCACCATATATATGTAACTTCTATTAAATATTCCATAATAATACAATAATCTTTCCTCGTGTTTCTTTTGAAAAAAAAACCTTTGCAATTAAATAGCCCTGTAGCTGATGTTTTGTGTTCTTTTTCACCATGAACACAGCAAAGTTTCAACTGTCCATACACCAGTTCTTCGTTAAAGTTTTTATTTATAGCACGAAACTGCATGCCCAAGGAAATTTTGAGAAGACCAAATTACTGAAATTTTGTATAAGTATGTAAATTTTAAATCAATTTAAAGCAGATATCAAAATTGCAATAGAGCCGGCAAAATGGCAAATTTACTATTTTGCCGGCGCTAGCAAAATAGCCACTGCGGCTTGTTTTTATCACTTCAAAAAGTTTTCCCAAGCAAACGTCTCTGGGAAATGATTGCCAGATCCAGGTGATTCCTAATGACTGATCATCTACTTCGATCATCGTTGTTATCTCATAATAAAATCAGTCTATTCTTTATATCGTTTACATTCTTTTAGAGTATGTTTGTAAAACTCGTCATCATATTCGTCAATTCTGAGTTTTCTTTATGAAAAGGATTTTGTAGAATACGGATGCCAAGTTGGTTCAACATTCAACATTTTTCTTTGTTTAGAAAGTTTTTTATTTATTTTTTTCAACATTCGATTTCAATATTCAACATTAAAATTTTCAACATTTGATTTATTACATTCGGTTTTCAACATTCAACATTCGATTTCAATTTTCAACATAAATAAAAATATAAAAAACAAAATATTGGCCAATTTCAGTGTATCCATCGCTGTTGTGTCTTTGACCTCTGACTTTTGACCATTCCCCTAAAAATCAATAGGGGGCCTGTTAATTTAAAGGCCATAAGCAACCCAGTTTGGTTTTAGTTGGATATATGGTTCAAAAGGTTACAGCTGGAAACTGAAATTTTCCAAATTACTGTCTATCAACAGCTGCTGCGACCTTGACCTTAGACCCCCGAAATCAATAGGAGTAATTCTCACCCCTATTAGTTATTAGGGAGCTACCATTTGATTTTTATAGGGTTTTTGAGTAAAAAAAGGCAGGATGAGCAACTTGGCAAAAAAAAGGCAAGATGACAATTTATGTAAAAAAGGGCAGGATAAACTAATAAAAAAAAGGCAGGACCGAATAGAGTGAAAAATAAAAAGGCAGGACAGAAATTACAACTAAAAATAAAATGCTTCGCTGGGGCGCAGCTTGATACGACCGCAGAGGTCGAACCCTGAACAGTTGGGGCAAGTATGGACACAACATTCAAGCTTGATACAGCTCTGAATTTGGATGTTATTAAATATTTGACACAGCATAGGTTTCTGACACAGAAGAATGTGGTCTAAGAACTTGAATTTTTTTAATTTACCTATTATGGTCCAATGTCCAAAATAAAAATACATGGTTAGATTCAGCATATCAAAGAACCCCATATATTCAATTTTTGTTGAAATCAAACAAAGTTTAAATACTGGACCTTTCTTGGACCAACTTGAAAACTGGGCCCATAATCAAAAATCTAAACACATGTTTAGATTCAGCATATCAAAGAACCCCAAGAATTCAATTTTTGTTAAAATCAAACTAAGTTTAATTTTGGACCCTTGGACCTTAATGTAGACCAATTTAAAAAACGGGACTTAAAATTAAAAATCTAAATACACGGTTAGATTTGGAATATCAAAGAACCCCAATAACTCAATTTTTGGTGAAATCAAACAAAGTTTAATTTTGGACCCTTTTGACCTTAATATGAACCAATTTGATAACGGGGTTCACAAATAAAAAAATCTAAATACATGGTTAGATTCAGCATATCAAAGAACCCCATATATTCAATTTTTGTTGAAATCAAAAAAAGTTTAATTTTGGACCCCAACTTGGACGAACTTGAAAACTGGGCCCATAATCAAAAATCTAAACACATGTTTAGATTCAGCATATCAAAGAACCCCAATAATTAAATTTTTGATGAAATCAAACAAAGTTTAATTTTGGACCCTTTTGACCTCAATATGAACCAACTTGATAGCGGGGCCCACAAATAAAAAATCTAAATACATGGTTAGATTCAGCATATCAAAGAACCTCATATATTCAATTTTTGTTGAAATCAAACAAAGTTTAATTTTGGACCCCAATTTGGACCAACTTGAAAACTGGCCCATAATCAAAAATCTAAATACATGTTTAGATTCAGCATATCAAAGAACCCCATATATTCAATTTTTGTTGAAATCAAACAAAGTTTAAATACTGGACCATATCTTGGACCAACTTGAAAACTGGGCCCATAATCAAAAATCTAAACACATGTTAAGATTCAGCATATCAAAGAACCCCAAGAATTCAATTTTTGTTAAAATCAAACTAAGTTTAATTTTGGACCCTTTGGACCTTAATGTAGACCAATTTAAAAACAGGACCCAAAATTAAAAATCTAATACACGGTTAGATTTGGAATATCAAAGAACCCCAATAATTCAATTTTAGATGAAATCGAACAAAGTTTAATTTTGGACCCTTTGACCTTAATATGAACCAATTTGATAATGGGGTCCACAAATAAAAAATCTAAATAAATGGTTAGATTCAGCATATCAAAGAACCCCATATATTCATTTTTTGTTGAAATCAAACAAAGTTTAATTTTGGACCCCAATTTGGACCAACTTGAAAACTGGGCCAAAAATCAAAAATCTAAATACATGTTTAGATTCAGCATATCAAAGAACCTCATATATTCAATTTTTGCTAAAATCAAACAAAGTTTAATTTTGGACCCTTTGGACCTTAATGTAGACCAATTTGAAAACTGGACCCAAAATTAAAAATCTAAATACACTGTTAGATTCGGCATAACAAATAAATAAATGTGATCAAAGATTTTACAAATCTAATGCGCCATACTGTGCAATTAAAGATTACTTCTTGAAATTTTTCAATATTTGAAATTTGAAAAAAAATAATATTTGAGGAATAATTCTTTTTAATTTCTGAAATCTGAAATGAGAAAAAAATGACCTCCCACAATTTCTTTTTATCCCCCCCTTTTTTCCCCCCCCCCCTTTTTCCCCAAAAAAACTCTTTCCCTCACGTTTGGTCATAATCTCAATTCAAATTTCCAATGGAGTTGGCAACCATAATTACCCATTTAAATTTACCATAGTGCTAACTTAATCTATTTATTATAGAATTAAAAATATAGGTCCTAATCTTTCATATGGATTTTTTGTAAAAAAATAAAGATGCAACATTGGCGATATTTATACTGGTCTTCCGTTATAAATATGCATTTCTTAAACATAATTTAAAAAGCAGTGTAAGGAAGTAACCAAAACGTGTATTTGATTACCTCCCGTACACTGTTTTAAATTATCTTTATTGTTCATTAACCATACTTTATACATAATTAAAAGCAGTGTAAGGGAGAATTTCAATGAGTAATTGATTTATCTCCCTTACACTGCTTAAATTATGTTTTGTACTAAAGTATTTGTCCATTAACCAGACAACCTTGTTTTTCCCCTGTTTTGCCCCTAATTCCTAAACGGTTTGAGCCAGAACCCCCCAAAGCAATCCTAACCATCCCTTTGTGGTATGGAAACTTGTAGTATAATTTCAGAGAGATCCATATACCGTTCCACAGTTATTGTCTGGAAACTAGAAAATGCTTATTTTTGGCCCCTTTTTGGCCCCTAATTCCTTAACTGTTGGTACCATAACCCCCAAAATCAATCCCAACCTTCCTTTTGTGGTATTTAACCTTATGGTCAATTTTCAAAAAGATCCATTCACTTAAACTAAAGTTAGAGTGCGAAAACCAATGTGTCTTCGGAAGACGACGACGACGACGACAATGACACCAACGTCGTGACAAATATACGACCACATTTTTCATCCTACCCCCCCCCCCCCCCCCCCCATTAAAATCAAATGGTAGCTGCCTTATCAATAAAAGTTTGGTAAAGATATCAATTACGACAGAAAAGATCTTGCCATGAGCTGAAATGCTGACTTCCCAACTCTCTGAGGACATTCGTCATATTATAAGGTGTCATACCCCCAATTCAAAACCTATATAGTCAACCAATTTGTTTTCCATTTTCACAGCTCTCTTAATATTTAAACTAAAGTTACACTCTATGATAACTAAGAAATTTTTCTCAAGCAGTTACGGAGCAGAAGGCCTGTATTGCCATCTCGAATTTTCTTAAATTGATGAAATGCAATAAGAATATTTCTGATAGTTACTGGCTTAAAAACAGCAAATGCGTAATTTAAAAAAATATTATTCAAGGGTTATAACTACTATGCAGAGTCAACTGACGATATCTACCATGCTGATTCATTAGAAGATCTTGTCCTGTTTTGCTGCTTACAGTTTCTCTCAAGATTAATCTAGTTCCCACAAAACAGGTGAAAAGCGTCCATCAAGGACAATAACTTCTATAAGGAGTTGTTTGATGCTTTCAGCCATCTTGACGTATTGGTAAATTTGGTCTGATGTTTATTTTTGCTGAAAACAGATTCTCTCTATCTACTTTAGGTTTATCAAAAACACAAACATAGGTAAAAAAAAAATTTTTGAAGAGCAATAACTCATATAAGCAGTCTATTGAAGATTTTCCGTTTGACTCCTTTATAGATATTGTCCAGGTGATCATTTTTGATGTAAAAAAATTCTATCCATTACAGTTTTTTTTCTCTGGATCTACAATTTTTTCCGCAAAATAAAACTGAAATGGGCACAAATCTTCTTTTCAGGGGCAAAAACTCCTATCAGAAGTGGACTTACGATTTTTGCTATGCGTTTTTATTTGTAGATCTTGTCCCACTGATCAATTTTGGTGTTTCCAATTTGTCTCTTTCTACTATAATTCCCACAAAAACACGAAAATGTGTAAAATTCATCTTGCAAGGGCATTAACTCATATAAGGAATCGACTTATTTGTTGATCTAGTCCTGCCGATAATTTTTGCCATTTATAGTTTCACAATATATATTATAGTTTTGAAGATAAAAGCCGAAATTTCAAAAATGGTAATAAAATGCTTCGCTGAGCGCAGCTAGATACGACCGCAGAGGTCCAACCCTGAACAGTTGGGCAAAAATGGACACAATATTCGCGTTTGATACAGGTCTGAATTTGGTATGTAATTAAATATTTGACACATAATAGGTTTCTGACAGCGAATAACTGTAGTCAAAGAACTTAGAATTGGTTATATGATTTGAATTTATATTCATTTTTTTGCTTTTGTGCAATACACTATGCTGTTGCGAAATTGACCCCCCTTTGTTTTGCTTTTGTGAAATACACTATGCTGTTGCGTAGACCCCCCCCCCCCCCCCCCTAAAAAAAAATGTTATCCCCCCTTTTTTTGCAAAAAGTAATAATATTTGAAGAAATTTTCTTTTTAATTTCTGAAATCTGAAACGAAAAAAATAAATTGCCCCCCCCCCCCAAATTTGTTTACCCCCCTCCCCCCTAAGTTTTTTTTTCACCTCCCCCCTTTTCCAAAAAAAAATTCTTTCCCTCAAGATATGGTCATAATCTCAATTCAAATTTCCAATGGAGTTTGCAACCATAATTAACAATTTAAATACATCATAAAAGTCTTAAAATAGAAAAAAAAATCCCCCCCCCCCAATTTTTTGAACCCCCTTATGATTCATCACCCCCAAACTCATACCAAGCCTTCCCTTTGTGGTATGGTACCTTGCAGTACAATTTCAGAGAGATCCGTACTCTTGAACACAAGTTATTGTCTGGAAACTAAAAAAATGCTTGTTTTTGGGGCTTTTGGCCCCAAATTCCTAAACATTTAGGGCAATTACCCCAAAACTCAAACCCAGCTTTCCCTTTGTGATATGGAACCTTGTAGTACAATTTCATAAAGATCCATACACTTACACACAAATTATTGTCCTGAAACTAGAAAAATGCTTGTTTTTTTCCCCTTTTTGGCCCGTAATTCCTAAAATTTTGAGGCAATTACCCCCAAAATCAATCCCTGCCTTCCCTTTGTGGTATGGTACCTTGCAGTACAATTTCAGAGAGATCCATACACTCGAACACAAGTTATTGTCTGGAAACTAGAAAAATGCTTATTTTTGGCCCCGTATTCTTTAACTTTTTGGGCAATTACCCCTAAACTCAATTCCAGCTTTCCCTTTGTGATATGGAACCTTGTAGTACAATTTTAGAAAGATCCATACACTTACACACAAGTTATTGACATGAAACTAGAAAAATGCTTATTTTTAGCCCCTGTTTGGCCCATTATTCCTAAACGTTTTGAGGCAATTACCCCCAAAATCAATCCTAGCATTCCTTTTGTGATATGGAACCTTGTGGTACAATGTCAGAGAGATCCATACACTAACACACAAGTTATTGTCTGGAAGTTACAAAAATGCTTATTTTTGGCCCCTAATTCCTTAACTGTTGGTACCATAACCCCCAAAACCAATCCCAACCTTCCTTTTGTGGTATTGAACCTTATGGTAAAATTTCATAGAGATCCATTCACTTAAACTAAAGTTATTATTTCGTTTTACACCATGTTCTATTTCAAGCTTTGGGGCCTTGTTGGTTGTCAGGTGGGATCATTGGACACATTTTTTAAAATAGATACACAAGGGATGATTGAGGTCTAGTTTGGTTCCAATGGGCCCAGTTTAAGAGCATTTTTTTTTTTTAAATTAATGGACAACCACAGATGCCAAATGAGAAAAGCCCACATGGCCCTTTAGGCAAAGAAATAGGCTGTAAAGAGCTCGCCTGGATCTATGAACATCTTCAACAATGGCAACTCTCCAACATTATAGACTAAAACATAATTCATGACTAAAATCCCTATTTTGGCGATCATGCTTTGATGATAATTTTTACTGTCTACAGTTTCCTTCTATCTTCTTTGTTGTTTGCCCAAAACGAACAAATGTAAAAATTGTCATTTAAGAGAAAAACTCATATCAGGAGTCAACTGAAAATTTCGGCTATGTTGACCATTTTTGCTGTATTTCTTTTTCAAATTTTTCACCAAATATGGTAAAAATCATTATTAAAGGGCAATAACTCCTATAATGATTTGACTGACAATTTCAGTCATGTTGATTTAGTTGTAGACTTCATTAAAGGGCAATTATTCCTATAGAAGTTGTCAGACAGTTTTACCGATAATGTAAATAGACAGTAGGTAGATCTCATCAATCAGAATATTTGTGCCCTGTTGGATTTTCTCTATCTTAAGTGGGTTTCAACCATCTTCGCTAGGTAGGGATTACGATCAGAGGAATAGACCGGATTGTAGCCCTTGGCTAGAGAAGATGGGTTTCAACATAATAGACTTTACCCCTATGTCCAGATCATTTGACACATGTTTTAAACCAGATAACCCAATGATGTTTGTGGCCAAGTTTGGTACCAATGTGTCCAGTTGTTTCAGAGGAGAAGATTTTTGTAAAAGATAATGGACAACAGATGCCAAGTGACGAGAATAGTCCACTTGACTGTAAGGGTCAGGTGAGCTAAAAATAGCTATCACCTATCACAATATACTGGCCACTTCGAAAACTTGACCGTAAGCAGGCAACAATCAACCAATCAATAATAAAAAATTGGGGTTTAAAACATTTCCAATTAATGTTTTTTACTGACCGCAAATTGTCAATAATTGGTTGACTGTAAGGGTCAGGTGAGCTAAAAATAGCTATCACCTATCACAATATACTGGCCACTTCGAAAACTTGACCGTAAGCAGGCAACAATCAACCAATCAATAATAAAAATTGGGGTTTAAAACATTTCCAATCAATGTTTTTTACTGACCGCAAAATGTCAATAATTGGCATATGAATAAGATTGAGATCCATTGAAAATAATATATTTCTAGTAAATGCTGTATAAATATAATTTTATATTTGAAATCATTACATGTGTAGAAGAAATGTATAACATACTTTTAAAAAAATACACATATAGAATACAATTCTTGTTTCACTTGCTACAGTTTATTTATTGCATCACCTATAAAAATTTTGAAAGAAAACTCATGTATAAGTTCAATCAAAATCCCCTTCAGTAAGGCAATACAAATTGTCCCCATGTAACAAAATTTGTAGGAAATAGAACTGATCTATCCATAATCTGTATCAATTAATAAAAGGGTTTAATATAAAAAAAAATGTTACAAAAATTTAGAAATTAAATGATACCTGAATTATGATTATTGCTGGAAAAAAATGATCTCAAATATTATTCAATCCAAAACTTTGCATAACAGTAAAAAAAGTATAAGAATAAACAAATAAATAAGATTATCAACCCATTGAACATCTGATATTATATTATGGCATGATTACACATTTTTAAAATGCAAGTAAAAGTTACAACTTTTGAGTTGTTCAAGAATATATAAAAAAGCTTACATTTTATATATGGCACAAGCTTAGTTTCAGTTCCCTTGGAACATAGTAAATAGTTCAACAAAACAAAACAAAAAACATAACTGAAAAAATATAACATTATATATTTGCACCAAAAAAGCCATTAAAATATTATTAAAAGTAATATGTATCACATGTTAATTCAAGCTTAATGAAATATTAACTTTTTGTCATGCATTTGTTTTTACTTTCAATTTTTGGTATTGGTTTAACAAAAATTACTTTCTTATTTTAAAAGCTCCAGTCCTAAAATAATTAAGTTTCTGTAATAAAAATTTATGTCATTGCCTTATTAAATAAAATAAATAAAACACAAATCCTCTTTGTAAAACACACAACAATTGCAACTATATATTTAACAATGGTGTATGATGGTTCCCTGGTATAAGTATAAAAATAGTGTTATTGATTTAACAGAACTTTCTTACAAACATGCTTTTCATGAACTAGGAAAATATTTTATCTGTTTTACATGAATATTTCAATCATTTCTACCACTGCTCCAATCATGCGAATATAAATTTAAAATACACCTTATCCCTATTTGCCTATCATTACTGATGATCACAGGTTTTTTCATAAAATTTTGACGACATATTAAAGAGAAAAATGTCTGACGAGACAATGCAGAAGTGATTATTGTATGATGTAAATCGTTCAAGTGTTGCAGATTCCGAAATAGCTATAAGGTCTATAGTCTACATCTTAAAACATTAACAAATGATCTAAAATTGAAACATCTTATTTCATATTGCTCAAATTAAAAAAAATAACTTCTATTCTGACACTGCAAAAATATATTCGACAATTGTTTATCGAGAGCACTAAATGAACTGAAAAGTCATTGTTGAATCTAATTTCTGTTTTTTTTTTTTTTTAATTTTTATTTGGTGTCAGATCGAAAACTGACAACAAAACTGTAAAAAAAAAAATACTTCGACATCATTATAAAATATTAAATGTTAGGGATTTCATTTTTGCACATAAAAATATAGAACGAAATATATTCGGTATAATAAGTTAGAACCTATACTAAGTAGAAATCAAATATCACCACTAATCAATGTATGACCCGTGAATAAAAATATTTTGCTTAGTCAATCAAATTGAGATCTCTCATAGCTTCATCTTTCAGTTTGAACTTCTGGACTTTTCCTGTAGCTGTTAGAGGAAATTCTTTAACAAATTTCACATACCTTGGAACTTTAAATCTAGCCATCTGAAATGCATGTAATAAACACATCTATAGTATTCTACTTTTTACACAATTTATAAGGGCTATTCCATTAAAATGTATGTGGGAGGGTAGGAAGGGACTTTCAAAATATCCCTACAACCAAGAACCATATTTTAGATAATTTTGCATAATGGTAATAAATGCATACTGACAAAAAGACCCATGACCCACATTCAATAATTAAACTTCCCTTCCTACCCTCCCACATACATTTTAATGGAATAGCCCTAATATTAACAATTGTAAACTTGTTCTTCCTGTCACATATGCCTAATTTTATTCACTTCTTAATAGTAAGTGTAATTTCAAAGATTATAATCATTTGGGACAATAACATTCAAAACAAAGATTTGAATTTAACCTTCTGAAGTCTATTTATTGCTCAAAATCAGGAAGGTTCCAGGACTTTGTATAATCCTACATTTCTTTTAATAATTGAAGTTTTTATAACAGTTTTCATATCAATAACATTGACTATTAATGAATGTTTTTCATGTAATAAAATGAAAAAAAAAAACATCTGAAAGCAACTGTTATAGCCATGTAAAAAGATTCTTACAAGCATGAAAAATAAACCCCAAAGGCCACCCAATTTATCTGGTTGGATGGAATGATAATCTACTAAATTAATTTATTTGCACTGTGCATTTAATAACCTTTACCAATTTATAGATGTACTTATAGATCATCTAAAGGCACATTGTTTTTTGGTTCTAGCTGCTATAAGTATATTGTAACTTCAATATCTTCACAATTTTTTTTACAGAAACACAGAATATACTAAATATAAAATATGTACCCTGGTTTTGCAGTAATCTTTAATGTTTTCCTCAGTACATGTAAATCCTTCTTTAAACTCGATAAAAGCATATATTTCTTCTCCCAACCTCTCAACAGGAACACCAACCACCTAAAACAGACACAGTTCTTATTACATGCTTTTATCCCCAATTTGTACATTTTTTCTTTTCTTTTTTACTGCCTTATATTTGATAAGAATATGGACAGGACTTGATACTCAAAAATATTAGGCAATGAGGTCATGTACCAGTGCTGCAACATCGTGTGTTCTTGTACATCCACGTTAATTCATCAATGAAATGCACGACACTTCATTTATACAACTGAACAACTATCACAACGTTTTGTATGCATAAAAGTAGTTTTACTAACTTATTCATTTTATTTCAAATTCTCAATCAAAAAAACATTTTGTTAAGACAAATTGCCGATTAAAGAATAATGGCATTTTATTTTTTGACACTGGATCCATCAGCTTGAATATCAGCTCGCCCTAGTGGGCTCACTTGATATTCTTGCCATACATGTGAACCTCCCGACGGGAGTACAATAATCCCGTTTTCAGGGGTCTCCTCCCATCCTCCCGTTGAAAAGAAAAAAATCCTGTGTATAAAATATTTCATGAATGAAAATTTTCAGGCACCATTTTTTTTACTACAATGTTTACAAATGTTTGTTATTGAAGACAAAAAAACCCCAGAGTACCTAACATATTCGGTGTCACTGACATTACCTGATTTATACACAACACGTGTACATTTTTACCTGGCGGCTAATTACATGAAACAAGTGATAATAGTTTGATTGCATAATAAAGAGGTGTCAGCTCAGGTGATAGAATATTAATTAATCAATATGGCTTCTGTCTATGGCACACGCAATGGATGATTAAAGGGAAATACCGGCAATGATCAGCTGATGATAGAAAAGACATTTGAAAAGTGGAATGTTGTTGTCAAAACATTATTGCCAATATTGGAAGGTTTTGAAGCCGAAAAAACATTTAATTAACTTTCAACTCATTAAAAAAACAAAAAAAAATACCTATTTCGCACTCCAATGCGTACATTAAAGGATTTTCATCATGCTCAACAAACTGACAGCAGAAAACATTGACTCAAAGACAATTCACAGCATCCTCAGTATAAAAAACAACAAACTGTTACCAGGATCAGGATTACTTTATATATTTAGTGCAGAGTCAAGTTTATTGAAAGCAGCCAAGTCAGCTTGTACAGTTGTACTTCTTACATGACCCAGTGTCAAAGACCAGTGATTCAGTTATTAAATAATATTTGTCAATGGTATATAGACAGTGATTTAGCTAAAAATAGTAAAATATTTTACACTGTTTGAGTCTTAAGTTTTCTAGAAAAATTACTTTCTTAATGCTTAAAAACCATGCTATTGTTATTATTTGTTATTTTTTTTCATTTATTTATCATGTTATAAATGTATAGCATATTTCTTTCTTATTTATCTATACCAATGATATTAAATACAAATAAAAGGAGATGGAGACATGAATACAAATCTATACACAAAGAAAAGGTCATAGCGCTTTATTTACAAGCAGTCAACAATCAATTATCAAAAACAAAACAAGAAACAGAATCTTCTCAATATTTCTTTCAGCAAAGTGATATCATTTAAATAGAAAGGCTACAAGGGTACTATAAACACATTACATTCGGATGGAAGGTTGAAGAAAAAACACTTTAAAAAGACAATTTTCACATCAGACGGTTACATTAACGACAAAATTTATGTCGATAAAAAACCTCCTGACCCGAGTCCTAATCTCCTGACCAAAATTTCCCAATCTCCTGATCTCAGTTTCACAGTCCATCACATGTATGTCTTGCTGATAAAGTCAGTATCAAAAACAAAAATGCCATTATTCTATTTTCATCAGAGTAAAAATGATGTAGCAACTGGTAACAAAGAAGGAACAAAAGTCATACAGGTAAACTTTTTTGACGTTTATATCTTAATGGCCGACTGGTTTCAGTTTATTAAATCACATGCTTTAATTAATTTTGTTTTGCTCACCCAGCATGTAGCTGCAGTTTCTAAATTTTAGAAAGTTCAGTTTTTAGTTTCTGAGAAAAATTTGATAGAATTTCATGCAAGGGAGGGAACGTTTGACAAATATGTAAACCAGAATACCTATCCTTGGGTCAGGAGTAATTAAATGCATACAAAGTTACCACAATGACTTATTTAGATATTTGAACAGTTGATAGCTATAGAGGCAAGCTGATGATAGAATAATCAATTAATTTTCATTTACATTGAGATAAATATGAGCTTCACAAGTAAAATTATATATTAAGATGGATGCAATCAATTTACATCCAAATTTACAGAGTTATTTAATGGCTTTACCTGGACATCTTTAACACACGGGTGATGATATATAACCTGTTCTATTTCAAAGGCATACACATTTTCACCACCTCTAATGATCATATCTGTTATCCTCCCTACTACAGAACAGTAGCCATCCTCATCCATTGTGGCAATATCTCTGTAATATAAAACACATATGTAATGAACCCACAAAAACAAATGAATCCAGAAAACAATGCCATAAATGCACATTTCTTTTTTCTGGTGTTTTGTGAAATGTGTTTTAGGAAATTTGTGCTATAAATAAATAAATCACATCACTGCCAAACAGTGTTACTATACAAGGGAAATGTGGCCACAATTTTATCATATATTTTCATTAAACAGGTTTATATTTATAATTAAACCAAACAGCATTTGCTCAGCTTGTTGAATAAGACACTTGTGATAAAACCAATTCATTATAGATATCTTTTTTATGCCCCCGCCGCAGCGGAGGGGCATTTTACCCTTGTCCATCTGTACATCCGTACGTACGTCTGTCCATCCGTATGTACGTCCCAAAATTGTTTTCTATTCTCCAAACCAAATGTTATGAAACTTATACACAATGCTTATTACCATAAAACACAGATCAAGTTCCAATTTGAGTGGCTTCACTGTCACAGTTCTCTAGTTATATCAGGATAATCCCTTTATAACATTCTATGCAAGCGAGGACATCCTCTGTGTCCCATGGACACATTCTCCATTTATTTGATTTCTAATACGATAGATCTTGTAGTGTTCAGATGACTTTTTTTGTAACTCCCAGTTGTTACCCAGCACCTAAACTATGTTCCCCACAAAGTTAATTTTTTTATATTTTTTTAAACAATCAAAATCATTCCTCATGTATTCTTTTTAAATGCATTGTGATACTTTATCTGATTTTACCTATGAACATAAAGAAATTCAATCTTGTGAATATTGGATCTGGTTCAGTATTAAACAACTCTGTCTTTAAATGCTATGCATATGATTATTGAAAGATGTATAAATGGTAGTAAGGTCATCATTTGGAAAGCACCTTCCAATCAAGACGATGTGAATAGATCATGTAGATGATTTGAAAAGTGACCTTACAATGAATTTATTCCTTTGTATACCTTTAATTTTTTTTTGGTAAGCATAAAATATTTACTGTTTAAAGACAGTGGATCAAATAAGTGCATGATGCCAAATTCTGAAATGACCATTGAAATAGTTAAAATAAAAATGTCTTGCTAACATATATGCATTAGAGTTCTTTATATAAGTATTTCATATACCCTGTACGGTACCATCTGTCTGGCTTGATAACATCAGCTGTTCTAGCAGGATTATTCCAGTATCCCAACATTGTTGTGTATCCACGTGTACATAACTCTCCAGGAGTCCCACATGGTACAACATTACCATACTCATCTGTAACTTTTGCCTTAAAAAAGAAATATATCAAAAATAATTATGAAACTACAAAAACAATTAGAACAATCAATTTAATGTTTGTTTTTTCTTTTATTGCTTTTAGCATGAATCAGGCCTTTGGTTTCACATTTTGTAATGCTGGGCCTTTGATATTGTTTATTGCTGAAGGCAGTATAGTGCCTATAGTTGCATACATCTACCTTCTTTGGTTTCTGGTGGATAGCTGTCTCATTGACAATCATACTAAATCTCCATATTTTTATATTAAGTGTCATTTTTCATTTTCTCATACTAATATCTTGATGGAACTCAGTTGCATTCATGATCTAAATTATGTTTATTGACATACTTTTATAAAATATTGTAAGTCAATAGCTAACATTATATGCTGTTAGTCTATCCATTTATGTTTACTTAATTTGATATTGTCATGAAAAATTTCTGACAAATGAGAATGATTAAGCAAGATATGCTATGAGTTTCAATGCTTAGGCCCATCTTCAGCTGCTTTAATTATCATCAAAAAATCTAACTCATTGTTTAAATTTTTGTTCTGTTACAATCAATTTCATTCAAAATTCAAGATGAAGAACCACTAAAACGCTGTTCTCCTGCTTGTGATTCCACACTTGTATACTTATATCATCAATATTGTTCAAAAATGATTACCTCCACATGTGGGTGTGGTTTACCTATGGTTCCTATTTTTTTCTCTATGTTATCATCTCTGAAGTTCTGGAATGTGACAGGGCTATTCTCAGTTGTTCCATAGCAAACCTATATAATATGCAATATCAATTTAAACATTTTTTACCACTGCCTATTTTCTTTCTTACATTTGACATTAATGTTATATTTGGTCATATACAAGATTTTAACTTAAAAGGTAACCAATTAAGTGCATCCTTATGAAAAGTTTATGCATTGAAATTGAAAAACAAACCAGTAAACTACAGTGCAATCATTTACTTACAGTAACACCTGGCATTTCCATGATTCCAATCACCTCCCTCATGGTCTCAATAGGACAGGGAGCACCTGCCATGATTCCAGTATACAATGATGATAACTTATACTTGTGTAAATCTGGATGGTTCAGCATGTCTATAAACATTGTTGGTACTCCATACACAGATGTGCATCTAAAATGAATAAAATGAAATTTTGTATCTCTGACTAAACTTACTCTTTTGATCAAAATGGCTTTAATATATTGCAGTTATAGTAAGCAACTTATTTTTATCATAAAATGTTTTAATAGCATTTAATTTATGTAAATTAAATATTGCTTAGTGAAATGATATAAAAGTATAGTATATTGCTTCAATGTATTTTTAATAAGAATTAAACATTTTAAAGTAAAGAAAACTTTTCATTGCTTATCTGATATAACAAGAGTGCACATGCTGAATTGTCTCGCCTGCTTTACTGACATTTGATTTTATGGGTTGAAAGTCTTAAATATTCAGCTTTGAGCGTTCCTGATGAAGGTAAATCCAGAAAAGCGCTTCAGATGCATTAAATGTATAACGTGTTGTTTTCATTTTTTAAAGATAAAGGTTTAACTACAAGTATTGAATAAACATGATAAAGCTGACATTTTTAAAGATCCATGACAATGAGGTCAAGGTCAGATAAATTCTTCAGACAGACATGTACACCTTTCAATTATTCAATACATCAAATATAATTGACCTATTGCTTATGGAAATTGAAAAACGGACCTTAACATTGACCAATGAACCATAAAATGAGGTCATTGTCAGATGATACCTGCCAGACAGACATGTACACCTGACAATTATTCCATACACCAAACAAAGATGACCTATTGCTATAAGTATTTGAAAACAGCCAAAAAACATAAAAACTTAACATTCACCATACTATGAAAATGAGGTAAAGGTCAGATGAAACCCACCAGACTGACATGTACCCCTGACAATCATTCCATACACCACATATAGTTGACCTTCTGCGTACAGTATCTGAGAAACAGACCTTATCACGTAATTTTAACCATGATCACTGATCCATGAAATGAGGTCGAGGTCAGTTTGACCCTGTCTGACGGACATGTAGAGGTTGCAAGGAACATATATACTAAATATAGTTATCCTATTACTCATATTAAGTCAGAAATTCACATGACAAAAAAATTTTTTTTTCAGGCAGTATACTGAACAATGAAAATGAGGTCAATGACAATGGACATTGACAGACGGAGAAACTTCGTAACATAAGGTAACTACATACAGGTATGAAGCATCGAGGTCTTCAACCTTCTGATATATAAAGCTTTATACAAATACTTTACACCGCCATCGCCGCACAATATTATTCCCTATGTCTAGCAAACTGAAAAGGAATCTATAAAATTAGATTCTACCTGACTGGCAGGTACCATTAAAAAAGGCATTAATTTTAAACTTTTAATATGTAAAAAATATTATCTACCTTTCTTTACTAATGGCTTCCAGTGTGTCTTTAGCATCAAATGCAGGTGATGGGAATACACAAGTAGCACCATGTGATGCCATTGTAAGACTTCCTATTACCATACCAAAACAATGGTATAAAGGTACTGGAATGCAGATTCGAGTTTCCTATAAAAATTGTCATGTACTATATGTAAAATTATGTATTAGTGTCAAATCATCAAATTCTCATTTTCATTAGTTTCAAATACTGATGATATTTTATTCTTTTTTCAAAGTATAAAAAGTGTCCTTAATCAATTTAAATTATTTAAAAAATGTTAACCTAAACTTTTAAAAACCAGAAAAAAACTATTAGTAAATGTAGATTTATAATCCTTCAAATACAATCCTCAACTAAAAATGAAATAACACAAATATGTGTCACAAAATACAAACACCCTACTCCCTAATTCTTCACTGGGAATATAGAAGCTTTTTCTTATTGTGTATAGATATCCTCTTCATAGATGATTCTAATAGATACCAACCTTCTCATGATATCCTAATCTGCGACCAATGAAATAACTGTTGTTTAAAATATTATGATGGGAAAGAGTGGCTCCTTTAGGTGATCCTGTGGTTCCCTAAGGAAAAAATTAAATTTAAAACATTAATGTATCATTAAATAGACCCAAGTTGCAAGCAAACAGGTTTATGGTACATGTAACAACTAAGAAATTATTATAATATTTCTAAGTTTCAGATCTCCATTAATATTACTACCTTGACATTACAATCAATTCAAATATTTCTTGTTCAAAACCTTTAAAATGAAAGGTAATGAAAAGATTTATATTTTAACAGAACTGCTACTTGTGTTGCTATATCAATATGTACTGACTAGAATCTAAGTTGCACATACTGATACTGTTACAGATATTAATTTTGTTGTTTTGTTTTTGTTTTTAAAATATTAACAAAGATGTTGAAGAATACCTACATTTGTATATATGAGACGATCTACACTTTGAACTGAATTTCAAAATAAACAAGAATGTGTCCATAGTACACGGATTCCCCACCCGCACTATCATTTTCTATGTTCAGTGGACTGTGAAATTGGGGTCAAAACTCTAATTTGGCATTAAAATTAGAAAGATCATATCATAGGGAACATGTGTACTAAGTTTCAAGTTGATTGGACTTCAACTTCATCAAAAACGTCCTTGACCAAAAACTTTAACCTGAAGCGGGACAGACGGACGAACAGACGCACAGACTGAAAAACATAATGCCCCTAGGTGGGGCATAAAAAGGTATAATGATCAATAAAATAAAAAAGGAAAACCCTTAGAGCCAGTAAAATTTCCAAAAGTCTAAGGATGGCAAACAACACAATGGCCTAAAAATGAAGAACAGACAAACAACTAGTGGCGGATCCAGAACTTTTTGTAAGGGGGAGCCCACTGACTGATTTAAGGGGGGCCTGCTCCAGTCATGCTTCAGTGATTCCCTATATAATCAACCAAATTTTTCCCTCAAAAAAGGGGGAGGCCCTGGCCCCCAGCCCCCAGCCCCCCCCCCCCCCCCCCCCCCCCCCCCCCCCCCCCATATCTCATTTGTGTTACTCATGTTAAAATCTGTTTATAAACCATAATCAGTGATAGCACATCATGCAATGGGGATTTGTATCAATTCAAGTTTAACCCTAAGACATTTCCAAAATTAAAGAGGGGGGTAGGAGGGGTGTCATGCCGAAATTCCCAAACAAATAAAGCATTCTTTCCCGGATCCCGAAAAATCAATTTTCAATTCCTGAGTCGACAGGTGTAAATCCTGTATTCCCGCAAAAATAAAGGCAGAATCCTGAATTCCTGCAAAAAGAAAGGCCCAATCCTGAATTCCCACAATAATAAAGGTTCAATACCGACATCCCAAAAAAGGTCCTTTTGTCCCTCTTTAAAGGATATGGTAACATGACCAAATGTAAAAATTATTATTATTTCAGGACAAAACAGACAAGAGACAGTTACAGTTAGAAACAACATTAATGTTGGAAAGATACTACTCAACAAACTAAAGCAACAGCTACAAAAACATATATAGGGAAACAATTGCTTCAACCAAAACAATTTTTAATGTACACAAGAATAGTCCTTTAGTTGGGCTACATGCAGGTTTATTTTTTTCCAACAAACAGAAGATCACTTACAGAGGTAAACTGTATATTGATTGGGTCATCAAACTGTAATCTTTTTTGAAGGTCCATGATTTCTGCTTTACGTTTACTGGTACCAGCTTCCAACACAGATGAGAATTTCAAGGTACCCCTGAAAAAAGAAAAA
Source organism: Mytilus californianus (assembly GCF_021869535.1). Classification (NCBI taxonomy): domain Eukaryota; kingdom Metazoa; phylum Mollusca; class Bivalvia; order Mytilida; family Mytilidae; genus Mytilus; species Mytilus californianus. Next base: position 12,756,979 of record NW_026262745.1, read on the forward strand.
AAAAGTTTAAAATATGTATAAATCTGAACATAAACATTCAAAATAACAATTCCACTACATGTAATAACATTCAGTAATAGTTGGTTCACTACATTGTGCCACTATCAAGTAAGTAAAAACAAAACATAATTAAATATTAAGATGGCTTACTCTTTTATTGTTTGGCACCTACTGATGATTCATTTAGTTTTGTGGGTACCAATTTTGGTAGATGGAGGAAAAGTTGTTTTTTCATGGATATTTGATTTCATGGTTTTGATTAAGACTGTGAAAATGAATTAGCACTAGTTATAGATATTAATTGACAGTGCTTCGTAAGCCTTTGAAGGCTGGCTGATTGACTTTGTATACATGTATGTAAAAATGTTATATCAGGTTGCACTATAAATAAAATTATATTATATATGCATGAAGTACCACATAACTTGAAATCTGTTTAACTTGACTTTGATCTTTGATCTATTTTCATGAATTATGTGGCTGTTTTAACTAAAAATCAATTACATGTGTTACAATGGGCATATATAAGTATTTTTCCAGACCTTATTTGTTCCAGACAACTCAACAAGTATATAAAATTTGTGTGGTATATTTTTTAATAGTACATACCATTTAAGATTAGGTAAAAAAAGAGATTATAACTTACTGGTGTTTCTTCTCTCCTATCATTATAACAGTCTCTAACTCTGGTAACCTAAAACACAAACTTACATCTATCAACATCTATAACAATAATAAGCCTGAACTTTTTTACACATCATTTCTTAATGCTATATTAAAAGACATATGTTCTTTTAGAGGTGATTGGTGAGAACCATCTCAAACCATAGCTTCATGTTATTATTGTCACAAATGGCCCTGTGACCAGGATACACTTGGGCTGGTATTTATTTGTTTGTTTACTAATTCATGAATGATAACTCCTACAGAAATTACATTTGAAATGATAATATTTATGGTTATACATGGGTGAAAGTACAGAAAGTGCCAAAAATCCTGGAAATCAGAAAAATTCAATATTTTGTAAAGGAATATATAGGTACAAAATATGTCAAAAACAAGAAATCCAGTTACTTTAGGAAAACATTCATGCATGTTTATAACTGATAATTACAAACAAATCCATACAGAGGGTCTTATTGATCTAAATAATTCAGAGTATAAGTTCTTTCCTTATTCTTTAAAGGCATTACAACATCTTAAAATTGTAAAATAAGTACTAAAAGTATTATACATGTACCTTAAAAAGACAGTACATTCTAATTATTTTGTCTGATACTGTCAGATACAGCTACCTAAATTTAGCTTGTAGTCATTTTTTTACAAATGTGTATGTGCATATGTAAACCAAAAGTTGCCAAACTGCAACTTATAATTCTAAAGTTGTACATGGTTTAATCTATTCCCGCTATAAGTTCATAGAGTGATCACACTATCCCAGTCTTATTTTGTCTATGATAAAATTGAGAATGGAAATGGGGAATGTGTCAAAGAGACAACAACCCGACCATAGAACAGACAACAGCAGAAGGTCACCAACAGGTCTTCAATGCAGCGAGAAATTCCCGCACCCGGAGGCGTCCTTCAGCTGGCCCCTAAACAAATATATATACTAGTTCGGTGATAATGAACGCCATACTAAACTCCAAATTGTACACAAGAAACTAAAATTAAAAATAATACAAGACTAACAAAGGCTAGAGGCTCCTGACTTGGGACAGGCGCAAAAATGGCGCGGGGTTAAACATGTTTATGAGATCTCAACCCTCCCCCTATACCTCTAGCCAATGTAGAAAAGTAAACGCATAACAATACGCACATTAAAATTCAGTTCAAGAGAAGTCCGAGTCTGATGTCAGAAGATGTAACCAAAGAAAATAAACAAAATGACAATAATACATAAATAACAACAGACTACTAGCAGTTAACTGACATGCCAGCTCCAGACTTCAATTAAACTGATTGAAAGATTATGTCTTCATCATATGAATATCAGGCACAATCCTTCCCGTTAGGGGTTTAGTATCATACCATCATAACATATATGAGAAGAACATAACCCGTGTCATGCCAACAACTGGTTTTTAAATAAATGTGTTTAGTGCCGATGCAAAGACCCTATAAGTGAATCAATATTAACACCAAAATATGCAATCTTTAATGACCTGACAACAGTATCGTAACTTTATCCCTTCTTAATAAGTCTATTTAAAGGTTTTGTTAGCTTCAGAGGTGAATACTGACATTTTTGTGCTTTATAAAGAATATTTCCATAAAAAATTGGATGTGAAATACCTGAACGTATAAGAAGTCTGCATCTTGAGCTATATTTACGAATGATGTCCTCATACCGATGATAAAATTTAGTATGTATGTATAATATTCCTCTGAAATGGAAAACCCTTCAAAGGTAGTGAGCTTTGAAAGTTTCTATTTTATGCCATTCAAACTGGGCACTTTGTTTCTCAGATCTTTACTTTACACCAAATAATACATAAAGTTTTAATTTCCACTTTTTTCTTTACTTTTTGAAAACCTATATATTAATCCAACTGTATTTATTGTTAATGATTTCATTTGTCTGTTCAAAATGAATATAAATATTAACTCTTAAGATGTGCAAGCTTAAGATCAATTTTAAATTGTTTGATATATTTTAATAAATAAAAGTGAGAGATATGTTTGAGGGAAAGGCTATAACAGAACTTAGCTGTCTTCAATCTTTTTTTTTCTGTTATGTTAACTAATTTTTATGATATCATGCCTAAAAAGGATCTCTCAAAGATTTTATAATATAATGTGCATTATAACTTACAAGTGTGACCTAGAAATATTATATAAAGGTAATAAATTTATCATGCAGAAATTCATAATTTATTTCTTGCATTCCTAGCAACATTTGTTTAACCAATAAAGTGGTATGCAGTATTTTATGATGTTTTTTTTTCATACATTCTCATAACAATTTTGGATAGGAGTTATCTTCCTTTGTTCATAATTACAGGTAGAACAGAGAGAGAGTTATATTGCTTTGTTACTAATATTATTTTTATAAACCTTTTCTTGGTCAGGTATGGTTTTACACATATACATCATTTTGTAACTTGAATATCTGAGTATATATTATTAATAAACTGATTGACATGAGAATGTATGGAATCTAATGAATGTTCAGCTCACTGTGCTATATGGAAGGTAAGGTAGAGCTGAATCTGGGAAATGGAACTACATATAACTGTCAAGCCAGTAACAATAGAGTTTAGATTGCACCTTTCACCATTGTTATACATGACATCAGGTATGTCGTAGAAATTGGGAAAAAAATGGAAGTCGTGTCAAATTTTGTATTTCTCATCTCCATGAGAAGCTTTAATTTTATAATAGCAAAGTAAGGAAAAGATTATTGGATATTTCTAGATAAAACTGAATGTATATCACCATTAGAATATATTGAAATGGTAAGTGTGAATAAGACCTTGCATTAGACCTTTGTAGAAACTACTTGAATATAGTAAAGTTATATTAAATCAATTAGGAAACAAGAATGTGTCCATAGTACACAGATGCCCCACTTGCACTATCATTTTCTATGTTCAGTGAACTGTGAAATTGGGGTCAAAACTCTAATTTGGCATTAAATTTAGAAAGATCATATCATAGGGAACATGTGTACTAAGTTTACATCGTAGATGGGGCATAAAAATGGGAATGATGAATAAAATCTGTAGATATTTCAAATGGAAGAAAAGAAATAATTCAAAGAAAATAAAAGATGTAAATAATTAAAATGCTATCAAATAAGAAATGCTGCTAAAATAATACAAAAGTAAAATATGACTGTTTTGGTCGTACTGTTTATGATTAAAACCTATAAATATTGTAATTCAATGTTCAACATCTATTAGAGTTCAATAAATATTCTCTCTAACTAAATCGAAATCTTAACAGAAATATACCTGTGACTCTTGATAAAGCCATCTTCACACCTGGCTAATTCTGGTATTAAATGGAATAGGATGTCATAATAGTCATGACCTTTGAACTCTTCTGCAGCAATTATTGCTTTACAACCAGTCTTTACAAAAAAAAGATGTTTATCTTATATCAATTTTCAAATCTATAAATCTAAAATTCCTATGCATTTATTAATACAACTTTGCTATAAAGAAAGACTATTTTTTGTTATGAAATTCACAATTTTATGGCATGCAATTTAAGATCACAATATCCTTATCACTTACATTTAATAGAAAATACCCGGTAGTTCTTTTTTATTTCTCATAAATTTCATGCAAACTTGTAAAATGATAAGATCAATATAGTTGGAAATTGGAATATATGTTCACTACAGTATGTGATGCCATACCATAAGACATAAACATTGGTTTAAATTATATGACCAATTCAATTTTTAAAACACAATCATCATTGGTTAAGTGGGGAGATGTTTTGTGGATTGTTGTGTCTCTTTTTAAATATTTGACCATGGTGACTTTTGACTATAAAGTGTCTTTTTTTAAATATTTGACCATGGTGACTTTTGACTATAAATATTGTTTATTTTACTGACAAGTGCTTTAATATGATCCATAACAAATATGGTTGTGAGAAATTTTGCCTAAAAAATCCCCCCAAAAATTACTGTCAGAATTATAGGAACCAATAAAACTTTTTATTTAACTATTTTTGTCACATATAATTTACAAATATATTGTTAGGGTAAAATTTTTGCATTTCTGTCATTACATAGAGCAATTTTTTTTAACAATATATTTGTCTTAAATTGAACAATGCTATAGAATAAAATATCATATTTCCAATTACCTAATTTGTGAGAGAAAAAAAACATTTAAGTAAAATTAGTTACTGTATTCAGAAATGTTTGCAATGTTTTTATTAATGTAGAAATGCAACAGTATCAGGTTTATAGCAACAACAAAGACTAGCTCATAATTTCGGAAGTAATTTTCTTCACAAATTTTTGTAATTGCATTAAAAAGATTTTTACCAGTAATCCACAATAATAAATGCATGCATTAATTTCTGAATTTACAGTATTTTTTTCTAAAATCTTAACAAGAATAATCAAATAATGTTCATTCAATTGGGCGTATGACAATTGTGCTGATTTTTAAAATTTTCATTGTTTCATTTGCGCTGATTTCATTTTCTCATTTGCGCCGCTTTTATATTTGCTCCTAATTGCATTTACAGTTTAACACAGGTGAGTAAATATTTGTAAATGTACTATACCTTGAATGTATATTGGTAAAATCTGGTTATAAATGTTGTTCACTTATGTTTAAGTTAAGAAAATCCAGGCTGTTATGTATGTTAAATTGCGAATTCTAGAAATGCCCACATCAGTACGTTAGCCAGAGAAAGAAAAGATGGACTTCATTATTGACAATTATGACAAATATAGAGATGAAATCACAAGAAAGGATTATATTAGATGTGTTGCCTATAAATACTCGGCAAGAACAGATTTATGATTTTAATGTATTCCGTTTTTACGGACTTTAATGTTGTAAATAGATTTTGAATTGTCATTTTAATATAAACAGAGAAAAACAGAGTGCTTTTATCTTAGGTTTTTACTTCTTGATTTTAAAGTATGTGAACATTGTGCTTTTCAAATTGACTTATCCTGCTCAAAATCCTACTTCCACCTCCCCGTGGTGAGCAGGGGACAACAGTTATATACATGTTATGATTGACAATTCATAACATTTGTAAAACTGGCGAATTGAAGAGGTCTATAATGATAAATGAAAAATAACATTCACCTGTAATTTACCTGTAAAAAAATTGGCGCAAATGAAAAAAAAAAAAATCGGCGCAAATGAGAGAAAAAATCCGGACCAAAAATGAAATGCAGATCGGCGCAAATGCAAAATGCTGATTCAATTTTCAGACATTTCTTACCTGTTCTAACACATATTGCATTTCATTGGCTATGTACATTGGATTTATATTGACCTAAAAAAAAAAAACTTTCATTAGTAATACAAAGTTTTTTTTTTAATTTGGTTCATTTGTATGTTTCGGAGTTAAGTGTGACGTTCTTTTCGCTGAACTAGTAAGCACTGTTGTTATAGGGTCAAACTGAAGCCCGCCTCTGGGTGTGGGATTTTCTTGCTGCATTGAAGATCCATTGGTTGCCTTGGGCTGTTTTCTGCTTTTTGGTCGGGTTGTTGTCTCTTTGACACATTCCCGTTTTCCATTCTCTATCCTATTTAATGTGATGATGATCTTAATAAATTATCTCAATCATCTTTTAATTGTTTATCAAGATCAATAACTTAATGCATGATAATATCTATTGTCATTTATAATTCAAATGCCCAAATAATTCTGAATATATCTTAAAATACCAGTATGATTCCAGCTCTTGCTGTGGCATACTGTGTCAGTATCCATTCTATAGAGTTTGGTCCCCATATTCCTACTCTGTCTCCTCGTTTAATACCAAGTTCTAATAGTCCTGCTGCCAACTGGTCTGACTGAAAATAAAACAAAAATAAAACTGATCACTTCACTTCTCTTACTATGACTTATTCGACCGTCAGTTTACCTGTCCTTGGTTGGCCACTTACAATGTAACATAATCATGATAATGCCATATGAAAGAATGCTCCAAAATACTGAACGTAAGCTAAAAGGGCTTAATCTTCTAATATAGAATATATAACATCAGTGTATTTCATTTGTAAAGGAAAAAAAGGACTGATAGACGATTTCAATTTTCCCAAAATTAAACTTGGAACATATTTCAGATTATGAGAGAGAGTTATAACTAATTGTGCATCAATATCCTTCTTCTAAATGAGTTAATTTGAGTAAGATTTACCTTGATAGTCATGTGGCCATATTGAGGGAGAGAGATTGTGGGTTCAAGCGCTGACTAGATCACCTAAAGACAGTAAAACTAATATTTCAAGCGGCTATTTAGAAGACATTACTTTACATGGACTTTTGCATTCCAAATTAGCATGTTAAAACTTTATCTCATCATTTTGGTCTAATACAAAGCTGGCTAAATTATAAAGGACATAAACATACTATTGTCTAACATAATTATGTATGCTATATTTCCTGGTGGACATTGAATACTATCATAAGAGGGTTATGAAAAGATACAATTTTCAAGTATTTCAATGAAAGATGAAACTGTATAAGCTGATATCTAATCCTATTATGTATCTCCTATTCTTTTACTGTTTTGGTCACTATTTTCTATGAAACAAACTTTAAATGGGAATTGTTTCAAAATAAATGTTTTAAAATACCTCTTCTAAGATTTGTTGGAAAGTTTTTCTAATATTGCCTTTACAAAATACTGCAGCTTCTTTGTCTGGTCTCAGTTCAGTCCAGTCCTGCAAAGCTTGGCCTATGGTAGATCCTAGTAATGGTGTATCACTTGGGCCATGGGCATAACTCCATTTTTGTTTGTTGCCAGAAGAGGCTTGTGCATAGGATCTGAAATATAAAAGACTTATAATGACTCTTTTACTTATTTATGGAATAAAGTATGTGGCCACAACACTTGTGTAGATCAAACTTTTGAAAGAAACATATGCATACCTTACATTTGTGTAAAATCTGTTGATTTCACAATGACCATGAAATTAATGATTCATTAACTGATTAAAAAATAGTGGGGTTTTTTTTCAAAATTATCAACAAATGTGGCGATTTTTTCTTATTGATACTCGAAGCCAGATGTGCTGGTACTATCATTTTATCTCGTAAAACTTGGAAATGTGCTAATAAATATTCAATTGTATGGGACTATATTACTCTCAGATGTTATGTCGTGAAAATAAGACCAGTTTCGTAAAATTTGATCCAACAGTTATTTCTAAAAATATCAACAAAGGTGACTATTATTTTGTTATTTATACACAAAGCCAGCTATGCTAATTTTATCAATCTGTTTCGTCAAAACTAGAAATTTACAAATAAATATGTCATATTATGGGGATATATATTACTCCCTATTTTTTTTTCTTTTCTTTTCTTTTTTTTTTTTATTAAACTGGCTAAATATTGAAATTGTTCATGGACAAATTTCCTTAAATCAGTTCTTCATTTTTGTTCACTATGAAATTTATAGCCTGCATTTTGCTAGGCAATTTATTCATTTTTCATTCTGTTTATGGCAAAGTTGTTTATTTTCTCCTATTCTGAAGTCATTGTTTTTTTCTTCCTTTTAGGGTGCCAAAGATGAACGAATGCAGTAAATTTACAAAATGAGTAAAATTTTCCTAGTAAAGGAAACCTTCTGCTGGTCGTAATATTATGAATGAGCTTCATGCATCTGTTGTCGTTTCAGACTACGCTTCTCATTCAAAACATGAACCTAATTCATTTTTAAATTAAAATCGTATTGAGGACATTTCAATGGTGACTGCAAAAGATATATATATATATATATATATAAAAAATGCGGTTTTTATCCAACGCAATCATAGGTTTGAACATTGATTTCAATTTAGACTTGTTTATATATATATATATATTTGATAATAAAAGATTTTATTTACAACAAGGATTTGTAATATGTATACACATAAACAATCTTACTTTTAAACTGCCATCTCTTTACTCCAGAATAAAAAAGACAAAAACCACTACAAATGATTAATAGACAAAAACCACTACAAATGATTGTCTTGTGGAAATAAGGTTATAAAATACTTTTTAAATAGTGTCTTCCATGTTGCTTTGATGTATGACCTCGGCTCCCATATCAATGTTGTGTTTTTTTATAGATTTTTTGTTGCTTCGAGGACACACATATCCATCTATGTATGCAGTATTGTCAATTGTTTTTGTTTGTGGGTCTCTCGCTTATGTCTTCGTCACTTTCACTATCAACAAAGAGTTCGTTATCAGTTTATTCAACTAGGAGTATATCTAAGTCGTAACTATTAAGATTGTCATCCCACAAAATAAAATCGGAATTTTCCATATTGCGTGCACATGAATGAAGCTTTATTCAAATGAGAAATTAATTGTAATTTTCTTAAATATTAATTCTGAATACACACTTCGAACATGAAGAAACCATAAATTTCCCGACAATCATTTAAAAAAACAACTCAATGCAAGCCTATGATGAAACTGTCAAACAACACTTAGAAATCAAACATTTACCAACAATCCTACAGAAAAAACTCAATGCAAGCCCAATTAATGATGAATATAAAAATAAAATTTTGATAATTTATAAATATCAAGAATAAAAAACAAAGCCTATCATGATTAACAATTAATTAACAAATAGATTAAGTTTTTTTCCACATTAATTAATTTTACATTTTGTGAATTGTATTTTTGGAAAGAGTGTGGAAACCTGTGGTGTAACAACTTCTTGTTTACAAGGTGTCAATTAAAACTCATTATTTATAACATGTTCGTGATTTACCTGGTCATCGAATAATTCAAACCTAATATACATGTCACACTGTGAAATTATGTTTCCGAGACAGGTGTATATTCAATAGAAACCCATTATGAAACGATCAAATAAAATGAACTCTGATACAAGTTATCAAGTCATGCAAGTGTTAATTATTAAATATCAGTTTTTTTATAAAACAATATCAAATTATTTCTCTTTTTCAATAATACAAATCTAAAATCAAAATTACATTAAAATAAATAATTATATATGAACTCAAATTATTTAATTAATTATGATAAATTTAACAGTTTATGTTATGCTTAAACATTCGTCCTTACTTCAAGTTCTTTTAATACTTTTATTAATGACTTTCATTTGACTTTATTACCTAAGGAGATCTTGCAAGGTTTAGGTTTAACTAGTGGTCGCATGTTTTTACGGGATTTCGCCGAGTTGCGAATCTCTTGTATTATATGTCTCTGATTACAGACAAACCTGTGCATCTGGAAAAGTTTTAAGGCATAGCATGCTCTGGTTATATAAAATTCAGATGCATTTAATGTTTTAGAAAATTTAAAACATGCTATGCCTTAAAACTTTTCCAGATACAGAGGTTTGTCTGTACTCAGAGTAAATTTTGAGGTGAAAACACAGCCATTTTAGCCAAAGGGTCCACATGAACCGTAAGTAAATCTACATTTTCTACACTAAAAGGTCAAATTATTTTGTTTTGACTATTCAAACTATGGTCCGCAAATTGTCAAAATATATCATAACGACATAAGAGCTACGGTTCCGCAGCTAATTTGACAGCTAACCGGCTGACATATTTTTTGCGTAGCTGAACGTGGTATTTGATTACTACTTTTATTTGGGTTTCACATGGTTGTCATTTGTTTTGAGAAGATTTCCAACAGAGATTACTGCACTATAATTACAAATAAAGGCTACCTGCAACATTTCAATAAATTATTAAGTGCTGTTAAACGAAATAATTTTCTTGTCTGCATATTTTCATTTCTTGAAATCGCCTGAGTTATCTTTTCTTTAAAAAAAAAACCAGTCAAATCATATCGGATAGGAATCGCATTTTTTCCGATTTTTTAAATCCATGCGACTGTCATACAATTGAGAGATTTAACTAGCTATAAAACCAGGTTTAATCCACTTTTTTCTACATAAGGAAATGCCTGTACCAAGTCAGGAATAATGACAGTTGATTTCCATTTGATGCGCTTGAGCTTTTGATTTTGCCATTTGATATTAAAGCTGGGACTTTCCGTTTTGAATTTTCTTGGAGTTCGGTATTTTTGTTATTTTACTTTTTGGTGGAAAGAGATATTCTTGACGCCTTGTTATTTTGTCTATTTTAATACCCCTTTCTACACCCTTGGCTATAGCTTTAGATACTAATCACTATCATGGTTTAATATATTGTTGTTACATTTGCCAATTCAAATTCATTCTTTTAAAATCTATGCTTTTCACCAGCATTCTCAATTTTATTTTCACCAGCTTTAAATTTGTTATGATGCTAACTGATGTTTTTATTTTATTTTTATTTTAATACCTAGCTTGCCATGCTTATTAATACTTCTATTACCATGTTAGATTACAGGGCTTCATTTGTTCTTTTATTTAGCTTATTGCATTCTTGTTTGTATTGCTATGTCTCAGTTGTTTCGTGTAAACATCATTCCGACTCTAAAAAAAGCTTTAGTTATTTCTTCATTCATTATATTGTTTATTTATTATCATGGCGACCAGTAATATTGGTGGAAGAAGCCGGAGTGTCCGGAAAGAACTCCCGAACTTCGAGTTAACTACCCAGTGAACACTGTAGACGAATTACTTATCCAAGTAGCACATTAGATATTTTTGTTTTAATATAAGATACGCGTAGCAGTTTATTAGACGTCCATTATGGTTCTACCTTGGAAGGGGGTCTTGGAACAAAAAATTATTTAATCATATTGGAAAAACGTTCTTTGACAACGTTGTTTCTTTGTTATATCATAATAAGCCTTGTATAAAAAGTTTTAATAACATGCCTTTTTGATATTTTAACATTTCTTTATAATATTATATATCATGCAACAAGTCTTAATAGTGTGCTATTATATTATATTATTGTTTTACAATTGGAATATATTTTATTTTATAAGTAGATATAAGAAGACGTTGTATGAGTGCCAATGAGACAACTCTCCATCCAAGTCACAATTTGTAAAATAATCATTATGGGTCAAAGTACGGCCTTCAACAGGCATTGAAGAGTAATGGTAACAAGCTTCGTACTCATATCACATTTCGAAAATAATTCAAATAATTAATAAAAGGGTAAGTGATACGGATTACAAACAAAAATCAAGTACTCACAAAACATTTTGTGCTCGTACCGGCTGACAAAGCAGCCAACAATCTGGTAGTGATATGATGTAAATACCACACGGAAGTTATCAAGAATTAAAATACACATTCTTCTCCATTCAATCAACCGTGCGCTCCACAGAGAGCCACATAGTAAATGATCATGTCACCACCATATCCCAGCTTAAGACCTCCTCTGAATATTTGAAGGTTCCTTTTATGTATTGGCTACCTTAACTACACCCCCCAAAAAAACCTTCAAATTTCGTTTCATCTCGGTTTCCGGTAAGTGTTTTACGACTAATCTTTCTGTGCTGTTAACAAGTTCCTTTACTTCGATGAAAGAACTTATTCATGAATATTTTTATAATAAAGCATATTGTAAATTTTATTGTAACAAATTAGGCCGTTAGTTTTCTTGTTTGATTTGTTTCACATTTTCATAATGGGGTCTTTTATAGATGCCTATAACGTATGGTTTTTCCATTGTTGAAGGTGGTACGGTGATCTTTAGTTGCTTATATCCAATTCATTTGAAATCTAGTGAATAATAATAAAATTAAAGGTGCCAATTTTTATGCACCAGATGCGCATTTCGACATTTGTCTTTTCAATGATGTTCGAGGACAAAATATTTGAAAATCCAAAACTTATTAAAAAAAAATGAATATTTTATAAGCCTAAAAGAACAAAAAATATCGCCAAAGCCGGACAAGGAATCAGAACTTTCCATGAGAAAGATATATTCCTTAATTTAAAGTAATTTCCGAACTTTTGTAACAGCAAATATTAATAACACAATATCCGTATTTTCATGTCAGTACTGGCTTTGGGGCTGGTGATACCCTCGGGGATTGACAGTCCACAAGCAGAGGTATCGACCCAGTGGTAGTAATAACATTAACGGTACCAATTTTTCTTTACCAGAAGCATTTCGACAATAAATGTCTCTTCAGCGATTCTCGAGGTCAAAGTATTTGAAAATCCAAAACTCATTAAAAATGAAGTCCTTATCGACATAAGAGGACAAAAAGTATAGCCAAAACAGGACAAGGAATCAGAGCTTTGCATCGCAATGGCAATCATACTACATCACCTTAAAAGAATATTAATATTTTATGTAGAGGAAAACATTTCTTACTATATATTAAAACTGATGATATAATTAAATCTTTTAAAATATATCTATCTTGTTTTAAAAAGTATGTTTGATATTTGTATTTGATTTTTTTTTAATTTTATACAATTGGTGAGACTTTTTCGAAATATAAAATATTGAATCTTTTACTTTTTTAATATTTAATTTCGACTCTTGAATCTTGAAGTCTTTCAAACTAGAAACTAAGACAATAATTGCAATATTAAAATTATTAGAAAGCATTTATCGAGTAATATTTTTCCAATACTCAAGTACCCATCCCATATATGATGCACGGTGATATCATAATCATTAAAAGAAAGGAGTTTATCAGGTAGATTTTACAATCCTAGTACATAATATTTCTTGTGCATGTTCATATAAGATTTGGAATCACTGCACACATATACTCATTTTAATATATTATATTTCATCCATTAGTTTGAGCGAACATGAAGGTAAAAAACTCAACAAAGATACAACGAAGTGGTAATTTATTTTCCTTTTTCTTTCGTTTTTTCCGATTTTTATGAAACCTGAGACTAAAACACAAATCTACTGGTCTCAGACGAACTCGATGAGCTGTGTTAGATATAAAATAGAATAAAGAAAAAAGAATATGTATGAGGTGTATTTTTATTTTTGACGATTAATATTTGAAAAGTCATGACGAGTTTGGTATGTTTTCTATACTTTATAACTGTTTATGAATATTAACGAAAGAATAATAGTTTTATTATTGAATTGATATTACAAAACATAAACTATAAACAATAAAAAATAAAATGCATTGAAGCGCAGCAAGTTAGTTGCATTAATTAAACGAATAATTATTTCCGACATTCTGACTTCTTTGGAAGAGGTTTCAACTGGTCTCGAAACTTGAACGAATCTTATTTAAAAAAAGCTGATAAAATGATATTGCATAAACATGCTCTTTGGTTGGGTTGTTGTCTCTTTGACATATTCCCCATTTCCATTCTAAATTTTATGTTAACTCATCCTGAGTATTATTTTAATCATAGATTTGCAAATTTTCAAATAAACGTGTAAATAAGTATTATGCCGAAAATTCTGCATACACCATTTTTTAAAGATAATTAGAGATACGTTTACTACCATAGATATGGAATTTCTCCTAAATAATTAGTTTTAATCTATGAAACTTTAAAAACCTACCGAGAGCAGAGAAATGTCGTTATTCACGTACTGTTTTGGTAAATAATTTGTCCCTGTAATGAATATTTTATGGCTTAAGAACAAGGTGCCTTCTATTTGCGTGATGTCATCGTGAATGATTTGTCTTTTTTTTTCATGTCGCCAGAATGGAATATTTCGAAAACTAAAAAGAATATTAACGTCATAATTGAGAAAAAAATAAATTTAGGTACAAAAAAATAAGCAGTAATGTCAGTCAGCTCCTTTTATCATACAACAGATGTAGGCACAATAAACACAACCACACAAACACATAACACCTGATATGATATATGTAACGTTTAGTAACCAGAAAGAAAAATAGAATAGCGTGTGGTGGCAGTAATCCAAAGCAGCAGGATTTGATGTTGTGAAGTTTCCGTAGGTTTGATAAATCCAAACATTGCCTGAAAATGAAAATATTGTTTTACAAGTCATGAACACTTTGTATCAATATAGCACAACTTATTGCAAAACTGGATGATGTATTTAGGGTAATCTTCCCTTTTTTGACATTTTGACAGGACATGTATTTGCATGATGGGTGATGGGAGCATAGCAGGAGACGCTTACCCTGTCTACGCACCGATCTTGCTCTTTTTGAGTATAATTCGATTCCATTAGATTTTTTATTTGTTACCTTGAATTGTATCTTCCTAATGGATTAATAAGATTTGAACATTGGTAAACTACTGTTTTCTAAATCTATGTTTGTGAGGATTATCATGCTTGATTACCTAATGAATATTCTAATGCAATTTGCCATGTAACGAGAATTATGATTTGATGACGTCTGTCATCAATTCCACTGTTGACGGTTGCAGTCATTGGCAACAACGCTAGACAATCGCAGTCGACGATAACAGGATTGTTGAAATGTTTAACTTGAAAATGTTAAGCGTGTTACATTATAACATGAAAAACAGTACTGTATTTGAGTTGCCACCGCTAATTTTAGATTTGACAATCGCAAGTATCTGTTTTACTGACTCCGCTCCGCTTTGCCTTTAAAATGCATTTGCGACCATAAAAATTCCAATTGACGGTGGCAACTCTTCAAATACAGCATTGTTATTCCTTAATTATTATACGTTTTCAATTCATTTTCATATATGACACTATTTTGCCTCATTCATACGTCGCTAATCATACTTTACTATCAGTTCTTTCCATTTTTATTATGTCTACTCTCATGTTGTTATTGATAATTGAATTAAATTGAGTTCATGTTTTCATATTTTAGACATTGTATTCCAAAGTGTTGCAACAATTCATGTGCAGAACTTCTTTAAAAATCATTATACGATCTATCGTAAACAATGTGCCCTATATAACTATAAATACAAGTGAAACATCTTTAACCCGTAGATGTCTATTTTATTTATTGTGATTTTTTAATTCAATGAATAATAATGATATGTCAATCTCCAGCTACTTTCCAAATGTCTGCAATCTACATCATAAACGGTTTGTTTTTTTCCTACTTTGCATTGTATGACTGCAAGGTTCATGTATGTTAAGGAGGGACTGCTTTTACATGGTCATTCGGTCTTACTTGTTCTTAGATTTCATATGATATGCCCTGTTGTTATCTGACCATTTGGCAGTATCCCATCAGATAACACGTTGAAGACCTGGCGTCGGGTTAGCAATATTAAGTATTTACTAGTATTTATTTAAAAAAATTTAATTTTCAATGCAAAATCGATGAGTATCTAACTCATTTTCTATTTTACACAAATGTGCGCCTTACACAAAAACTGCTCAAACAGAGTTATTAAGAAGAACGACATTAATAATGTACATACGTTTTACGGTTACTATGACGAATTTGTTGACCGATATGATATGTCTGCTACTCAACTCACTAACGACATGTTTTACGGTTACTATCACGAATTTGTTGACCGATATGATATGTCTGCTACTCAACTCACTAACGACATGTTTTCGCAGGCGAAGATCTTTAGATGCCAGAATAGTCGTCTAATCAAAAAGTGTAACGATTGTGACCTATTCACGATTGTGACATTTTAACTGAGTAAAAACTTGCAATGCGGGTGATGCATGCGTAGCCAGAGAAGCTTACCCTGTAGACGCATCCGTTTTAGCTCCTTTTCGAGTCCATGGGACTCCCTCATTTTCTGTTTGCTACCTTGATTCGTTTTTTCTTAATCGATTTACGAGATTTAAATATCGGGAAACTACTGTAACGTTAATTTATGCTGTGGATGTATTAGGTATGGCTCCTTTTGGAGATCACGCGATTCCCTGGGTTTTGTCTTATCGATTTCTGAGACTTGAACATCGGCAATCTACTATTTCCTTAATTTCCTTAGCTTCCCTGGCAACATGCACATTCAAACATTTTGTGTGTCGAATAAGCAACATTTGGAAAAAAAGCACCTGTAGGGAAGATGTTGAATAATCAAAATGACAAAACAAATACGAACTCTTTGTCAAAATAAAAGACACTTTTTGCATATAAGCTGATCTGTTTAGTTGTTCAAGATTTGTGTTATAAGACATTGTTTTAGACACGACATGACAGACTAACATTGTTTGTGTTATTTCATATATGTATTTAGACTTACCACAAATAAACCATGCGAATAGAAAACAACTTAGAAGTCCATCAAAAGCATTTGGTTTCTGCTGTTGATTTTCGTCGATTCCATCTTTCCTAGCCTTGAATGTTTGTATCAGACTGGATACATCTCTGATTAATGTAAACACACCAAAAACTATGAGGTAGATAGGTATGTATCTTTGTGCTGGACACTGATGAAGGAAGGATGACCCTAAAATGAAAGTAGTGGCGTTTATTTGACAATGATGAGGAATGATCATATATATTGCATAATGCAATGAAATGAACTTCATTCAAGTGAACGTGGACAGGTAAATAAAAACTCCACTTCTGCTTTGATTGAGGTACGCATTTTGTTCACTGAACATCAAATAAATGTTCCTTAAATAATTTCCACACGATATGTAATAAAACATTTTTTCAATCATCTTCAAAAATTGTGCAATCCTGTGAGATATTAGTTATTGTCGTATTTATAGTGACATCACAAGATGAAAATCAGAAACTGCAAGTAAATAAGAAATCGTAATTGGATTTTGACCAGTGTGATTTTGTTTAAGAATAAAGAGAATGATATCCTCACGTTAATAATGGACGACAAATAGACAAACGGAATGTGAAAGTTAAAACGAATAAAGATTAGAGAAAGTACATGTATTTGTTGGCTTGTTTAATCATTAAATTTACATATTTCATTTGTTTCGTATTTTTGTGTATGAAGGTTGTTTTAAAACATATCTGATTATGTTAACTATGTGAAGTATAAAATTCCCCCAAAATGTGAATGCTAACATCATTTAAAATGTATGACCTTACAGCATTATTTTAAGTTACGTAACTTACCAATTACGATACAAGTTATTGGAATGGCGAGTACTAAAACCAAGAATATGATATATCCAACTAAAAAAAAAAACAATGAAAGAATTTAGAAATTAGTTACAATAAATTCTTTCATGTCGACTCCTCGTGTCAATGCAACTGCTGGGGGATTGCATGCGATATAACCATTCCTGTTGTTCCGGCAAGAAATTTCAACTGACTAGATGTGGAATTTGTTTAATGATTAGGTTATCCTAAAATGCTTAACATCTCTCTATCTCTGTCTTTGGGATCTAACTATTTCTAAATAATGTCCCATCGTTTTGCTTTTAGCATTTTCCTAAAACAAATTGTCACAAAAAGCGTATTGAATACGCGTACAATTAAATGTTTGACACCTACACATTGCAATGCAACATTAAACACAATTCATGACTATGGATAAAGCTGAGACCACTATGTGTAATAGTAGTCTAAGGTTGAAAGTTCAATCGTCACTGTTTATGTTAAAAAAACAGACTTTGTAGTTGTTTTGGTCTGTGCATGTTGATCGTATGTGAAACCTCATGAGTTAACAACGTTATCGAGTTCATCATATTACATACTTGTTTACCACAAAAACCCCAAATTTCGTGTAAGTTGATTCCAGCTGTGTTTTCTTTAAAAACAAAAGCGTTATGCTGTCAGCATTATTTCAACTGACATCATACGTCATTTATTCCCCATTTTCCCATTAAAACTGTTTTTGTGAAAAGCTAGATTGCATCCCTATGTATTTCTTTAATAAAAGTTAATTCTCTGCATAAAAAAAAACATAAAACATTGAAATATAAGAGTGGAAAATGCGTACAAAATAGTATGCTACAATTAACTTACCGAAATTTCTGTCGTAAACAATAATGGACATGTAAATAAAAAAAACAATAAAAGAAATCAATGCAATAGTATGTTATATGTTGTTTGGTTTTGATCATAAACGAATTCATTCTAGTTTTGAGAGTTTACATTTTGTTTTAGTTCGGTGTGGTCCTGTCTTTATGTGTTTTCTTTTTTTCTTTTTCCGTTTGTTATTTGTTTTTCGTCTTCTGGGTAAGTGTTAATCAATTCTATTCATGACTGCACGATTTTTCTGGAATATTGACCATCTGGTAAACACATTTTGATACTTCATCACTATTTATTCAGATTAAATACAACAAAAACGCACCATATATGGTTTGTATATTAATCTTATTGCAGTATCTTACCTGAGTTTGTGGTAATGCCAACTATATTCTGGGCAAAGGCAACATTTCCACCTGAGTTCTGCTTTGCCTGTTTTATCTGTCCAAAAAGTGATTCGTATGTTGGAGGTGGCTGGTCTGAATAATACAAAAGTAATAAGTCTTTGCTTCGAACATTTATAAACAGGAATTTCTTGATAATATAGATATATACAAGTATACGTTTGTGTGCATTAATATATATAATATACATGTATTTATAGTTTTCGTTGAAGTATTCTAGCGTAATCGTTCTCGAACTTGTGAATATTTATTTTAAAAGATGCACACGTTACCAAGGATAACCATTTACTACCTTAATGTCAGGAGAGTTTCAAGTGGAATAATTTTGTCAACGTTACAAGTAAAATGTCCATTATACTTAGCCAATGACAGCTATTCATGAAAATTATTGCGACTGTCAAAAGACTTCTGCTATTTTGGAATAATGATTGGGCAAAACGCACAGACATGTGAAGATGTATTAAAGTATTAGATTGAATAAAAGTTATCTGTGTATGTGTGTTTCTATACGGAACAATTTTTGATGTATTTTATCACATTGATTAATAAGGACACTATTTACCTGTATACTCAGGAGCCTTTTCACATGAAGTTTCCATATCCGTATTCATAGCTAATTAACTGTAGAAAGGAACCAAAAAAAGAGATTAACTAAAATATCGTCATTTTTATACTACATCGTTCAAATTCCCAATTAGTACAATGCCGAACACGTTGATTGTGTCTTATTTTATAGTTATAACTTTTAAAAGACGATTATAAAAATAGATATTAATTATATACGAAGTTCAACATCTTTGTGAATGTTGACAGTGAAATGCAGCCATTTGGAGGAAATAATTGTGTACAAAATAGAAAATAAATTGCGCCAAAAAAAAAGTGAGCCTCGCAAAAGATGAAAATAAATCTTTCGTCGGACCGAAAATCCTCTTATCACCCACCAGAATATCAAATAGACTAATTCCAAATTGCTCATACGCATATCTTTCAATATTTCGTGATTTGACATTTGATTGTTTCTACAGTAATTAGTGAAATTCATGATATAAATACCTTCGATGGTAAGTCGCATAAACATTTATTTCAGATTCATACTACTGAATATCCTCAATATTTCGCAACAAATTATACCTTTCTATGATGTGAAATTGTTGACATATGATTTAAAAATAAGTATATAAGTTGACGAAATATCTTCAAATATGACAACTTTTTATTTTCAATCAATGTAAATTAATTGGTGACGTGTTTGGACACTATTATATCTTCAATTTTTTCAAAACTATTCAAAATATTTCTATGACAGTTCACATACCTTTGAAAAACTGCATATCAATACACAATATCCGATATTTTATATGTATTCATTAGCACACCATATATGCTAAACTTATAAATAAAAAACTGTGTATTGAATTACCTGGGATTTATGGACGTTTGTTGATATTCATAAGATGTTCAAATCAATTAATTGATTTGTACAGGTCTATTAAAATGTACCCGAAGAAAATAATTAGGTCAGGTTAATTACAAAGGTAACACAAACAAAGGGCAATGAAACGGTTATTTATTTATAGTATCGATTAAACTAGACAATATTACAGATTGAAAGTTATCGTTCTCTTCACGTTTTCTGCAAAATTTATGGTAGGAAGTGTATATCTATATGTCTCTGCAGACTCAGAATAAAATACTCCGACAAAAAATTACTTCCCTTTATAAATAGTGGTCAATATTCCCCCCACTAAAATGTCATTGGTACAATAGTATCGGGAGTATTGCACCAGCTATTGCTATGACTAGGACTAATGTTTACAACATTACTATTATTTTGTATGTTAGATTAGGCCTGTATTGGGTCAGTATACATACAAATTGATAGACATATTTGGTTTAAATTCAAATTTGTAATATAATCCAAGGAAACAAAATAGTGCTGAAGGTAGCAATATTTGCTGGCGATCTATATAGAACAGCTGAAAAATACTGTATGACCCTTATGGTGATATAGGATATGTGAAAGACATAAGTTTGAATTATTATTTATAAATTGTGTCCTAAGTTTACATCGAATGCCAAAAAAAAATACTAATTATTTTCGTATCCTCTCTCTGTTTATACCTTATTCACCTTTCTTTCGTTGTACGATGAATTAAAAACAAAATTTTCTTGCGACGGGCTTGTGTTTTGTCAATAGATACAGGTTTCCATGTACAAATAAACGTTTCTCCTGTTTGTATTGTTTTTCTCTCAAGAAATAGTCTTTTCCATAATATTGATTATAATGCAGAGGCACAGATTTTTGACATTTTTATAACAACTATATTGTAATGAGATTCTATTAACCATCCATCAAATACTGCCGCCTATTGTATTTGGTTTGTTGACAATTACATTACAATTGATAAATCAAACTATTCAAAAGTAATCTAAAGTTTAGAAGAGTACTGCAATATTCCAGCGAAAGATTTATGGGATATTTGTTGAACGTAATAAAAAATTAACTTCTGATCATGATGATAAATTTAAAAACAGATTGAAATCATTAGTCAAACTTATTTTCCAAACAAAATAGCCAACGTAGATACAAACATATCAATATGTTTTAGTTAGGGACAAATCATTCTTTGTAAACGATAGTCGGATTCACCAAAATAATTAACTGAACATGTGGTCACCGAGATACTGTTTTTTTTTATTAAAGACATATTTTTTATATGTTGTTGAAGGTGTGTGTGAGGCAAATTTCATACAGGAGCTGAAACAAAAGCAGTTTCTCTTGGCTGCTCGTTCCGCTTCTATTACATTGCACATGATATCACGGATACTACAGAAACGGTTAAGTCTGCTACATATTGAATTACACCAAGAAATTGACAATGACAACCGGTTTGGAACCTATCTTTACCATAACCGGTATGATTCCTGGTTTCCCATTGTGAACTTTTCGTTTATGTGTAGCGCCTGCAAATGGAGTTTATTTTAACCAGATGATATGATGTTCCATTGCTTGAGTTTCCGGAAAAGCTATTGAACCAAGGGTTCGTTATGGTAAATCCTGTAATAGAATATCCGTCAGATGATCATGGATATGTTCCATGCATTTTTCGTAGCTATTTTGCTATGACTGGAACTAAGGTTTACAACAAAGCCTTAAGACGTAATTTTATGTAAGATAAGGACAGGAAATGGACAATTTACATTGTTCAAAACAAAATGTGATAGACATACGTAGAAGGCATATTCGATTCTTGTGTCACTTTCTATCTGATTTTCGTAGTACAAGCTTGCATGAAATAGCTTGAATATTTTTTATAAAACACAATTTCCACAAATTGATGTTTTTTCCTGAATTTTTTAAGGATTAACTGTTATCCTATTCCTTATAATGTTTAGTCAAAGATTCATGACATTTTTGTCACAAATAACTTTTATTATGATGAAATAATATATCAACCATCCATAAAATATTGTCCCATATTAATCCAATCAATTTCTTTTCAATTCCAACTGATAAACGAAACTTCTCAAAAGAAACCTACAGGTAAAGTAAGTAATGCAATACAATAGCAGCTTTAGTATGGGTTATTTGTTAAAAGTACTTTACTGATGGTTGAACATAAAATATCTCGTCTGGTTTATAGTGTTGTTCTATTGAAAAAATCAAAATCTACTTACCTGGAGGAACATAAAAAGGCAAACATTAAAGTGATAGCAATGTGAATTACGCGAACTCCAACCGGCTTTCACACTAGATGCATCAACAGGGTATACATAATTTATGTTGATGCGCCTCAGTCGTTATATGATATGTGCTCGTATCCTTAGAAGACTCGGTAATAACGTCAGATGTTCGACAGTCGGAATATGGTTTTAACGAAAAAATTAAAATGAATCTCGTATGTTGACTTTCAAGTACTTAACCTAGTGAGCAAAACACGTGATTTTGTAATAAATTTTCGCAAAAAGGTTTACAGTTTCAAAATTTTCATAACATAATTGGTCGAATGAGAAATCCAAAAATAACATACCACGACATATCGCATTGACGGAGATATGTAAACGCCATGCTACATTTTATTTCATAAGTAAGGGAGATAGGGGATACGAAATTTTATCGCATTGCTATATAAAAAAATATAAATTGCATGAAAAAGTCAATTGTGAAAAATTTCGGAAAAAATTGATTGAACACTTTTTAATTGGTGATATGAGGTTGTATTTTGGGGAATATATTGAATTTTATGCATTTTTTTAAATCATATTTGAAGCGAGGTGGGCTGTTTATTTTGACTTTTGTCACCTGATCTTGACCACAGAATCATATGACCATCGGTAAATTACTGTTGACTACATTAAGATATAGCATCATGATGACGTCGATATAAAAAGTGAACAAAATAATGTTAAAACTATACACGTTTGTTGATTTATGTAAAGTAAATACAAATGGATAATGAGTTGCCTAGAAAATAACAACAGAAATGTTGTTAAAACGTTTATTTCTAAAAATATAAAATACTACAACGAAACCCCTTTTTTCATTGATATATTAAAAACTCTCACATGCATGAAGCAGGCGTAACCTGTAAGAGACGACGTACACCGTGTTATCTCCGTGATGAGCATTTGAGAAAGACAGACAAGTAAAATTGAAAGATTTTGAATTCACTAATATATAGTTTTCTATATCGAATTTTTCTACTTATTTATATATTTCTACTGTTAGATAGGATTCCATCCTCTCTTAATGGTGCAGATATACTGATTGTAACCTCTACTTCTTTGTGAAAAATGTCTATCCTGTAATTCTGATGCCATAAATGCAGTGTCACTAAAATATAGTAATGCCCAAATATTCTCACATAACGTTCCTTATACACCATATTTAGCTGGTCCGTATGCTGACATTTTAGCACTACAGCATAACATTGAAATACAACATCCACAACAGATGAGAAAAAATAGTCCCATAATTATGTATGTACCAGTAATTAACCAAAAGGAGAAATAAAATAATGTTGGTTGACAGTATTCTTCGCTCGATTCATCTGTAGAGAAGTTTTTATACGTCTTATAAACCCAGACATTTCCTGAAAAAATATAAATGACCAACTAAAAATAATGTGCAGAGAAGTTGTTATTTATCGTAGAAATCCAGACATTGCTTGCCAAATAATGTAAATAGCCAATTAAACATATTCTGATGAGAAATTGTAATAATTATGTCGTATAACCCCAGACTTTTCCTGCAAACGATATACTAGTAATCAATCAATATTCCTGTGGAAGATGCTTTCCATTACCTTCTAGAATGTCAATATCAGTACATTTTTAGTCAATGATCTAACAAATATGAATGCACAAATTGATATTGAAAGTTTTCTTCTATATTTCAAACAAAAGTGTATAGAAACCATATAGTTTTCTATTCAGTGTTATGTGCGCTAACATTAGGCACCAGTAATGACATTTTTTAAACCGGTAGTAGCAAATTATCTCCAATATTTTATAGAAAATATATAGATAGAAACTATATATATTTGGAATAAGATGTAGGCAATCTATCATTTAACTCCGGAAGTAAATTAAAAAGTAACCGGAAGTTACTATTTCAGTCGCCTATTTTATATAAAAAAAAAGTAAAATTCAGTGGATATCTTTATTAAGGTTCATTTCAACTTAAATTATCAAAACGTGTGAATTTGAAGATTGAACGACCTTCAATTGTTCTCTGAACAATCGGTTTTAATTTTTCTATTTTTTCTCTTTCGCTTTCTCGGTTACACAAAACTGAGATACCTCCTTTGCTTTCTACTTATACTGTCTGGTCGTATGTGTTTTTCTGTTATTATATATGCAAATTGTAAGGAGGGGACTTAATATAAGTTATGATCACTTGCGTCCAATCCTATTGCTTAAATTGGTAATCCTTTTGATGTGATAATAGTAATGTTAAATTTATGTTTAATATCATAGTCCGTGATTCTTATCAATCATTAAAAATGCATTTTTCACATTATATAATTCCATATATATCTTTTCTTTTCCTTTGTTTATTTAACAGTTGACAGCTATAATTTATATTTAATATTTTCCATGTACAGTTTTAGTAGGTCTTTCTAGATCTGCTGTACAATGAGAACTTGGATGTCAAAATTTTTAATATTATATTGTATATGTACCTGCTATAAACCATGCAAATAGAAAACAACCAATGATTCCGTCACATGCACTTTTAGGCTTGTTTTCATCCTGCTGTCCTTCATTTTTCCTGGCTCTGCAATTGTCTACCAAACTCGACAAAGCTTTGACAATGGAAAAACTTCCAAATACGATCAGGTATATAGGAATATACTTCTGTTTTGGGCAGTCATGTAGGTACAGTCCTCCTAAATAGAAAGAAATAATGATTTTTTTTCATCAAAATGAAGCTCTGTTTCCAAACCTAACATGAAAAAAACATAATGAACTAAGGGATGTTATGTGTAAAAATGAAGAATAGCATGAACACCAAATTGAGATTTTGTGTGTTGCTCCGCAGGGGAAAATCCCTTGTTACTAAATAAAATGCTTTCATGCATAAGATTTATTTCTGGGGTTAATGTTAACCAAATTTTCTCTATTCAGCTTAGTCCTATATTTTTAACATTATCAAAGGAGAATTTGGTTTAACACCAATAGCCTAATTATAATCTTTATCAATTAGCCTTTTAAGTACACATAACAGATTATAAATGCAAATTTTTATATAAAAACAAAGATGTGTGGTCTTATGACTGACCAACAAGAGAACTATCAACAAAAGACCAAACGACAGGGATGTGAACAACTACAGGTCAACGTTCTGTTTTTAACATTAAGCAACACCCATACCGTATTTTTTACTCAAACTTGTTTGCTTTAGTAATTATTTAAACAATTAAAAGGAAATACTTTTTATTCAATTTCTGTAAATTGAATAGTACGTCGGCGATTAACACTTACCTTTAATTGTGATTAATCATAATGTTAATAAATGTTTGGACTTATTTACTATATCTTCATGATATCTATTACCCTAGTGTAAACGTTTTAGTAATGTTTCCGTTTCCGTTCATTAAAATAGCATACGTCACTGCAAATACTTGCATATTAAACTAACGGAGAAATGTACACTCTGCAATAAGAGAAAAAGGCACATTGCCTTGAGGAATGGAAAACAATATAGGAGAGATGCAGCTTTCCCTTTTGTTATCATTTTTTGAATGAGAATTACAACTCGAAATTTTAATATCAACGCTTGAAAATGGATAACGATCAATTTGAATATTCGATCTATTTAGAATACTAGATTTAGTTCGTGTAAGAAATTTCATTCGTATATCTGGATTATTTTGAGAAAATACGGTATAATTGTTGAAAATATCAATTCAGTCATGTTTCGATTGGTCATCATGAGGTTGGCCATGATTAATTACTGACATAAAAAAACAAATCTGCGATTAGAGTGGCACAGTTAGTCCTTATTGGAACACTCATCATATGACTATATATTTCATTTCCTAAATAAATATATATACTATCAAGTGAAAACAGTTTCAATACGTTTATTTCATAAAAATGATAAAAGACACATTCGGTCTTGAAAGTCTCAATAACGATTTCATTATATCCGGTAGTTAAAAATGGGATAAAGGAAATATGTAGTAAATATATACAGCTGCTAAAAAAAATGTTCAACATCTAGTTCTTCTGCTCTTTACATCAGAATTTTTTTTCTTGCTACAGTTATTTGCATTTATAATCTTTACAGTCAATAAAACGACAAATTACCTATTACAATGGCTGCTATTGGCACTGCTAAGGACAAAACTAGTAATATTGTGGCAATCACTGAAACAAAGATTAAAAAAGGAATTAAATAATGTAATCCATGTAAGGAAAATGCCAAGGATTAGTAAATCTTACATACAGACTAAAAAGACGAGGGATACTTTACTTAACTTCATTACAAAGCTAAATATGAATAGTGTAGCATGCTTTGTTTGTCTCTTTGTCGTTTATTGCTGTATTTCATTTTATTTTATTTATTGTTTTGTACATTTTCTCGTTTGAATTGTTCTACATTTGTCATTTTGGTGCCTTTTATAGCTTGCTACGCGGTATGGATTTTGTTCATTTTTGAAGACCGTATGATGAAATATACAGTGGAGATCACTTCTAACCTCTCATTAGAACTGTCAGAATAATCTATCATGGAACTGTTCTAAACTGTTCTAGAACAGTTCTACGTAGAACAGTTCTACCCTAGAACTGTTCTAAGTAGAACTGTCAGAATCAGTTCTAGGTAGAACTGACCAAATCAGTTCTAGGTAGAACTGTCAGGATCAGTTCTAGGGTAGAACTGTCCAAATCAGTTCTTGTCGTAGAACAGTCAGCAGAACTGACCAAATCAGTTTTAGCCGTAGAACTGACCAAACCTGTCAGGATTGTAGAACAGTTCTAAATGACGTCACTGCAGTTAGGGCATCTCACTGGTCACCATTCAGTGTTGTTGTTATCGTTGATAAAGCCACACGCAAAATGCCTCCTGTCAAAGTTAACAGAATTTCAATGTATTTGAGACAGCGAATATTATATAATATATATATGGACAGAACTGACTAAATCAATTCTAGCCGTAGAACTGACCAAATCAGTTCTAATCGTAGAACTGTTCTAGTCGTAGAACTGTCTAAAACTGTTCTAAGGTAGAACTGTCAGGATCAGTTCTAGTAAGAACTGTCTTAATCAGTTCTAGGTAGAACTGACCAAATCAGTTATGGGTTAGAACTGTTCTAGCTAGAACTGTCTAAAAGGTGTCAGGATGACAGTTCTACCTACTGTCCTAGGACAGTTCTCCTGACAGATTCTGATAGATTTGATGAGAGGTTAGAAGTGATCTCCACTGTAGTTACTACTATTAACTTCTACTTCATTTGGTCTCTGGTGGAGAGTTGTCTCATTGTCAATCATACCACGTCTTCTTATTCATATATCAACCCAGTGTACTGTGTCATTTTGTACAAGAGATTATATTAGTAGTATAAAAATAAAATAAAAGGTTTGCTTTCCTAATAAGGTTAAAGTAAAGTTTCTTCGCTGCGTCAGATGCATGTTATTAGACATAACCACTCAAGGCCAATTTGTTTGAGGGAGAAGCAACTGCAGTTTACAAAATTGATCAAAATTAATTAAGTGAGAATATATATGCAAAATTCTTAACATTTTTCTCTTGCGAGATGTTCAGTCGATTTACACTTGATCAGACCAAAATGACCGTTTCAAAAAATTTAAATCTTGCTTGGCTTATTTTAGCGTTTACAGAAATAAGGTACAACATCCTATTGTTATACAGCAAACTGCATACGCCTATTTTATAGTATTAACTTTAATACTGAAATAAAAAATGTCATTACTTTAAACCATATTTATAACAAGGATGTGTATTCGTTGCACCCTAATTGATTCGTTATTCTAAGCCCAGATTTTAGAATAATGATCTCCAATATTATTTCTAAAGTTTTAAACAAGAAGAGACTGACGATACCAATGCGACATTCCAAACTCATAAGTCGAAGATAAACTGTCAACGCTATAGAGGGAAAAGGAAGACGATAAAAAGACAAAGAAGTCCACAAAACACTACATAAAATAACTAACGATTGAGCATGACGAACCCACCAAACACTGGGGTTAATATCAGGTGCTCCGGAAAGTAAGAAGATCCTGCCCACCAGTGGAACATTTTTTGTTTTAACAAAGTTCATCTTTACAGATAATGATTTGGTAGAGGTTTCATTCCCATACACATTCAACTGCTAAAATAAAAACCTTTGAATACATTTACCTCCAGAGAAATTCAAAATGTTACACTTGAATATTAAAAGCACTAAACGATTATTGGAAGCAAACTTGTCATTGTGTGTAAGACATAATAGGCAGATATCCAATCATGATTTTCGCGATGGACCTTCTACGATACTTTATCCTTCAACTTTTTGGTCATAAAGCTCTTCAACTGTTTCGGTTCTTATACATCCTTGGCTTTCAAATATTTGGCATTGAGCGTTCCTGATAAAGGTAAATCCAGAAAAACGCTTCGGACGCATGAAATTTATAATGTTTTGTTTTCATTTTCTACAGCACTGGGTTGATACCTCTTCTGGTGAACTATCAGTCCCCGAGGGTATCATCAGCTCAGTAGTCAGTACTTCGGTACTGACATGATTTATAACAAACCTTTCTAAAATTGTCCGTTTATAAATTTTGAAATTATTTAGAAACAAGGTTCAACTCAAACAGGCAAAGTTGACCTTAGATGGATTTTGCTATTTTTAGGTCCTTTTTGGTCATAAAGCTCTTCACCTATTTCGGTTCCTATACATCCATGGCTTTCAAATATTTGGCTTTGAGCGTTCCTGATGAAGATAAATCCAGAAAAGTACTTCGGACGCATGAAATTAATAACGTGTTGTTTTCATTGTTTAAAACATGCAACCAATACATTACACAATGACATGTCAATCCAGTACCGTCAACTTTAAAAATACAAAGACAATGTACACGAATACGTTTCCTATAACTTTGCAACCAATATTAAATTGCTATTTTTATATAAATTGCTTTTGGTTTTGTTTCAACATATAAATGTAAAATACACATTAAATCTTTTGAGATGAACAAAAATAATGAAGTTATTATTATTTAATCAGGTCTTATTAATTTACGAAACATTGTCTTGGTAAGTTCAACCCTTTCAATTTAATGCATATGTCGCGACCATGCATATATTATGAAAAAATAAAAAAAAAAAAAAAAAAAAACAAAGCGTGCTACGGTACCAATACACAGATTTCATTTTGTTGCTAAAAATCTTTAATATAATAGCATCACAAATCTGTAGTGCTTTTCATATAAAATATGTGTGAATCTTGTATTATCGTAAATAAATTGTTTACTTACCTGATCCGCACAAAATTCCTATTGATTTTCGCGCGAAATCAACATTTCCATCGGAAGTAACCTTTGCCGCAGCAATTTTACCAAATAGGGAGTCATATGATGGTGGTTCCTCCATTTTCGAATGTGTATACGAGATGAGATGACAATAAAAATCTGCAAAGGAGGATGAAATAACTATCTTTATCTATATTATAATATATACATTCTTTATTTACATTTGTCGTATATCATGGTACTTAACTTTATCGAATGAAATGTTTGACAGAGAACTTCAATACAAGAGATATGTAGCTTATCTAAATCTGCTGACAACACGCACCCCCGCAGATTTCAATGAATATTCAACATTCTTAAACTAAATTGGAATCTCTACTTACTATAAATAAAAACTCCTATCTATTAACATGGAAGGGTTCAGTTTGGTTTTTTTTATCATTTATTTATTTATTATATTTATGAGTGACAAAGCAGTTAAAAGTATTTATAACGTTATATCCGACAATGACTATGCCAGAGTAGGTTATACAGTCGTGAACTGTACTTTGGGTAAGGGATGTGTCCCGATTAGTTATAACTATATGCGGAATAATTACTTGTAATGCTCGGTTTAATAATTGTATAATTCAAGTTGAAAATTGTTGTTTTGCAGTTATAGAGTGTTTCTTAATCATTACAGTCATTGTTAAAATAATACTACTGCACAGGTTAACAAAAGAGAGGCGAAAGATACCAAAGGGATATTCAACTTGACTTGACTTTCTACAAATCTCGTTCCACAATAAGAAGATTCTTTCTGAGGAGTCCCATGACACGGTTTTATGCGTCTTGGTTTATCCGTTGATAAGAAACATTATAAAACCATATAACAAGATTTTATTTGATAAACAATGTTTTCAAAACTTTTGTCTCATCAAGAAACGCAAAAACTGGAAGAACAAAAGTATTAAAAGTCGAAAAGTTATAAATCCAAAATACTATTAACATTTAGAAGCCAATACCAGTTAAGGAATACATATGCATCGAGAGTATAACCTTAGAATTTAACCAATTCAGCATTTATTGTGGATTAAAAAAAATCAATTATTAATATTTAAGGAACACCTTGTTAGTGCTAAAGTACTGATTACAGCAGAGCTAGCAATACTTATTTAGACTTACAGTACATAAGCAGTGGTATTGGCTTAAGAGTTGTAATACACAATAACAATTAAGGTAAGAAAATACCAATGAGCAATCCAAAACCATCAGTCGTAGAAACAGACAACACTAGAGAATAAAAGACGAGATGACAAACAACAATCAGAAACAAGCTTCAAAGAAAATCCAGTGTTGAGCAACAAGACGAGGACCTCAAGTACTCCTTACCAAGACGCTCATCATCATGTTCATGTTAAAATCCTATTGTAGTCAGTAATGAATTCATCATGTCAAAGACAAATTGATAAAAGTTCCTTTTATAAACATAAGACATCACGACATTGATTTCATAAACTACTATATATGCGAATTCTCCAACCTTAAAGCATGACCAAATGTTAAAGCTATGAAACGGAAATACAATAATATGTAAACAAGAATAATAATTATATCCAACATGACACAAAATTAAATAAATGCAGAATGTGTCCATGGGACACAGATGATGCCCCGTTTGCATATAACGTTATAAAGGTACATAACTCAAGAATGGTAAAAGCAAGTTTTGTAGTTAAAAATATTGTGTTTAAGTTTCATTACATTTGGTAAAAAAATAACAAAGCTTAGCACAGAAAACAATATAGAAATATAATGCAAAAGCAACATGAACCCTTAGTATACAAAATGGTTTTAGCCTCTAATTATGGACGGAGAACTTGTAGAAGATATACAGTGCACACTTTACATATAACAAATTTTGAACGTGTACCATTTATACAAAATCAAAAGTGTTATGTAATTCATGTGGGTGTACAATAGAATTTGATCTGATAAATAAATAATGAAATGCAGAGCTCAAATCTTACATCTTTTATCTGCTGAAAGCAAACAGAAAAAGAGACAGCAACTATAATTCATGGTTCCGACAACGGAACTGAAGTAATTATTACACAAAGAAATAGATGTAATAGATCTTATGAAATAACAGCTTAAACAAGTATTCAACCTTCCCTAAAAATTTAACAAAAGTATTTACTTATTTATGTACGAAAGTAAATATTTATACAGATATTCAGCAAACAAATGATCGAAGTCATTTGAAATATTTAAATGAATGGAAGAATTAAAATTTCGATTCACATCAAAAGTTAAACTTTAAAGTGACGGAAAGATTTATTACAGGTTAACTGACTGAACAACAACACTACTTGACAACAAATTATTGCATAAAACATTTATGGTTTGCTTTTTTCTTTTGTTTTAACGTCTGAACCAATAAAAAGACTAACTAATTCAATATTGTACTCAAGTATTTATACATCCTTGGCGTCAAATTTCTGGGTTTGCGCGTTTCTGGTGAAAGTAAACTTGGGAAAAGCGTTTTGAAAGAGCCAAAATGTAAGCGTTATATTCTTTTAATCGTTGCTTTCACTAATAAGTTACAGAAGATCAAAATGTTAGAGAAATATACACAGTCGAGTAAAATAGAGAAAAGTACACAAGCAAGTAAAGAAAATAATACACAGGCGAGTAAAATCAAAACCAACAGCACATTGTACTGACAATCCCCAAAAAATATACATGAAAAACAGTCATTAAAACGCTAGAAATATCTGGATAATACGAACCCTTATAAGCAAGGGTTACATGTACCCTATCCTGTTTCGTATGTGAAGTTTATCGTTTTGCCCATTGTTCAAAGCTAAAAATAGGAAGGCAATTTCGGAAAGGATGTTGAGATGAAACGATATTTGACAGGTTTTTTGTGTAGTGAAAGTAGCAAATATATAATTATAGATATCTTCAAGTGTTCAGAGAAGGCCTTAAGCTGAGTTGTGGTAATGGTATGATTGTTTACTATTTGATCTGTGGTGCGCACGGACTTGAAAGTACGAGACTTTATAATTTCATTCTTACGCATTTCTGCATAGAACATACCTCCATCACATTGTTGCCTGCTTTGTCAGCCGGTACGAACACAAACCATTTTAATTACAAGTCCATGAAGTGTGTTCTTATTCTAGAAATGGGAATATAAGTAACCCTTTTATTAATTTCTAATTTATTTTCAAATTGTTTGTCTGTACGGGAATCTTCAAATTGTTTATGAGATTGATCTTATTATTTCTGGATGGTTTCGTCTTATTGGAATATTATAAATTTAATACTGTGTGTGCATTTTCCTAAATGTTGGTACAACATAAATAAAACTTTAAATTTCTTAGGTATACCACACTGTGGTTTGTTTCTAGTAACAAGATAAACGAGGCTTAAGGTTTTCAAGTAATTTAACAGGAAAAGGAGAGCGACAAAGCTCTCCCTTTGACTGTTGATCTCACAGTCTTTCAATTATAAATTCTTAACTTTTTGATAGGAAGATATATGTTTCGGGTGGGTGAAAGGAGAAGAGGGGTGAGAGAAAGGAGGTGAGGGGCGGGAGAAAGGAGGTTAAGGGTGGGAGAAGGGAGAAGACTACCTCCCCCTCATACTTGAAGATTAACTGTATTGTCATAATTATATATTAAATGTTTACAAAACTTTTAATTTTTCGAAATATTAAGGATTCTCTACCCAAGGAATTAATTACCTTGCCTGTATTTGGCAAAACCTTTCAGAATTTCTTCCTAAATGCTCTTCAATTTCGTACTTTATTTTACCCTTTTTAAGTTTTATTATTCGAGCTTCACTGATGAGTCTTTTGTAGAGGAAACGCGCGTCTGGTGTACACAATTTTTATCCTGGTATCTATGAAGAGTTTATTTACTATAATTAATTTATTTTAATATTCGTAAAACAGTGAAAAAACCTTGATGTACAAAGCCATAATTTTTATACCAGGATTTTTACATTATTATTCAAAACACAAACATGACTATTTTTGCACAATAGCAGATGATGAAAAAAAGATTTTTAACCTCGAACTGAATCAAAATAATAAGTTTTTAACACTGACCTTTGTCTTCTGATTCCGTTGTGTGTATTACTATTCTTATGAATAGATATTGATTTTTGAATACCTTACAGTCAAATACATGTACATGTATTAACCCCAATATGAATATTGATATTTTAATACTTTAATGTTTAATACACTTATCAGAATCGCAATTTTCGTTTAGATTTCCGCCCTACAACTAACACCAAATATTTAAATAACGGATTAACATTATATCATCGTAAATTTCGGTCTAATTCATAAAATCATTATAATGTATTGTTTATACATGTAGACCATTTACAAACGATTGGCTTGCCCGTACATGTGAGTACATTCTTATATGAATTGATTATACAAATATAATTCATATATTTATGTTATGCCACAAACACTGTGTTTCTTTAAAGAGAAATTGCAAAGTCTAACGATACGGTCATAAACCAGCAAACAAAGTAAGACAGAGAAGTACATCTTCAAACCGAAAACTAAAGTTAGAAACAACATTGGCACAATATATAGATAAGACAAAGTAAATCGAATTTAACTACAAATGGAGTTGAAGTCATAGCAGATGAAGATGAATACGTATGTATAAAATATGAAGGGGAAAATAAATAGTTAAAAGGAACAATAGGCATAATTGATAGAAAGAACACGGAAAGCTAAGAATTCGGTTAATCGAATTTAACTAAAACTGGAGATATTGAAAATTTCAAATATATATTCAAAAAGTAAACTTGATATCATCATATGGACAAAAATAATCACTAAAAGAGAACACTGACATACAACATATAAAATGCATTACAATACATTTTCAATTTATTATTAATTGATTCGTTTTTTGTGTTTAAACGCCACTTTCAGTACATGTGGCTACTTAATTCTTGGTGGTGTTGGAGGAAACCGGATTGCCCGGAGAGAATTACCGACTTCTGCAGGAAAACTGGTAATCCTAATCAATTAAGAAAGGAATGAACTCACCTGCCAAGAGCGGGGTTCGAACTCACAACCTCAGTGTTGACAGGGTAGTAAAACAGTTATTTCAGTAGATAAACTAATTAGACCACTCATTCACCGAGGCCTACAAGTTTGGTTGAATTCAGGTTACTTGAAATTCCACATGTGACACTGTCGACGTACGTTTTTAGGGCTTTCGTCACATCCCATTTCAGAATGTTTGGAAAAAGTCAAGGTATCTTTTTTCAATTTTCAATAAAAGAAGATTTTTTTCGGTTGATGAACAGTTAAGATTTCTACTGAAAGTAACAACATTTATTCTGTCAATTCTAGCATTCTTAGTACTGACTTTGCACAGCCACATTGTGAGTTAAGATGAAGAGTTAAACAAATACGAAAGTCCAAAGGCATCAAAATAACTTGTATGTTAAACACCTTATATAGTCTTCGTCCATTTTTTTCAAGTTCTTTTATGACTTGAAGAATATATGTGGTTTATATCAATAAACTTTTCCGCTATGAATTAAAAGCAATACGAAATCGAAATCAAGAAGAAAAGTCATGTTTCAATGACAAGTCGCAAAAGTAATATTACAAACAACAAATACCGTGTTAGATATCACTGTTTAAAAAAAATTTCTTTAGACTTTTTCTCAAGTAACTTCATGATTCATCTTTACAATCTTAGTAGAATTTTTATATACGCCTCTGTATAATTGTCGTTTGTTTTATCGATGTGCTTTAGTGAGGCTGGTTTTTTTTATTCAAATTATTAATTGTGTTTTTCCAAATGTTCTTACACTGATCGAGATAGGGGAGATTGAGTATTCACATAACTACTACCAAAAACGTATGATACAGATTCTGTTGCTCAAAACATCAGATGTCTTTCTGCGAAAACCTTATCTGGTTCGCTCGAAACAAAAGTTTGGAAAAGCTAAAAGCATAATACGTTTGAGAGCATGAAAACCAAAATGTCCAAAACAGAACTGTCCAAACCGTCCTAAACAGAACCGTCCAAACCGTCCAAGGTCAACATTGCCTATAGAATTTGAAACCTTAGTTTTAGTTTAATTGCGTAAGTGGAAAGAAATTTACAGACAAATTTCCTCGCTTAACTCATGCAAGTAGAGAAGAACTGCATATAGGGTGAATTGTAACCCCGGAACTGATAGCCTCCCAGCAGCGTTACGATCAAGGGTACAAACTAAAGGTATAATACCGATTTCAGTGCTTACAAAATTTATTTCTGGAATAACCTTTATCATACTTTTTCCCCAGTCATGAACATTTGTCAGTTGTTGTTGCTGTCGCTTTGTTTTTATATATCGTCAACTTAGAGCTTGATATTGATGTATGTACATCTGTCCTTCGTTTTTAACCTAAACAAGTCCATTTTTATTGTGATAGTTGGTTGTTTCGTTTTTGACTTTCTCCTCAAATGTTCTTTCATTTTTAGTTACACGCTGATGATCAATCGCTAACAACATTAGCGGGTGTGAGCACACAGACACCATAGAGTTTGTAAGTAGATATATCATTGGCTAATCATTTAACTCCCCACAGAAATTGTTTACGAGGAAACGTACCAGTTTATTTTACGTCTATTAGTTGTTTATTGTGAAGACTTATGATGATCTCTTGATGTTTTCCATCTTTTTTTTTATCAGATTACTTACTCAATGATCTGAAATCTCTTAATATTCATTCATAAGCAATTAGCAGGGTTACAAATTCGGTTTCCGCTTTGTGTAGGCTAGTAAAAGAAGACAAGATACTGTTCAAACGTACAATGTATATGAGGTGTAATACCACCATTGATTTTCCCCTATTAGTCTTTGTTAAATTTGCACTTTTCAAAAAATTGTGCAGAATTTATCTTTGTTTCAAATAAAGAAATACTTGGCATGAGTAAAGCTTTATCCTGTCCAGTAATATAGACAAAATTTCACATGACATTTCATTGCATATAAGAAAATAACCATCACTGGAAGTTAACCAATCAAATTTTCACCTCTTTTTTTACCTGTGTGCAAGCTTTAGTAACCATGTAACCTCAAGTTTCCAAAATATTCTATAGAAACCCCAAATAAAAAAACAATGGTGCTTTGAAATACCCAAGATATATGTTTATGACCCAGAAATTTTTTACTGCAATGAAATGTATGATAAATTACCTGTCAAATTCAAAGGAATATTTTTTTACGACCCTTTTTAAGAATTCGGAATTTTAAAATATCAAAACAAAATCTTTACGATATCGTGGCAAATATGTTTGTTGTCACTGGACACAAGCTCAAAATTCTAAAGTACTTGTTCAGATGAGTATACCATCATGCTTTCGTACATTTTACTCAAAACCATAATAGTACTGATATACGGCTATCAAACACAAGCGTCATATCGTGTTTACTTTTTATTGTTCCAAACAAGCGTTAGTAATAATAGCTTAGCATTCTATAGCACAGACGAAAGAATAAATGAATGAATAAACGAACGAACGAACAACGAACGAACGAACGAACAAACAAACAAACAAACAAACAAACGAATTTATAGCTTTTTAAGTTGGATGATGTGCAGCAGATCATATCAAATCTCTATGTATGTCCCCTCCCCCGTTTCTATATTTTACCGTGACTACCAGGTATCAAGGTTATTATAAGCATTTAACAATGAATATTTTACATTGGAAATATAATATATGGAACGGTAACAATGAAATGTCAGAATATTTATACATTTTTTTCATATATGATATAATATAAAGGGAGAACATTGTAAATTCCAGGAAAAGACAATGACATTCTTCTCGTTTATGAATAAAATTAAAATTATTAAAAAAAAGATAAACTGTTGTTGGGTTCCGGTCTCATTGACTTATACCCACATCTTCTTTTGTTAATGGTCACCCACATTAACAGTCCCAACAACATTAATATTTGATTACACAGATATTTGTAAAGTACAAATAAAGACATCTTAAGATTAAAAAAAAAAATCTCCCATCCAAAATCGTTGTCAAATAAAAACGAAGACAGTTCGACTTCCGTAAAAAAAGATTTGGCCATATTCACCATTTCTAGTAAAGGAACACACTAAGGATTATCTTAACCTATAAAACTATATTCAGAAAATTAGAATAATTTAAAAAAAAAAGAAAAAATAAAATAATCTGAAGGAAAGAAACCATTATTATATTGAGAAAGATTTCCAACTTTTGTTTGTTGTTAAAACCTATCAACAACAAAATTCTACTAAACTCGCTATTGAGTTTACGAATGTTTTCTTTATATCAAATATTTACATATTAAGTATTTGCAACAGAATTTAAACCAAAAAGATGAGAAAGCTGAAAAAATACTAATATCTTACAACATATAAGAGGGTATGAATGGGGTCCATCTTTCTGTATTCTTAGATTTTTTAGGTCATATTTCCCTATTCTTTATATTTTTTGCCCATTATTCTCTATTCTTTTTTTTTGTCCATTTTTCTCGAAACTTTTATTTTACTCTTTATTCTGCCCCTTTTGCCTATTATTCTCTACTCTGTAATCCCCATCCAGACCCTCATATAACAAATGTTAGTTGAACTACTTAAAATTATTATAATTATCAAAGTTAGTAACTTTTTATCAGTCATCCTTTGCACAGCAAGCGAAACTGACGCCACAGCAACACAATAGACAGGAGATTCCTATGAGAATGTAGGTAGCGTTCAGTAACCAGAAGGAGAAGTAAAACAGTACTGGTTGACAGTAATCAGCTTTCGTAGAATCAGTAGAGAAATTGTTGTGTGTTCTGTATATCCATACGTTGCCTGCAGAATAGAAAGACGAGAGAAATTTAACTTTACCAACATAACTTGACAGTCGAGTCATCTCGATCTTATTTCATACTTCTGGTATATGTACTGGTGCTATGACAGTGTTATTAATTGTGTAGATTGCAGTTTGTTTAACGTCCAGTTGCAAATATGTCATGCATATTCCGGACGAACACAAACCATTCATGAAATTAGTACAGTATGCCCAACTGACACCCATCTTTTAAAGCATTACTTTACTACCGGATTGGAGGGTCATATTTCTTTCCCTTGTCTACCATTGCCTGGTTTTCAATGGGAAGACAGCAATTAAGTTGGTGTAATTTGCCTGACTCGAGTGTCCAGTTATGTTGGTAACACATGTTAACATCAGGCCATATAAGGTATATATAATATCATGCAAATCATGTTGAATGACGATGAATAATAGGTCAACTTTCAACGTGAATTTATTTACATTATTCCCTATAACTTGAAAGGGGGGGGGGGGGGGGTATGGTTTTTTCTTGAAAAAAATATTCTGATCCCCAATTTGATGAAAAAAAATATTGTGGTCAAGCAGTTGACAAAAAAAAATATTCTGAATCCAGATTTCCCAATACCTCAAAGTGTTAAATTTTGAAAAAAATAATTTGATTGATAATCAGCGTCGAAAAACTAAACTTTCCGCGAAAAAAAATTTCTGTTTCAGACAAAAAACCTTACTCCCCCCTTTGAAGTTAAATGGTTGCTGCCTGACTAAATAGAATATTGGTTCAGTTAATGAAAATAACACTTAACTCATTTCGTGAGTCCAAAGTGCAGTGCTGGATTCACTTTAACCGGAAATGCTCAATTCCAAACATTTGAAAGACAAGGATGTATAAATGTCACATACCACAAATGAACCAAGCAAATAGAAAACAACCAATCAATCCATCAAAGAAATTTGTCGGTGCACCCCCTTCTTGTTCCTCCTCGGTTCTCTTGGCTTTACTTTTCTGTAGCAAACTAGACAGATCTTTGACAATAGAGAAAGCACCAGCTACTATTAAGTAAATAGGAATTAAACGTTGTGCTGGACAATCATGTAGATATAAGCTTCCTGTAATAAGAAAAGAACTGTCAAATTTTAAACGGTTACTACTAATCTTCAAATGTTCATCTCGAATAAATGGTTTTTTTTTTATCTCAAAACTGCAGGGTGTTACCAATGACGTTTTGAAAATGTGATAATTTTCTTTATGAATCTTATAAGTACCATAACATGCCTTTTCCTTTTTAAAAATTCTATATTTCCTGACAACAAAAGGTAATTATATTAACCTTTGTCGGACCAGAAGTTAAAAACCATAATAATTCTTCATGCAATTGATATAAATTTCAATTATTGCACAATTAAAGTTCTAACAAAATGTTGCATACGTTATATTGTATCACATTGCTATGCTCACAAGTTATAAGACTTTGCAATTGATTCCTACAATTCCAAAATCCTTTTAAATTAATTTCAACTAAATGGATATACATGCCTGTTTTTTTTCAGATATTCTACTACTACTAGCAAATACATTTATGGAAATGTAACCCATCACAATTAAAGGGGACCATTGGCATGGATTTTGGTTATGACACCACTTCTTAACAACGTTCTTAGTTCGACCCTTTGCCAAAATAAAAAAGAAATTTAAAATTAAAAGAACGATTTAGTATTTCTTCTAATGCTCTTACCTGTAAGCATTCTGTAAATCTAATAAAAAAGCTACAATTGTCTGAACAATCAATATGCTTTGCTCTGCTCATAAAACAATCATCAGACTTTGCTCTGATCATAAAAAGATACAACTTTGCTAATTTTGAAATAAAAACGTTCAAATAAACAATTAACCTACAATTGTCGTTTTTTCTAATATGGATAGTTGATTCGCACAGCCGATAAGCATGTAAATTTACTCTTTTACAAATAAAATAACGTTTTGGTTAAATATTAACCAACAGTTGACACCTTTCTTGTATAGGTCGTTGTTTCGCTCTGATCATAAGAATATCATATGATACATACCTATGATTATACAAGCAATTGGTATCGACAGGAACAGGACAAGGAGAATGGTACAGATCGCTAGAATAATAATAAATTTATTTACATAATAATTTCATTTTTCTATTTAATTGATGTTTAACAACCTCCATCAGGGACCAAACGGAGACACCAAACGGGCTTTCTAATAATAGTAAAATGTACTTATTTTAATGCCGAGGATATATTTTTTAATTATGAAGAAAAATAAGGAGTTGGGAAAAGGGGAATTATAAATTCATTGTGATCTGTTAGGTCTTTTAAAAAAAAGATGCAAGAGCGACCTATATAATTGTTTAAGTAAGTAAAACTTTGTTATGCTTAGAGCTTTACACACATTATAATAGAAAAGAAAAGATATTTGGTACCCATCCATGACACAAAATCAGTACATACACAGCAACAAACACAACTAGAGGCTCTCAAGAGCCTGTGTCGCTCACCTGACTCTACTTTGGTTTTAGAAATCATGTAAAGATAGATAAAAATCATAACAGATACCCAAATAATGATTGAGGCCAAATTTTGATTAATATTGGTCCCGTTATTTAATAAAATATCCTGGTGGCCATCTTGAACAGTAAATCGGCAACAAAGTAGCAACACTTGGTCAGCACTTCATAAGGAACATTCATGCCATGTTTGGTTTCATTCCATTCAGTGGTACTCTAAAAGAAGACATTTGTATGTATTTCCCATAGGGTCCTATGTTAAACTAAGCCCCCCCCCCCCCTAGCGGCCATCTTGGATGATGGATCGACTGCAAAGTAACAACACTTGGTCAGCAACTCATAAGGAACATTCATGCCATGTTTGGTTCAATTCCATTCAGTGGTTCTCTAAAAGAAGACAATTGTATGTATTTCCCATAGGGTCCTATGTTAAACTAAGTCCCCCGCTGTCGGCCATCTTGGATGATGGATCGGCTGCAAAGTAACAACACTTGGTCAACATCTCATAAGGAACATTCATGCCATGTTTGGTTCCATTCCATTCAGTGGTTCTCTAAAAGAAGACATTTTTATGTATTTCCCATAGGGTCCTATGTAAAACTAAGTCCCCCGCTGGGGGCCATCTTGGATGATGGATCAGCTACAAAGTAACAACACTTGGTCAGCATCTCATAAGGAAGATTCATGCCATGTTTGGTTTCATTCCATTCAGTGGTTCTCTAAAAGAAGACATTTGTATGTATTTCCCATAGGGTCCTATGTTAAACTAAGTTCCCCGATGGCAGCCATCTTAGATGATGGATCGGCTACAAAGTAACAACACATGGTCAACACCTCATAAGGAACATTCATGCCATGTTTGGTTTTATTCCATTCAGTGGTTCTCTAAAAGAAGTCATTTGTATGCATTTCCCATAGGGTCCTATGTTAAACTAAGTCCCCCGCTGGCGGCCATCTTGGATGATGGATCGGCTACA
Source organism: Mytilus californianus (assembly GCF_021869535.1). NCBI lineage: Eukaryota > Metazoa > Mollusca > Bivalvia > Mytilida > Mytilidae > Mytilus > Mytilus californianus. The sequence goes on from NW_026262745.1 coordinate 12,799,131, forward strand.
AAGTAACAACACTTGGTGAGCACCTCATAAGGAACATTCATGCCATGTTATGTTTTATTCCATTCAGTGGTTCTCTAAAAGAAGTCATTTGTATGCATTTCCCATAGGGTCCTATGTTAAACTTAGTCCCCCGCTGGCGGCCATCTTGGATGATGGATCGGCTACAAAGTAACAACACTTGGTCAGCACCTCATAAGGAACATTCATGCCATGTTTGGTTTCATTCCATTCAGTGGTTCTCTAGAAGAAGTTCAAAATGTAAAAAGTTAACGCCGACGACGGACGACGACGGACGACGCCGGACGACGCCGGACGACGACGGACGACGGACGACGGACGCCAAGTGATGAGAAAAGCTCACTTGGCCCTTCGGGCCAGGTGAGCTAAAAAGCAAAGGACCAGCGCTTTTATTGCTGTTCTTTATCTCAAAGTCACAGTGAGGCCTTCATCACGGAGCAAAAAATCTCACCTCACTACAAGTTTAAGACGGCTCCTAGCAACGGTTTGAGTAGATTTTTTTGGAAACTGACGATCACGCCACAACTGTGAATTAAAGAACGAAGCTATGGATAGACTTGTTTCTACATTTCTATCATAAAGGAATAACAGTTCTGTAGTCGAAGAGTTGTCGCCGTCAATTGACGATTTGATGGTCGCAAATGCAGTTTTACTTGCGACACGTACTGTGTCGTAGCGTTGTTTTTGAGGTAGGTGTTGTATGATTTTCGATTGTATTGTAGTAATGGAACTTTAGTTGATTCAAGCAATTCAATCTTAGTGGCGACATGCCAACTGTGGATTTGTACTTTACTTTTGTTCATGTACTATGTAATGTGAAGAACTTCTTTTTAATATGCAGCGTTTTCAAGCGCATGATTCGGTTTATCGAAGATTTAACTTGGCATCCTGGACAAACCTCCTCTTCGCGTCAGTTCGTCTACTGTCGAGCAGTAAGCTAGTATGATCCCAGTCTATCGAAGATTCAGTCCGTTGGTATATGTTTGTAAAAAGTTACAAAGGAGAAAAGTCCGTTGATCGAGTAGGCTACTGGTCCGTTGAGAGTAACTTGTAAACAATTGCTACAAATTTTGTAGGACTTTTTTTTATTTTCTAGTATTCATATTTTTTTGAAATGAAGAACAAAAAATCTTGAAAACTGCTCATGTTAAAAATTTAGTAAGTCTTATTCTATTTGTAATGATATAAATTCACTATTATAATTTTTAATCTGCATAACATTACTAAAGAAAACAGATAGATGTAGGGCGGTGCCTTTGTTTACATTGTGTTATACCAAAATCCTCGATTGAGTTACACGCCTTCATTGATTTCACTATTATGCGTGATTTTACCATATTGTATTGTGATAGTGACAGACTTAATCCTTATCAATTTGCTATATGTATTGAAATATATTGAACACATATTAATACTATATTCTTCAAAATACTTTTTTTCAAAAATCCAGATCAACAAACCGTGCTACTCAGATCAACGAACTTTTCTCCCTTATGTAGATCAACGGACTGAGTCTCCGATGAACCGAACGACACCCTTCGTTATCATTGGTTGTTTTACACTGCCAAGTGTTACTTACTAGATCCAAGGATAATTGTAAACCCTCTCTTAGCAAAACTAACGTTCCCATCTGAAGTATGTCTTGCTTCCTTAAGTTTTCCGTAAATGGAATCGTACGAAGGAGGTGGCGATTCTGCAATAGAAGCATAGAACACAATGTATCATAATCGGATGTTATTTCTTAGAATGTGACAAAACAGAACTTTGAATTACGTTAAACAATTTAAATAGTATATATAATTGAGAAGACATTTTTATCCAGGTTTAATGCGACAATACATTTTTAACTTCATAGTAAAATGAACATTTTTGATATATGAACTTTCTTCTTGTATTTGGACAAAGGAAAGATATTGTGTGCACAGCAACATGTTTTCCCAATTTGCAAAATAAAGAATTTTCATTAGATCTATTTCATACGTAATTGATATTTGAAGCACCTTGTATGTATTACTTCTTTGAATTGTTATGCATGTTTCTAAATCATATTTTCATATCTTTGTAAATCTCGAATTATTTACTGTACATGTACATAGTGAGAGTTACACATAAATTGATTCTTTGAATTTACAAGTAATAGCTTTTCCAATAATCTTGTCGGTTTTTAGCTCATTATGTTGAAAATAGTTTTTTTTTTTTTTTGCTTTGTATTTTCATCCATTCAGAATATTGCTCTGCATATAAATTGTGATTTCTAAATCACTTGCGTTTTGGCCTGTACTTATTTCAATAAACTTGTTTTATAAATCAATTTTCCAGCAGACATGTCATATTTACTCTCTGTTTGAGAAAAGTGTGATCAAGATCTTTCATTAATTGTCCCGATAAAACAACTAACAAACGTTTTAGATCCCCTCGAATCTTTATCATACCGGAAATTGTGACCTACTTCTGCAGGTTCCATGCAGGAGCGCATAAAGGAACATGTACTTTAGTTACCTGCTTTTCGCTTATTATTGTTTTGCACAAAAATAATGACATGCCGCTGGTTATAAAATTGAGAATGGAAATGGGGAATATGTCAAAGAGACAACAACCCGACCAAAGAGCAGACAACAGCCGAAGGCCACCAATGGGTCTTCAATGCAGAGAGAAAATCCCGCACCTGGAGGTGGTCCTCAGCTGGCCCCTAAATAAAATTGTGTGCTAGTTCAGTGAAAATTGACGTCACACTAAACCCCAAAACATATAAATGAACTAAAATTAAAAAAAAACATACAAGACCAACAAAGGCCAGAGGCTCCTGACTTGGGACAGGCACAAACATGCGGCGGGGTTAAACATGTTTTGTGAGATCTCAATGTCGTTTATACTTTTTATATTTGTCATGTCGGAACCTTTTATAGCTTACAATGCAGAACACAAGTATTTCTCATTGTTAAATGCTGTAGGGTAATGTATATGTGCTAACATCTATGTCATTTTGTCTCTGGTGGATAGTTACCTCGATCATTGGTAATCATACTATTATATCTTCTTATTTTTATGTTATAAATATCTGACTGGCTAATTTTCTGGACCGTTGCTTAACATAATTATACTAAAACTATGGTTTTGAACATTTGCCAGCACTATTCACATGCATCGATCAAAGATCAACTATATAGCATTTGTTGTCAGAACATTATAATACAAACATACACATGAAGCTGTAATTATTGTTTTCTCCGATGTTAGCAAACCGAGTTCGTTCCTGTTCATTCACTTAAGGTCTCCTGAATTTGTGTATTTAATTTTGCGATTTAAGTGATTCTGTGTTGATTGCATATTTTTGAAGTCTTTGTAAAATTATTCACAATTATTTTTTTTTCAAATTTAGTGATTGAAATATTGTAAAGACATGTATCCATTGAAGAAACCCGAGTGTTGACCTTATTTAGCTTTGTTGTTAATTTGGCTGCTGTCTTATTTATGATACCCTACATCTAATATTTACACAAATGTATCCGGTAACACTTTATATATTTTTAAATAAAATTGAGAATGGAAATGGGGAATATGTCAAAGAGACAACAATCCGACTAAAGAGCAGACAACAGCCGAAGGCCACCAATCGGTCTTCAATGCAGAGAGAAAATCCCGAACCCGGAGGTGGTCCTCAGCTGGCCCCTAAATAAAATTGTGTGCTAGTTCAGTGAAAATGGACGTCACACTAAACTCCAAAACATATAAATGAACTAAAATTAAAAAAACATACAAGACTAACAAAGGCCAGAGGCTCCTGACTTGGGACAGGCGCAAAAATGCAGCGGGGTTAAACATGTTTTGTGAGATCTCAACCCTACCCCTATACTTCTAGTCAATGTAGAAAAAAGAAACACATAGCAATACGCACAGTAAAACTCAGTTAAAAAAAGTCCGAGTCCGATGTCAGAATAGGTAACAAAAGAAACTAAGCAAAATGACAATGATACATAAATGAACAAGGGACTACTAGCAGTTACTGATATGCCAGCTCCAAACCTCAATTAAACTGATTGAGAGATTATGTCTTCATCATATGAAAATCAAATACAATCCCTCCCGTTAGGGGTTTAGTATCATACCATCATAAAATATATGAGAAGAACATAAGCCGTATCATGCCAACAACTGGTTTTAGAAAAAATGTGTTTATTTCCGATGCAAAGACCCTATGAGTGAATCAATATTAGTACCAAAATATGCAATCCTTAATGACTTGACAACAGTATCGTAACTATATCCTTTCCGAATAAGTCTGTTTAAAGGTTTGGTTAGCTTTTGAGGTGAATGCCGACATTTTTGTGCTTTGTAAAGAATATTACCATAACATATTGGATGTGAAATACCTGAACGTATTAGATGTCTGCATGTTGATTTATATTTACGAATGATGTCCTTGTAGCGATGATAAAATGTAGTAAATGTTTTGACTAGTTTGTGATATCGAAAACCCCGGTGTAATAATTTTTCAGTAATACAGAGATTTCTTTCGTTGAAATCAAATACGTTGTTACATACACGAGCGAAACGAACAAGTTGAGATATATAAACACCATAAGATGGCGACAAGGAAACGTCACCATCTAAAAATGGATAATTAACAATAGGAAATGAAAAATCATCTCTTTTATCATAAATTTTGGTATTAAGCTTCCCGTTAAAGATAAAGATATCAAGATCCAGGAAAGGGCAGTGTTCATTGTTAGTATTAGCTTTATTGAAAGTCAGTTCGGCAGGATAAATCTCTTTAGTGTACATACTGAAGTCGTCATTATTGAGAGTCAATATATCATCTAAATATCTAAAAGTGTTATTAAATTTTTGAATCAGATGTTGTTTCGATGGGTCTTTGCTGATTTTAGTCACAAATTGTAACTCATAACAATACAGAAACAGGTCCGCAATAAGTGGTGCACAGTTAGTCCCCATGGGAATTCCGATAACCTGTATACTTGCTTTCAAAACGGACCTTAACCGACGCTAATGTGTATAAAATACCCCCCGGTTCCCCTAAAAAAAAAGGACCTGTATCAAATGTATGAAGATATATTATTTTCCCCTTAGGAAGTTGACCTTAGAAGTAGACCGTTTTGTCATCAGAACCTAGTCCGAATAATTTAACCGTCTTGAAAAGTTATTTTTAAGTTTTTTTGCTGTGATGCCTTCCTGCGCAAAAAAAATAGACATCTCAATTATTCGCACTACACTGTACCGTGATGGACGTTGGCGTGATAAGAAATTTGACATATGTTTTCATCAACCCACCTCTCCACCAGACCCGGTATAAATGAACATCAAAATTAATAGAAACTTGAGATAAAGACATTTTTATACTTTTGAATTATATCGTTAATAGATACTCATCTTTGATTTTTGTTAACTACAGACAAAACCATACACGATCCTTTCTATTTATGTGTTTATGAACATTTGTACATGGCTCTGCACAATCACGACAGTGTGTTTCTTGATATAGCGTAACTTAGTTAAATCACCACGTGTGCATTTTATACATCACAAACACGCTTATGCTTCGGCTATTTATAGATAAGCGTTTAAAATTATTATCCTGTATAACGATACGCATGAGTGATAACTAATACACATCAACAAGGTAATTATGAATGCGAAAGTTAAAATAATATTTATATTTGATGCAAACACAATTAAATAATAAAGACAGAACAAAACTAAATTAATTTGAATCACTTTAGCGTTTAGCATTGTGGCATTAAAATATCGATTCAACACTTCACTTTCAACTTCAATGAACACTTCACTGGCATTTTTATAACCTACTATCATGATTTCTTTCCGGCCACACTTACGGATACGCTCGCATATAATAGATGCACCTCTGTCAACGTATATTTGTTCCGCCTAACAGAAGTTCCACTGGAAACTTTGTTATAAACAATGTCATAATATCTGTTCCTGTTGGAACAAATATTCTATACCATTTATTCCGTTAGGAACATTTACTATAATATTTATTCCAGTGGAAATAATATTCCAGAATATTGTTTCCATTTGGAACTTATATTATGAAGGAACTTCTATTCCGTGACACCTCTATATTACCCAATCAGATGTCAAGAAAGCCTTTATTTTATACGGAACAAGCTATATCTTTTTAATGTTTACCAATGAGAATCCATTAAAACATTTATCCCATTGTGACTTGAAGCGTAACTATGACTAATTAGACCGGGTCTCAAGTGATACACTTAACGTTATATTACTTGTCCACTTTCAGTACATGCACAGCAAAAAACACTTAAAATTATTTTTTTTAAATCGTATAATTTGTAAATTAAAGAATGGTGATATGTTATTAACATCATATATAGGAAGTAATTTGAAGAACAAATCGTATATAATGCAGATTAAACATAGGGAATGCGTAATAATGTATCAGTTTTGACTATCAGCGCTTATCAGCAATATGGTCATCGATCGGTGTGAAATATCCATACTGATCTGAATTCTGATCTTCCGTATATATTTTCTTCTCTACATTACCTATTTCTGGAATTTATAACTCATACAGGTCCGGCAATAGACAATAGACTCTTATCCATATCATTAGAAATCAATCAAAACCAACCAGGGTTTTCGATATCACAAACTAGACTTAGAAGTCAAAACATTTACTAAATTTTATCATCGGTACAAGGACATCATTCGTAAATATAAATTAACATGCAGACATCTTATAAGTTCAGGTATTTCACGTCCAATCTTTTATGGTAATATTCTTTACAAAGCACAAAAATGTCGGCATTCACCTCAAAAGCTAACCAAACCTTTACAGCTCTTTTCATAATGCTAGCAAGACAAAGAATTGTTTGGCTTGCTTGCTTTGTTTGTGTCAATGTTTGCTCAAGCATTGTTATTAACATTGACATATATATGAAAACAACAAAAAAAGGGGGATTTAAGTAATAGTTATACACCGAGGGATAGGTGTGTCTGGATAAGAAACTCGGTCGGCCGGAGGCCGGAGGGGTTTCTTATCCAGACACACCGTATCCCGAAGTGTATAACTACCTTACACCCCATTCTAAACCCTATATTTGTTAACATTGATTATTAAATGAAAAAAAAACCAAAAACGATAGCATATTTATTGACAATATCAAACCATGATTTATAAGAATATTTTTATTACATGAAACCCCGCTAGTAACCTTTCTTTGGTTATCTTCGTTCAAACTTTGACACGTGAGTATATTTTACAAATGTCAAAGTTGTTTTGCATATTCCCGTTAAATCCATGTGCTAATATGGATCAGCAGGTCAAGGTTGACTGTTTCGTGTATTCTTATTACAAACAAAAAAAAAATACATCATGCTCCTGGTATACAGTTGTCAATATGGACGGGTATAAGACGGACGACATTTTGTGGCAAGCGGTGGATTTGGTAGAAGAGACTAAAGATAAAGGCAATATTATAACCCAAAGTACTTACCTGTATCAGTTTAATAAAGTTAATCAAAACTGTATTTTATATCTTACGATTTTATCAAAAACAAAAGCCCCCCCCCCCCCCCCCCTCCCTCTCTCTTCTCGAGAATAAAAAAAAAAACATTCATATTCGAACATACTAAGGGATAGGTGTGTCTGCATTATAAAACCCTTCTACCAGACACGCTCAACATACAATATTTAATATAAAGGAACTCCCTTTTTGGGGCATTTAAATAAAAGTCGGGTCTAACCCGCGGAACCCCCCGGATCGGGCTCTGGGTAACCGGAGGAGGTATCCGGGAGTTAGAATCCCCATTTTTTTAAAAGATCAATGCTTTAGAATAGAGACGTATGACTGGGATAAAAAAAATACCTTCAAGCAAAAGAGTATTAAAGGATTATTTTTGTATTCCATATAGATGCTTATTGTAATTTCCTAAAATGTGTTTTTTTTTTAAATATCATGAAACAATTTGTAGTGAACATTATTAGTAATTTCTTATGTTCATGCTATTTAAAAAAATAATCAATTTCTATTGTTACGAATAACAATGGACTTTGTTTGCGGGATGTAGAAGCAGGGGTTTCCAGAAACCCCGCTTGTCACACCCTGTGGTCAAAATCCATTGTTATTCGTAACAATAGATATATTCAATTTACGCTTGTTTCAGAAATAGAAACTATGAAGTATAACAATAGAACTGGGGTGTAAACTTGTATACATTATATTTAAATTTGATTGGACATTATCAAATAATCAAATTTACCTATACACAGGTTTAACTCCGCCTACTTATATTGTTTGCAGCTGTCAATCTTAATTACAATGCTTGAGCAAACATTTATACAAACAAAGCAAGCAAGTCAAACAAACCTTTGCCTTGTTAGCATTATGAAAAGAGCTGTAAACAGACTTATTCGGAAGGGATATAGTTACGTTACTGTTGTCAAGTCATTAAGGATTGCATATTTTGGTATTAATATTGATTCACTCATAGGGTCTTTGCATCGGAAATAAACACATTTATTCTAAAACCAGTTGTTGGCATGATACGGGTTATGTTCTTCTCATATATTTTATGATGGTATGACACTAAACCCTTAACGAGAGGGATTGTACTTGATTTTCATATGATGAAGACATAATATTTCAATCAGTTTAATTGAGGTCTGGAGCTGGTGTATCAGTAACTGCTGGTAGTCCTTTGATAATTTATGTATCATTGTCATTTTGCTTAGTTTCTTTTGTTAATTATTCTGACATCGGACACAGACTTCTTTTAAACTGAGTTTTACTGTTCGTATTGCTGTGTGTTTCTTTATTCTACATTGGCGAGAGGTATAGGGGGAGGGTTGAGATCTCACAAAACATGTTTAATTTATTTTGTATTTACATTGTATCATAGGTCAAATTTATTTGTTCAGTGTATGTTTAATGGTGTTAATATGTCCTTTGATTGAGTTAAGCTATTTCAGTTGATATTTTATAGTGTGTCTTTCTATGTTGTGATGTTACACTATTGTTTCAGAAAAAGGGTGAAGGTTTGGTACCATTAAAACGTTTAAACCCGCTGCATTTGTTTGCACCTGTCCTAAGTCAGGAATCTGATGTTCAGTAGTTGTCGGTTGTTGATGTGGTTCATAAGTGTTTCTCGTTTCTCGTTTTTTATATAGATTAGACCGTTGGTTTTCCCGTTTGAATGGTTTTACACTAGTAATTTTTGGGGCCCTTTATAGCTTACTGTTCGGTGTGAGCCAAGGCTCCGTGTTGAAGACCGTACTGTGACCTATAATGGTTTACTTTTATAAATTTTGACTTGGATGGAGAGTTGTCTCATTGGCACTCATACCACATCTTCTTATATCTATTAACCCCGCCGCATTTTTGCGCCTGTCCCAAGTCAGGAGCCTCTGGCCTTTGTTAGTCTTGTATGTTTTTATTTTTAGTTCATTTATGTGTTTTGGAGTTTAGTATGACGTCCATTTTCACTGAACTAGTACACATTTTTATTTAGGGGCCAGCTGAGGATGCGGGATTTTCTCGCTGCGTTGAAGACCCATTGGTGGCCTTCGGCTGGTATCTGCTCTTTGGCCGGGTTGTTGTCTCTTTGACATATTCCCCATTTCCATTCTCAATTTTGTTGTTAAGTAATAATTTCAAGATTGCGTGTATATATCGTTACCAATAGCGACCACGTCTGCGAAGCAAAAATATGAGAGTTTTCTGTAAAACGTACTGAGGTTTTTAAGGTGTCATTGCTACAATACTAAAACAATTGTAAAAGTCCTTTAACAACTCCCTTAGAAAATTTCAAATCAAATTGACGGTATAGCACGATCAAGAAAACATAACGACAAATAATACTATCAAGAATATAAAAGCTTAATGATTAAGTAAATGTCAAACGGTCTCTGAGCTTTGATGTGTTTCGGACTAACTGACGGACGGATAGGTGACGGACGGACAGATGCCATTACTATATCTGCCGCGGCGCGATGTGAGGTGAACAATAAAATAGTTTTAATATTACTTACCATCTAAGAGAGACATGTTGTATTTTCAAGCTACAAACAATATATGTTATAAGTATAATAATTGCATCGTATGACAATTTTGTAAACTACGGAGAATATATGATATTACTCAATGCATATGTATCCTATGATAAGTGTGATATCATAAAGTACTATTATAAGTACGCACACACACATATATATATATACTCATATTTAACATAAACACTTTTCTATAAATAGTTATTATAAATATATTTGGAATTAGTACAAACATCATCCCATTTATCGATTTCAGTAGAACAAATTATATTTAGACCTTTTACGTACACAAAATCAGGTAAAGAAAGCATTCATCTTTATAACATCAATGTTACAGACGACAAGACATAACATTACATGTAGGTACACATATAAAAAACCGTGAATGTTTAAAAATATACCGCATCAAAAGATGTTTCCAAGGACACTTGTGCATCAAATTTTTCTTCCTATTAAGTGGAAAGCACCGACTATTCTGAAGAAGTAGATATATATATATAAGAGTTCGACAGTATTAAAAGTGGATAACTCAAAGTGTTTTTGTGTCGAAGTATTTAAAGTGGAAAATACAGATTCTTCTGTACAGAGATATATCGATATACACAGACTCGTCTTGGGAGGAAGGCACTTTTTCGATGCCAAAAAAGTTAACGCTGGCAACATCTCTGTCGCTATACCCCAAAGTTTCTGAAAGGACATTCCTACAAGTGGCAGTTGAACATTTTGTGTTTTATTCCTTAAGACGACCGTTTTAACATTGGTCACTAAGAAACCAATAGCAATCATTTGAGTACCCCCGATTTCCTGTAAGTATCTGCAAGCATCCTCTAAATGGTTTGGTTTATTACTATTCTGTTTATATTTCTTCTTTTTTTTTTGCTAGGTTAAATTGTCATGCTAAAGTGTAAAGTCCTTTTCCTGTAACGATACTCATTATACGTTGTTTAATGTACTTTTCGTTATAAACTTGAATGAGTGTGTATGTATGTAACTATGTATTTTTTTTTTTATTAAATTTTCTTTTTTTTTGTCATTGTCTTTGTTAAATTTAAGTCAGTATTTCAAGCTTCACGGTATATGATAAGTTTGAGAAATGAAGATGACATATCTGAAAAGGTCGTTGATTGAATCATACATGTAAGTATCTGAAATTAATCAGATGTCGATTTTTTTTGTCAAAGAAGCAAATAAAACCTCAGTCGGAAATTCATCAGATATTTGTTAAATATAAGTATCACTCCGTGAAATAGCGTAATGAAATCATCATAGCTATAGGTTTAAATTAAAAGAAATATGTATGATAGTGTACGTATATTCAAAATGTACGAAAATGATGCGGCATTGGCGGTCTCAGCGGCTCCTCACTATACCACAATAGGCGTGAAGCGCCTCCTTCATGTCCTTTTTTTGACTGTGTCACTAGGATACTGTCTCATTGACATTTACCCAACATCTCCTTTGTATTCATGTGTTCACATGTTCGTTCTATGCACATTAGCCATTTTTTAAAATTGAATAATCAATATTTTCTTACCCGCGGGTAAATTTTTCGTTCAATCCTCACTTAGAATAAGTGTTAATTCACTGATAATAAATGTTATAAATCAGACAATCTGATACAAGTGAATATATCCGTTTACTTTTTTACACTTCCTGTAATTTGTTTTTGTAAAATACATACGCGATACATTTTTCAATTATTCATAAATATTATATTCCAAATGATCTTCTCTGAAAAGAATTTTTCCGCTGTTAAATAAGAATTAACGAGATAGTGTGTCTTGCATTTTACTGTAAAACAATACTCAGTGCCAAAGCCGAGGTCACAAAATGGCACAAAAATAAATGCTGAATTTTATCTTCATAAAATGCGCTTTTGTTATCTTGATTTATTTTGAAAATTGAAAGAATTTAAAAAATGTAAGAGAACATAGAAGAAGTTTGAACTACGACAAAAATTGATAGATCTAAAACTATTTTATCCTAGGTTTAGTCTGTGATCATGATTGAGGAAATCTAACGAATCCATTTCAGTGGTTGCAGTTATTAAATCGTATATACATATTAATAAGAATCCTAGACATGGCTTATTTGTATCGTCTCGCACCTATGGTTCCGCTAAATAAAAAACGTCCGATAGCCCGAATTGTTTTCCAGGGCACTGTATTGTGGATATGACAGGCATTGTCAGGAGCTTGATTGTGTCACGGAAAGCCTAACGTTATACTTGGTAACAATATAACTTTCGTGTATAGTAGACTGTTGTTAAATTAGCAAATTATTATTTCTGTTTGTATAAATTATCTAGAAACTATTGTTTTACATGTCAAAATTTGAAGTGAATGTAGTGTGCTATAATTCATTTAAGGATGATCGCTACTAAGTTTCAAAATAATAACCTTTTTAAAAGACTATCATAAATTGATAGTATGTAAATAGCGGAACTTAAAAAGCAGAAAAAAGGGAAAGGTTCGTGTCCGTGTTTTCAATATATAATCTATTGAACTTTAGCGGGAAATGATTATTTAGATTTTTCATACATTTAACGTTGGCATCTTTTTTCTTTAAAACACTATGTCGGAAATAATATATAACAATGATTTTATAAGAATTTCATAAATGGCTTTTTAAAGATCTTTAAACTCTATGTAGTAAAATTATGAAAAGAAAAGGAAGGGTTAGCGGACAAAATTTTTATTGGCACTACATCGGCCCAACTAGAGGATTCCGAATATCTGACAAAAATTCAAAAACAAGAGTAGCGAACATCCTTAAAGGGATACTAGCTGCCAAAATGGTATGTCTGAACACTGAATATATTCAAAATTGAAAAAAAAAATAGCTTCTAATGCTACTAGAGGGGGAAAATAGGCCTGATCCTCATCGCTGCATACAGCTGATTGAGGTAACATGTATGCTGGTACATAACTGATCATTCCCTTTTATCGAAACCAACAAAAATTTTGAAACTTAATTTTCCTTGTACAATGAGTGTCGTAAATCAAACGATCGGCAAACAGGAAGTGGTTGCATCGTGGATATAAAATTTCTTACTCGCTACAACTCAACATCATCAAGAGCAGATGAAGTATTAAACGATTCTCCTTCATAGAAGCCAAGAAAAGTTTGACGAAAATTGATGGTCCTCAAATTGTCAAAAAATATCATAAGGACCATAAGAGTAACGGTAGTCCGCAAATTGTGAAAAAATATCATATTAAACTTAAAGGACCTGAGTGTTATATATCGTATACGGTTCCCCAGCTAGGTTAAAGAGTAAAATAAATTATGTCAAAAATATAAAAAAAAACCTGTTACATTTGAAAGACCTTCTGCCAGATCGCATGCAATTCATATTCGGGTATGAAACTTACAGAAAACACAATTCCCTACTTCTGTCTTCCTTTTTGATTCTGTTTTGAAAAAAAAACGTGCTTTCTATCACGTCCGCTATATTTTAAGAAGTGCAAATTAAGTGGAACGAATCCCGACACAGTTACAATAAGTGATCTATATCATGTATATGAAGCATTTAAAATTTCAATACGTTGGGTTTTTTTTAATTGAGTATACGCATAAAGACGAAAACTTTTATAAAGGTACGAGACCATATCGCTGTTTTCGTTGATAAATAGATGTCATAGAACACACATTAATTACACATGTAAAATGGATGATTGACGACTTGGCGCCCCAACTCTGGATCGGCAATTTCTTAGTTTTCTATGTGGACTGCGGTCTGTCGTCCCACGGTCACAAGAAGTCCCCCCATCCCCCCAAAAAAGGCTGTCGGATGTAAAAGTAATATAGCATGTAAAACAAGAAGATCAATAAAATGAGGGAAACTACATCCGCCCACAGCTCATTCAAAGATTTTTTTAATAGGGAAATTGGGCTTAGGTCTTATATCTTTTAACGTCTTTGTAGAAAACAAAGATGAAATGGGGCAAGTCAAATTGTGCTTTTTAAGACGACTCATTTATAAAATTAAAATATAAAATCAAACGAGGAAGTAGAATGTGCCGAAATCTCAGACATTTTAAAACGAAAGTGGATAGAAAGCCTTTTGTAAAGGTGAATAGTAACGATACATTTTTTAAATACGTTACTTTATTGATTATTTTGTCATGTTTGTGATTTTTTTCCAAAGTTAATGAAGCTTCACTTATCGTAAATTACCTATAAATTATGTTTCTTCCTTGACCACATTAACTGGTGTTTATTACCACATTAAACTGGTGTTGTATTGCAGCTGTTAAATCACAACAATGTCTAACGTGTCATATCGATATGAAAGAATTCGCTGGCAAAACGAATCTAGTCAACTCCGTATGAAAATGGAAAAAATCTTGAAACACATAATAATGAATGAAAGGAGGTGTGGGTATACGTAAATGATGAAACAACAAGAAGACGACACTGTATATTCAGATTCAGTTACAAAGTTTCAATCATTTATTTATACCTCAAAGTAAAACGGAAAAAAGTTTGAAGTGCTTCTGTTCTACATACATGAAGTACACTTGAAGACTCAAAGACTATAAAATAATTTGCGCAGAAAACTTAGATTGCAATACAATTAGACAATGATTTGGATTAAAATTGTACGAACTCTGTCTGTCTCCCTTATTCAGATTTGATCTTTGGTTTACAAGTTAAAAGAATCTAATTCGAATTTTTTTCCGCTCACTAACAGCTAACGTTTTGTTCATTTTTAGAGTCATTTTTTCAACAACAAAATCGCTAGACACCACTTCTGCGACGTTAATAGAAAAGTTAATCCATTCTTTACGTTTTTAACTGTGTACGTACCCTGGTGAAAACTTGACGAATCAATAAATGATTCCAGAAACTGTTGTTACGGCAAGGACATAACATTTTACCAAAAAAGGGGCGCTTAATTGAGTTATCTTTTGCGACTTTATTTTCATTCCTCTTGAAGTATTATCCTTTAAATACCTAAAATATAAAATATGTAACAAATGCCTCTACATTAAAGTCATTGGGATTTTTTTTTTCACACAAAAATAATCATTCAACCGCACTGCTTACAAATTTATATAAGTTATTTTTTGCTAACGCGCATAACACTTCGTAAAATCCGTAAATTTTAAGGCTGTTCTTGAAACAAAATGTTACATACCACTATTTCCTACTTACTTTTACTTGTCCCCTATAGTATTAACGGGACAATATACAACTCTTAATTGAAACCAAAATGAGAAGTTATGCATGGTATGACAAGGCCACTATTTTGTTGGATAAGCGCTGATAGTCAAAATTGATACATTTGTTTTTTTCGAATTTCCTTTGCTTAAATCTATTTCTTATGTATGATTGTATAGTGTTAATATCATATCACTAGTCATTACATATATTACGAAAATGAAAGCTCTGTTCATTGATGCATTTACTCGATGCTGATCGATATGTAATTGTAAGATATTTATTTGTTAAAAGTATTTTTCTAAACTATCACATTATACAATTTAGAAAGTATAGGTTTCAAACATTTGTTTTAAAAAAAACAGTATAACAAACCAACCAACAGACCAGTATATGACATTATAGGTATGTGAAGTCCTCGGAACATGGTTAATTTAAAGCATCAATTTGATATTGGTTACTATCTCTGTGTACTTTAGGTGATGTTGATAAAGTCGATAGTATCAAGTTACTTGTTCCTGACGGAAAATATTTTATTCATTAGAGAGAGTAAAAAATATTCAGTCAGAATTTAAGGTATCGCATATCAGTCTAATCTAGGAGATCAGATTGCTGAATACAATCTCCTTCGGTTAATGCATTATTTTGTTAGTTCGACTACTTTTTTCACAGTCCCTTATTCGTGACCCTCAGAACGGAGTCTTTTCCTTGATAGGTTGCATTTTGTATCATATTACTAATAATAATGAAACTGAAATCTACATAACAGTGTCAAAGAGACAACAACCCGACCAAAGAACAGAAAACAATTTCTGATAATAAATTTTAAAAACTGTTGTTTTCTCTCAGAATCACCACCCTCCCCCCCCCCCCCCCCCCAAAAAAAAAAAAAAAAACAAAACAAAAAAAAAACCACGAAAACTGCGAAGCACTCTATACTTTTTTTTTTAGAAATGTTAAACTCGTTAGATTAACCCTCATCAGGAACGCTCAACCCCAAACATTTGAAAGCCAGGTAATGTATAAATACGTAAACACTCTAGGAGCTATACGAGACCTACATAGAATATACAAATTTATCTCAGGTCAATTTACTTAGGGAATTGGAACCTTATTTTCTTACCAATTTCGTAATTTATAAACGAACGCATATTTACAAAGATGTCAATGTGCGTAAAATATCTTTTTGATAAACCTTTGGTTCTTTTTTATGTATTCCAAAAACTATGCTATTCTAGGTCGATTATGTCAATTTTGACACGTATATGTCATCATAGTAACATTTCAATTGCCTTTTTTTCACCAAAGTGTCCAGATTATATGGACTTTAATAGCTTTCTATGCGATATGGGTTCATTGTTGAAGGCCGTACGGTGACCAATAGTATCTAACTTCTACGTCATTTGGTCTCTGGTGGAGGGTTGTCTCATTGGCAATCATAATTACAACATCTTTTAATTTTTCTGTTATTCATTAACAAACAAAAATAACACAATTTTGAAAGGCTTGAACGACTTAATCATTTATCATGAATTCCAGGGGCCAAATTAAGGCTCTTGTGTGATAAATTCATATCAAGATATTCAAACGAGACGTCGTGAAATGCGCAAGGGATTTACTTATGCATCTTTGGATCAAGCCGTCTGTAAAATTTCTTTTTTACTTATGGTTAATACTTTTAAAAACGATTTATTACTCAAACTTACGAAAACATTATGAGTTAGTTCCTCAACATGCAGGCTGTTTATAATAAGAAACTAAGCTATACTTTAAGATTTTTTCTAATCGACTAACTGTTTTGAAAATAATGTTCTCAGTTTCGAAAAACCGTTGACAGTTGCTTCCGTCTTTTACAGAATTGTCAGTAAATATTTTCAGATGATCTTATTTTTGAAAATAATTTTATTTTAAAATCTAATATCGGCCTATGCCTACACCAAATGAAGTTATAAATAGTGATTTTTTAACGATAAAGAAAGAGTTGAGCTTATTAACTAAGCATATAAACTAATTTCTGGGGACGTATCGTCCCCGCAGGGATTATCAGCTTAGAAGTCAGCATTTTTGCGTTGACATGAAATAAGATTTAAGATTTAAGATTTATTGTAAAGCAATGCTCAGACACTTTAATGTGTAACATGAGGTAAATATACAATAATAAACATGATTTATAATACAATGGTAACATTTAAAAACAAAAACAAATAAAAATTCATACAAATCAATATATATATATATATATCACAATAAGTTATTTAGCTTTCTAATAAAAGATGACACCTGTCTATATAAATTAACATTGCAATAAGATAACATAACAGATAATTTCTGCTTGCTTGGATGCTTCGTATAATAACTAGGGATATGTTTTTCTCTAAAAATAACCAGTCGGGGAGACTTACATATAAAAAGATAGTGAAATTTGTCTCCTACATTTTCTTTACATATGTGACATTTTCGGTCCTCCGCCAGAATATTATACCAACGCCCAGTTTCAATGGGAATTTTTAAATTAGACGTTCTTAATTTTGTCATCCAGATTCTTGCATTTTCCGGGATTTTTATTAAATAATTTTCAAATCCAAAATAATTTTTATAACTGGAGTAAAATACACCTCGGGAAGATAATTGAACATCTTGATGCCATTTTTGTATATATTGGTCTTGTAAAACCTGTTTTATCAGATGTTTGTAGTCAGTACTATCTTGATTGACAAACACATATCCTAGTCCTGTATCATTAGATATTGATTCTATAAAATTCAGCCATTTGAATGACTGACCGCTATTTCGCTTCAAACTTAATAATAATCTATGCATATTACTACTTAATTTTTCACCATGCATATTATATTTTATCCAAAATGATGTCATTCTTATTTTAACTTTTATTTCTAATGGAAATCTGCCAAATTCTCCATATACCATATAGTAAGGCGTTGAAGATCTTACTCTTAAAATACGTTTACAAAAATTTAAGTGAATTTGTTCTAAAATTTTCAAGTTTTCGTATCCCCAAATCTCACAGCCATATAAAAGAATAGGCTCTACCATGGCATCAAAAAGTTTAAGCTGTAAATCTAATGGGATGACTTGATTTCTAATACTTTTGTACAAGCTGTATAATGCTTTTTGTGCTTGATTAACCAATTTTTTCTTCGCTTCTGTAAAAGTACCATCACATTTGAATATGAGCCCAAGATATTAGAATGTATCGACTAATTCTATATTTTTGCCCTGTAATTTAAATTCAAATTTTCGTCGCACTTTGCCTTTGCTAAATACCATACTTTTTGTTTTTGTAACATTTACTTCCAGTTTCCATAATTCACAGTAATTCTGAAAAATATTTAGTGCATTTTCCATACTTTCTGCTGAATCCGCCAAAATGACGGTATCATCAGCGTACAGTATGGCGAACAGTTTCATAATTGAATTTAACTCATTTTGACATTTTTCTTTAACTATCTCAAGGGGACATCCACCTAAATCAATAAAGAACTGTTCTATGTCATTTTAAAAAATGAAAAAGAGAAAGGGAGATAGATTTTCACCCTGTCTAACACCAGTAAGACAGGGAAAATATTCTGACTGTTGGTTGTTGTATTTAACACATGATTTAATATTATTATACATATTAAAAATAACAGTACAAATTTTCCCTTTTATACCACTGTTCTGTAGTTCTTTCCACAAGCAACTTCTCCATACAGTGTCGAAGGCCTTGCGGAAATCAACAAATGTGCAAAATAGTTTTTTTTCCAAAAGACTTATACAGTGCTATTAAGGCATGCAATACAAATAAATTATCGGTTGTAGAGTGACCTTTTCGAAATCCAGCTTGGTTGTATGAAATTAAGGAAATTTCGTTTGCAAAAAAGATTAACCTAGAATTGATTATTGATGTAAAGACTTTTCCTAGACAGCTTATTACAAGTTATTGCTCTGAAGTTATCAGGAGACATGGTATCTCCTTTGTTTTTAAAAACTGGTCTTATTATACCAATAGTCTAGTACTCTGGTATTATTCCGGTGTCTAAAACAATGTTAAATAAATTACAGTAAATATGTACCAGTGCTGGAGTGGAATGTTTTATATATTCATTTAAAATTTTATCTAATCCTGGTGATTTGTTATTCTTTAAATTTTTGATTGCATCAATTATTTCAGCTTCCGTAATCTAATCGTTCAAGATTGAATCGTACAAAGCATCATCACAAATAGAGTTAAAATCAATATCAATAGCATCATCAGCTGCATCGGGTTCGTATTGATTCAATTTTTTAAAATATTCGTAAAATGAGTCAATAGGAATCGGAGGGTCCTGTTTAGTTTGACCGGAATATTTTTTAAGAGTCCTCCAAAAGACTTTTGTGTCAGATTTCGAGTGGAATCTTAGCTCACCAGCACATTTTTCTTGATACTTACTAAAATTTTGGTTTAGTGTTTTCTTATAATCTTTAGCAGAAGTGCTTAAAAGTTGTTTGATCTCTGCAGATTTATTATGCTTATATGTATTTTTAACCCGATGAAAAGCATTTCGTTTTTCCTTGCACTCTTTATTAAACCAAGGTTTTGCATTTAATTTAGGTGACCTATTAGACCTTATATTATTTTTATCAATAAAATCGTTAGTGGCGTTATTTACTTAGAATTTTCAAAGGTTATTAATAAGACTATTTATCTGATCGGTATTAACCTGTGTGTTTTCATTCATTTCATTCAACATACTGTTAAGTTCATTCAATGAGTTATGGGGATCATCGTTTATTTATTGAATAAATTCTTTTGCTTTATCTGACCTCCAAATTACATGTTGGTCTACCTTTTGATTAGAAGTTAAGTTTTTCTGATGATTATCGTGATCTATTTTCATTGTAAAATGAACTCTATTATGAACATCAGAAAACATTGGGTTAAAACAAATTATTTCAAAATCTGTAGTTATATTAAAACTATTAGGTGAAAGTAACAGATAGTCTACCATGCTAGCATCTTTGCATGTTCTATGGCCAATACCTTTGTCTGAAAAAAGACGACCATTTGCTTTAAAAAGGTTACATCTTTTACAAAAATCCAATAATTTTGTTCCATATTTGTTTACACGACCTGTATTCTCATTAAATCTTTGTAAAATATTATTTTCTTTTAGTATAGAATAACTAGAAGTATTATCATCAATTTCATCTTCTTCAATTTGTAGTATTTCCTGTAAATTTATATCATCATCAACATAATCCTTCAAAGAAGAAGTTCTAGCATTGAAATCCCCTACGATCACAATATTTTTGATACCTTGAGAAAATATTAACAATTCTCCTTCGATTTCAATAAATTTCATCAGATGAATATTTTGAGAACTCAGGTGGAACATAAGTACAACCAAATAGAGTATGTTGATCAAGGGAGGATATTTTTTTGAAATTTCAATCCATTGAACAAATTCAGAATCCGATTTTAAAAACCGTAAATATTGTTTAAGCTTTTTTAAAAAAATTATAAGGATACCTCCCGATTTGTTTTTAAATTTCCTTTTGTTTTTGGCAAAATAGTCATATTCTCCGGGTAATTCCAGCACATCAAACTTATCCAATTTAGTTTCTGAAAACACTAAGATATCATACTGTGTAATTAGATGGTGCAAATCAGGATTCAGTAATTTTGACTTTATACCACACACATTTAGATGAGTTATTTTAAGTTTATCAATTCGCTCAGTAATGCTATCTAAAGCGTTGCCGCTGTCCTATCTTGATTTTTCAGCAGTATCCGATTCAGTACGGGTTCTTTTTTATCGTGGTGGTATTGGTGAACTGTTTGCTGCTTCTCTATGTTGTTGCGTACTAGGAGCTCGTTGGTTGGTAATTTCTCTATCATTATTTGCTGGATTGATATTGTTTTTTTCGGGGTTGTACAACTGACCATTAATATATAGTTTGTCACGAACAAGTCTCGCTTGTTTGCCTAGACTTTTTTCTTTTTTCAAGATCGGGTACAGTTTGCGGCGCCTTATTTCTATCTCTGGAGGGAATTGCTCGTTGATACCGAAGTTTGTATTTTTAAGTCGATATGCTTGTTTCAGAACATGTTCCAATTCTTTTCTATAGATGAATCTGGCAACAATCGGGCGTGCTCCATTTCTACCATGTTTGCCGAATCTATGTACATTTCCAAGTGTAACCATGTGTTCTATTCCTAGTTCCCTATTGATAAAAGTTTGTAACTTTGCCTCACAGTCCTCAGATTGATGATAGGTTAGACCGTTGAATACCAAGTTATCTTTCATGCTACGGCATTTCAGGTCTAGAATGGTTTCCTGCAGTTCCTTTATAATTGATTTTTCCTGTATTGTGTTTTCCTCAATCTTTTCAATATTAATTCTATTTGAGTCACATTTTTTCTATAACTTTTTCAACAACTTGACCCATGCCTTTAAAGCTGTTTTCAATTTCTTTATTATGTTGTTGTAATTCGGCAAGATTATGTTCTGCTTGGTCCATACGTTGGACAACCGATGATAACTGTTGTCTAACATCATCAATTTTTTCGACCTCTGTTTCAATTTTTGTTATTCTGTTGTTCATTGATAGCAAAGTATTTAGAATCTTATTCAGAACCTCCAAAAGTTTTGGTTCTATATCTGCTTCCAACGTGTTTTTACTAGTATCTTCTAATGAGCGTTTTGTATCAAATGGATCCATTTCCAATCGCTTTTGGTAACGTTGTTACGACGCCATCTCATCGAAATGTTAATTTCTGCAATTTTATTTAATTTTCTTTAAATCTAATGTGTTTGAAATAATGAATTATTAGATTCACTTAGGTTTTCTACTCAAGGTGTAGAATGCCTTGGCACAAGGATTTGGTACAATTTATCAGAATTTTCGTTTTTTTTTTATGCCCTTCAACATCGTATTTGATTCGGCCTTCCAACTGTTTGATTCGATTGACAACGTTGTTATATATATGTAAGAGTACTTTGCATGCACCACCTGCCATGCGAATTAACTCAGTCAAAATTTTGTAGTCGGGAATAGAAAATCGTTTAAAATAAAGATAAGAATTCTATTTTGGTATCTAAAAATCAACGACTTCGACAATATGTCGGTAGAATACTGCAAGACAACAGAAAAAGAAAAGTATTTTTGCCTTTATTTCTATTGTTGAAAATTTAAATATGGAAAAAATGATCATTTGGATTCATAAACTGTTCATCAGTTGACTTTATTCCTAATATTCTAAACCAACGGCGCCACATGTAGTTACGGTACTTGAGAGACGAAAGTAAAAGACATTCGATTCCAAAATAATAAAATCAGTGATACAATGGTTTGAAGCATCGTTCAACTCATATAATTACAAAGGTATGTGCCTCAATTCCTGGAAAAAAGAGAGAAAATAACAAAGAGGTAATACAAAAAAGAATGAAACAAACATTTGCAAGAATTTTAGAATTCGGCAGATATTTGGTGCTTTGTCTCAAAAAGTTTATCGGCAAAGTACCAAGCCCTTTCAAATAAATATTCAGCGCCAACTTCACAAATAATACAGTATGGTCTTGAGTTACAGATTCTAGGTGCTGATGTTGGTATGATTTTTTTTTAACTTTATAGTTTTCCTTTTATTTATGTTCTTTTTTGGTCGTATTACTTTTGCCGTGACTCGGTATTTGTGCATCCTGCTATCGTGGTTTTGGCTATGGGCGTCCCTGATGCGGTTGGGTTTAGAGGTACGATTTGGACGCCTTAGGTTATTATAGTGTTGTTTTCATTTTGTTTACCCTTGTATCTATATATATCTTAAATTGTACTTTATCGGGAAATGGTATATGAAATTATGATTTACTATACTGTATGTACTATTAACCTCTTTTTCTGTTGGCGTCTTTGTCAGATCTATTTGTATGTTTGTTTGAATGTTTAATTCATTTATGTTTGTATGTGTGCGATGTATGTTAACACAGTTTTGGCTGTTGGATCCCAATTATTGAGAAAATTTATATGAAATTACTAGTATATTTAACAAAACTGTATATTCTATCAACTACAAAAACATTTGTTTTGTTGGCGTCTTTGTCAGGTTTATTTATATGTGTGTATGAATTTTTGAATCAGTTGTGTTTGTATGACCATGGCTGCTACATCCTAATTACGTCACGTTTACATCGGCGTTAACATGTATATCTATTATATAGTCATTTTTGTAAATTTACTGTTTGCAAAAGTATGAATTGTTATAAATACTAAGGATTTTCTTATCCCAGGCATATAACCTTGGCCGTGTTTGGCACAATTTTTTGGAACTTATGGTCCTCAATGCTCTTCAACTTGTACTTGTTTTGGCTTTCGGACTTTTTTATCTGAGCGTCACTGATGGGTCTTATGTAGACGAAACGCGCGTCTGGCATATTAAATTATAAGCCTGGTACCTTTTGATAGCTATTATTTGTGTGTGTCTCTGTCCTGTATGTTCTCCCATTTATTTGTATTGTAGTCCTGTGATGTAATCTTGTCATTTTAATGTTATATTTAACATTGCCATAAAAGCGGGAGGTTTGGCTAGCCACAAAACCAGGTTCAACCCACCATTTTGTTCTTAAAATGTCATGTACCAAGTCAGGAAAATGGCCATTTGAAGACCGTACTTTGACCTATAATGGTTTACTTTACAAATTTTGACTTGGATGGAGAGTTGTCTCATTGGCACAAATACCACATCTCCTTATATCTATTGTTATATTAAAGTTCGTTTCTGTGTGTGTTGCATTTTAGTATTGAGTTTCTGTTGTGTCGTTGTTCTCCTCTTATATTTGATGTGTTTCCCTCAGTTTTAGTTTGTAACCCGGATTTGTTTTTTTCCCAATCGATTTATGAATTTCAAATAGCGGTATACTACTGTTGCCTTTATTTACCAATTATGTCTTATTGGATTGCTCACGCAATTTGGTCAATATAAATGGGAAAATAAACAACTGTCATACAAATTGGAGATTTAGCGTTTCATTTTTGTCAGGTTTTAAGTTAATTGACTTCCCCCTTTTTGAATTTACCTTTGATATCAGTATTTTTTGCTATACTTTTTTCGTATCACTTGGATAGTTTAAAATTACGTACTGCCATGTCATATGCGCATCGATAAACTTCTTAGGCAAGTTAACAAATCCATAATTCCAATGGAATACATAGAATTCGCATATTTCCTTTTATTCGGAAGGGATAAATCATGAGAATTCTAAAAAAAAACCCTAATCAATGTACCAAAAAATGATAAGCGTTGGCTATTCAAATAACACCAGTGTGTCTATAAGGATTTCTATTTACCATAGTCAATGTCATCTTTTTTGTAAGAAACAGATAAGTCTAACGATATCAATAAAACATATATGAACAAATATGAATCCAGCGTATATTGTATGTATATAACCAAATAATATATACTGCGAGCAGTGCGAGTATTGGAAATCAAACATTTATGACTTCCCGAATAACACAATATTATAATAGTCAGCACTTATGTGTTGGCACGAATCATCATTGGTATGATCATGATTATCTATTTACAAAACTTAAATTTTTCGAAATACTAAGGATTTTCTACCCCGGAATATTACCTTAGCTGTATTTGGCAAAACCTTTCGGAATTTTTGGTCCTCAATGCCCTTCAACTGAATTGTTTATAAACGAAACGAGTGTCTGACGTACAAAATTTTAATCCTGGTATCTATAATGAGTCTATTTACTAGATGGCTAAAGTTCATCGCTTCATTTGATCTATACATGTAGTTTACTGCTATTTAAATCTTAACATACATTACTCAAAATGTTTATTTGAGAATATATTAAACATTTTGTAACCAATCTCTAGATCAAAATGTAATTTAATACAAAATAAATATAACAAAAGGAAATAAGGGCTTATAGGCTGATAGGACATCAATTACACGAAACTAAAAAAAAAAACATAACCTCAACATAAAAACCATACGTTTTGTACACAAAATGTACTAATTGTAATGTACCAGACTAGCATTTGGACTATCTTCAATGATGTTCGAGGCCAAAATATTTGAAAATCCAACAACTTATACAATCGTTGAAGAGTTTTAATATAATAACCGGACTAAACATGCAGAAATGAGAGATGTCATTTTTTTGCGTTTTGTCCTATTTACATCCTAAAATCGGTGTCTGCAGTTCGGAGTAATCTTGAGAGTGCGACGCCATAAATCTTACAGGAAAACATAACCTGCTGCAGGACCAACACTATTATTTTTGAATGCAGAAATCTCAAAGAAAAGTAATTTAATTTTCAAAAACCACAATACAACATTCTGGAAACATAAACACTTTGTATAATCCTGTAGGATGAATAAAAACTTCTTTGTTATATAGATGGATGAAAAAAAATCTGAATCAATTGTCACTACACGACTCGTTCTCATTCTTCTTTTCTCTACCCCTTATCAATATGTAGTGATCTGACAATTTTTTAATACTTATTTTCACCATACAAAATATATTGACTTTCAATTTTATGTATCTAGAAAAAGCACCCAAAAAAAAAAAGTAACATCATCTAAATTGTATAATCATAACACAGAAGAGTTGAAAAAAATATAAAACTTTAAATTGAGGAAACGTATTTTTAAAGTGCACTTGAGGCTGCAATTTTACCCTTGCTTTTTAATTATTAATTATTTGTTTACTATTTTTATAAAATAAACCTCTCAAACCAAGAGTTCCAAGTGGTGAAGTTGACGTTATCCCTTCGAAAATTTTTACGTTGATTGACGGTTATTGAATATCTGTTCCACAGATACCGACGGATAAGTTGCAATTATCGTAAGCACAATTCCGTCATCTTTTCCTCAACTGAAATATCACTAAATGAGACTTATCATTGAAGTGGTACTGACATGAGCAAGACCGGTGCCACACATTGGACAAGTTATTCTCACCTTCTGGAGCACATGAGATCACTCCCTTTTATATTGGTTGGAATCGTGTTGCTCAGTCTGTAGGTTTCTATGTCGTGTTTTGTAGACTATTGTTTGTCTTTTTGTCGTTTTTTTGCCAAGGCGTTCTCATTTTGTTTTCCACTTATGAGTTTAAATACTTAGTACCCCTTTGGTATCTCCCGCATCTCTGTTGTATACAGAATTTTAAAAAACAATAGTTTTGACTGTGAATGATCCCTCAACGTTTGCACATATAACATGTCTTCAACTCTGTTCTGAACTTTACATCAAAATAACTATATATAAAGGGATTAACTATGTGATTGAAAAAAATGAAGTGTGAAAGATACGTCAAAGCAAATGTTTCGCCCTCTGTTAATGTAATGACATTAAAATCTCCTATTGCATAGGCAAGTATTAAAACTACCAAAGAGGGTAGATATGATAAAATATCGGCGAGAATTATGGCAAAAAACATTACGTTTATTCTTTTTTTGACGTTGTCTTTCCTTTTTTTTGAATTGTCAATCGGTGTAATTTCATTGTTTGAAGAAACTATTTCTCCATTTTTTGTGGTATTTTTGAAAGATGTTCCATTTTCTACATCACCCGGAGATGGCTTTTTATTAGAGCTAATGTATGAAAGTTCCTTCATTTCATACTTCTCATCAGGTTTTGAATAGTACTTTGTCATAGCAATTCCGCTTGATTTTATTTGGTTTGATACAAACGTTGGTGTATCGGAATCGATTGAAGTTCAGGTATTTCACATCCAATTTTTTATGGAAATATTCTTTATAAAGCACAAAAATGTCAGTATTCACCTCTGAAGCTAACAAAACCTTTAAGGGATATAGTTACGATACTGTTGTCAGGTCATTAAAGATTGCATATTTTGGCGTTAATATTGATTCACTTATAGGGTCTTTGCATCGGCACTAAACACATTTATTTAAAAACCAGTTGTTGGCATGACAGGAGCCTCTAGCCTTTGTTAGTCTTGTATTATTTTTAATTTTAGTTTCTTGTGTACAATTTGGAGTTTAGTATGGCGTTCATTATCACAGAACTAGTATATATATTTGTTTAGGGGCCAGCTGAAGGACGCCTCCGGGTGCGGAAATTTCTCGCTGCATTGAAGACCTGTTGGTGACCTTCTGCTGTTGTCTGTTCTATGGTCGGGTTGTTGTCTCTTTGACACATTCCCCATTTCCATTCTCAATTTTATTTGTTGACTGAGAAGCCGATTCCGTATTAGACAACGTATTGTCATCTTGGTTTATGTAATATTTATTTTTCGACATCCTTCCAGAAAAAGATACATGTATTCTCCTTACAAGAGGAATGAGAAGCACTGCAGTTATTGTGATATTTACCACACTGATCAAGCCAAGCAATCCAAAGTACGCTGTAATATTTGATGAATTATCTACAGCATAATATTTACAAATCGTTGTTTTAACTGTATGATTCAGAAAAAAATCATCTGTGGTTTTAATTCCTGATATTGCTAAAAGCGGTGCAGAATAAAATAACGAAATAAAACAAGCAATTGCAAACGATACCTTTTTCCCAAATAATGTCATTTTTGGCCCAAAAGGTTTGCATACCAAAAGGTATCTTTGAACACAAATTACCAATAGAATTTGTCCTGAAAATCCTGCCATGAACGCTTGTAAAAAGGTCAAAATCCGGCAAACTATGTCACTTGGATAATTATGAAAGAATGTGTTGTCCATTACATAGAACGGGGCACTTACAAAACATCCAACCAAATCCACAATGGCCAATAAAGGAATAAAATAACGCGCACCTCGCTCCTTAACTCGAACAAAGTAGAAAAATATAACGACACAGTTTCCAAAAATTCCTATTATAGTTCCAATAATGATGAAAATTGAATTGCTAAGATAAATGTCCGAACATCTGTCCCGGAGGACCTCGCCAAAATCAGTATTATTTGTCATGCTTACTTTTATGAATTATTTTGTCCATACATGTGAAGCTTTAATATCTATGTACTATGCATGTCAGTGTTAACATACATTCTCTTTCTTGATGACTGCTATAGACACTGAGTCAACAATTATGTAAGTATTGGAGTTATCTTTTCAACTTTTTTATCATAAAATTCTGTTCCTCATTGTACTATATGAAAGCGTTGTCAATGTAATAGCGACTAAAACAATTGTTTAAAGAAATTCTTGTAATGCAATAGCGACTAAAAAAATTGTTTAAAGAAATTCCTGTAATGTAATAGCGAGCAAAACAATAGCTAAACTTCCTGTTTTTCAACACTACAATATCAAAATAGGTACAAATACATATTTCTGTAGTTACTTCCTGATGCACAGTTGTCGTTAAAGTATAAATCATAAATTCCCACATGAATTGGGTAGTTCAGAAATCTTTATAAAATAAATACAATGAATACAGGTTTTGTTTTTGTTTTCATACGAATAGTTTGTTCGCATGACTACATTTATTTTTTTTTTGTCTGCATTGTTGCTTATATAAAGATAAGAGAATACAAATATTTGATTTTACTCTATATGTGGAAATAAATAACCTCACACGTTTGATAAGGTATATACATAAAAGGAGTTGGACTATTCATGTATATTCATTGAGTTATCTTCTTTTTAATGAATCGTTCCTTGATGTAAGCTGGTATCTTAAATATTTTTTTTTGCTTCTGTTCATTACTCATTTTATACTTTATAACTAATGTTGAGGGATACTATCCTCAGCAGTATATCATATTGGTGTATGAGCTTGCAAATGCGACATGATAAACTGCGAGGGAAAATATCACTCAATGTTGGTGCAATAACCCTTTTATAAAATAGTACAAAATATTTCAGCTCTGAAGCCTGCAGAAAAAAAGAAATATTCATCTCCGACAGCTTGTTTATGTCATGTTAATAAATTTACTCGGAACATCATTAGTGTGAAACTTTAAGAAGAAAGTATCGAATTGGATATGGGTTAATATTAAATATTTTTCTGTTTGGAAATTCTCTACTTTCAATGTATATTTATAACGGAAAATCAGGAAATATTTCGACAAATATTACATTTTTAATTTAAAAAGTAATCTACTTGACATTAAAAGAAATAATCAACAATACTTTTCATTATAAAATTAGAAGAATACGCTATAAATTTATTACTTTGGGATACCATACGGCATATTTTGTTAATAGTGAGCAAAAATGTAAAGCATTCTAGACAGAGGAACAAGTGATCAGTACGTTGGGGTTTCGTATTGACAACATATATGTTGAATTTGGAGGTAGACTTTAACAACAAAATGTCGGCATTACTATTGGCACGAACTGTGCGCCTTTCCTTGTCTTCTTATTTTCATATGAGTCGGAGTGCCGTCAGAAACTTGTCAAAACATGAAGATCAAAGAAGCCAGAACATTTAATTTCACATTCAGATATATTGATGATGTTCTTTCCATTAACAATCCAAACTTTTCTGATTGGGTTCCATTAATATATCCTCCAGAACTAGAAATTTAAGAAACAACAGAAACGGCTTCTTCCGCCTCATTTTTAGACTTTTACCTCGAAATTGACATAAGCGGTCATCTCAGTACCAGAATGTATTACAAATGAGACGATTTCAATTTTAAAATTATCAATTTCCCCACCATAGTAGCAATATACCAACTTCACCTGCATATTGGATATACATTTCCCAACTCATTCGATATTTAAGAGCTTGCAGCTGCTACTCAGACTTATCAAACGTCACCAGTTTCTGAGCAGAAAGTTGATGAACCAGGGTTATGTCTCAACTTCACAAATAATACATGATGGTCTTGAAATATAGATTCTAGGAACTGACGTTGTTAATCATCTTAATTACGTGTTATAGTGTTCCTTTATTTGTCTTTGTAAATAATTAACCTTTACTGTTTAGTCCATTTTTAGTAATAACCTTTTGGCGTGGCTCGGTACTTATACATCTTGCCATTGTGTTATTGTGCTATGGTCATTTTTTGTATTCTTGTATTTCATTTTTGCTTATGTGTTATGTCTATATGCCATTTTGTTTTTCTTTGTTGACATATTTGTTTTTCTTAGTGTGATTAAGATTATAACACAATGTTGACTGCTGTACCCCTATTTTTGACATTTTTACCTATTATGTCTGTTGGTTTTGTTCACACATTTTTGTCAATATAATGGAGTTCTATGCGACTGTCATACAAGTGAAAGGTTTAGCTAGCTATAAAACCAGGTTTAATCCACCATTTTCTACATAAGGAAATGCCTATACCAAGTCAGGAATGTGACAGTTATTTTCCATTCGTTTGATGTGTTTGATCCTTTGATTATGCTATTTGAGAAGGGACTTTCCGTTTTGAATTTTCTTTGGAGTTCGGTATTTTTGTTATTTTACTTTTTGCGGATCTTCTGCCTTTTTTTTAATCATCTTTGTCTAATTAGTGATTTGATGATATCTCACTTGATACTACATTTACACCTTCGTTTTGAAATGAAGTATTTTTATATTTTCGGTACTGATTTTTGTTCTTTTCAACTCTATGTCGAAAGTCCGCTATAATCGCAAAGCTAACGTCAGATCACGTATTAAATTAACGTCTCCATTCTATCGTCGGAAAATACTTTTCTCTGTTTAAGAAAATAAGAAAAAGAAATCGCTATTTACAGTAGCATAGAAATGTACAGCGCTGTTAACTAAAGCTAAAAGCTGCAAAGTAAGTTATTATTTTACGGTGTTCCATAGTGGAAAATTTAAAAATGATTTAATGCTTTTTTGGTAAGAAAGGTGTACTCATTCATTTTTATTCCTGCTATTCCCAGTATTAGGCAGGAATGTATAAAAGTAAAGATACAAAAGAAACCCCATTCCAATTTTGAGTATTACTAGTATGTCAATGTACCAAATTATATGCCAGGTATCTTAGATGAGGTTTTCGATTACCTAGTTTAGCATATAGATTATATGAAAAGTAATACTATAAACGGTACCAATTTTACTGCACCAGTACGCATTTCGACAATAAATGAAATCAGCAGGGCTTAAATATGCAAGTTAATAATCATCCTGTTGGTAGCTGGACAAGATATTTATTGTGTATTTGATTTTATAGGAAATGCCTTTGCGTCTTTATATATATGTAAGAGCCTCGTGCTTTTCATGCATCACCCGGCATGCGAATCAACCATTAGCCAAACTGTTTATATCGGGAATAGAAAATCGACAAAATTACAGATAAAACGTCTATTCTGGGATCTAATCATCAACGTCTTCGACAATATGTCGCTAGAATAATGTAAGAAAACCGAAGAAGAAAAGTATTTTTGCCTATATTTCTATTGTTGAAATTTTAAATATGGAAAAACGAACATTGGGATTCATAAAATGTTCATCAGTTGGCTTTATTCTTAATGTTACAAACCAAAGTGCGCACATATAGTTAAGATACCTGACAGACGAAAGTAAAAGACATTCGTTTCCAAGATGATAAAATCTATGACACAAAAGGTTTGAAGGCTGAAAGGCAACGTTGAACTTATATAATTACAAGAGTATGTACCTTAATTCCAGGACAAAAGAGAGAGAAAATACCAAAGGAGCAATACAAAATAGAATGGAAAACATATTTGCAAGACTGTCAGAATTCGACAATTGTCTCGTGTTTTTCTTAAAACGTTCATCGACAAGTTCCAAAACCTATTTGATAAATATTCAGTGTCTACTTCACAAATAGAACAGGATGGTCTTGAGTTATAAATTATATTGTATATCAATTTATTTACTTAACAGTTTTCCTTTCAAAATTTGGATTTGTACTATTATGTTCATTTTGGTGGTTTTACTCCTGACTTGACTTGGTATTTGTGCATCCCTCTATCGTTTTTTTTTTTACTTTGGCCCGCCGTCCCTGATGCGGTTAGGTCTAGAGATACGATTTGGATGCCTAAGGTTTTTATAGTGTTGTTTTCATATTGTTACTTTTGTATTTATATATTACTTAAATATTACTTTATCGAGAAAGTGTATTCGAACTTACGTTTTACTATTCTGTCTGTACTATTAACTACAAACACTTTATTAGTGTGTCTTTTAGGATTTTTATTTATCATAGTCAATGCTATCTTTTTGGAAGAAACAGATAAATCTAACGATATCAGCAAAATATAAATGAAAAAAATTGAATCCAACGTATAGTGTATGCATACAACGTAATAATATATACTGCGAGCAGTGGTGCGGGTATTTGAAATTGAACATCTACGACTTCCTGATTAACATAATAGTTCTATAAGATTAAAATTCATCTCTTCATTTGATCTATACAATGTAGTTTACTACAATGTTATCTAAATCTTTACAACCATATAATATATAAATTTTAAATGGAAACAAGAATATTACACTTAGCATATATATGGGGGAAAAACTTCGAAATTGCTCAAATCGCTTATTTGAAATGAAATTAAACTTTTTGTAACCAATCTGTAGAACGAAACATAATTTTATACAAAATAATAATAACAAAAAAGAAAGAAAAGGTCTTATAGGCTGTTTGGACAGCAATTCAACGAAACTAATAACTAAAAAGACATCGATCTCAACATAAAAATCATAAGTTTTATACACAACCGGTACAAATTGTAATGTACCAAACGAGGATTTGGGACAATGGCGTATCTTCAGTAATCTTAGAGGCCAACATATTTAAAAATCCAACAGCTTAAACAAACATTGTAAAGTTTTGGTCACTCTTTTTACACATGCACACACAAATTAAGGAAAATATTTTTTACATTTAATCTTATCTGCACTCTTAAATTGGTTTCTGAAGTTCGGAGTAATCTGGAGACAGTAACGCCATAAATCTTACAGGAATATATAACCTGTTGCAGACCCAAACATAATTTATTTAATTCAAAATGTAAGTCTTGATTGAAAAAAACACACAAAAAACAATAAACAGCTCTGGAAATATAACCAATTTGTATGTTCCTGTAAGATTGATAATAACTTCTTTGTTTATAGCTGGATCAAACAAATTCTGAACCAATTTTAATTACACGATTCGATCTCATTCTTCTTTTTCCATTACCCCTAATCAATATGTAGTTATCTGACAATTTTTTAATAATTATTTTCACCGTACAAAATATATTGACTTTCAATTTCATGTAGCCAGGAAAAGCATAAAAAAAACGACAAATCAATTTAGAAACGATTCTGGTAAACTTATCGATCCTTTAAATAAACTTATTCTAAAAGGTTACCAATTCAACACTGTAATTAAATCTTTGAATATTGTTTTTATTGGTATTAATATTGATTTTGATATCAGTAAATTAAAAGCTAACTTAATAATATTATTATATACCTATGCACATTCATGGATCTACAATATGTCGGTACCTGTATCTTGGCATTGCACAATGTCATGTTTTTCTCTGACTGTTTATGACGTCTTTACACTAAATCCATTGGATGTTGGATGTGTAATGATTGATAATTTAGTCTTAGATGCATGATTGTTTTATTAGTTGTTATTGGCTTTGAACTAGCTGTCAGTAACTGCGAGTACTCTCAGATCTGTACTTAGTGTCTTTTTGTTGTTGGGATGTACAAGTACCCAGCCACGTCCACTCCGTGTTTTTGTTAGATGTATTTCTATTTGTATCCATCTGATGAGGTAAGCCTTTTTCAACTGATTTTTATAGTTCGTACATATGTTGTACCGTTACATCACTGTCCCAGGTTAGGGGAGGGTTGGCGCCTTCAAACTAGTTTAACCCCGCCACTTTCTGTATGTATGTGCCTGTCCAAATCAATAGCCTGTATTTCAGTGCTTGTCGTTTGTTAATGTGATACATATTTATTTTTCGTTCATTTTTTTGTTCATAAATTAGGCTGTTAGTTTTCTCGTTTGAATTGTTTTACATTTGTCATTTCGGGGCTTTTTATAGCTGACTATGCGGTATGGGCTTTGCTCATTGTTGAAGGCCGTACCGTGACCTATAGTTGTTAATTTCTGTGTCAGTTGGTCTCATGTGAACAGTTGTCTCATTGGCAATCATACCACATCCTCTTTTTTATAAATACTTTATCTAAATTGTATTATTACATGTATAACACATAACAATTGCAAAAAATATAAAACTGTTATATTTTTTCAACAATGCTCTTCAACTTTGTACTTGTTTGGCTTTATACCTATTTTGATCTGAGCGTCACTGATGAGTCTTAGGTAGACGAAACGCGCGTCTGGCGTATTAGATTATAATCCTGTTACCTTTGATAACTATTAGTTGAGGAAACGTATCTTTTAAGTGCATTCGAGGTTGTAATTAAACCCATGCTTTTCAACTATCAATAATGCGTTTACTATTTTTATTATAATAAACTTCTTAGAGTCTTTTAAAGTAGTGAAGTTGATTTTATTCCTTCGAAAAATTTTACAAACGCCATTACGATTTGCTTGAACGACAGATAAGATTAAGTTATCGTAAGCACAATTTCGTCATTTTTTCCTCGAATGTAATATGACTGAAGGAGACTTATCCAAGTTGTACTTACATTAGAAACACGACCGGTGCAACATGTGGGGCACGTTATTCCTACCCTTCCGGAACACATGATATCACTCCTGGTTATTTTGGTTGGGTCCGTTTTGCTCAGTCTTTAGTTTGTCGTATTTTGTAGACTAGTGCTTGTCTTTTCGTCGTTTTTCGTTTTTTGCCAAGGCGTTGGCAGTTTGTCTCTCACTTATGAATTTGAATGACCCTTTGGTATCTTCCACCTCTCTTTAATAGATTGAATTCTTAAAATTAAGTTTTAACTGTTACTGATCACTTAACGTTTGCACATGAAACTTGTCTTCAATTCAGTTCTAAACTTTACATCGAAATAACTATATATAAAGGGATTCACTATGTGGTTAAGAAAAACGAGGCGTGAAAGATATGTCCAGGCAATTGTTTCGCTCTCTGTAAATGATATGAAATTAAAATCTCTTATTGCATAGGCAAGTATTAAAAGAATCACAGAGGGTAGATATGATAAAATATAGGCGAGAATTATGACAAAAAACATTACTGTTATTCTTCTTTTTGCGAAGTCGTTTCTAGTTTTTGAAATGCCCTCCGGTTGAAGTTCGTTGTTCGCAGCCACTATTTCTTTAGATTTGGTGGTATTATTGAAAGATGTATCATATGCACCACCATCCGGAGAGGGCTCTTTATTAGGGTAATTGTTAAAACATGCCTTCTCATCGGGCTTAGAATCATGATCCGTCGCCTGAATTCCGCTTTTTGTTGTTGAGTTTGATAAAGTTTTTGTATTGGATTCGATGGAACTTGTTGACCGAGATAACGATTCAGTATTAGATGATATTTTCCGGTGGCGGTCATCTTTCACAATCTTTCCAGACAAAACGACTTGTATTCTACTTAGAACTGGAATATAGAGCGCTGCAGTAATTGTAATATTAGCCACCATGATTAAACCAAGAAAACCGAAGTAAGCTGATATTTTTGTTGAAGAATCTACGGCATAAAATTTACAAATCGTTGTTTCCACTGTATGATTCAGAAAATGTTCATGTGTGGTTTTATTTCCTGATAATCCTATAAGCGGTATAGAATAAACAAATGAAAACACACAAGCAAGTGCAAACGACATCTTTTTCCAAAATAGTGTCATTTTTGGCCCATAAGGTTTGCATACTAAAAGGTATCTTTGAAAACAAATTACCAATAGAATATGCCCAGACAATCCGGAAATGAACACTTGTAAAAATGTCAGAATCCTACAAACTATGTCACTTGGATAATTATAAAAGAATGTGTTGTGCATTATAATGAACGGGGAACTTGCTAAGCATGCAAACAAATCAACTATGGCCAACAGAGGAATAAAATAACGCTCACCTCGCTCCTTAATTCGAACCAAGTAGAAAAATATTACGGTAAAGTTTCCAAAAAATCCTATAACCGTGCCTATAACGATTAAAACTGTATTGCTAAGATAAATTTCCAAATCTCTGTTCCGGAGGACTTCGCCAT
This sequence comes from Mytilus californianus, assembly GCF_021869535.1. Taxonomy (NCBI): domain Eukaryota; kingdom Metazoa; phylum Mollusca; class Bivalvia; order Mytilida; family Mytilidae; genus Mytilus; species Mytilus californianus. Next base: position 12,835,397 of record NW_026262745.1, read on the forward strand.
AATCAGTAATATTTATCATGCTTAACTTTATATATTATTACGTCCTTCAAGTAAACATGGAGCTGTATGTCTATATACTATGAACGCCGTGTTTAAATACTTCCTCTTTCTTGATGACTGCTCATTGACAATGCTTCAACAAATTTGTAATCGTTCAGTGTTTTTTTTCAACTTTTCTTTCTTAGATTTTTCGCCCTGATTGTACTCTCTGTGAAAACGTTATCAATGTTATCACAAACGAAACAATAGTTCGATCAACTTCCCGTCATTCAACATCCCAATATCAAGAATGATACAAATGCATATTTCTATAGTTTCTTAATGCGAATAGTCTTTAAAGTCTTATTTATATAATCCCACACGAAATGGAATCTTTAGAAACCTGTATCATATGAATACAATGAAAATATTTTTGGGTTTTTTTTATGACGAATATCTTGTTCGCATAGTTATATAATGCACAATATTTTTCTTCATTGTTGATATTCAGAGAACACAAAAACTTGATATTACTCTTTATATTGAAATTAATAACATTGCACTTTTTTAAATCTTAGACAATAATAGACACAGACTCATATATATTTAAATATTTCTGAAAAATAAAGGCGGAAGTTACTAGTTTAAACATATTTCATTGTCCAAAAACAGTGACAAAAGGATCAAACACAAGTTTTTTGACGTAGAAAGTCTTCTCCGTTACATACAAATAATAGATAGATGAACAAAATAAAATACAGCTGAATAAGTCATACGCAATATTATTATTGAGACATGAAATAAACAAGATTTGAATCGATTTTTAAAAGTCGAGTTGACCGTAAATTCATTTAATAAAAACCTATTAGAAGTTTTAATCTAGGAATAAACATTCACTGTAAAGGTAAGTTTTTAATTTTAAAGCAAACACATCGTTATTGTCAACAAGTAGAATATTCTATATAAAATTATGTGGACGATCCATGTCTTTGAATGAATTGAACAGTCTGGAAGGTAAATAGTAATGACTGTTTCATAAAGAACAAATTAAATACACAAGTTAAGGAAAAGTTTAATTACCAAATAGTAACGCATGAAAAATATGAAAACAAAAATAATGGCTCTATCAATTTACGTATTTTTCACGTGCTCCAATAATCTGTGTTGATTGATCTGGTAAACTTCGGCAACAAACTCGAAAGTAAATTAGCTTGCAATCAACAATTACTGAGTGAAATATTATTTGTCGATAATACGTTATAGATTCGTAATAAATGAAAAAAAACGTGCATACAAAACTAAGTTTAGTATATATGCATGCATTGGTTCAATAATTTCGATAACATTATAATTACAAGAGACTCGTTTCATATAACTTAAAAAGAGTTCATTTCTAATACTTATATCGAGAGAATTCCACAGTTTAATGTTAGATGGAATAAAAGATTCTTGATAAAGGGACAATCTGCTGGGAGTTTATTATATATTTTTACTACTTCGTAGATTGTAATTGTTTGTTTAAGCCACGGTAGTAGGTATCAAATCTAATCATCCTCATTCATGATTTTGTAAAATAGAGTTAATTTGTTTAACTTCCCGTCTGATCTTTCACGTTTCCTATCTTGTTTCTAAATAGAGTGATTGAGTGCTAGCATAGCTTGTTAGACTAGTGACAATACGTGTTGCTTCAAGCTATAAATTTTCTAATATTTAAGAATTCCATTTTCCGCACTTATCCCAAACTTCAGAAGAATATTCAAGAACTGGCCTTATAAAAGTTCAACAATTTTTTTTCTGAATATTCCCTTTTTAAGCGGAATGTCACCCGTCTAACGACATTTTTGGTGGGGTTCGTGTTGCTTAGTCTTTAGTTTTCTATGTTGTGTCCTCTGTACTATTATTTGTCTGTTTGTCGTTTTATTTTTGGCCATGACGTTGTCAGTTTGTTTTCGATCTATGAGTTTGACTGTCCCTCTGGTATCTTTCGTCCCTTTTTAATTGTTTAATACCTTTTCTTATAAGTTATCTTAATGCTCAGTCCACTAGCAGTCAAAACTAAAAAAATAAACCAAAATGTTTGTGACTAGTAAGCGTATCTACCTGAACTCCACCAAAATAAAAAATCAAGTTATTTTTTGAATTTTTGATACTGAATTACATAATTTAAGTTTTTTTTTTTATTGAATTTAACTAGCCAATCGTTTGCACAGGAATTAATAAGTTGTACATCGATATTTATCAAGGATTGAAGGGTAATTTCATTTGGAGCAGAATGTCCAATAGATGTATCGTCTGCAATCGTTCTTGTTAATCCAATCATATCATCTGCAATGTCATTTATGAAGATAAGAAATAAAAGGGGACCCAGTATCGACCCTTTGAGGAACACCAGCTATAAGATTACTTAATTCTGAAGTCGCCTCTTTTAAAACCACTCTCTGATTCTATTAGTTAAGTAGCTTTCAAGCCATAATAACAGCTTGCCTTTGATACCATATCTTTCTAAAAGAAGAAGCCCCTTATCAAGATTCGGTCGAATGCCTTGTTTACATCAGCAAATGTTAGACTTGTATAACATTTATTGTCTAAAGCATACAAGATAGAATGGTACATCTCAATAAGTTGATGAAAACTAGAGCAGGTGGGTATGAAACCAGACTGAACAAAAGTGTATTAGAAACTACATGATTGATCTGTTTCACAGATGACGACGGATATGTTCCAATCGTCATAACCACAATGTCGTCCCAGAATGTGACCACCGAATTAGACTTATCACCGGGTTTTTACTTACATAAGTAATACGACGGGTACCACATGTGGAGCAGGATATGTTTACCCTTCTCCGGAGCACCTGAGATCTACCCATGATTTTGGTGGGATTCGTGTTGCTCAGTCTTTAGTTTTCTATGTTGTGTTTTGTGTACTGTTGTTTGTCGTTTGGTCTTTTTCTTTTTTTGCCATGGCGTTATCAGTTTATTTTCGACTTATTATTTGAATATCACTTTGGTATCTTTCGCCTCTACTTTGTTCAAAACATGTTTAAATATTATTTTTTCTAGTACTAACAATTATTAACAACCGAGGAATAACATATGCCAATTTCCAATCTTTAGGAAATATTTTAGAGAGAATGATTTGTTAAACAAAATACGTAAAGGAAGTATAATTTCCCTTTTCACTGTTATCAGCATTCTATTACTGATTTTGTCTGGTCAAACTGTTCTATATGGATCTAAAGAAGAAATAATATCTTTAAGTTCGTCTTCATTCACAGTAATTTCCGAAACAATGTCATAAACTCTATCTTCGAAGTCGGGCAAGTTTTTGTTTTCATCATCTAAGCTAGCTTTAAAACAAAAATATTTATTTAGAATATCAACTTTTTCTTTTGCTTCATAAAAAAGTTCAAAATTATAACTTGAGTTTTGCAACAGCGGAATATCATTAATAGATCCGATTTCATTAAATACAGAGTTTATAGTTTTCCAATATACTCTACTATTTGTTTGCTTAAGTTCATTTAAGTTTTCATTGATATTTTCAAAAAAGTTTTGTTTAATTTTTTTCATAAAATTATTTACTCGATTTCTATAGTTTTAAAATTTCCTTTCGTATGTAATGCTTTTCTTTTTTTCTTTTTCATTTTTGGAAATATGTCTCGTTTTCTTATTTCTTGACGCTGGTTTGAGTTCTACCATATTTTATCATCAGATTGAATAATTAGATTCTTTTTTTGAATGCAAAATTCAATTTCTTTTAAAAATTCATGCGTAAAGATATTGCCTAATTCATGGACGTTAACATCATTATTTAGAATATAGCAAAGTACTCTCGACCAATGAAATTGTAGAATTGGATGCCTCTTAATTGTGAAGAATGAATGTAAATCATGTTCTTAGAAAGGGATTATCCTATTATTTGGGTCTATTTACAGTTCAAAACAAAGAGTTTCTATAAACGAGTTACAACTGCCCCGAAGCACATTTATCAGATTGAAAGGTTTTATCACAAAGTGATTGAAACTGACTAAAAGTTGAATTGTGAAACAAACAAAAATCTCAAAATAAGTTGAAGTTTACTGGTGCAGTAAAATTGGTACCGTGAATTTTATTATGAAAATATTAATAACTTCAAATTACTATAAAATTAAACATTACCAAAGCAATCCAAAAAAAAAATAAAAAAAATCTTTCAGATAAAAAAATAACCTAAATCTTTAGCTTTCCAAAACTTTAATTACTTGATCAGAGATTGGGGAGAATAGTTATTTCCAATACAATTATTCCGATAAAAAACAGGAATTAAATTTTAAACATATTAAAAACTTTTAAGGGCATTATTTTTGAGCATTTCCCTGACATAATGAAACAGTATTTGATGTAAAAAGCCGGACCAAATTATTGGCTGTGAAATAAAATTTTGTTGTAACTCTTATGTATTAATTGATTTAAACTGTAAATAAAACAGGATAATTCCTCACTAAAATATTACATGATTTACATTCATACTCACAATCAGGAAACATACAATTCATACCTTTTCTTTCTACTGTGTGTCACCTAATATCTATTACGCATTTTTTTTTTTAATATTTCCCAAATGATAAGAAAGTCCTCACATCACTAAAACTTATCCATAAATGACATGCCGAAAAAGGAAGTCATGCATCAGTTATAAACATTGCACTGACAATGAAACTAATTCTTGAATAGATCATTTGAGCCTTGAGCACTTTACAATATTCTAAGTTTGTAAGAGAATGATAATCCCTTACTTCATGATAAGTACTCGCTAACGCTCGTACTTATTCATGAAGAAAGGGATTATCATTCTCTTACATATACTAAGCAATTTATTTCAATTGAATTCTAAAACCATCTGTTTCATTTAATTATAATCCTCTCTTTTATAGTCCCATATTGTACGATTGAAACTCTTTGAGATACTAGAACCCGCTTCTGACTGTAATGTAAGTACCTTAACGATCACGTATGTCTCTACTGATAGGTTAATACCCGAGTCAATTAAATGAATAGAATCAGTTATCAATATCGGGTTTGATAAGTACGACGTACGAGTTCGGAAATCAAAATGAGTAGCAGTATTAATTGTATTAAATAAACAATTAATACTTAGTACATCACTGATACAGTTTTATATAGATCACCCAAACAAATAACATGAAGTTACCAAAAGGATATTCAAACTAAAAATGTCGAAGACAACATTACAACAACATAGCAAAAAAAAAAAAAAACGACGAAAACACAAACAATAGTCTGCAAAACACAACAAAGAAACTGAAGAATTAGCAACATGAAAACCCAACAAATACCGGGGTGATTGCAGGTGCTTTGAAAAGGTTAGGAGATCCTACTTCATATTTGACACCCGTAAAAAATTAAAAACAACACGTTTAACAATATTACTCATATAGATGTGAACTATTCATTTTGGGTCATTTGGTTTCCTTCTTTTTTTTATGAATCGTTCCACATTGTTGGCTTGTATCTGTATTTTCCCCCCGTTCATTTCTAAAATTATAATGTTATTATATTGTACTAGTATTGAGGAATATTTTCCCAATCAGTATACATTATTGCATCAAGAGCTTGCGAGTGCAATATGATACAGTCAAAGGACAATACTTCTCAATAAAAATGCAAGAACTATTTTATAATATAGTACCAAATATTTCAGCTTCTTTGAAGATACCTCGTCCAATTCCTGCATGTCTGATGTCTGTAGTATATAAGGATGCAATGTCAATCTCCGCCATCTAGTTTATCTCTTGTTTGCTTGCGTGCAAATATTGTTTACTTGGAAACTCTCTAGTACGTAACAAACATTTAGGAGAAAACATTGATTGGTCAACTCATCAGAAGGAAATTTATATAGGAAGACCAGTAAAAATATCGGTAAATAAAATATTTTTTTTACAAAGAAATCTACATGAAATATTTGATACTATATCATAAAAACAGATATTCGGTCATAAATTAACTACTTTTTCCATTGTGTTATCTTTGTCTAATTCGTGATTTGTTGGTCACTAACTTGAATTTCCAATTGCACGTTTTATAGTTAAGTCTTTTTAGACTGCTTGTTGTTCTGACAACTATATGTAGAAAACAAACCTTTATTTTCAATAGCAAAGGAATGTAAAGCGCCGAGGTTACATTAATGTTAGTGATAGATATCAGCACAACAAGTGCAGAGTACGTTTTATATAAACGGAATTTATACTATAGTAGTTGGAAATTTACAAATGGTTTCATTATATTAACGAGAAAGGTTTCCTAGTTCATTTTAATTCCTACTTTAACCCAATATTGGACAGGAACGAATAAATAGTAAAGAAAAAAATAACAATAAGAGAAATCTTTTCCCAAAGTAGTGTCACTTTCGCTCCATTCGGTTTACACACTATAAACACTTTAAAAAATATACGTACATCTACAGTACTGAATCAAAACCTGTATAAAGGAAAGGAATCCTCAATCAAAGTCACATGGATATTTGTAGAAAATTGATAATATTACCTTATGAACTAGGGAAAAAAAAAAAAAAAAAAAAAAAAAATGCTTGTATTGAATAAAGCGAGGATCTGCTTCGAAAATAATTTAGAAAATACAATTATCGTGCAGTTTCAATCATCGTTCCTATTATAATCGATATTGTTTTGTTTGAAATAATACCAGAATTTTGTATATCAATCATGTATTTGTAACAGTGATAAACACGAAGGGCAATACATATCTAACAATTTTTGCAAATAATAAAAATCTTGTGTTTAAGTCATATCAATTTGAGTTTAAGTCATATTTATTCATTTCAACTTACTGCTAGATTTGTACATATTATATAGAAATGTTCTTAGAGTTACGAAATCACGATGAAAAACACTGATGTGAGATATATGCCTACACAGTATATCAAAGTCTAAATCTCATGAAAGAAATGATGAAATTTCCTAGATTGTAAGATCACCGAATGAGAATTAACACTAAATTTGTACTTACCATTAGCAAAGGTGACCTACTGAACTATACTTACACTAAAGATACCACATTAGGAGCAGGTCATGCTTACACTTCTGGAGCACTTGATGTAAATTCCGGTTTTGAAAAGTTTGTAGTGCTGAGTCTTTAGCCGTTTGTGTAGTTTTGTCTTTTCGTTGTTTTCCATTTATTCATGATTTTGTCTGTCTCTCTTCGAATAATGAGTTTTGATTTTTTTTCTTTGGTTTCTTCTGACTATTTTTTATACCACTTGAAAAAAAAAGAAAAATACTTATCTCTACTAAAGTTTTAATGACCTCATTGTGATTTGGTATGGCATATCTGTGTAAAAGATTACCACTGATATGTTTCACCTGTCTTTAACACAACCTCGTTCCATTTTCCTAGATTGTGATGCTACTGAAAACGACTAATCAATGTTTGTACTTACTATGAGTAACATGATGGGTATAACTAGTGGAGCTAGATCTACTTGCCCTTCCTGAGAACATGAGTTCATCCTCGATTTTCTAAAGGTTCTTGTTGCTCTGTGTTTAGTTTTCTGTGTAATGTTTGGTTTTTTGTCTGACATTTACGTTATATCATTCTATTATGATATATAGCAGATGTGTTCATTTTATCGAAGTTTTCTCCACTATCTGTGTAATATGGTTGTGTTTATGCATTACTTATGCAAAAAAAGAAGCTATGGTTGAAGACGCAGTGCAATTTGTTTTCAAACGAGACTACAATTTTGCATATTCAAGGCTTAGCACTACATAATGCATATTGGTATAATGCCTGAAAATTTAACCAAAACTGTTTAAAAATGTCGCAAAATATCGATCTGACAAGAAACCGAAAAATTATTAAATTTATAAAAATCTTTATAGGATTTTTTTTTATTTATGTCAGGCAGGCAACAGAGGGTTAATATTTACTTTGGATTGTACTGCAAGTATTGAGCGCTTCCCGGATGCAGACAACAATTCCGATAGTTCATCGTTCTGAGAAATAAATAACCTGCTGCAGTACCAACAAGAACTTATTCAACAGTATTTGAAGGCAGACAAAATTCAAAGGATAATCACAATTTTCAAAACTCTTGTGCTAAAAAAAAACACAATAAAATTCTGGAAAAATAAACAAGTTGTATGTTTCTGTAGGATTAATTATTACTTCTTTGTTTTATAGATGGTTAAAAAAATTCAGAAAAAATTTTATTAACCAGACTCGATCCCCTTCTATTTTTCTCTACACATTATATGGTGATCTGACAATTTTTTTAATAGTTGTTTTCACCGTACAAAATATATTGACTTCCAAGTTCATGTAGTAAGGAAAACACAAATAGAAACAGACAAAAAATTCATCTGAATTGTAAATTCATAACAAAATCAAAATTGGAAAAAATATAAAACCTTAAATTAAGGAAAGATTCGAGTTTGTAGTTTTACCCTTTCATTTCACTATTTATAATGCGCTTTCTATTTTTATCAAATAAACCTTGCATGAGCAACACGATTGTGGAGCAGATAATTCAAACACTTACGACACACATTAGATCATCCCTGCTTATTAAGTTGGGATTTGTGTTGCTCAGTTTTTAGTTTTATATGTTGTGTTTTGTAGACTGTTGTTTGTCTTTTCGTAGTTTTTCGTTTTTTGTCAAAGCTTTGATAGTTTGTCTTCCACTATTGAGCTTGAATATCCCCTCGGTATCATCCGCCTCTCCTTGATATATAGAACTCTTAAAGTTAAGTTTTGACTATGATTGATAACTTAACTTTTGCGCATGAAACATGTCTTCAATTCTGTACTAAACTTTACATCAAAATCACTATGTGGTTGAGAAAAACGAAGCGTGAAAATTACGTCCAAACAAATGTTTCGACCTCTGTTAATGTAATGACATTAAAATCTTTTATTGCATAGCCAAGTATTAAAATAACCAAAGAGGGTAGATATGATAAAATATAGGCGAGAATTACGAGAAAAACTTTATCGTTATTCTTTTTACGAAGTTGTTTTTAGTTTTTGAATTAGCACCCGGTTTACTTTCATTGTTCGCAGCCACTATTTCTTCCGATGTGATGGATAGATGTTCCAATTTCTATATCATTCGGTGATGGCTCTTTATTAGTACTAATGTTTAAAAGTTCCTTCATTTTACACTTCTCATCAGGTTTTGAATAGCACTTCGTCACACCAATTCCGCTTATTTTTGTTTGGTTGGATACAGATTTTCGTGTATAGAAATCGATGGAAAACGTCTTTGTTGACTGAGAAGCCGATTCCGTATTAGACGACGTATTTCCATCTTTGTTTATGTAAAATTTATTTTTAAACATCTTTCCAGATAAATATATGTGTATTCTCCTAACAATAGGAACAAAGAGCGCTGCAGTAATTGTGATATTTATCACACTGATCAAACCAAGAAATCCAAAGAACGCTGTAATACTTGCTGTAGTATCTGCGGCATAAAATGTCTGAATATCCATCCCGGAGGACTTCGCCATAATCAGTATTATTCATCATGCTTACTTTTATGAACTATTATGTCCATATACATGACGCTCTATGTCTATCATACTATGCATGTCAGTGTTAAACTGCATCCCCTTTCTGGATGACTGCTATAGACGCTGCGTCAACAATTATGTAAGCCTGGGAGTTATCTTTTCAACTTTTCTCTCATAAATTTCTGTCCCTCATTGTACTATATGAAAGCGTTCTCATTGTAATAGCGACTAAAACAATTGTTCAATGTAATAGCGACCAAAAAAAATAGCTCAATCTAAACTTCCTGTTTTTCAAAACTACAATATCAAGATAGGTTCAAATATATATTTCTATAGTTGCTTCCTGATGCACAGTAGTCGTCAAAGTATTAATTATAAATACCCACATGAAATTGCATGTTTAGAAATCTTTATCAAATGCATACAATGAATATAGGTTTTGTTGTGGTTTTATTACAAATAGTTTTTTCGCACAACTATCTTATTTTTCTGCAGTGTTGCTTATGTAAAGATGAGAGAATATCGATACTTGCAATTACTCTATACATTAAAGTTCATAACATCACCTTTTGGAGAAAGTATATACATAAAAGTTCTGATTTATTGAGTTTTTTTTTTTGATGAATCGTTCATTGTTGTAAACTGGAATATTTCATGATATTATTTTTCTTCCATTCATTCATCATTCATATTATATACGATTACATGTGTTGCACTTATACTGTACGGGGCAGTTTATCGTTTTGTTGCACGAGCTTGCGAATGTTACACAATACACACCGAAGAACAATTTTACTCATTATTGGTGCAATAGAACACAACTTTCTGCAAATCTTTGAAAAGGAAGGATAAAAATCATTAGAGAAACAGATTCCAGCACTATAACTCGTGTATTACGATATTTCTCTACTCTCAACAGTTAAATTCAAATATTTAAAAGCTCGGCAAGCCTCGAGCTTTAAATATTAAAATTTAACTGTCTCGAGTGGAGAAATATCGTAACACACTTGTTGCAGTGATGGCATCTATATATCTATCTCTATTGTGAACAAAACTTTAAGGATAATGCATCGAATGCAATATGGGTGAAGGTTAAATATTTTCACTCATTGGACATGCTCTTCTTTTTAGATATATTTATTAGAGTAGATCGATAAAAATGGTTTGTTAATGTCACCTTGATATCTTCTCTCTTTTTGTACGAACTATTAGCAATATCAAATCCGCAAAATATACAATCATAAAGAAAAGCGAGGCCTCCCATACTTATCTATGATTACCAGTAACCTTTCTAATGTGCTACTGTCAGAGTCTGTAATAGAGATAAATCATCAAGGTCCAAAAAAACAGTGTGTTTCGTAGGCAACACAACTTATGTTATATTCGTTTAAATTTCTTTCTCAATTTTTGACCATATCACATGTTTCTGTTATAAATTCACTATAGGTATTGATAATACTATGTATCAATTTCAATATCAAATCATGTGCGTTATATTATTCTATAAGGATATTTTTCAGATATGGTCATTTTATCGAAGCTGTCTCCAATATCTGTACAATATGATCGTGTTTATGATTCACTTATGCAAAAAATAGTAGTCATAGTTGAAGACGCAGTTAGAACAGCTGGAATTATATGCGATTGTCATACAAGTGAAAAATTTAGCTACCAATAAAACCAGGTTTAATCTACCATTTTCTACATAAGGAAATGCCTGTACCGAGTCAGGAATAATGACAGTTGTATTCCATTCGTTTGATGCGTTTGAGCTTTTGATTTTGTCATTTGATAGATGACTTTCCGTTTTGAATTTTCCTTGGAATTCGGTATTTTTGTTATCTTACTTTTTAGTTTAGTTAAAACATATTCTATTGTTTAAAACGAAAGACGCAGTGCCTTTTATCTTCAACCGAGACTACTATTTTGCTTTATAATTTATATTGGTATACTACAAATTTGGTGGATAGTTGTCTCATTGGAATCATACCACATATCCTTATGTTTATACCTGTCATTTTTATCCACAGCTGTATAAAATTTGTCTCAAATATCGATTTATAGGACGAAAAATGGTAAATAAGTATTTGGGATTGAACTGTATTTTTTTCTTTCATTGAGCGCTTTCCAGATGCAGACAACAATTCCGCTAGGTCAGCGTTCTCAGAAATAAATAACCTGCTATAGTACAAATAATTGTGTTTGATTGAATTTGAAGATTTAAAAATTTAAAGAAAAAATGCTGATGATAAAGGAAATGACCACAACGCACTTACACGTGAACTCGTGCTGACACCGTAAGATCATTGACCAATAAGAAAGATGTAATCCAATCATGCACTGGTCATAAGTGAAATTTCTCTGCACGTGAAAACATGTTATCTAATTTCAACAATTTATCGTTTGATTAAGTAGAACACTCTGACCCTTTGACCAGACTAGAGACATCATAAATTTACAGTATAAATAGCTCACTCTTTACTTAAGTCTTAGTAATAAACAATTCAAACAGAATTATCTTCTCTGCTGTCTTAAATTATTTTATTCAGCTTAATTTTCAATTAGCAAATAAAATTGGTTTTAAGACAGACAGCTAGATACCATAAACATACTATGTATACACAGGCCAGAATCTGGGCTTGATTTGCTAAATGATATAAAAACTAAACTGACGAAAAAAAGGTCATTTATTCAAAATCATAAAATGCAAAAAATACATTTTGCAAATAAAACATTTGACATAAAAGTTCATATTTAATATGAAATAATAATACATAATTAATTCGAAATTACATCAACTAATATCATATCAATTGAATAAATGACACAGAAAAGCATAGGTGGGGAGAAAAATCTGCCACAAATCCGCTCTTAAGCTGAAAGAGTGGATCCCAAATCCACTCTTAGGCTGAGAGAGTGGATCCCCCACCCGAGGACTCTGGCGACGTGAATACAATTTATATATAACTTGAAAAATTTACAAGCATAACATTCACATACATGTACACCAAAAAATAACACTTTATTTTTGTAAAACGTTTCCACATTGAGCAGAAATATTAAAAGTTCATTTGATCATATACCAAGAAATTACTTTTAAATTATCTCTTACTGAAAAAAATGATTAAACGTGTAAATCTTATTCCGGGCAGGACCACAGCAAAAAAATTACAATATAATTGTCGTTAATAGGTATAAGAAGATGTGGTATGAGTGCCAATGAGACAACTTTCAATCCAAGTCAAAATTTATAAAAGTAAGTATGTTTCAGAATTCATCTTTCGTCTTACATCTAGACATTTAATAATAGTATCCCCTAAATATTATAGTACGGACAATTAGTACATTAATTAACCGAAACTTTATCTTTAATCTTGAATCTACAAACAAAATAGAAGTACATTTTACGAAGCCCTGGATCCTTTCTAAATACGAAGTTTTATATCTGACTATTTCTATATGGGATCATGAGCAACTGATTCTCATACTACACTTGACATTTTCAATCAAAATTGTATAAAGATCATAGATTTATTAAATTTCTTAAGGAAAAAGTTTATAAATTGAAATTAGTAAATAAGTTTCTTATGTAGACCTTTTTGACTCTCAGTTATTTTTGTTATTATTGATATGAGACTTTAGAAATATTTTGCGTAACTCATGATTCGGTAAAAAGTTAAGCTTTAGTCATAATCTTGAATATACAGCTTTTTAGAAATTTAATGACTGGTGAATACCACCATTTAATATTAATAGTAATAATTCATATCGATAATAATGGGAATCCACCAAACTTACTTATCCAACACTGATAAGCTTGGGGACTTTTAATTTACACTTAAAATATACTTAATATACATCGGGAATTTGATTTTTCTATTGAAAAAAAAAATAATAATAATAATAAAAATAAATATATATAAAATAAATATATTGCTATACATAAAATAAATTCATATTCATTTTCTTCCTGGCATGCTACAGAACTTATTCTGAACATACTGATATTCCAATGCAATACATTTTAAAAGGTTTATATTGTATATGGTCGTCTTTGAAATAATATTCCAGCTTTTAGTGATTTTTCGTATAATTTTTATTTACCTTGCGATTAACATGATGAAAGTTAAATGATGTAAATTTTAACCGAGTAAATATTTATAACTTTTGACACATACTCTAATTTTTTTCTCGAAAGAGAAAATCCCATTTAATTAATTACCAGTTTAGTTAAATATAAAAACTTCAGTTTGTAATGGGTTTACCTCTAAAGACCATAGCATTTAGTACATCATTGGGATAAACCATAAAGTCCTTTTATATATATATATATACATATATAATTTGAATAATTACGAATTTGAATTAAATAGGCAACATTAAAAACCATAACATGATTTACGAACAATTCATGTATACATACAGGAAGTTAAACCGAGCCATAAAATTTAAAATACAATTTAATGGTAGCCTATCAAATGTCCACATTGACAGTCTGAATAAAGTGTAAAGGCATCGGCAGGAGGGCAGGCAAAATAGACCCAAATCGTATGAAATAAAGATCATAAACGTTTTGGCTGGCAATACTGACCCAAAACAAGATACGGTTGTAATTATATGAAATAAAGATAATAAACGTTTTGGCAGGCAATACTGACCCCAAATTATTACTAAAGATCATATACTAGTAAACGTTTTGGCAGGCAATGCTGACCCAAAACAAGACATTTGTAATTATATGAAATAAAGATCATAAAACGTTTTGGCAGGCAATGCTGACCCAAAACAGAAGCATAGCATTTTATTACTAAAAATCATATAAACCGTTTTGGTAGGCAATGCTGACCCAAAACAAAATAGTTGTAGTTGTATGAAATAAAGAGCATAAACGTTTTGGCAGGCAATACTGACTCAAAGCAGAAGCATAGTATTTTCTTTTACTTAAGATCATATACTAGTAAACGTTTTGTCAGGCAGTGCTAACCCAAAACAAGACAGTTGTAATTATATGAAATAAAGATCATAAAATGTTTTGGCAGGCAATGCTGACCCAAAACAAGACAGTTGTGATTGTATGAAATAAAGACCATAAAACGTTTTGGCAGGCAATGCTGACCCAAAACAAGATAGTTGTAAATGTATGAAATAAAGATCATAAACGTTTTGTCAGGCAATACTGACCCGAAACAGCTGAAGCATAAAGTTCTGTTACTAACTTAATTCTTTTTAGTTATAAAATTCCATAAACGCATTTGACTTCAATCCTTGAATCACGGATAGGACAATTCCATCCATGAACTGCAGCAGAAGTCTTTGTTTTTTCCTTCTTCTAAAACTAAGCGCTGTATAGTTACGAGAGTCCAAGGCAAATAACGACATAGCCAACTTTAAAGAGATGGTGGAATAATAGCAATTGGTGCTTTGGACTTTCATTGGAACTAGGGTCCAGTTGTAAATCCAAATGCTGATCGAAGTCGTATTTTGCAAATTTGTATTTATAAAACAGTCAAAGTAGGCTTTGGTAAGTCAATGATTCTTGTTGATATGACTCGCACGTCTGGATCAAAATTCTAATCTCGAAATTAGGTATGTGTCATTAAATAATGTCAGTGAAACAGCAACCGATCAACATTCGTATGTTTGTATCATCGGATATATGAAAGTATATGTAAGTTGTTGATATCACACTTTATTGCACATTTCCTTCAATGAGAAAAAGTTCTTTCGTAGATCAATACCAGACTCAGCGCTCTTTGTCCATAGTTAAAGCATGAAATAAACAAAATTAGAATGTAAAAGAATGGAAAAACTTAAATTCTCATTAAAAAACAAACTTGATCTTACTCTAGGACCACAAACATAACGCATGTTAAGGAATAGTATGCGATGACTTAATTATCATAGTTTCTTCATCTTCAATAATCAACCATTAAACAGACATGATTTGTATATATTATGTATTAAATGAAGAGTATGAACTTTAAAATATTATCAGTATGTCTTGTCCATTGTTATTTTTAATAATACATCTAGTATAAAGTAAAAGCAAACGACCTTACAATGCATAAGTATTGGCATAAAAATTATCAATTACGTTCATCGCAACCCAAACTATATCATGTACATGAATTATACTAGTAAACATAATTATAATAAAAAAATAAATTAATTAAAAACATGTATTATAAACTGACAAACATGTGAATCTAGCTACATGTCTCAAAATATTGGCAATTTTGTATGTAGCAAAGGGATTGATTACAAAAATAATTTATTCCAAACCAATCACCATGACGAAATAATAATTAAAAGTAGCATGAGTTTCATGACGAAGCATAAAACAATACAGAGATCATAGACCAAGCTACTACGACCTCTGCAAAAGAAAGTAGCATGAGTTTCATGACGAAGCATAAAACAATACACACTACATACTAACATATTTACAAAAGCAAATACACAGAGGTCATAGAGCAAGCTACTACGACCTCTGCAAAAGTAGCATTAGTTTCATGACGAAACATAAAACAATACCTACTACATAATAACATATTTGCAAAAGTAAATTCACAGAGGTCATAGACCAAGCTACTATACCTTTGCAAAAACAATACACAGAGGGCATAAGTACAAGCAACCTCGCCCTCTGCAAAAATTAAAATATCGTCCACATTACCCAAATAGGCAAAGACAGGTAAATTGGTTCGTAATAAATAAGCATTGGGTTGCAATATAGGTAAGAGACATATCCTTTTTATACCGTTAATATTAAGCAAACAAGGTACACCTGCATAAATCAAAATACTAACAATTATAGCAATTAGGCTAACTTGCAAAAATATAAGCTCCAAACAAACCACCGTAACGAGATTTACGAAAGTAGCATGAGTTTCGTGACATAGCATAAAACAATGAACACTAAATAAAACATAATTGCAAAAGGAAATACACAGAGGTCATAAGTACAAGCAACCAAGCTCTCTGCAGCAATTGAAATATCGTCCACCTTACCCAAAAAAGTAAGGCAAATGGGTTTGTAACCCAATAAATAATAGCATAGCCTTAAAACTTAAACTGTCTTGCTCTTTCAAGTGTGTAACTTATCATGTATTGTATTATTATCGTTATGCAACAAATTTTGTATTTGTAGTTAAATTTAAAAGAACCATGTCTCCTACAGATACACAAGGCGGATATACGTTCTGCAAACATTAGGATGCTATTAAGGATTCAGTAACTTGCAAAATTACAACATCGGGTTAATCATCAGTTATCATTTTTTATAAGTATGGTAAATAATTACATTTTGATCGCAAACGCACAGTGTCGCCACCGAAACAAAAATTAATTTGACCCACTATCTCTTTGACAAAGAAATGAATTTGACCAATTAACTGCTACATGTTTTGCATCAATCAAAATCGTGAGATCTATCCGAATGGAAGAATGGTTAAAAATTAACTGTACGTTTGTTCAGAATGTAAGCATAAAATAGCTAAAAAAATAAAGTATAGTTCGATTTTACCTCAAATTGCTAAAAGGAAATCACTCCAGTCCAAAATTATCCATAAAATTAAAAATTTTAACAAATTGTCTGATAAGAATCACAAGTTAACACATCAAATGCTGATGATAAAGGAAGTGACCACAACGCACTTACACGTGAACTCGTGCTGACCCCGTAAGATCATTGACCAATAAGAAAGATGTAATCCAATCATGCACTGGTCATAAGTGAAATTTCTCTGCACGTGAAAACATGTTATCTAATTTCAACAATTTATCGTTTGATTAAGTAGGACACTCTGACCCTTTGACCAGACTAGAGACATCAAAAATTTATAGTATAAATAGCTCACTCTTTACTTAAGTCTTAGTAATAAACAATTAAAACAGAATTATCTTCTCTGCTGTCTTAAATAATTTTATTCAGCTTAATTTTCAATTAGCAAATAAAGTTGGTTATTGTTTAATAGTATAAAACACATTTCATTATAATAAACAATTTGGTATTTGGTATTGCTAAACCAAGGGTTCCAAGTGGTGAAGTTGACGAATTCATCCCTTCGAAACATTTTACGAAAGCCATCACGAGTTGATTGAGCGTTATGAATATCTGTTTCACTCGAATGTAATATAACTGAATGAGACCTATTACCGAAGTTGTACTTATGGGCAACACGACCGGTGCCACATCTTGAGCAGGTTATTCTTACACTTCCGGAGCACATAATATAACCCCGGTCATTTTGGTGGGGTTTGTATTACCCAGTCTTAGTTTTCTATGTTAGGTTTTGTAGACTGTTGTTTGTTTTTTCGTCATTTTTCTTCTTTTTTTTGCCATGGCGTTGTTAGTTTGTTCTCGACTTATGAGTTTGAATATCCCTATGGCATCTTCCGTCTCTCTTTCATAGATAGAATTTTAAAAATTCGTATTACTGCAACTAATCACTTATCATAGATAGAATTTTAAAAATTCGTTTTTACTGCAACTAATCACTTATCTTTTACGCATGAAACACGTCTTCAATTCTGTTCTAAATTTTACATCAAAATAACTATATATAAAGGGATTCACTATGTGGTTGAGAAAAACGAAGCGTGAAAGATATATCCAAACAAATGTTTCGCCCTCTGTTAAGGAAATGATATTAAAATCTCCTATTGCATAAGCAAGTATTAAAATAACCAAAGAAGGAAGATATGATACAATATAGGTGATAATTATGACAAAATACATTATAGTAATTCTTTTTTTCACGAAGTCTTTTCTCGTTTTTGAATGGCCATCCGGTTTAATTTCATTATTCGAAGCCACTATGTCTTCTTTTCTTGAATGAGAAACCGATTCCGCATTTTTGTCTTGGTTTGTGTAATATACATTTTTCTTTCCAGATAAAGATATTTGTATTCTCCTTAGAAGAGGAACGAAGAGCGCTGCAGTAATTATGATATTTACTACACTGATCAAACCAAGAAATCCAAAGTAAGCTGTAATTTTTGTTGAAGTATCTACGGCATAGTATTTACAAAGTGTTGTTTGAACAGTATTATTCAGAAATAAATCATCCGTGGTTTTAATTCCTGATATTCCTATAAGCGGTACAGTATAAGTCAACGACAATAAACAAGCAATTGCAAACGATACCTTTTTCCAAAATAATGTCATTTTTGGTCCAAAAGGTTTACATACTAAAAGGTATCTTTGAACACAAATTACCACTAAAATGTGTCCTGAAAAACCTGCCACAAATGCTTGTAAAAATGTCAAAATCCGGCAAACTATGTCACTTGGATAATTAAAGAAGAATGTGTTGTCCATTATATAGAACTGGGAACTTGCTAAGCATCCAATCAAATCCACTATAGCCAACAGTGGAATGAAATAACGCTCACCTCGCTCCTGAATTCGAACAAGATAGAAAAATATAACGATACAGTTTCCGAAAATGCCTATAACCGTGCCAAAAACGATTACAATTGTATTACTGAGATAAATGTCCAAATATCTGTCCCGGAGGACTTCGCCATAATCAGTATTATTCATCATGCTGAACTTTATATATTATTACGTCCTTCAAGTAAACATGAAGCTGTATATATGTCTATATACTATGCGTGCCGGTGTTTACATACATCCTCTTTCTGGATGACTGCTATAGACACTGCGTCAACAATTATGTAAGTTTTCGATGTTTCTTTTCAACTATTTTCTCTTACATTTCTATACACGATTGAATCATATGAAAGCATTCTGAATGTAATTTCGTTTTAAACAATTGTTCAAAGAACGTCCTGTAATTCAACACTACAATAGAAAGACGGGTACAAATGTATAATTCTTTAGTTACTTCCTGGTGCAAATTAATCGTCAATTTGTTGATTTTAAATTCCCACATACAATGGAAAGTTTAGAATGATTAGGATGAAAATTCAAGTATGTCTAAACTTAAAAACATCTCATTTGATGTGTACTATATTCAGTTTAATTTTAACAAAAAATGAGTGGCACAAACAGTAGGTTATCCTACTTTGTCTTTTCATGGTAATATATTTGTAGTCCGATGGTTAGTACTAGTATTGTCCAGACGATTATATCTTTTTCTAATGTATTTTGTTTTTATTTTAACAAGTCAAACTATAATAAGCATGTTAAACCAAAGATATCAAGCTTATAACTTCGTTCGACAGGAGCGCGTTGCGCTTACATAAGATTAATAAGTGTAAGGATGTTATCGTGTATCTAGTAAATCACAAGACCACTCATAGCAAAGAAATTCAAAAACCAAGATTTTAAACATTTATTAATAAGAAGCTATACAAAGATAAGATGTTAACAGTTTTGCTGTAATTTAAATCTGTATCAGCAATTTAAAAAGAAATAGAGTCTCGAAACACTTCGTACCGGAAATGTTGTTAAGTATTCCTGAGATATTAGAGTTTGTGTTTTTTTTTTGGAAACGAGTAAATCATAGACAGACAAAAAAGCACAAAAAAACCCAAAATCAATAATCCAAGAAAATACATTTTTCCTTAATCTATTTAAATTGATACTCACAACTTCTTTAAACCTACACCTTCTAGATAGTCTCTTCCAGTATTCGGATATTAGACAGCAGTATAAATTATAGTGAATATCTTTCTAAAAACAATGTTATTATCGGGAAACATAGCAGTAAATACACCAAATGTATGGTTTACGAATAGTGTTAATACCACACAAAATGATTTCCACATTTCCCTGAAACTTTACTAATTATACTAGAGATTTTGTTCAACCATTTTACATTTCTTTATTAAATCAAAAAGTTATTTCGTGCAACAGATTGCATCTGAAGACTTGTTTGGTATAAACATTAGTTTTTGTATAATTTAGTCTAATTTTGAAAAAATAACGAACGTCCATACGAAAACGAATTATTTATATCTGTAGAACAAGTCATATTTTCATTTTCAGTATTATTTTGTCTCTGAAAAGCTTGAAATATACTTCTTATCAGTTTTAGAAATACTCATAATTTGCCAAAAGCCGTCAAAATACAATGTTTAGCCATTTTAAGGCCATTAGTCACATCCTGACAAATACGCCCCGATATAAGAAACTTAAAGACAATAACCTTTGAAAATGAATGTATATTATACAAAGATTTGAAAATTAACATGATATGAATTTTAGGAAAACTGGCAAAATCTCATCTGCTCAAATGAAAGTTTCCCTAGTACTTGTCAGCTAGTACTGTTGATTCATTTATTTTCGTAAGTACCAATGTTCGTTGATTAAGGAACAAATGTAATTTTGTGGATATTTGATTTCGAGGTTTTAAAAAGTCTGCATACAAGCCTATAAAAACGTTTGACTTCGTTGAACATTTGATTTCATAGTTCACCTGTAACCACGAATTCAACGAAAAGTCGTCTCCAACAAATTATAACGAATCCATAGTATTACAATACTGAATAAATAACTGGTCAATACTTTAAAACAAAGGAAAGAATATGCGTCATGGTAAAAAATCAGATTATATATGATGCTTGACAATAGATTCCAGATATTTAAAAAATCAATGTGTAAGAGATGAGTGATTTAAAAATATTACTTCGTTTGTTCTCTAAATGATGGACTGCAAATAACTTATCTAGAGGCATAATCTGTTGGTTATGTATCTGTTTCTTTTATATAATATCTGAATACCCTTCTGGAACATCTGGATGTTGGTGAGGTTCGTGTTTCTCAATATTCAGTGTCTGTGTAATGTATTGTTAAGGCTGTTAGCATTTTTCTTTTTGTCGTTTTCTTTTTTTCTGCAACGGTGTTTCTCCATTCTTATTAATTTCTGGTTTCTCCCCTGATATCTTCTCTCTTATTTTGTGCATTGGAATAATCAACATTCTTTATTATCTAATTATCATTTAAAACATTTTTTCAATTCTTCCTTGAATTTCAAATCAAAGTACCCGTAAATAAAGGGATTAACAATGTGATTAATTAACACGAAGCGCGCTATAAAAAAGAAAGCACACTTTTCACTCTTATATAAAGTCACAAAATTAAAATCTGCAATAGCATATGATAAAATTAACATGATAATTGACGGAATATACGCCACGACATAAGCAATGATTATGACGAAAAACATTATATTAATTCTTCTTTATCTGAATCTCGTTTAACACTAAAAGAGCCTTTATTGTAACGTTGCTTTGGTTCTCCTTCAATCAATTTTCTAGTGACAATTCTCTCTGAAGATTGACTTGGTTGTGCTATATTGTTTAGATTATTTGTGTGCTTCAGTTTAGGCTCAAGTTTAATAGGAAAATCATCTATATATTTTGAATCAAAATCTGTAATGCATCCTTCAGGTTCTTTATTATTAATTCCATCGATTAGACAGGATGACTTCCTAATGTCTTTTTCATTCCATGCTTGCCTTACATGTATATTCGATTCTATGTTCGATTCTGTTGTACATGACTTCATCGAAATGGAAATCGATTCTTCTTTGGACGTATGTTTTCTTGCATTTGTTGCTTGAGATATATTTGATTCCAGAGTTGTCACAGGGATGCTGTTAAACCTTTTAAGGTGGTACCTAACACTACAGGGAGATAACTCTGTAAAAATCAGCTTAACGTTTTAATTACGTTGTATTGTTAAGGAAATATTAAGCTTCTCAATGATCAAAATATGGGTTTGTCAACAACTGATGTATAACCAACGAAATTTTTCTGATAAAGTGGTCGGTTCAAATTTTTTGAAATTTTTATATTTTTGTCAAAGGGTCAAAGTAAACATTTTGTCAAAATTTTATGAAAATTAAACGAGCCAAATTGATATAAGTCAAGGTGTTGGGTACCACCTTAACACTGAAAGATTTTTTTATTTTCTTTAAAACCGGTATATAAAGAGCAACAGTTATAACTATATTAAATACCATCAGTAAAGCAAGAAAACCGAAGTAGGCGGTTATTTTTTATGATGTTTCTACTGCTGAAAATTTACAAATAGTAACTTCTACAGTGTGATTCATAAAACTCTCATTAGATGTGTTTAATCCTGAAATACCCAACAAAGGCACCGAATAAAGTAAAGCAAACAGAGAGACAAATGCAAAAGACATTCGTTTCCAAAACAGTGTCATCTTTGACACAAAAGGTTTGCAGACAAAAATGTATCATTGAACGCATATAATTACCAGAATATGTGCCAAAATTCCTGGAACAAATGTTTGCGAGAATGTCAGAATTCGACAAATAATATCACTCGGATAGTTAAAAAAGTATGTATTGTCCATTATATAAAACTATGAACTTGTAAAACAAGCCAAAAAAACCCACAATTACCAACAATGGAATAAAATAGTGTTCGCCTCTTTCCTTTATTCGGAAGAAGTAAAAAACGATTATTACTGTGGATTCATTTATTTTCGTGGTTACCAATTTTCGTGGATTAAGGAAAACTTGCATATTCGTGGATATTTAATTTCGTGGTTTTGTCGAAGTCTGTATACAAGCCTATAAAAAATTTGTCTTTCGTTGAACATTTAATTGCGTGGTTCGCCTGTACCCACAAAATCCACAAAAATTGGTATCCAACGAATAAAAAAGAATACACAGTATGCAATTTCCAAATAAACCAATAACTGTTCCCAATATATAGTTACTTATATGTTATATAAGTTATGTTTATACATAGTTTGATTTCCATTACACTCAGTAGTCATAATTTTAGGATTTTCCCAGGATTTTTGTTTTCTTTACTATTGAGAAGAAGCAGATTTATTATCATATCTTAACCAGCTACATGTGAATTTATCAGGTGTTCTTAGCAGGGTGGTTTAATTACATCAGTTCCATTACAAATATACATGTGTTGTTAATTAGTAACCACTTGTGGCATCTGGCTTTCCTTTATCCTTTGTTTGTTTGCACATAAACTTTGGTGTAGTTTAGCTCCTCCCATTTAGGAATATCCCATTAAGTAGTTGTATATTGAAAACCAGTACATGCTGCCTTTAGTGTCCAGTTTTTTCAATGCAGATTAAAGAATAATTTTTGCTCAAAAAGTGGCTTAGCTAAAAACTTAAAATGTCTGGCAAATGGAAAGGTGTGTGTAGGAGGAGTATTAAGGATTTCTCCAAAACATTGGCCTATACTAATCCATTTAACTGGAATATTACAAGCTGAAAGACAAAAAAGGAAGTAGGACATCTTATCAAATGTCAAAATTAGTGTTAAAGCAATTTTATATAGGATAGTAATGAAGCAGTAACATATTTTGCATATATAACTTCTAAACTTTTTCACTTTTGGATTATGAATTATCCCTACAAAGCTGAGTATTTGCTGGTGATATTCGTGTTGTGCATAATTCTACATTTTTAATGTTATCTGAATTTTGGACAACCAATATAAACTGCGACTTTATTAGAGAGTGAATTATATTTGATATAGCCGATTTTAACAGCATCAGATCCATATGTTTGTTGTGACCATGCAGAGATATTTCCATCCATGTTTATGAACTGGATTTACCTACAAATGTTCTAGGCAAGTATCTTTTTACTACATGTACAATTGGGTGAGCTTTCCAAACAGAGATAATAGGTTAATGTGACAATAATTAGGATCAGCATAAAAACTGTGTAAACATCACCATTTTCATACAAATCTGACTAAAGACTCAAACATTTACATACAAATAAATCTACACAGCAACAAAAAGTTTTTGTAGTTGATATTACAAACAGCATATTGTTTACACTTTTTCAATAAAGTACAAATCAAGTAAAATATAAAGACAACAGTATCAAGTGAAAACAACACTTTAAAAATCTCTTGCATCATAATTGCACCTCTTGACCCACCTGCAACAGGAACCGCTAAAAACATGGATAGCTGATGAACAAATACCGAGTCACGTCATGAGTCATACAACCAAAGGAACATAATAGCACAAAGACTACTAAAGGAAAAACTGTAAAGTATTTAAGATACACAACTTCAGTACCTATAGAAGCTATAACTCAAGACCATCTTGTATTATTTGTGAATTAGACACTCTGAATATTTATGCACTGGTATCCACATAAGCTTACTTGCATGGTTATTGACAATAGCATATATATGTCAGATATTGTATTCATTTCTTCATCTTCATGTGATAATTTTGATTTATTTCTTTAGTATAATATCTATATTTTATAACATATACTCCACTTACTGCCAATTAATTACATGATCTATTTACCATATATTTCCTTGCATTATGTACAAAGAGAAACAATTATGTGGTTACAGTTATATGGCATCTCCATAATTAAAGTCAATCGAAATTGTGTTTTTTTTTTGGTAAACACAATTGGTAAATGGAGTATTTAGATTGATTGATTGATTTGTGGTTGCTTTACGCAGCCTCAGCACTTAAAGGCGATATCACGGCGATAAATGAATTAAGAACAAATAACTTGTGAACATATAAGTATAAACATTTTATCTAAATGTTAATAATTCTAGAATTACTGTGATATGGGTTTAATCGTTACTTTGCTCGCTTTACAGATAGATACTTACATAACAAACAATTTTATATGTTATAACAGCATTTGATATATTGTGAAAACTGACACCTTTCTTCATTTCTTTTATTTGCATATTTATACACTGAGGGAAACAAGACATTGCACCTCCTGTATGCACATTAGGAACATCAGATGGACAATCAAAAGCATTGGACTCTACCAATTTGACATGCTTCTCTTTCTGCATAGCTGTGGCAACAGCTCGACTATATTATTTAATGCTAGTTGGATCAACACTTTCACAGACTTAATTGTTAAGCTTTATATTTATCATTGCTGCTCAGTCATATATACATTATACATTTGAACATTGATGGTATTCATATCATGTTATAAACTGTTCAATACTCTTGGATAATGACAGAGAATTCAGCACCAAGCAGTTCAGATCTTCATGGTACATACCCAAGAAACTTTAATGTTAAATCTCAGTGCTCTAGATGTTTTACTGTTATGTAATGGAATATTTTAAACCTTGACTAATTAAACTAGATTATCTAAATTTGGAACAAAGGGACTAATACTTTTAGTTGTGGATTCAACCTCATCTGTAGTAAATGCATAATGTTCAGCAACTAGTCATATTAATCAGAGTTCGTGTTCCCATGTTTTAAACAGGATACATTATCCATATTCAACCATACACACATTAGATACTAGAGCCTCCTCATTTTAACATGCACCTCTGGATAGACGGATTTCACAAACCAGACCCAGTGCAGCACAACTTTCAATGAAGTGCCCATGCAGCTCAGATGTAATGTGGTCCTAAATCAGCAGTTGATGAACTTTGGAACAGTAACATGCTAATACTACAGGAACTTTTTATGAGACTGTTTCAGAAGTTTGAGACCTTTATGTTATTGAATGGAATATAATTACTAGTTTACATACTGTTTCTGAGGATTTTAAAATGTTGCTTCAAATTCTGAGTTTACTATACACTACCTTTAATTTGTATTTATGTAGAATAAGGTAAAGGTATCTGTATGGCATAAAAATTATCCTTTGCTGTCAGAAAGTAATACACCATAATTAGGCTTGAACATGTTTTACATTTCTGTAAATATATCTATGCTACAAAAACCAAGATATATCAGATTACCATAATTTTGATTTTAGAGAAAATGGTAATTGTCTGCAAAAATTTTTTTTTTTTTTTTTTTTTTTTTTTTCAAGCTTACTGATTTGATGTTTAAGGAACTGCATGCTTTGTAGCTTTTATGGATTTTTTTTTATAGATGTGGCAAGTTTACATTTTCAAGGCCTCATATACATTTGATACAGCTGTAAATCTATGCATTATAGATGCTGCATTCTACTCCAACTTAGTAGTTTTTGAATTAAAAAAATATCAAAAACTGTTCTGTTTAGAAAGGGCATAAGCATTCAGCTACATAAATTATGGCTTAATTAAATTAATACTTATCTGCCCATACAAGATTTTATTAGAATTTATACAGTAATGTAGGAATTTACTCCTTTCCATCCAACTGACCCACTTTTCTTAACCATTGATAAGAAATTTTAGAAAGACATTGTTTACTTATATGTTACTCAGATCATAGCTTTAGAATAGGGACAGTTTCTAGAGCTGGAAAGACAAATAGAAGATCAAGCTGGTCTTCAGATATTTACAGTAGATGTATTTAGTTATACCAGTATCTATAAAATCTTTTCAAAGTAGGTTAGGTAGCTTTAAGAAAATGTTTTTTCTGAAGTTCTTCATATATATAAAAATAAGAAGAAATATGAATGAATGTTTTCAAACTAGTTTCAGTATTGTTCTGTGACCTAAAGTTTGTTTTTTATGTGTTATCATTATGTGATTATTCTTAGCTTTTCTTTTATGTTTTGTGTTATTTTATGTATTTGTTTTATTTTTTTTTCTCATGGCTTTATTGAAGGTCTCCCCTCCCTTACATTACAAATCCTTGGGGACACTCAGCTGTTACCATCTGTGTTATGGACATTTATGAAATTTTATCACTGGTTGTTTCAAAAATTTCACTCATCCCCCAAGAATTTCTGGGGATAAACTGTCAAATTTCATACAAATTCATTCCAACACCAATTCAACATCAACACTACTGGGCTTCCTCATAGCCACATACTAGGCTTCCTCATAGCATCATTATAGGCTTCCTCATAGCCTCATAGGCTTCCTCAGACATAGCCTCATAGGCTTTCTGATAGCCTCATAGGCTTCCTGATAGCCTCATATGCTTCCTGATAGCCTCACGCATTTATTTGGAACCATAGATCCAATTGGATTGGTGTGATGTCAAGCCAGGGGTCTTTACTTTGCTACTTTTCAGTACGCACATAGGCTCTTGGCTTAGGCATGGAGCAAAAATTTTAATTTTAGCTGAGTAGATTCCCCAAGGGCCAAAATTAAGTGATGAATATAATATAAAATAATAAAAGTTATAGTTCATTTATGATTTATGTTTCATTCAAACCTGGATACAACTGGCACTGCTACGCAATACATGTATTTACACAGAAGTTTATTTATAATGGGATAGAGCAGGATTTTGAATTATGTTGATTACTTTGTTGATATGAGTACTAAATGCTTAATTTTACATATCATGAGTTCAAATGGAGAGTTCTGAGGGAAATCAGGATAATTAAAATGTTGCTTAAATTAATTGTCTTAAGAACTCATTATGTGTGACTTTGAGGATTTTGTTCATTGGGCACACATTTAGGCAAGTTAGACTTATACTTAGACAGGTTTTTAATGTCATGTCAAAAGATTTTTGCAAGGAGGTAACTGTTTTTCTGGATGTTTACTCAGGCGTTATATACTTTTCATTATTACAAAACACACATCCACTGACCAAAGGAGAAATATGTACAGTATAAACAACAGACACTTTAATATTAAGTACAACATTACAACAAATTATGAATGGACCTTTAGTATAAATACAATCCAGAATCGGTACACTAGTCAAACATGGAACAAGTTACAGTTAAAAATAATCAGGACCATTTTTGAAGACTTTGTATAAAATAAGTATTGTACTACTCAAATTCACATCGGTGTATCTACTACGAAGAATTTTACCATAGTCAACGTTATCCACCATTTTTATGACTAAGGTAAAGCTAAAGTGATATTCAAAACTTATATGAACTTATATGAAGTCAGCGTTGATTTTATGTTCATAAACTAATGTATACTGCGTAAATGTTAACTTCCTGAATAACACAATATTACATACTTTAATTTTACGTGGCTGAAGTAGATTACATCCTTTCATTTATAGTTGACCACAATTTGATATATTCCTTAACTAGTGCATTTGCTACACATTTTGAAAGAAATGAAATTTTGTGCAATAGTTACTGTAGTTACAGAAAAGTAGTCGAAAAGATGAACAATACTAGTCTATTCTATGAAGAAGTTATACCTGAAGATCAAATTTCTTTAACATAGGACAAATATTACTAAAACAAGATGCTGGCATACGCCAATCAACCAGCAACCCAGTGACACTTAAAGGCAAATGACATTAAGTGTTTATCATACGGTTTCAACATAAGACAAGTTTCTTTACAAAATGTAAACCGCTACCCATCCCGAGTCTAAATGTTTATAGTAGTAATTGAACTTAACACATTATATACATGTCATATATATACATATACTTGTCACGTACTATAATCAGCATATATATTATCTTATTAGCATTTAAAACATGTTTTTAATTCTTCCTTGAATTTGAAATCAAAGTACCCGTAAATAAAGGGATTAACAATGTGATTATTTAACACGAAGCGCGCGATTAAAAAGAAAGCACACTTTTCACTCTTAGATAAAGTCACAAAATTTTAAAGACAAATCCCTCTTATGTTTATGTGCAAATACAAGAGCAGCGGTATTATGCCGTCGACGTTTTATGACGTCGCAGCTCCCGCGAACTGGAAACCTTTATGAGAGTAATTCCTCTTTTATCCGACGACAATCGTTTAGCAAGGTCGATTTGCCGAGAACAAAATGAATTTATCTTTAGATTATTGACGTGTTCCTAAATTAGATAAAAAAATTGTGTTTGATTTCGTTTTTTAGGAACAGCATAACGAAACAATTAAGAAAAATAAAAATATGCATATAAAAAGAAATATAACAAGTATACAAAGAAACGTTCTGATATAACGTGCTTCTTTCGCTTTGTAAACAACAGCCGTGATAAAATTCTAGATATATCTATACTTAGCGCAGACTCAGAGATGTACATATTAATGGCTGTTACTATTTACCTACCACGTAAATCTACATGTATCGTAACCTCTGTGCAAACACTATGTGGATTTCGTTGAAATATAACAAGTACACGAAGAAACAATAGAAAGAATAAGGCAGGAATTTACATAAAAGCAAACAAAAAAGAAATACCCTAGAAGAGGTGGTTATGTTCTATAAAGATGGAATATGCCTTCTTTATTATATGAATAAAAGGTGATGAGGGGTAAACGTCAACTAAACAGCAATTCAACAACAAAAAAAGACTCAAGAAACAAAACCGAAACTGAAAATTCGTCACAAGATGGGTCACCCAAATATGATATAATAATAATATCCTTTACTTCATACTTGTATGCACTAATCTATTCTTTAGTGTCAATCGTTATAGCATGCGTTTAATTAACTTTCCTCAACAAATAATTAAGAAACTAAATCATCGATCTTGTGATCTAGATTCAAGGTATCTATAGCAGTCGGTAACATTGTTCTGCAGAAAATATTTTTCTCGATACAACGTATGCATATCAATTAGCCTTAGGCCCCATTCTTTTAACTCAGCATATTAAAACAAAATCTAAGAGGTCTTGATCTACATTCACTATATTATATAGTTAATATTCATAAAAGTTGTACATTTACATCGCTATTTACATAATAATATAAAAACAAATCTTCATTTTTTGAAAAAAAATGTCTTCTCAAAACATAAACATTCTTATTAACTAAATCGGAATTTTCATTCTAAATATTCATACAACGCATTGTTTTCGACTAAGCACTTTTGAATTACTTGTCTACGCTAAAAAAAATATGTGATGATGTGTATATCAATGTTCATTTAGTGTAATTGAAAACCAACAAAACAGTAAATAAATGAATTGATTTGTCCATGACCTGTGAAAACGTCTTTCAACGTTGCTTTCAGAATTGGCGCAATGTATTCCCGCCAATTCAAATGTTTAACGTCCATTTGAAATTATCTCTATTTCCAGTACGGCGACCCTACGTTTGTATGTCCTTACTTTGTTTAATAACAAACAATGTATATTCTATTGAATTTTCATCGAGAAACATATGTCAATTTTTCTTAAACTTGATTTCACCATATAAAAGGCGGGAAAATTTTTATAGCAACTTATCGTTATCATTTGTCCATCAGAAGATCAAAATATCAATGATATAATTTTTAGTAATAACAAGGTTAACAAAACAAACATTTTTTATATGATACGAACCTAAGATTGTTGTCGAAGGTCCCAAGTCTCTACAACTTCCGGTTCTCGAACTATAATTTTTCAAAAATTGCGTATAATATTTCAAGGGAAATTACTCTTATAAGGGTTGATAACGAAATAATTGTTTATGTTTATTTACACTGCCATCAGTTCTTGTACATGTTGCCATTTTCAAATCGATTCTATCTGTAACTTTTTTTAAGACAAATGCAAATAGAAGAAATAATTTCAGGGGGATATCACTCTCAAAAGGGATGATGAAATATTACGCAGCCTCATCTGGTAATACTTCATGATGAGATCTTCCTATTGTCCAAATAAGGTCATGATGTCTTCCAAAACAACGCGGGGGCACCATGTGGAAAAAAAAACCGATAAACGGGATAACTTAAAAAGAGGATGATGAAATCCTACACAGCTTCAACTGGTAATACTTCATGATGAGGTCTATCGATGGTCCATATTTGGTCATGATAATTTCAATACAAACGGGGGGAGGGCATGTAAAAAAAAAATGTTTGTAGAAAAAAAAAAATTAGAAAAACAATAAGGTCTTTCCGCACGTCATGATTGACGGAATATATGTCACGACATAAGCAATTATTTTGACGAAAAACTAAATATTTATTCTTCTTTTAACTGAATCTCGTTTAACATTATTAGAGCTTTATTGTGATGTTGCTTTGATTCTCCTTCATTCAATTTGCCAGTGCTATTTTTTTTACTGAAGATTGACTTGGTTGTGTTGTATTTTAAGCTACTTTTTGTGCTTCAGTTTAAGCTTAAGCTTAAAAGGAGAATCATTTATATATTTTGAATCAGAGGCTGTATTGTATCCTTAATGTTCTTATCAATTCCATCGATAAGACCGGCTGACTCCCAATGTCTTATTCATTCCAGGCTTGCGTTACATGTATATTCGATACTATGTTTGATTATGTTTTACATGTCTTCTTATAAATGGAAATCCATTATTTTTGTGGACGTAAGGTTTCTTACATGTGTTGTTTGAACTATGCTAGATTCCATAGTTATCACAGGGAAAATGTTGAACCTTTTACCACTGAAAGACATTTGTATTATCTTCAAACCGGTATAAAAAGAGCAACCGTTAGAATTATAATAAATATCCTCAAAAATGCAAGAAAACCGACGTAGGCTGTTATTTTTGCTGATGTTTAGACTGTTGAAAATTTACAAATAGTTACTTGTAAAGTGTGATATAGCTTGCTGTTCGGTGTGAGCCAAGGCTCCGTGTTGAAGACCGTACTTTGACCTATAATGGTTTACTTTTATAAATTTTGACTTGGATGGAGAATTGTCTCATTGGCACTCATACCACATCTTCTTATATCTATATAGAAATAAATGCAAGATACTCGTTTTAAAAACAAATGCCTGCTTTAGAACAAAAAATTTGCAGACGGAAAGGTATCGTTGAACGCATATAATTACTGGAAAATGTGCCGAAATTCC
Source organism: Mytilus californianus (assembly GCF_021869535.1). Lineage (NCBI taxonomy): Eukaryota > Metazoa > Mollusca > Bivalvia > Mytilida > Mytilidae > Mytilus > Mytilus californianus. The sequence goes on from NW_026262745.1 coordinate 12,867,452, forward strand.
TTAAACAAATGTTTGCGAAAATGTCAAAATTTGACAAACTATATCACTAGGCTAATCAAATACGTATGTATTGTCCATTATTTAAAAACGATGAACTTGTTACACAAGCTAAAAAATCCACAATTGCCAACAATGGAATACAAAAGCATTGGCCTCTTTCGTTTAGTCGGAAAAAGCAAAACACGATTATTACACAATTTCCTAATAAACCAATAAAAAGTAAAATAACAAAAATACCGAACACCAAAATTCAAAACGGAAAGTCCTTTATGAAATGGCAAAATCAAAAGCTCAAACACACCAAACGAATGAAAAACAACTTTCATATTCTTGACTTGGTACAGGCATTTCCTCATGTAGGAAATGGTGGATTAAACCTGGTTTTATAGCTAGCTAAACCTCTCACTCGTACGAAAGACGCATAAAATTCCATTATATTGACATCAATGTGTGTAAAAAACATGCAGACATAATAATTGTACCCAATATTATCAGTACTGCACTACTTAAATTTACATCTGTATGTCAACTACAAAGAATTTTACCATATTCATTGTTATTATTCATTGAAAGATTTAGGTAAATGAAACGCGATCGTCAAAACTTATATGAGCACATATGAAGATAGCGTTCATTGTATGCATATAAAGTTATTTATACTGCGTGAATTTGAACTTCAACAACTACCACTTCCTGAATAACATAATATTACAGACTTGATTTTAAGTGACCGAAGTACATTACATCATTTCATTGCCAGTTGACAACAATTTCATATATTTCTAAGTAGTACATTTAGTACACATTTGATAGAAATAAAATTTTGAAATTTCAACATTTATGGTAGCTACGGAAAAGCAGTTGACAAGAGGAAAAATAAAAGTCTATGAAAAAAAATATACATTTGATACCAAACTGTAGATCAAACTGTCATTTAATACAGGACAAGATTGAACACAAAAGATATGTTGGCATATATCTATGAGATAGCAACCCAGTTACACTTAAGGCATAATGACATCCAGTGGTCAACGTACGGTATCAACAATAGGCACGTATCTATGACAGCTATAAAGCTCTTAAATCGGGCGTCTAAATGTTTAAAGGTGTAAAAGGATTGAACACATTCTATATAGCATCTGCTAATATTACCAGAGTATTTTATTTTATATGACAAAAACATTAAGGTACAACAAATGATGCCACTAATGAGCATCCTGAGCTGGGACAGGCACATGAAAATGTACAAAGATAAACTAACTTTTTATGTAATAAACTATTCCGTACTTAACTCTATTGTACTGGAATACTATATAACAAAAACAAACAATAAAACATCGCATCAATGAAATAAAGAACTAAACCTGTTGAGATGAAATCATACAGTCCTACACTCTAATATGAACGGTCGTTTTTATATAATGTTTATTTATATATGCGTTCGAGCTTGTTATTGTATGTTTCTTTTGTACGACCAGTTTCTCTTTTTTAAAAGATTATTATTATTACCGTTGATTGTGTTTACAAATAAAGAATGTCTTCAATTCTGTTCTAAACTTCACATCGAAATAACTATATATGAAAGGATTCACTATATGGTTGAGGAAAACGAAGCGTGCAAGATATATCCAAGCAATTGTTTCGCCCTCTGTTAAAGTAATAAAATTAAAATCACCAATTGCATAGGAAAGTATTAAAATAATCAAAGATGGAATATATGATAAAATATAGGCGAGAATTATGACAAAAAACATGATGGTTATTCTTCTTTTTACGGAGTCATTTCTCGTTTTCGAACTGCCATCATGTTTGATTTCATTATCCGTAGCCACTATTTCTTCAGATTTGACGGCATTATTGATAGAATTATCCTTGACTACATCATTATGAGATGGCTCTTTATTAGAAAACATGTTTGCAAATTCCTTGTTTCTACACTTCTCATTATGCTTAGAGTCATATTCCGTCTTCTCAATTCCGCTTTGCTGTGTTGGTTCCGATACTGAAAGATGTAAATCGGAATCTATTAAACTTGCATTTGTTGGTTGAGATGCCGATTCAGTATTAGATGGCGTATTTCCATCTTGAATCTTGTAAAATACACTTTTCACCGTCTTTCCAGATAAAGACATGTGAATTCTTCTTAGAACTGGAATGTAGAGTGCTGCGGTAATAATGATATTGGCCACGATGATCAAACCGAGAAAACCAAAGAAAGCTGTAATTTTTACGGATGTGTCTACTGCAGAAAATTTACAAATCGTTGTTTGAACTGTGTGATTCAAGAAATTTTCATCGGTTGTTTTAATCCCTGATATTCCTAAAAGGGGTACTGAATAAACTAACGAAAATAAACAAGCAGCTGCAAACGATATCTTTTTCCATAATAATGTCATCTTTGGCCCAAAAGGTTTGCATACTAAAAGATATCTTTGAACACAAATAACCAATAGAATATGCGCTGAAAATCCTGGAACAAACACTTGCAAGAATGTCAAAATTCGACACACTATGTCATTTGGATAATTGTAGAAGAAGGTGTTGTCCATTATATAGAACGAGGAACTTGTTAAGCATGCAACTAAATCCACAATGGCCAAAAGTGGGATGAAGTAACGCTCACCTCTCTCCTTAATTCTAATAAAGTAGAAAAATATTACTGTACAGTTTCCAACGATACCTATAATTGCTCCAATTACGATTAAAATTGTACTGCTAAGAGAAATGCCATGATATCTGTTCCGAAGGACTTCGCCATAATCAGTATAATTATCTGTCATGCTGAGGTTGATCAGTCGTTTGTATCCTTAAATGTAAACATGAACATGTATGCGTACTTAATATATACGTCAGTGTTATAAGACTTCCTCTTCCCGCTTGATTGATTTTGACACTGCGTCAAATATTTACGTTTCTTTAATGATTCGATTTTTCGTTTTCAATTATCATGTTCGTCTCCCAAAACGTGATTTAAATTAGACTTGAATTTATTTGGATATACAAGACAGGTAGTATGTTTATAAAGATAAGTTCAATGTCGTCTTTTAAATTAAGAAAGTATATATATACTGGGGTAATATATATATTTCTTTGATGTACATATGATCTTAAAACTTTCTAAGATTTTCAAATAAATTCTGATGTCTTTCATTTAAAATAGTTTTGCAAATATATAACATGGGTAAAAATCAAAATAACACCATATAAATTTGTTTCGACTGAAGCACTTTTCTGGGTTTATCTTATATATCCATGTACGCTCAAAACTTAAAATTTGAAAGACAAGGTTGTATAAAAATATCTGAAAACGTGATTAGATGTATGCCCCCCTAACAAAAATAACTAAATTTCTGTGCAGGAGGAATTTGGAACTTAATTTTTTAATAAACTAAATGTTACAAGTTTTACTCCAACAATTTAATCCCACTCTGGGTATCTGTAGTATTGCATGTATACTGGATATGTAGAGTATGTTACAGCAGACTGAATGATTATATTATATACGTAAAATATAGCACAATCTGCCTTTGGAGGTACATAAACTTTTTTTCATTTTCATTGTTATATCACAATTCGATATGTAATATATTCAACTGTGTCATCAATGAACGATTTAGAAGGTAGTAAATTCAGGATTGATATTTTTTATGCAATGTGGGGTTTTTCATCAATCTTCAATATTATGTCTAAAGTGTAGTAAATTTTTCTTTCTCGTATATACTTTTGAGCATGCATGGTGTTATCTACCATAATCGACCTATCATTTTTTGCCCATGATGCTATACTCTCAATTCTCAGAAATACTCTCAAATCGAAAGGATTGCAACCTTTTCTGCAGAGATTCAGTAAATATATCTATACATTGTTTTAAATTTAAAAAATATAGAATCAAATGGCATGTAAATAATAGTACTATCATACAACCATGCTTTTTTTCGACCGAAGTGAGTAAGTCCTATGATATTGACATCTTATTTTCCTCCGAATTGCTGTATGGCATAGCCATATCATTTAATATTGATTCGTCTTTTTATATTTTGTTTGAACGAAGCAAAAAACATATAGCCTTCAACGTGGATGTGAATAAAAGGACGCGTGGATTAATGGCAATCAAAAGAAAATAAAAAAAGCTATATCTAAATTCGCCAAAATAATTGACAATTTAACAAAAGCTCGCATTGAACTTTTCAACCAACAAAGCTATCCATGCAAAAGAACAATTATGTACAGTGAACTGCAACACATATCAAAAATATAAAGCACGTATAAAACACAAATTAGTACAGTTAAAAGGACACAGAAACATTTGAGTACACAACGCATAAGAAGTAAAGCACATATAAATGCATATTATGCATATGCATCGTTTTCATTTAAACAATAGACATGTGGCAATACAATACGAAATGCTATAAATCACTCGACTTAAACCTATTTGATATAATTGTTGCCTTTTTTATCACACGGTATCTAAACATTAATTCCTATGATGTTCGAACAAAAATGAAGTTAATTTAAATGCAAGGGGTAAGTGTAAGGTATCAAATAATAACTAATTAATCACGTTACGAAAAATATACTAACAGATATTTACAGGTCTACATTCGGTCTTATTTAGTAAAAGTTTTTGAAAAAGACGAAATTATACAACTTTCCAAGTTTGAGTAAGATTTTACCGTGTTTGAATAGAATTAATTATGAAATTCCATGAGAATTTATCTGGCAATATTATTACCACTGAAGCAGATAGGTGATCAGCATTAAAGAAAACATGATTGATGGATTGCTGCTTGCTGACTATCCTGTGGCAATTATAACATGAAATGAAAAGAATGATATTTGAAGGTTATGCTTAGTTTCAATTGCAATAGGTTTAATATTTAAAAGTAGCTTTTTTTTATTTCGTGCATTCTTTGATAAGGCATTATTTAGTGTACTGTTATTTCAAAAATTATTACGAGGTATTTTAATAATGTCAATATTGCAACTGGGTGAGTATTGCAATAATAAGATATAGCAATAAAACCAGGTTTAACCCACCTTTTTCTGCGGAAATTGCCTGTACCAAGTCAGGAATATGGCAATTGTTTTTCATTTGTTCTGTTGATTGAAAGCATTTGATTATGTCAGTTTTTATGGACTTCTCCTTTTTGAATATTTTTCTGATGAATGAATGAATGAATGAATGTATGCAGCTTTTTTTTTGAAATCGCAATGCTTAATCGCGAATTTTGGTTGGTCATATTAATTTCTCTTTTATAAACGCTCGCAACAATTGCTGAATTACAGTAATTTACATGTTCGTGCATTTATTGTCTTTGAAACCAGTATTATAAACACTGATAAAGATAACCGGGTTTTCTTTCTGAGTGTAAACATGAACATAATAATTCCGAATGTATAGAATATTGCATTAATGAAACGAATGAAAAGGGACACCCTGTCAGTATTTGCCTCGTCTAAATGTGAGGATTTTTTGAAATTATTATTATTATTTGTGTTTTCGTTTTTGTTTTCTTTTTGCGTTTTCTTGTTGTTTTCTGCCATTTTTTTTAAATTTTATTAAGAGAATATGACGTTGATGACAGGTCTTTGGTAGTTTCTGTTGAATTTATTCACAACTTTATAGAGCTGGGAAGTTTTACACCTCAGCTTTTTTTTCAAAGACATCAGTAATTTGTTGAAAATATTGAAGAAAAAAAAATTTTGTCATTTTGGTTGAAGTCTCCAACATCCTTTTTTTTTTCTCAATTATCGATATGAGAATTAAGTTTTTGAAGAAAAAAACATTAGATGAAAACCAGTAAAAGAACATGGAGCACTGAAATGTGTCTTCAATCAGGTGTTCAACACTCATATGTATGCACCGACTAACTCTTGATCTATTGTAACCGTATTTGTGATGTATCCAACCAAGACCTAGGTATTGTTTTAACTAAATGCACAATTGTTATGATTATAAAAGATCTTATATATGTTATTTCTGCAATGTATGGCTGGATTATAATTAATGGTTCCACTAGAGGAGATGAAAATGTCCAGACTTTAACGGCCCTAGCCTCTTTTTCTACGACTGATTCAATGGTGTGCTCATTTTGCCTTTTGAAATTCACAAGATAATGTAGACGTGTATGATATACTTCAGGTATATATATAAGGGAAGTCAACGAGTTCTCGAGTATTCGAGTATCGCTCGATAGTACCGAGTATCGAATACCAAATCGAAACTCGACTAATCGGTTTCCTGTTAGAATATTGTTGTCTTTTTTATATAAAATTGATCTTCTTGAGAACCTCTTTCGGAAAATTAAATAGACATCACTGATTAATCATAGTAGTAAATAATATACATTTTGTTTCGAATTCTTGTGCTAAATTGTCATTTAAAATGCTAATAAAACCTCATGTGCATTTGCAATACCTGAAATGGGAATAAAAAAAGGTTTCAAACTGCCTAAGAATATGTCAATTTTCACTTGTGAGCTTATAGCAATATTTCTGTCTCTTATATGGTTAGAAGAATTCAAACCAAATAATGTTATTGTGTTTGTCGACTCTTTATCAGCTCTACAAGCCTTAAAGAGTAATTTATTTAAGGTAAAAAATTATTTATTGTACGATATTATATTTTTATACAACCAGTTAGTCAAACTAGGTAGCAACATAATATTTGAGTGGATCCCAAGCCACGTCGGAATTTTAGGAAATGAAATTGCAGACCAGACTGCCAAAGTGGCTCTTAATAAAGGTACAATAGATTGTCATATTCCCCTATATAAGGAAGACATCAAATGTTTAACAAAAAACATTTTAAAACAAATTTGGCAAAAACAGTGGTCAGACAACCCAAAGGGAAGATTACTACACTCCTTCCAAAATAATGTATCTTTTAAGATTACTATTCCACAAATGAATAGAGAAAATGAACGAATAATATTCAGATTAAAATCTGGCTCTATAAATGTCAATAAATATCTTCACAAAATAGGGAAAAGCCCGAGTGAAATTTGTGAAAACTGCAAAGTCACAGACGATGTTGTACACTTTCTATTAGTCTGCTCAAAATATGATGTGCAACGAAAACAGATGTTTGATACGCTTAAAAAAAATGGAGTCATAGATCTCTCATTGAAACACCTTCTATCCGGATACACACACACTTTTAGTCCCGTGCATAACTATCTACGGGAAACTAATATACTTATAAGAAAATAGGAAGACTCTCAACTATAAGTGTCATTTAGTTTTAGTTTAGATATTATAAAATAAATAATTATGTATTTGGAACCAGTGTATATGAACTATTTCTCAGATGGTCCCTCAAGTTAAATTATTTCATCAAGTTATACAACCAGCAAGATTAAAAATAAAAGAAAAACTCACCCGAATATAAAATCATTTCCTTTTTTAATATCCATAGAATAATGATAAGTAAGTCACAAGTGCAATGCACACTTCACCTTTGTGTCAGTCCATTGAGCGTAATCAAACAGACTTTTTTCTACCTGTGTCATACATCAGTAAATCAATCACCTTTCAAACACCAGTACTAATTGACCATGAAATGCACGCAATTAATTTTAACAAGTATCAACATTCAATTTAAACACTCTGATCTATTGAAGATTAGTACACTAGAAAAGTTAACATTATATATTAAGGGAAAATACAACATCACCTTAAGATTCTCTATAATGGACAATTAGAAATTAAGAAATAAAAACAACAAACACAACACACTGTGCTCATATATTTAACAATAGAAACATTTGCTACAGGCTTCTTTTTTTTATGAAAGTGCCACTAACATTTATCTTAATGTTAAAAGATCAAAGGAAAAGCAAGAACAAAGGAAAATACAATTTGTCTTTTCAGATCTTCACAAACTGACAATTATAGTCATATTATTAGAAAATAAGAAAAACAAACAAACACAATCATTAAGCTCATATATTTTTTAGAATAGAAACAAGTGCTAAATCCTTTTCTATGACAACAAAATGAAAAAAACTAAAATTTGTACTAGAGGATGCATATGTCAGTTAGACAAACACACACAGATTATTGTATATATATATATGCACATCCCAGCACTTCTGTTTCGCTGACATTCTCTGTACTTACAACAAATTCAAACAATTGCATTGTTTTAATAATATACTGGTATTATTTTTTTCATATTTTTCTATTTTTACTCCATTTATATATTACATATATATATATATATATATCTAAATAGGCGATTAAGGGTGTAGGTAGGGGTGATTTCTCATTCAATGACAGAAGTGTTTTTTTTTTTCTCGTCAGGGAAGGAGGAATCACTAAATACCAGTATGTCTTTGGAAATTTATTTGGAAAAATTAACGCAACTTGCCGTTATGGAAAAGGAAAAACTACAATCAATCCTTACTTAAGGATTCTTTATTTGCTACATCAATCGTGGGAGACGTCCTTACATTGGTAGCATTTAACTAGCACATGTCTTGTTTTATGTTTCTAAATATACTTTTTTTTATAAGCATATCACAGACGACACAAAGGTGAACAACTAGATGAAATTTCTAAACAATTTTATGATACCTATCAATTAATAATGTACATTTCATTAGGAAGTATAATTTGCTTTTTTTTCTCTCTCATTTTCCTATTACATGTACCTTCTGTTATATGTTGTTTTTTTTTCTCTCTCTACATATAAATACTTTATTGTAACACAGTCAACCATATTGTCAAAGTTTTATATAAATCTCGCCAAAACGTAATACTAAAAATGAATTCAGGAATGAAAGCATATATACATAATATTTATGTTATATGAATTTAAGGCGCAATTACTACATAAGTAAGCCGCCTACCAAAACCAATAACAACAACAACAATTTAGAATGCCTCCGAAAATACGTTGGCTATACCAAAGCTAACACTTTAAACTACACATGTCTCAGCCATTCCGTCAAGTCGGTACCATCAGAGCAAATATTTTCGTCTGCAAGACTGTAATTTACAAAGTAACCGACTGTCCCAAATAATTGTTGACAAAGAAAATGTTTCCAAATAAAATAAATTCGTTGTATCCTCTGGTGACCCTCAGTGAATAGTCAAACTTCTAATCCTTACGAATTTGTTACATAAAATGTGCTTTCTTAATGATTACCAAATACTATTGTTTGATATGGTTTTTTATTGGTATAATTTTTAAATAGGTTTTCATTAAATTACATTGATTAGATTGTAGTTTTTAACTTAATTAGTACTTGTAGGTAATGACCTATTAATTACGGTGTGTAATTCCTTGTCCCAGATACTTATGTAGATGGTTATTCGTCCGTTGAACAACAAACCACAGAATGTAAAGTACGTTTTTTTGTGTTTCCGTGTTGTAGATATATTCCCGATCGAGTACTCGAATATCGCTCGATAAAACCAACTAGTACTCGATTAGTAATTGTTCACCGAGTTTAAATCCCTAATATAAATATAACGCTTTTCAGCAAAGGCGCATGGGTGCATGAGTCCCTCTTTTAAAATTAGTAATGTCTATTTAATATTTCAACTTATTTATCCTTATCTAATACATCCTTGCTTTTTCTCCATAACATCTTACAATAACAAAGTGTGTACATGCTATTCAAGTGGTAAAGATATTGTTCGCTCTCGTTACTAGACATTGTGTTTCTGTTTCATGGCGTTCATTTTGTTGTCACCATAAAACCAACATTGTTTAAAAAGATGCGACAACGGGTGAACTAAACTTCAAGATAATTTTTTTAAAAATGCAATCTTTGATGAAATCACTTCAAATGATCCTTTTTTGGAGCAACAAGGGAAACGCTGTCATGGCCTTTACATGGTACGAAAATTAGAACAGCAATATGGAGATATTAAGCATTTGCATGACAAATATCACGTCAGGAATAGTATCTATTATCATATGACAACAAAACGTTTCTTTTCTCATTGGCTAAAAGCATAGGGAATCGTCATTGATAAAACATTATATTAACCGAGGGAAAAACTATGAGAGGTTAACATAAGATTTGGAACAGCTAACGTGTACCTAAATTTAGTTATTCCAAGGTAACGTCAATAACGTAGGTAAATGACATTATGTACATTCTCGTTTTTCTTCTTTTTGTTTTCGGTGTAATTATTTTTTATGTGTTAGTAAATTTTATTGAAAATTTCAACTTATAACAGTGAGCAACTGCAAAATCAGATAAGATAAGTAAAAAAACAAGAAGCAGTTAACTATCTTGACAAAATACTAGCAAATTGGAGAAGGATAAAAAAAAAGTCATATGATAAAACAATTGTTGACTTTTGATATCAGTTGATACAATGATTTATCATCCCCAGAGATACGACATTCACCCTCGGCCGTTGGTCTCGGTGAATATCATATCTCTGAGGTTGATAAATTATTGTATCAACTTCATCAAAAGTCAATAATTGTATAGTGTTCAATTTTGAGCATCCAACTTATCATATATTGGTAAAGCAATATTTGGTACTGACGGGATGGGTAAAAACTATTCAAATTGCCTGGTGTTCCAATATAATTGTTTAGTTAATTTAAAACGTTTCGGAAAAAGAGATCGGCTTAAACAATCTGCCAATGCATTTTAAATCAAATAATAATGAAATCGATTGATTAACGCACATATCAAGAGAAACCGAGTCTATTTCTGATTTTCCCCGATTACAGTCGAGTTATACTCGGTACGGTTAAAAACAAAACCTTATATATTCCAAATATTTCGTGTTCGTAGTGTTAGCCAATAGTTTTTTATGTTGTTATTTGCTTAACGTACAAAATAAAGATATCAAGCATATACGGGACAAGAACAAATAAAACAATAAATCAATTATGTAGGTTTTTCATAATGGGATCCACGGGGATTAAAGTCGTATATTTGGAAGACTGATATTTGAAAAGGGGATATGATGGGTAGAGACGGAGATTTTCATATGCCTTATATAACCTACAGATCCCCAATGAGTTATTGGACGGACTTTTTGACGTAACAATAGCAAAACACTCCCCCATTTTAGGCAAATGTAATGTCTCCATTATAACCGGACGTGGAAATCAGTCAAAACTTTAGTCCTAGTTTTGAACGGTGGAAATCATAGTAAAGATATATATATATACTCGAACAACCTGACCTTGGGTTTAAAGAGTTATATTCTAAAACAAACATGAAATCAATTTAGTTACGTCTTGATTTTATTAGAATATACAAAAAAGGAGTAAAACTTAGCAAAAAGGAAACAAACTCTCAATTCAACTAAAAGGTTAACATCTTACTCATGCATTGAAAGATACAATTAGTATGATCATAGTCAATACTGTCCTCTTTTGATACAAGAAAATCAATACAAATTTTAAAAGTATTTTTCAATTGCATGAATTCACTTTTTTCATTCTAAAGATTCCTGTTTTATCATGCAAAATCACACAATGAACACTTGGTCCTTTAACATTATTGTTTACCAAGCACATTTTTTTCTGTTATTCTAAAATCTCAGTAAAATATACTAACGTTGAACAAATGTATAAAATTGACAGAATTGTCAATAGTTTTGGATTTTTTTATCCAAAAGTGTTCATCCATGAGTAAACCTTTTAAATTAAAACCAATTGATACAGATACTTCATCTACATTCAGCAGTTTTAAAGGAATACATTGAAATTAAAGACAATACACTAACACATATAATGTATACACATACAAACAAGCAATTTCAGACATACGCATAACTGTCTTTGTTGCTGTTTTTGAAATATTAGGAAATATCCTCTTCAAAAAAGTTCCTAGGTCTGGTTAAGCTGTCACAAAAATTCATAACATAAAATATTACATTAGTTTTTTTTTCTAAATAAATTTGTAACTATAGTGCGTTATTTAATAGATATAAGGGATAACTCTCCATTTGACACGATGACAGTATTTTTCCCAATCCTCGCCGTATTTATCTTTACATTCGTCACAGTCCATTCGTTCTCGATGCAACAACATCGATGTAATCAAAGTTGCGTTCAAGTGAGGAAGGAAATTAGTGAAACCTGAAAAAGAAAAGAAAAATGAAAAAAAGTATTATGTTTGGGGCTGTTTTAGTTTTGAATGCTAATCTTATAAGGTAGCTTATTCTAATTTCTCTTTTCAGCGTGTATCAGTGTGGAAGGCTAGATCTTTCCTCGATTGTGACATCACCGAATTTGAACATGTCGGGTACCATATGTATAGTAGAATCTGCTATCTCTTCCATGACACCTGAGATCACCATCGATGTTTGGTGAGGTTCGTGTTGCACATTCTTTCGGGCTTTTTTTATGTAGTGCTTTGTATGCTATTGTTTGTCTTTTTGTTTCGTGTATATCATGCTTTTGCAGGTTTCTCTTCGACTTTCGAAAATCGTAAATTCTTTAAAGGCTTTTAATACGTTATTTTTAGTTATGTCATACGACAATGATTTCATTTTTCGTCTGTCATTAAAAAGATAAATATGTTTAATAAACGTTCTGGAACTGTGCTGAGATGATTAAAGCTTATAATGTTATCTTTGACAATATATATGAACGAAATAAAGTTTGATAGTATAATAGAAAAAAATTATATCACTGACTATTTCAAAATTGAAACAAGCATTCTGAGAGTATTGCATGGCAATACATAGTCCCCTACCGGGTAAAAGTTCATTATACTGGAATGCTAACTTGTTCTATAACTTGTCATGGTGTAAACAAAAAGTAAATATCATGTCAATATCTTCAAGCATGCCTAAAATTAGTGTGGAAAACTGATTATATGAGTGAATTTTTCAAGTCCAAGGACCATAACTCTGCACAAAATTATTAGACCGAAACAAAAATTTGAATTTGATCTGTAACTTGTCATGATAAAACTATATACCAATCATCAATCAATATCTTATAAGCATGATGAAAAAAACATTAGATATGATTAATAGTTCTCTAAAATTAGATATGATGTAATACAGTGTATATCTATTTTCAAATTATAATCAAATATAATTAATAGTTCCAAATATTTTTTCTTTCATTTGTCACAAACTAATATAGATTTGTAACTTATCTATAAAATGTCAACAACTTTTATCTACACAATGTAATGTATTGAAATATATACATTAATAAAAAAAAATTATTCTCTAATTAAAGGATTTCTCTTCATAATTATATATATATATATATATAGCATTCAGAAAATTAGATTATACTAAATAACAAACAAACCTGCCAAAAAATTCTTCAAATAATTTAACAAAGAATGTCTTTTAAAAAATGAGTTATCTCCCTTTGTACAGAAATATGGTTTAACATAGTACTATAACATCAGATATGGTCCAGAGTTATGGCCCATAACTCTGGACTAAATCATCAGACCGGAACAAAATTCGAACTTAATCTATAACTTGTCATGATAAAACTATATACCAAATATCAAATCAATATCTTCAAGAACGAAGAAAAAAAGTGTGGAAAGCTGATTTGCCGGACTGACGGATGGACAGACGGACAGACGGACGGTGTGCAAACCTAAAGTTCCCTTCGACTTCGTCGGTAGGGGACTAATAAAAAAAAACCATGGCTAAACTTGATTTTATTAAAAAAAATAGAACAGCAATAATTGATATTTTCTTAATTTTGTTATTTTAGTTTCACACCGAAAACTCTTTTAAAATACCTACAACTATGACGAAAGGACCGATTATTTAGTTGCCCTTTGTTTGGACGATCATGTTCATTTTGCACCTTCTTATGTATGTATGGTTCCCAACTAGTCTGAAGTTAGGATTTTGATTCCTTAAATGACTTAAAACCCTTATCAGAATTCCTTTAAATATACAAAGACTAGGTTAAGAATTTTGGTTGTGCCAAACTAAATCAAAATCATATTACAAACGAAATTTCACAAGAGCAACATTGCCGACCAAAACAATAACGTTTTTGAATCGTCTCCTTTATTTAAGTTTAAATTTTCTACATTTAGTAACATTACAGTTATGTCTAAAGTTATTCTAGATCTTCAAGGGTATCAGTGTAATATTGTAGTAGGATATTTGAATATTGTGTTAATCGGTATCTATATTGATTTTTTTATTAGTTTAATTCATAACTCAAGACTGTATTGCTATCTATAATCCTACATCCTGGTAATACTTTAAAGCCAAAATGGCACAATATCATGCTTTCCCCAGACTGCTGATTTTTCGTATTTGCACTTTTTCTGGTAATGATGTACAGAATGATATTATTTGTCCTGGAAAACATGGTTAAATTATCAGTTTCAATCGGGCGTTGAAATTGCTTTCAGGAACTGCGAGTACACATAGATCGATACTCTGAAACATTTCTATTTTCGTAAATTGTTTTTGTGATCAGCATGATCAAGCCTTTTTCAACTGAAATTAAGTTTATTTTTATGTTGAGTAGTGACACCGTGCAGCCCCAGGACAGTAGGGTTAACCATTACAAGCAACTTTAACCCACCATACTCTCTGTGCCTTTCCAAGATAGGAGACAGTGATTGTCGTTGATTCCTGTCGATCATAAACGTTTTTCGTTTATCGTTTCAATATAAAACAAACCGTTTGTTTTCTGTTTTAAAACTTTTTTACCATACGTCATCCTTGTGCCTGTTATAGCTTAATACTTTATGTAACTGGTTTAACTTACTGTTGAATGCCGTATGGTGACATGTAGTTGTTAACATCCTTGTCCTTTGGCCTCTGTGAGATAGTGTTTTAATTGGTAATCAAATCAAATCTCTTTTTGTTTATTGTACAATAAAACACTCTTCACGCAATATACGTGAGAAAATATGTTGCTTAATGAGACTTATTCAGGGGTGGATTCAGGATTCTAAAAAGGGGGCATAATTGACCGTACTGTTGAAAATGTAAATAAAAATGAAGATTTGTTTCAAACAAATTGTCATTCCCTACATAATCCGCAACCGATAAGGATATTCTGAATAAATAGTTAAATACAAACCTGCAGCAAAACTCATAGCGACATGCATAACTATGTCTCCGAGGTAATTTGGATGACGAGACATTCCCCACCATCCAGACACCAACAGGTGCTTGTCAGATGCCGTAGTAATAGTTTCGTATTCTAAAAGAAATACAGACAAATTAAACAACAAAGATAGGAATTAAAAACGATCAAAGATAAACGCGGAATAGCATTTTTGATAATAAGAATGCCATAATTTGGAATATTTTCAGAAAATTATTTATTTAAAACTGTTTGCACATACATTGGCGTACATTGCGTTGTATAGGTATACAAGATGTATTTTCAGCAAAGAAAGATCTTATCTAAAATTGTGTCAGAATCATTGTTTCATTCCAATTACAAATGTAACTATATTCATATATTAGTTAATAAACATTAGAATGAATATATATATATATATATATATATATTAGTACGTCTAAACAAGTGACAACTCTACGACAGATCCATCTATTGGATCACCATTGAAGGTGATACACGGTTGAAAACACATATTATATTCATAATTACTCTAAATATCAGAATATCAGCACAACAATGTTAAATCTGCAAATTTGCAGAAGCAAATTTTTATTTTTATATATCACTAGTAAACGAATTTTAGTCTGAAACGGTTATTTTGGTCTTAACATCATCTGAAAAGTCTAAACAATAGATTATTACATCACATCATGTTCAGACAACTCGGTTACGGTCAATTAAAATCTGTTCACTCCATGTCTGTCTAGACTGTTCAGTAGTTGTTATTTACCTGTAAAGATTAACAAAATATACTGAATTGTCTGAAAAGCTACTGAACAGTACTGAATTAACTGCAAGTAAATGATCTAAACAGTACAGAATTTACAGCAGTAGACAAACCTGAAAATGGATTGCAAAACTGAAAATTACATAATGTTATATTGTTCAGTCTTAGGAGCTATTCAGATCAAAATGACCGTTTCTGACTTAAATTGTTTTACTAGTTTATGTAATCTCAGATGATTTGAGAATGTAGGTTTGATCTTACGACTTTGTTTACAGTACTTATTTGATTGCCATGGGTTGTTATTGGTTCGACATTGGATGTTAAGCAAACAACAAACAATATAAATTAATCAAATGATTCGACTGATCATTGTTAAATGTGTGCACTAGAATCATTGCTCCCTTCTACTACTTTGTAAAATGTCTTGTATATGTTTTTTTTAAATACAATTTAAGTTTTTGCTTCATTTTTTATTTTAAAATATTAAAACTGCCTTGCTAATCATTTCCTATTACTTAGTTGAGTTATAATTTGCATTTACATCAGTTTACAGTACATCATGAACGTTTGATATTGCTAGTATAGTACTACTTGCAACAGTAGACCAACAACTCTTTGAAATTAGTCGCTCAGTGGTTAATCTTAAGAGTATTTTTAAGATTACAAACGAGTATAACTTGTTATTCCTCTTCTGAAAAAGTAACACTGGTTCAAGGCAATGAAGATTATTTATAAACTAAATGTTTTCTGCTGATCACTCTAATAAAATATGTTGTATTATGTACATTGTAAAAAATCGTCTCACCAATGTAAACGAATTTTTACTCTAATGTATATCAAGCTTAACATAATGTATATTATTGTAATGATTAATATTGTATGTACTTTTCAATGATGCTAGCTTTGTATTGTATTGAATACTGACAGACTAAGAAGGAAAGTACTAGTTTCTCAAAGTAAAAATATAATGCGAAAGCCAAATTCACAAGAAACAACTTATTTCAAACTTCTATATGTATATATGTGTATTTGCCTATCAATTAACAAAACATGGAAATAATAATATACAAGTACTAGTATTTGCAACTTTATCAGATAAAACTTATTACTATATCAATTCATTTGAATATGCTCCTTTGTCAAGGAATCTTTTTTAATTTAGTTATTACAATTTGCACATGTTGTATACCATGGGATGGTCAGTTTGTTTTTGACATATGAATTTGAATATCGCTTTGGTATCATTCGCCTCTCTTTTGTAGATGCAAGTTGGGCCTATTATTGTCTGCGTTTATAAATCGGTTAACAGGACAACTCATTTAGTACAAAAACTCAGACTCTACTTGATGATACATGTAATCTAGTTGAGGGCTTATAAATGCGAGTTTTTCTTGAGCAGCAGGGATTTTATTTGAGGTTAATCTTACTTTTGAATATTGGGTCATCTGGGTTTGCTCTGTAGTGAGATTTCTCATTGTTGCTGCTCCTATATGTCCAGTATCCTAATACTTAATAAATAATAAAATCAATCGTGATGTGAATATTTTGTCAATGCTAAAGATTACAATCTTCCAGTTACATATATTTTGAACGTTTATAATAGTTTAATAAAAAATCTATTGTATCTAATACATATTAAACATCATTTTTATATAATTTAGTTCTGCTGTATAATTTTGCTTTCTTGAAAATTTGACAAGTATTTAAGCCTCTTTAAAATTATTTGACAATGACATTTTGCCGATTTGCAGTATTTGCCAAGGTTCGGATAAGAGTTACCTCACTTCATTGTATAATAAAAAAATTATAAGGTATATTAAACCAATGCCATATGGTATTTTGACCCCGATGAGTGTTATTCACAGATCATTTTTTCATATGGTCAAAATACAATATGGAATACTGGCCCGTTGTATTAGATACTAAATACTATATAATGTCAAATTTACGTTGTGTATAACTAGATCAAGTCTTTCTATTGGTATTATAAATGATGTGAAATGAATAACATATCGTTTCAAAAGAGGAATGGGATAGAGGCGATTGTACATAAAAAAGGTGGTAAAATACTATAGCTTAGGAAATGTTTCATGTTATCTTTTCAAAAAAAATGTAATTCAATAAGAATACTTGCTGGAGATTTATATCAAGATTTACAGTTTCAAATGCAATGTTGATTATAAATTCAAATTTATATCAAATTTCCCAATGTACATCCGTACATCCTAATAACATAAACATAACAAATTTTTAAAAGATGTCACAGAAATTTGTAAGTCATGGCATGATTAATCCCCTTTAAACAATATTTGGAACCCTTGCATACTGTTTTATGTTAAAATTGCATACCCATCTTACTTGAAAAGCTTTTATAGATATAATATCTTAACTGAAAAGCACAATCATCATAAAAAAAAAATTAAAAAAATTTAAGCCACCTCATATTTAATCTGCTCCCTCTTAATGATTGGCAATTTATCCGGAATCTTCACAAAAGAGTTCTTCCTTTCTGCGTTTAGGATTTTAATCCTTCTTTAATGGAATACATACATTCTTCCTTTTTTCTTAAAACTATAAAATGCAATTCCATTTATATCCATTGTTTCTCACTGTTACAAATTTTCTAAACTAAAGAGGAAGACAGTGACTTTAGAAACATGTTATGTGCTGAATTACTGTTTCCAAAATAGAATTCCACTGACAAACTTTATGAATCCTTAGAATGATATCCATGATTAGTGAAAACAATACTACACATTATATTAATGTAATAAAAGCCAAAAAAAAAGAAGTACGAATTACATGCATGTATAAACTTACAAAAGATTACGGCAATTAACAGCAAACAGTACAATGGAAGTTCATGTTTAGTTGTTGCAACATAGCTGACTACCAAGCCATATTCAATTGGAATTCCTATCACATATACTAGTAAAGTAATTCCACACCCTTCTCGACTCATCTCTCGGATATAAACGATAAAGGATTCATGATACAGGTTATCAGCCGTATAAACTAGCGCCATTCCAATAGCCAAGAGGAGTGTGTAGTTGGTAGTCTTGTTGTCCTCATAATATTTAGCCATGACGGAAAAATTAAAAAAAGCCAATGCAATCATGCCTGTTCGG
The DNA here is from genome assembly GCF_021869535.1 of Mytilus californianus. Lineage (NCBI taxonomy): Eukaryota > Metazoa > Mollusca > Bivalvia > Mytilida > Mytilidae > Mytilus > Mytilus californianus. Next base: position 12,886,374 of record NW_026262745.1, read on the forward strand.
GCAAACACAAATTTCAAATCTAAGAAACCAAGGCGGGGACTTATAGATCTTCCAACTAGCCAATCTTCCAGTATGTTTCCTGAAATGCAATTGCTCTGTGGTTAATATACACATATATATGTTGTGTACAAGTTATCATTTTGTACAAAAATAATTGTACAAATTATAATTTGTATTTTGACTTTGTACAAATTGTAATTTGTACAAAAAGTGCTTGTATAAATTACAATTTGACAAATTTGACTAAAATTCACTTAAAACTTGTACAATAATTTATAGTATGGATTTTGTTATAAAAAGCATTGATACATTGATATATATATGAAAAGTCTAGTGTGTTTCTTTATACAGATGCAATCCGATGATCCATTCTATATGACAAAAAGTTAAGCATAGTTCCTTTCAAAAATAGAAAAAATAGTTTGTCAGTACATTAAATCAGAAATAGTTTCTCATATTTTTACGTATGCTGCTCTTTATCGACGGATTTGTTTTCTGGATATTTTACAAGTGTTCACATTTAAAAAAACATTCCAAGCATGGCAATCAAACCTTTAAAGTTTAAGTAGCTCCTTAATTCCAAGAGATATCCTTACTAAAAAGCACAATCATGATAAACAAGTGTCAAGAAATTTTAAACCACCTTATTCCAAAAGGCTCAAATAAAGATTTAATATCTCTGTTCTGAAATGTTTAATTCAATTGCTATTGGAATCAAGCTTTTCTGTTTCTGGTAAATATAGGTTTGCATATTGTGAATTAACTTGAAACGTACAACCTTCTCCTTCTGCAGCAAAATATTGGATGTTGCATTAACAATGAAAAGGGGCACGTGTGTCTATAGCATATGTAAAGTATTAAATTTCCGCATCCTAGACAAGAAGCGAAATGAATATAAATGACACTATGACAGATAGTCAATTGCCAAAGGTATAATGTTATCCGGCCTGTATGTGCGTCCATTCGTTGGTCTGTTCTTCAATTTGTCCTATATTATGTTTATGATTTGGTTCAATGCCGTTTACCATAAAGTTGTAGTCATATCGAAACTTAGTACACATATTCATTGTGTGAACTGTTTGAAAAAAAAATTATCAAGTTACATTTTGGTGTTATAAGTGTAAAATGGCGTTATACTGACTTGAAACGTAGAATACATCTACATTAGGGTGTAACCTTTTTAAAATATATGCCAAATAAGAGATTTTGTAGTTCAGTCAATATGGAAAAGTATGAGTTTATAGGGACACGGTGTCAACCCACCGGGCCCTGCTCTGGTTCCTACGATTCCCCCAGTTGTTGTATGTTGTCTTGATTTGGTTTTTGAATCGATAGATGAGAGTTGAACATAGGTAAACTGATGTTGCCTAAATTAAGTTTCAAATCCTCTCGATTAATTGAAAAAACACTTGCAGACCAAAAAACATTTTCAGAAAATTATATAACTTAATTAATATTTTTGTATCTTAAGAATAAATCATTTTTAATATGTATTCATATTTATCTAGAAGTTATTGATCTGCATAAAGACTGTGCATAACATGATTTTAAGAATATTAATAGTAATAAAAAGCACAAAAAAATATTGTAAGAATGAAAATAATAATATATTTATTTTACTATAAACTTACCCCTATTTCCAACTGGGTTGATGTTGTAAATAGGCAAATTTTCTGTCTTTTGTGTACAAAGCAGTATGAAACTGATCAAAAACTGTATCAGACAGGCTATTGTCACAAGCTCTGTTATCTTCTCAAATATAACAGCAACTCTAAACCCACATAAAGTGGCGAATAGAAAAACTATTATATTGACGACCAGAGCAAAGAAACCTGCATAATATAGAATAGATTTACATGTTACACAGATGGAACAAACAAGCTGCAACAAACATAAAAATACAGCGGAAAAAGATATCGTGCCATTTCAATATTGAAAACAAAACGATATACCCAATGTCCATGTATGGATAGAAATTAGAAGATTATTTTAAACGATAAATCTACATGGACTATCATTTCCTGGCTACAAATCCTACGTTCTGAAGAACATTTGTAACCGTCTGAATTGCCTTACAGGCTCGTGTCTATATGGTATACTACGATGATAATTACAGGTTTCATAACGAAACAGAATTGGATATCTCTTGATATCAACTCCAGTTCTTTAATTTCAATATAATAAACGAGCCTTCTGCGAATTTATTATTATTACTATTTAGGTTATATAACGAGAGTTGATATCAGGCGATATCCAATTCTAAAGAGTTGTTAAAGCTATTTCTCTTATGGTCAACACTCCAATTGTGTTAAATAAAAAATTCCGCGAATCGTCGATCTAGTCTTTTGCACAAACCACTATGACGTCATATGCCCTGTTCCGGCGTCAAACTTTAACATCAGACATTTCAAAACTTTTTGTACGCTTCAGAATGTAACAAGAGGCTGTCATAGTGATAGCAAACCGGATTTTCCTGCAGAGGTCGAACCCTGAACAGTTGAGCAAGTATGGACACAACATTTAAGCTTAAAACAGCTCTGAATTTGGATGGTGATTGAATATTTGACACAGAATATGTTTGTGACACAAAATGAATGTGGTCAAAGAAATGAAAAATTTGAAATTTGACATTTACCTATTATGGTCCAATATCCAAAATCTAAGTATATTGTTGGAATCAGCATATCAAAGAACTCCCAAGAATTCAATTTTATGATGAAATCAAACAAAAGTTTAATTTAGGACCCTTTGGACCTCAATGTGGTATTATCTCATTAATAATGAAAACAAATACAGGATTAGATTAGACTCAGCATTTCAAAGAACCCTATATATATTCAATTTATGTTGAAATCAAACACAGTTTAATTTTGGACCCCGATTTGGACCAACTTAAAAACTGGGCCCAAAATCAGAAATCTAAATACATGTTTATTAATAGACAATATAAGCTTAGTTTTTGAAGGAGTTTGCTTCATCAAAATCATAAGTATATATATAGCTTTCAGAAAATTAGTTTATACAGAATAACAAACAAACCTACCATAAAATTCTTCAAACAATTTACCAAAGAAAAGAAAAATCAAAATGTCTAATAATGAACAGTAAATTTCAAACTATATTTATACTGTCCTGCAGAGCTTATCATCAAAAACACTTAGGAAACACAAAATTTTCAAATAAATCTGTCACTCCAATTATAATTTTAGCTTTCAGAAAATTAGTTTATACAGAATAACAAACAAACCTACCATAAAATTCTTCAAACAATTTACCAAAGAAAAGAAAAATCAAAATGGCTCATAATGAACAGTAAATTTCAAACTATATTTATACTGTCCTGCAGATATTATCATCAAAAACACTTAGGAAACACAAAATTTTCAAATAAATCTGTCACTCCAATTATAATTTTGATTGATAATTACCACATATGTTTGTTATCTTAAAAACACTAAGTGTATTTCATTTGTCACAAACTAATATCTGCAACTTATCTATCAATGTCAACAACTTTATCTACACAATGTAATGCAATGAAATATATCCTTTAATAAACATAGATTATTATCTAATGAAAATGATATTTGCAATCTGGACCCCCAAACAGGATCAAGTAAAAAATATATACTTATTAATTAATTACATTTCTGTTCAAAGGGAAATAACTCAAAATAAACAAGAGACCAAATGACATAGAAATTACATTTCTGTTCAAACGGAAATAACTAAATATCATATAATAAGTATACCTTTTGGCTATTGAAAGGTCTACAACTCATTAACGAGAAAAGCTAAACTCGTGAAAATTGAACTTGACCTTCATTTAGTCACAGGAAACAACATATCTAAATTTGAAAATATTTCGTCAAAGCGTTTTCATATTAATGAACGGACACTGTTTGGCAGCCAACCGCCCACCCGCCAGCCCGCCCGCCGTACCGATTTTTTCTTTCGAAAATCCGGTTAATAAAATGTGACAAAAGGAAGATTTTCAGGTGAAAAATGTGTGTGTTTTGTTTATTATTGAAGAAATCACAAATGTATGTTGCCATGGACGAAATGTACATTGTCTTCATCGTAGAAAATCATTAATGACCTAACTAATAGCGTAATATCTAGATATTAGAAGATAGAGTAAGAAGATGATCGTCTGTTGTTCCGTTGTTTTCCTCTTATAGTTGATGTGTTTCCCTCGGTTTTTGTTTGTGACCCGGATTTATTTTCGCTTAATCGATTTATGACTATTGAACAGCAGTATACTACTGTTGCCTTTATTTATTCATGATATTGGATAGGCCAATCAAAATTAACGCAGTTTTCGAATCACTTTTTCGTATCACACGCCGTGCAGTGTGATACGAGAAATATCTCTTCATGAAAGAAATAGATAACAGGCCACAACCATGAGAGAACTTAAGTTAATCTTAAAGTCTTTTTCTATTTTTGTAACCCTTAGGCATCAGAAAACTCATGATCATTAACCATAGGCACATGTTAATATTTAATTCTAAAATTATATCGAATGTCAAGTTTGCAGAGCAAAGAAAAACAAGTTCAAAGAAGACTCAACAAAAATCGACACAAAACACTTCAGCAAAATCAAAACAAAACCAATTTTAAATAAAGTTAGGCCTAGGGATAAACACAAGCATTCATTGTGGACGTTTACATATCTCTTGAAATATTAAGGATCCATATCAAGATCTTATTTACAGCACCTCCAGAGTAGGTAGTTCAAAGTAACTCCGAAGGTCGGTTTTGATTGCCGATAAAAGAAATGTAGTTCATACGGAAACAATCTTTCGTTGGTACAGTGGCATATTATTCATATAGGTAAGACAGGTGTTTTTGAAGATAAAAGTTTTTTCTTTTATATTTTATCAATAGCATAATCCACCCGGAGAGGGTATTTTCGTCTTCTTTTTCACGTTTTACCCTTGTTTTGCATAATTCATTTGTTGTCATATATTGTAATCGAATCTTGTAAATATTCGTCTGGAGGTATAGAGTACAATTCTTATTGATAAAAAGGAACAGATTTTAATATATTTAAGCAATGAACGTTATTATAACTACATTTTGTAAATTAAACTACCATTCAGTCGATAATTCAGCCGCTTTCCTTGTCTCAGCACGGGTCCCGGGATAACATCTCCAACATCTAACATATACAAGATCCATTGACCAAGCAGCCATGCGATATACACAACAGAGACATATAGATCCAACTTTGGTGTCCAGTTGGTTGGAAAAGATAGCAAATCATAATTTCCCTAAAATACATAGTAAAAGTCTTAATTATTTACCTCGAATCTCACATGTACAAACAAAAGCATGCACTGTTTAAAACCATATGTAATAATAAACTGTTGCCATTGTTCTATGTTAAAGCAAAAACAATGTTTGCTATAAAACAAAAGATGGAACGCTCTGAAAATTTAAAAAGCTAAAAGACGATCGGAAAAAGTTCAGAATAAAAACCGAACTCCAAGATATACCGAATAAGCAAAATATCTTCATTTTATCAACAAAAAACAATATTTGCTTTAAAACATAAGATAGAACGCTCTGAAAAGGTTCAGAATGTCCTACATACATACGTATTAATTACCTTAATCATGAGAAATTTAAAAAAAAACTGTCCTACTCAAAAGTAGAAACAATGTTTAATTTTTAAAACAAAAAGGTATAATGAATATACCGAACTCCAGGATATACCAAATAAGCAAAATACCTCCATTTTATAAATAAAAAAAAACAATGCTTGCTTTAAAACAAAAGATAGAACGCTCTGAAAACTTAAAAAGCTAAAAGACGACCGAAAAAAGTTCAGATTGTCCTAAATCCATACATATTAATTACCTTAATCATGAGTAATTAATAAACTGTCCTATTCAAAAGTAGAAACAATGTTTTGTTAATACAAAAAAGTATAACAAAAATACAGAACTCCAAGATATATCAAATAAGCATCCATACTAAATTTATACCTGAATCATAAGTAATTAATAAACCGTTGAAACAGAGGTATGTGTCCCATGAATGTAATTTTGTTGGAATAATGCAAACGTTGAAATCAAATGGAAATACTTTAACTATGTCATGTAAACCATGAAAACATTCATAGGCAACAAACAATGACTTAAGGTTCAGGGCAAAATATTCTCTATGGAAATGCGTACTATTAGTGCAAATACAACTGCATACCAAATACTATTGACTTCTCATAGGTGGTGTCCCATACACTGATATAATTACAAACATCATCGACGCTGCCGCCGCCGCCAGAAACTGCCACCTATGTATTATCTTCGCAAGTTCGTTGAGGCAAGACAAAAACGCTATCTGTGATGAGATCACCTGCTTTATTATACATAGCATACGCTAGATGTATTAAATAAAATGTTGACACAGAGATAAGTGTCCATAACTGACCTAAACTCAAACTAATACATGTAAACTAAGCAAATGACTCAAATCAATAGACCATGACTGAGGGGTGAAGCAAAATAATTTCCATGGAAATGAGATGTGTCAATGGTATTGCATCTGCATATCAAATACAAAATAAATCATTGATGACGTCGCCGCTGCAGACGACGCAGACGAAGCCGGAAACAGCACGCCTAAATCTCGCTTTTTCGACTTTGTCGAAGCGAGACAAAAAGGATTATCACAAAAAGCTTTGTCATGGTACTGTTGTTCAAATCTTGTAAATCATTACACCTCTTTTTGTTGAGGAACAATCATACAACATATATCTTCATTTAACTTAAAGCGATTCAATCAAAGTGCTTGTGATCACTGAATGGTAATAATTGCATTCAATTTGCAGTTGAAGTTTAAAATTAAACTTTACATGGCATTAAGATTTGAAATACAATTTTATGAATTCGAGATGTCTTTCTTTGTTCATAAATTCAATTGGTGCAACTACAATTATGGACAAGTGAAGATAACTCCAATTTTTAATATTACTTTGACAGTGACATTGATATTTTTAGAAAAGATAAAAGATTCATGAATCATGCACAACGTATGTAAATATCTTGAAAAGTATATGGTTATACACAAGTACGAGTATACAAATCATTGTGTAACTTGAATATCTGAGTATATATTTCATTGTTATATTTCTGGAAACGAACATGGATACGATGTTTAGAATGTTGTGCTCAATGCAAGATGGCTTTTTTTGCTCTCAAGAGTAATCTTTGAAACTATCAAGCCAGTAACGTAAGGATTTTGATTGCATGAATGCAATCTTTCACCCCATAAAGCCTAGGCATGAAACAGTGTGTGAAGGAAAGACAACCAACTTTATATCTATTAACCTCAGGTCGTTAGTTGACATAGCCCTACATTTTCAAGAACAAAACGAATATAAGCAATTGTTGCATTTTCTGAAAAAACATATTCCCTAAAAAAATGATACTTCTGTATTTTTATCGAATGAACTTACAAAAAAATATTAGAATATCAGTTTGAAATAGTTATATGTTTTTCGTTCACGGTTTGATACTTACAGATTCCATTTTTGCAGCAATATAAAATGGAAGTACTATTCCCATCAAAAGCATTGGCACATTTTCTTTTATGACTGAGGATGTCATTCTCAGTATAAACGCGACACCAATAATTCAATAATCTGAAATATAAATGTCATAAATGTAGTAAAAGTCGCATAACATACAAGTCATGTTTTTTAACACTTTAAGCTCAAATCGTAACTTTATTCATGCTGACAAGGCACAAGGACTTCATTCAGATTACTGAGGGGAATAAACCCTTTGAACTTCGTTGAAAAGAAGGTCATATCAAAGACAATTTCGTTGAATGGGTTGATTACTGTTTATACGAGAAAAATTCGTAAATAAAAATGGGTTTCAGGTTGTTCAATCTTTATTTTTCTGTGTAGTATTTTGAAGACTGTTTTATCTGTTAAAAAACATGACATTCAACATCTACGAATTCCCATCAATAAATGCCATTAATATAATGATTATTTATTTATGCAAGAATAAAAAAACTCTATGAGCTATTTGCCCTTATTTATATACTGTGGATTCAGTTATTTTCGTGGGTATCAATTTTCGTGGATAGAGAAAAAAAGACGTTTCGTGGTATACGTAAATTCGTGGATTGCTGATCACAAAAAAAAATAAATTCAGATTCGTAATTCGTGGATTTCTTTTTGATTTAGGAGATCATATAACCTCCTTAGTTTGATCAATAATAAAACAAACAAAAAAGAAGGAATTCATTGAAAACGTTTTGAATTGTCAAAATCCTCGCTTGGTCATTCTAGGTTAAAGTGTTCATTGAAAACTTCCATTACAATAATGGACAGAGACAACTAATTATTTGTTTGTTTTACAATTTATAACTTCTTGTCGGAATTTTATAAGGCATTCAAAACTCTATGATTGAAAGCTCATTTCCCTAATCACGATATAATAAACAGTCATATAAGTAAAAGGTGTGAAAATAAATGTTTCTGTCATAAACAATATTACATGCGGGCAATATCCCCGTACTTAATCCTATTGATTTTTAATCACCAGTAAACCAAACTATGACACGGTAATTAACAACTTGCAGTTATTGTCCATGAACAGTTTTAATCAATTTTAAAAAGTAAATTATCACTGATATTCGATATATTTATTATTGATTTAATCAAAATACTTGTATCTTCTTTCAATAAAAACACGTGTTATGTTACAATGTTTATCGCTAGTCAACACTATACATGAACTGCATAACATAACCGGAAATAAACATCCGACTCCATACACATTTCTCGGGATTATTCTTCGTTGAATTCTTAAATTCGTGGTTCGCTGTGACCCACGAAACCAACGAAAATTGGTATACCACGAATAAAAATGAATCCACAGTAATTATATTTGGAACTGCTTACATCAATCATTCACTAATTCAGTGTTTCGGTGGCAATGTATTGATATTTGTATTGTGGTATTATTAATAATAAAGTTTGATTCTATAAAATTTTCCATATATTTATTGGCCCGCCTCTTCAGGGATTTCCAATATGTGGGTTTAATTTCTTATTTTTTGTGGAAGTTAGCAGATCTGCTAAATTCTTATGTCTTTTATATGCTAATATTGCCTTGTTCTTAAAAATCGCTCTGCAATCTGTATCATGATTCAAAAGGTGCCAGTGTTTGAGTATAGCCTTCTTAATCCTCCTAATACAAGGGTTATATTTTGTTGACAAAACCAGTGGAATGTCATTTGCATTTCCACGTATAGATTTATTTAATAAATCTTTTCTATCAATTAGTAATGCTTCATTTACAGATTGCATTATCTCAGCTTCTAAGTAACCTCTTGCCATCAATGTGAGAGTGAATGTTGTAAATCATCATCATTGTTTGTATTTCTAATGTAACGGATGACCTCTCCTTTGATGTAACACGTATGTATTATGGCAGCTTCCCCTATGGAGATATAAGAATGTATTTGTAGGCTTGAAATAAATTTTCGTATCTAATATTTTATTACACTGAAATCGTGAATCATTGTATATTTTAAGGTCAAGAAATTTATTTCTTTTTCTGATATTTCGTAACTGAATTTCAAATATTTATGATGACTATTTGCCACTTCAAATAATTCCGTCAATTGACTATGAGTTCCATCAGAAATTATAATGCCATCATCCATATATCTCCCGATGTAGAATATTTGTTTTCTAAACTTAAATTTAGACATTATGTCGTTTAGTATTTGATACAGTAAGATGTTGCAAACTTGTGGGGAAGGAATAGCTCCAATAGCTGCACCTATTTGTTGTTTCCATAGGATGTCATTGAATTCAAAAACATTGTTTCGCAGTATTGATTCAAGGAGATAAATCAAATCATCTGTAGGTAGAGATTTAATTTTGAATTGTGATTTGTCAAAATTATCAAAGGCTTTTCTTACTGCAGGCAATATTTCATCAATAGGACAATTTGTAAACATTTGACTTATGTCGAACCTACATGGTACACATTCAGAAAGAGGTTTCAAATTCTCCAATCATAGAATGAGGTCCGTAGTGACCTTTAAATATTTAAATATGAAGTATGGTATTGCACAAGAGATACAAGCTGTCAACAACTCTTCCAATGGATTCAGTGACAGGCCCAATTTGTGATATAATTGGTCTACCAGGGGGAGGCATTGCTCCAATAGAATCCTGTTATTTGTTATTTTATTTAGAACCATTGGGTCTAATTTGTGCATTTTAGGAAGGACATGCATATGCTCTGGTCCATAATTTTGTTGATTGCTCTTTATTAGATAATCAAATGTGGTTTTGTCTAGAGCACCTAGGCTATGCATACCTATAATGTAATTATGAAGATTGCATCTAAGGTTTGCAAAGTCGAAGGATTGCAGTTTTTACATAGTGTGGCGTCGCTTTCCAACTGAGGTTTGTGTTTTTTCGAATTCGTTTTTGGAACTCCGTTTTCTCCCTTGTCCTTCTTGTAGCATCCGCCGTATTGTTAATTACATATACAAATACAGTGATAAGTTTCATTGTTGATATATATTATTGTAATGAACGAGTAAAACGGTCGATTTTGTTGATTCGACAAATCAAACATATATATGTTGCAATTGTCATCTCTGACATCAATTTTCAGTAACGGTAAAATGATGCAATACCCATAGCCGTTAATCAATCTATGCGTTCTTATCCGAAATAATTCAAAAATGACCCAATAGTTTGAAAATGTATATCATTCAAAACAGTCCATGATAAAACCCATCGGCTCATTTAAAGGTATTTAAGGCATTATGTTGACAAAGGTCAGCTGTCTTGTTTCACCGACTTAACCTTTAGTCCGAGATTGCTTTGAGGGACAATATCTTGTTCAAAGTGAAAGTACATGGTTGAAAATGGTGGGTTGATAGAAATAAAGGTGTCGTTGTTGCTTCAGTGAGTTAAAATAGTAGAATAAAAGATACATATACGTGGAGTAAAATAAATAAGGCATCAAATGGTGCATGATTTGTCGACTTGAAAATGGATCGTTTAAAATTTGAGATAAAAAGTTTTCGCCTCAAGTCTTGGTCGCCAATTTCCTTGTTACCTATATAGACTGCGCTCTAACGTTCAACGGCCCAAACATATCCGAAAAGGCCGTCAGACATCAGAATAATCTCGGACTACTTGCATCCAACAAACAATAATACTGAATTGAACGTTCTGGCAACAACTAGTTTTTTCTGTATTTGTGACGTGCAAAGTACGTACAAAAGTATTTACCTATGTTCATATCTCGTATATTCATTATGAATATGCTTACCAAGATTAAAAATAAAAAACTGAGGAAATGACAGTTGATTCAAGAATATGACAACAAATTCCTTCTTACAATGTATAAGTACAAATTATCAATGTTTCTACTATTTTCAAATTGTAAGACACATCGTGAATCTTTAATGGCGATAGAGAAAAGCAAGCAAGTTCAAAAAGCTTAATATTGTGGCAAACACATTCAGAAAAAAATGGATGAAACCGGTTTTATTAGAGCAGATTTCTTGATCGAAAAGATAGTGTATCGGTGTTTTAACCGGGAGGGAGATTGATATTGCTATTAGCATAAAATGCCTTATATTTTGTAAGGCCAACATAAATAAAGGCAACAGTAGTATACCGCTGTTCAATTGTCATAATTCGATTAAGCAAAAACAAATCCGGATAACAAACCAAAACCGAGGGAAACACATCAACTATAAGAGGAAAACAACGGAACAACAGAAACACTGTACAACAACAAAAGCAAACGCCAACATACATAGAAACGGACTGTGTGATAACAACTGCCATATTCCTGACTTGGTACAAAACATTTTAAGAATAAATGGTGAGTTGGACCTGGTTTTATGGCTAGCCAAACGGCCTCCCGCTTATATGGCAATGCTAAAAATACAGCTAAAATGACAACACTACGTGACACCTACTCAAATTTGTGATGAAAAAACTTAAAATTTACTTCCAAATATTAATTTTAGAATATGAATTTACAGGGATGGAAAGTGTTCACTATTTAAAAATGTTTGAGTTATAGCGTTCCTGGTGGAGATAAATACAGAAAAGCGCTTCGGACGCACGAAATTTATAAAGTAATATTTTCATCTATACTTTTTAAAAGATAAAAACTGTTTAATTCGCAATGCTCTCTTCATATGTATCTTATAATTTAACTTTTATACCATGCATATGATTTTATTTATCAAAATGTTTTCCGTCATAAGGTATCTTAACTTGATTTGTAGATGTGGTACTTAAATGTAAATGAAAAGATACATTCCATGTATATGAAACCGTTCTATATTCACAGTTTCAGGAATGATGGGAATTCTGAGGGAATCATAAGCTCAGTAGTCAAAGCTTCGGTATTGACATGATTTATAACTTTTTTCTTCTTCTAAAATTCTCCGTTGATAATTGAAGAAATAACACAGAAACTAAGGTGCCTACTCCCTAAGGCAAATTTATCATTAATTTGTTCATTCTTTTTAGGTCCCTTTGGTCACATAGTTCCTATCGACTCTACTTATTTATGCATCCCTGGATTTCAGACGCACGGAATTTTATAAATTATTATATTCATTCACATACAAGGGTCAAATAATTATATAGTCCACTATTTACAAAATGACACCACAGAAGAGTCGAAAAAATCTAAATTGTACTTTTATTGATCGTTTTAAATATTTGCTATTCAACACGTTTTTTTTTTTTAAATTTTTGTCATTCGGGAGACTGTCAAGCGAGGCTCCGCCATTCGGAAAAAAAACCTATTTTACTTACTGTTCAATCGCTTGCGATTTTAATGTACAATTGCTTGGGCAAATTCGAAACTTCGGTACAAAGAATTTTAAATGATATAGAAATTATCTACGTTGGCTTGATTTGTTTGACTCCTAATCCAATGAATCAAATATTCTGAGTAAAAACTGATTTATCGCAGATATTTTCGATTGCAGACTAATTTGGCGACAAAAATTTCATTATTTTGATTCATCTTACTTGCGTGATATAGCTTTTGATTTAAACATATTTTATTATATTATTTGAAAGACATGACATACAAAATATGATTGCAATTATACACAAGGGATTGGGAAACAATATTGTTCTTTAGTTATATTAATCCGTCTCCCTGTCAAAAGAAAAAAAGATCTGTGTTGTGTGGTAATAAGCATTATGTATAAGTTTCATAACATTTGGTTGAGGCAAACTTAAGTTAGAGAACGGAAACTAAATATTTTGAAATTCTTCCATTTATAAAGGGGCATAACTCTAGAACGGTTAAAGTGACGCCACCAAAATTCAAAATAGATCTGTGTTATGTGGTAATAAGCACGGTGTATAAGTTTCATAACATTTGGTTGAGGCAAACTCAAGTTAGAGAACGAAACTAAAATTTTTCCAATTTTTCCATTTATAAAGGGGCATAACTCTAGAACGGTTAAAGTGACGCCACCAAAATTCAAACTTGATCTGTGTTTTGTGGTAATAAGCATTGTGTATAAGTTTCATAATATTTGGTTGAGGCAAACTCAAGTTAGAGAACGGAAACTAATTTTGGGACGTACGTACTTACAGACGGACAAGGGTAAAACTTAATGCCCCCATCGCTACGGCGGGGGCATAAAAAGGAAATAACTGCTATTTAAGTAGTTTAAAATAATGTCATCAGATCTTTCGTTCATATCGGCGGCGGATGTTTGTTTCAAGGCTGTCCCTCTCCAATCCAAGATAAAGAGGAAGTCAATATAGGCCTAAAAGTGATTTCATATTGTAATGGAACGGAAGAGTTTGTGTAGTGTTTACGTTTTCGGGATATGAATAATTATAACACTCAAGCACGAAATGCTTACTGCTATCTATTCTGTCACATTCATGAACATTTTTTTTCTTTCTGTGAGATTTCTATTATACAAATGTTCATTAAAACTACTGCAACCCAACATAAGTCTGGCACGAAGTATTTTTCCTTACGTTTCGATTCAATAATAGTAATTTGTTTTTGTTATCAAATTTCGATTTAAGCCCCAATTACACATTCAAAAGTGTTACTGTTGCTTTATGGTTTTGTTTTGATGGGTGTAGTCTGATATCATTGTCTAATCATCATATGATTACTTTACATTTGTATGTTTCATTAGAATCCGTAACTTGTATTGGCTGACAACAATCGCGACGCACTCCTCCAACATCATATTTTATTTCCGTATAAAATACAACAGATAATAACTGCACGTGCAATCCGTGACAATGTTAAAATAATGCATCGAAAAACAAACGAAAAGCTTTATATAACTCTTTGTTTTATGATTGTAGCAAAAAAAAAGGGTAATTATAAGAATTAAATGCTTCTTTTTACAATTTTATAGGGTTGTAAAAGCGTTGATCGTGCGCAAATTTTCCGCTTTTCGTGCAAAATGTGCATCGATCAACACTTTTACACCCCAATAAAATTATAAAAAGAAGCATTCAATTCTTAAATAAATTGCTTAGGAAGTTTTTGACTTCATTAAATGACTACAATCACGTTTATTGGTAATGCAATAGTTAGTCATAACAACTCGATCATTCCGTTGCCTAAAATAACGCCATATGCAAAAAGACGGCTTCTTAGCTTTTCTTCTTTGAAAAAATGTATGTAGTCACTAAACGGTTGAAGTAACACAATTCTTTTAAATGTGAGAAATAATACACACGGATGTCGTGCTTTTAATGGGAATTTAGTCCGGAAATCCTGATATTTCAATAAATATTGTAATTGTCAGCATGAATAAAAACCTCTTTCGACTTTTGTTAGTTCATAATTATTAGACATGTCAATAGGTATATAATCGAAGCCGAGGTTGACAAATTAGACTGTAGGGGCTGTGTCAAAACATTAATTATCGGTTTAAACCCGCGGTAAAATTTAAACCCTAGGCGTACTTGGTGTCAACTAGCTATCCTACACAGGCGGAAACCCAGTTAAAATTAAACAAAAGAAATGGAACTCTTTGTTAGAGAAGGTAAAAAAAGGCCAAGTTGGTAAATTTGAATTGTTTACATCTGTTTCTATGGGCTTTAAAAGTTTAATGAATGTGCCTAATTTAGGATTTTTTAAGTCTTATGTATGTGTTTTTACTTAAATTGTGGTATGGAGCTTCGAGATATTTGTAAACTTTTAAATTATTGACAAATTTTCACAAAACAGTCGATTGTGGCAGGTGCAAATAAATGTGTATCTTTTTTGTGCATAAACATATATTCCGCCGAAAAAAATTCCAAAGAAAGATAATAGATACATCTTTTTAAAGCATTAATTTGCATCTCTGCCCCGGCGACAGTTTTTTGGGGAAAATACACAAAATGGGCATTAATTTCATCGAAAAGAGAAAGTCGAGTACACCTTTTTATGTTGAGGCGTGTTTGAGTTGACTATTCTGTCTTGAAAACGCATTAAAGAAAAATATTTGATACATCATCTCGCTTCAGATTCTATTATTTTTATATATTTAGGCTCTAGGTTGTTATATTAACAGTAAAAATTTAACAGTATTAAAAAATGAAATATATGGGTCAAGTGAAATACCTTTCTAATGAGTCATAACAAAAGAGTAGGTATGTTCGAATAACATATTTTTACTAAAAGTACTTGACAACAGACTTTTCAAGTGGATCTTAAAAATGAATAACTTCAAAAAAACTTCATTTTGTGTGTGTGTTATTTAGGGTATTTAGTCTTCAACATCTGAAAATTTTTAGTCTGCCCTTCCACTAAATGTTTAGCTAGATTTTTTTTTAAATGTTTTTGAACTTTCGAAAATTTCCCCGACAACCGAGCAGTCAATAGTTTTAAGTTTACCAAATGCATAAAAGTACATTGAATGATGCTCAATAGCTAGGGGATACATTTGTCTTTTAAAATACAACAGGCATATTAGAATCGCAATAATACTATGTGGATAAATTTATCGATTTTCAAGAGCTAAATTGACAGTGCGTCATCACTACAATGGCTTCCATTTTTACGATTATAAAAATTAGGTGGCGTAATGGGGAGATAATTTTGAAGAAGTAGAATCCTGACTGTACACTCGTCTTGGTATTTTAAATGTTATTTAGAATGCATGTCGCAGTAAGTTAGCCATCGAACACAATATTCATTTTCTGATAGCATTATAGGACGCAAAAGGTGAACGTTTGTGTGGGGTAGGAGGTTTTATGATATTGCAAGTGTGTACTTCTAGATTGATATTTACGTAGTAAGCCAGTTGAAATTTGTTTTTTTTTATTGAGTTCGTGGAAAAGTTCAACCTGTCGCTCCACTAAACCCACACAGAGCTCTCTCGAATGTCTCCAAATGCTTCCAATGACTTTGAAGGTTTTTATCTTATAGCGTGTTTCACATTACCAGACACTCCGATAGTAGAAAGTATTTTTTTTACACTATCTTCTTTATATTCGTGGTTTAGCTCGAAGTTTAAATTTTACATGAAAATGATACAAGGGAAATTACGATAAACCGACCGTGCGAGGGCTGTATAGCCAGTCAAGGTCGCTAAAAACTTCCATCATCATAATTACGATAAACCTTAAAAAACTTTCTTTTTTAGAAAAGACGACGTAATAGGCAAACTAACTAGAAATGACAATAAAAGGGTATGGTTTTTTGCACTTTTTGAACGCTGACATTAAGGGCTCAGAGTGACCTAACCAGATTGAACGGATCAGAAGAAAAGGCCAAAAATAACGAAGCCTCCGTCAAGAATAGGGGAAATTAAGAGACAAAGTCAAACCCGAGGACAACAAAATAAAACAAACTCCACGCTGAAACTAGAGACAAACAAAAAACACGGACCCCGTAAAAACTAGAGCAAACATTCTTATACTGTAGTATCTTCTCTGAAACTACAATCCAACATGCGTGAGTTTGAAACTGGATAAAAATATAGGTATTATAGGTCCTTCAAAACAATCCCAGTTGAATAGAAAATACGGATGCTAGCAGAGATCAAATTTACATATACTCAGCTCTTTCTTGATTGCCATACATAACAGATGTAGTGAAAAGAAACAAACATTTCAGATATATTCCCGAGACGGAGTAGGTATTACGCAGACTATTACACCTTAAATCATTCGCAAGGAGTGTTAGGTGCTCATTGGGCTTTGGATGTGTCATATTAGTCATATGTACATGTACATTTTTGCCGAAAAATCACGGTTTTAACTTCCGAAAATCTGCAAAAAATCCGAAATCAATCCATAAAAGGAGGTACACATGTTCTATGCATATAATACATTGTGCAAAGTTTGAAAGCTCGTGATCATAAACGTGAGAGGAGACAGTCAAGCGTTGTGTGCAGCCCGTTTAGAAGTTCTGACATTGAGTAAACACCCCCTCCTTTTAATGTTAAAAGGTCCGTCGCTATTTATTTGGGGAAAAAACACAAAAATTATTTCAAATGTTTAAATCTTTTACTGATATGGGTGGATAGCGGATTTGTTTCTCTCACCCCGACTAACTCTCGGTTTCCCTTCTCCCCATTCTAATTGATCCATTTCCTTTCTGCAATCCCTTCGGCCCTGATAGTCAACGTTCCAAAATGGAAGAAATGTTATGGAATTTATAATGTTTGCTCCTCACGGGATAAATGTCATGGAATATTCATTGCATAAGGAACATTTATAATGATAGTGCCTATAATAATGTTTCCAAAAGGACATCTGTTATAAGGATCAAATATACGTTGACATCAGTACCATACAATCGAATTGATACACTGGTAATTTATATCTTGAAATCTCTTGTGTTCTGATACGATACCCATGTATATTTATTTAAAGCCTAATTGTCAACCTCAGCGTCGAGTATGTACCATTTCGTAACACGTCAAATATCAATAAAAGAAATATGACTTTTTATATAAAATCACCCTAAAAAATGATAAATACATACATAATAAATAAATTCTGAAATAAATTAATGAAAAGTGATTACATAATATTCCAATTAGTAAGCTTGTCTTCTTGGTTGTTTTAAATGCATCATGCATGGCTTGTTTTGTAAATGCATAAATTCATCGACGAAAGGAAGTTAAAAGTAGTCATATGTTGGACATTGAAAATTATGTGCTTTGTGTCTGTCCAAAGTAAGAAGTAATATTACTGTTTACATTATAAATCAATTGCATTTCAATATGTTGAAAAAAGGTTTCATACAAGAACCAGAAAAAGGACATTTTGTTTAGTTATTGCAAAATTTGGAATGCTCATTCGTCACCTTTGACCCTCAGGGATAATTTAACAGAAATGATTAGCATGATTGAAGACCAGCCAAATCAGAATTATAATATGACCATATGTTCGGTGGTTGCATTCAAGTGTCGTTTAAAAAAATGTCACTCGCCTATTAAAGATAAAAAAAATTGATATATATATAAGCTTAAACAATACCAGGTTTTTAAAAGTTTAAAGAGCAAACGGATATTATACACACGCTGTGTTAAAATATAAAAATAGCCACGATTTAGGTTACCTGGTTTTATACACTTTGTAATAAGTGTACATACATGTGTTTGTTGCTAACACAAGAGAGAACATTTGGTCAGCGAGAAAGCGGGAAATATTGGGAGGGTAGAGAGTATTTGCAAATTTAATGGAAGACAGGTGGGAGGGAATTTGTTTAAGGGTGAAGATAAGGCGAATGGGTGTTGGAGGGTTGGGTTGACATTTGCAGTGTCTGTTTTCAGTTATCTCGTGTTGCGATTTATACTTAAGCACTTCAGTGAGCCAATTTGTGTTTGTCTCAATATCAGTTCAGTCATCAGCTTTATAATATACAATGGGAAATTACATTGTATTGTTTAATATAAATACTGTATGGTACCAAATCTAAAACATTGATTAATAAAGACAATCGATCTAAATAACTGATAAGGATGACAGACTTGTACAAATAGTAAATACATTTCACTTACCGTATAAAAAATATTGAACTGACGCTTAACATAGAAGGGTCATCTCAAAGTTGAATAAAATAATTATTTAAAAGTAATACATACTCGAGATACTAGTTCGTGATTGGATAACTGGTTATTCGAGAACGATAGAAAAGTAATTTCTTTCGACTATGGTGAAAAAGTCAATAGTTTGTTTACTTCGGGTAACATATTATTTAAAAGTTATTTTGGAACAATAATTGCAAATTCTTTCAAGTACATCTGTAATTATTCCACTGTGTTCTTGCATGTGTATTTTTATTTGAAAGTATATCTGAATGAATATTGTTTAAACTAGCGGATTGTTGAGTGCCTCTTTTCCAACTCAAACATCACAAAAATGGCAAATTCGTAAGCCATCGGTATGTCACGGAATAGAAGTTCCTTCATAATATAAGTTCCAAATGGAAACAATATTCTGGAATATTATTTCCACTGGAATAAATATTACAGTAAATGTTCCAAACGGAATAAATGGTATAGAATATTTGTTCCAACAGGAACAGATATTATGACATTGTTTATAACAAAGTTTCCAAGGGAACTTCTGTTAGGCGGAACAAATATACGCGTTGACAGGTACATGTGATATATGTTATCCCATAGATGTATAAGTCTCATCTGATGTAGTTCATCCCGATTTTAGTTTTATAATAAGTTGATATGAAAACAGTGGTTTCCTTGACAAAAGGTAGACAAGAATGATACCTGAAGAGACATCAATATACATAACGAAAAATAAGATGGCACAAAATACAATAGCGAAAATAACGAATTAAAGCCGCTTCAAAACTAAACCCAGGTTGAACTACCTCAGATGAGACTTCACACTGAGGTCATCATTCATTTAGCATATGTTTGTGAGCACTAAATCATGTCGTTATTGGTGACATTTACAAGATAAATCAAATTAGTTTCACGTGATCTTTTTAAAAAGAAGCATGCTTAAGTGGATAAACGATATTCTGTTGATCAGTATAGCTCACCAGATGGATAGTTACAATATGTTCATGCATCATAGCTCTGGTTCCTTGGCTTTACCGTGACATTTGGACCTTCTTTTTTTTTTTTTACCTTTCTAGTTTTATCATCTTTCTAATGCTTTTATTAGTTATTGAACTTTCATATATCATTGTCTCGAGTACCACTGAAGAGCTATTCCTTATCGAAATGCGTCTGGTGCAGTGAAATTGGTACCTTTAGTGTTATTTCTTAGATGCAAAATCACAGATGATCACAGATATGTTCCAATTGCCGAAAGCACAATCACGCCCGCTTTTCCACGATTGTAACATGGATGACCGAATTTGTACTTAACATGAGCGATTTTACAGGTGCTACTCGTGGAGCAGGATATGCTGATCCTTTTGGGAGCACAAGAGTTCACCCGGTGGTATTGTGTTCCCCAAATCTGTTCAGTCTTAACTTTTACATATGACTAAAAAAATGTGTTAATATTAAACACCAATGATAAAGCAACCTACGAAGATCCACTAAACAAAACAGAAACATATTTTAAATATGCAATTCCTTGCCTAGAGTCTATACAAAAGAATACATTTCTGGGACCTTGCAATTATCTCACCCTGACAAAATATATTCTAGTCAGACAAAATCTTGAGGTACGCCAACTGAAACTAAGGGAATAATCCCAGCTTGTGACATAATGACATGGAGGGGTTACACTAGTTGTTATTTTACTGCTCATGATCACACTCTAATCATTACACCCATTGCAAAAAAAAATATATATAATTACCAAAAACTGAGAAATTTCACAAAACTAATTATTTCAGGGGCAATAACACAAAATTGGGTTGTCTGATTTGCACAGTCTGAAAATGTTGAATCCATAACGATCTTGACCTGCTGATCATTTTTACCCTGTCAGTTTTGCTCGAACTGCTTTAGATTGAGATATGACAAAAACTGCATTTTACCACTATGTTTTATTCTTAGCCATGGTGGCCATGTTTGTTTTCAGACTGGAATAAAAAACATTAACTTTAAACTAGATAACATACGGATCATTCGTCCTGACAGACGCCAAGTGATGGCAATAGCTCACATGGCCCTTTGGGTCCAGGTGAGTAAAAAAAGGGGGAAATCCATATAACCTTACAAAATCAAACGCTCGACTGTATCAACCGACAGAATAAATGGAAAACAACTGTCATATTCCTGACTTGGTACAGACATTTTCCAAAAAAAAAAATGGTGGGTTAAACCGGGTTTTATAGTTAGCTTAACCTCCCACTCTCGTGTTAGTTGAAAAGCATAGAATTTAGATTAATAAAATGTTAACACAGAGATATGTCTCACCTTTTTGTTATTTTGATAGTAAAATGCAAATGTTGAAATTAAAATATTAATACTTTAACATGAAAATTATTCAAAATATTCAAAGTTAATGAACCATGACTGAAGGTACATGGCCAAACAATCTCCATGGAAATGAGATTCTACAACTACATACCAAATATCATTGACTTATCATAAGTGGTTCTCCTTAAACTGACCTAATCACCAACTTTAACATGTAAACTAAGCAAAAGTGTCAATAGACCATGACTGAGGAGGTCGGGCCAAATAACCTTCATGGAAATGAGATGTGCTAATGCTAATACAACTGCATGCGAGACAAAAATTAGTCAGAAAATGTTTTAAAATATAAAAAACATACAAATAAGTATATTATTATAATCATTAAAATGTTGCAAGAAAATAGTGCTATCAAAGTAGTGGAAAGATTGGAAGAGTATTTTTTATCATTTCAAATCACATTCTTTTTAATTATTGTGGTGTGGTGTGGACAAAAAATTTAATATAACATTATTACATACAGTTGCGTTTACCACAGTCCTATAGATGGGTAAGCATTTTGTTCAGTGAAAAATTAGCTAATTGTGAGTCAATATCAGTGGATCCCTGAATTTGAACAATATTTTCTTGAATTGAAGTTCATAATAAAGATTCTTCTAAAAATATTTATCAATTATCCTTTTAGAACATGAGATTAATAGATAACACTTGAAACTGGAACCTTGTCTATGAAAATTAACTTGTAAATGGTTGTTTTGGAGGCATTTGCAAGTATAAACATAAGCATATTTTTCACCATTATAAAGTTTCTTATGAAATACTACATGAACAATTTCAATACATTTTATTTCTTTAAACAAATATATGATGATAATCTTCACATTAAAATTAGGAGATGTCACAATGATAGTTTTATTTGAGTAAATTTTCACTAGCTTTTATTTTTTGTTTAATAGAAATGAAAGTTTCATTAAATAAAATTCAGAAAGGAACGGGGAATGTGTCAAAGAGACAACTCGACCAAAGAGCAGAAAAAAGCCCAAGGCCACCAATGGGTCTTCAACATGAGAAAATCCTGCACCTGTAGTCAACATCTTACATCTTTCCTGTTCAATAGATTATGCTTGATTTTACTTTGCTTACAAAAAGCTAGGTTTTAAAAGATCTCAAACTTGTATTTATGATCTAAGTAGCAAATACCAATTATCCAGTATCCCGATACAGCATTAACATTTAAGATTTATCAGCTATTAATTTGTAAATATTCCTAAAATATATTGGCCAATGCCTTAACACAGACTACTGATTATGATCAAGTGGTAACAAATCAACATTGAATGTCTGCTATCACCAGAGTCCAATTAAGGGGAAGGGGCCCTTTTTCAAAATCTGGATCCCCATCTGATCTAGATAAGTCTACACCAAGATTGCTCAGAACCAATATTAGGAGTAGTCCATAGAGGATAAGTATATCAGGAGGTATATATGATTAGAAGCAATAACATCTGACTTCATATTGCCTTAGGGAGTTGGAAAAAAAATAATTCTAAAATATTATAAGTTATTACCTTATCAAATAAACTGTTAACACAGAGATATGTCTCGCCTATTTGTTATTTTGATAATGCAAATGTTGAAATTAAAATAGCAATACTTTTACATGTAAGTTATGCAAATATTCAAAGTCAATGAACCATGACTGAAGGTACAGGGCTAAACAATCTCCATGGAAATGAGATGTGCCAATGATAATACAACTGCATATCAAATACCATTGACTTTTCATAAGTCGTTCCCTTTATACAAACCTGAACACAAACATTAACTTGTAAACTATGTAAAAGTTTCAAAGTCAATAAACCATGATGAGGGGGTGGGGCTATATCATCTCCTTGGAAACCATACTTGCAGATGCCAATAAATTTGCATACCAAATATCATTGACTTAACATTAGCAGTTTATCTTAAACTGATCTAATCACAAACTAATACATGTAAACTAAGCAAAAGTTTCAAAATCAATAGACCATGACTGAGGGAGTGGGGCCAAATATTCTCCATGGAAATGAGATGTGCTAATGCTTATACAACTGCATACCAATCAACATTGGCCTTCCACTAACGGTCCCCCTTAAACTGACCTAATCACAAACTAATACATGAAAACTAAGCAAAAGTTTCAAAGTCAATAGACCATGATTGAGGGGGCAGGGCCAAATAATCTCCATGGAAATGAGATATGCCAATGCTTGTACAACTGCATACCAAATATCATTGACCTACCACTAGTGATTCCCCATAAACTGACCTAATCACAAACTAATACGTGTAAACTAAGCAAAGTTTAGAAGTCAATAGACCATGACTGAGGGGGCAGGGCCAAATAATCTCCATGGTAATAAGATGTGCCAATGCTAATACAACTGCATACCAAATATCATTGACCTACCACTAGTGGTTCACCATAAACTAGACCTAATAACAAACTAATACATTGTTGATGCCGCCACCTGAAACAGCATACCTATGTCTTGCTTTTTGACTCCGTCAAGGCGAGACAAAAACTATCCTAAGGATGTTCGCTACTCTTGTTTTTGACTTTTTGTCAGATATTCAGAATCCTCTAGTTTTATCCATGTAGTGCCAATAAATATTTTGCCCGCCAACCCCCACTTTTCTTTCCATAATTTTATTACATATATTTTATATTAAAAAGTCATTTTTGAAAGTCTTATTAAATCCTTGTTATTTTTTCATAGTTTTTGAAAAAGATGCCAATGTTAAATGTATGAAAAAACTAGAGAGAATCATTTCCCGCCAAATTTTCAATTGATTATATCACAAAATCAAGCGCACGGACACCTAATTTTTCCTACTCTTTAAGTTCCATTCTTTATATACTATCAATTTATAACAGTCTTGTATAAAGCTTGTTATTTTGAAATAGAGGAGCAATCATCATTAAAGGTACTTAAAGATCTTTCTAAATACCAATACATTTTGAAATCCCTGGGGTACTAAGTCCAACTTTATTGGTTTTGATCTAGTTGTAATACATCATTTATAAAATTATGATACTGATTATACTGTTTTTGTTATGTTAGATTGACAAATTAATGTAAATCTAATCAAAGTGCTTGTGAGCACTAAAGATTGCATTCATTTTGCAGTAAAAATCAAACACTACATGCATTGTATTAAAAGCTTTGGAAGTCAATTATACTATGAATTGGAGATATAATTGTAGTTGGTTCAATTACAATTATTGCCAACAGAAGATATCTGTAATCTAAATATTACTTTAACAATGACATCACTGACATGTTTAGAACAGATACTAGATGCACAAACCATGCACAATTTATGTAATTTTTTTGACAAGTATAGTAATACACATACACATCAGTTTGCAACTGAACTATCTGAGTATAATTATATTTCATTAAAAGATTTCTTGAAATGTTCATGGATAGGATGCACAGAATGTTTTGCTCAATGCACTATGTTTTGTTTATCTCAAATTAAAGTAGTGATGAAAAAGTCTAGAAAACTGATACATGTACTATTAAACCAGTCACATAAGACTTTTTTGTCTGAATGAATGCAGTCTTTACCCCAAAAACTGAATTATTTTTTTTATAAATTTAATGTATACAAAGTTTTCTTTCTGCATTACACTAAATCCATTGGATGTTGGATGTGTACGGATTGATAATTTAGTCTTATTAGATGCATGATTTTTTTTATTTGTTGTTAGTGGCTTTGAACTAGCTGTCAGTAACTGCGAGTACTCTCAGATCTGTACTTAGTGTCTTTTTGTTGTGTGGATGTAAAAGTACCCGGCCACGCCCACTTTTAATTGTAGTATTTGTATTTTTATCCATCTGATGAGTTAAGCCTCTTTCAACTGATTTTTATAGTTCGTTCTTATGTTGTTCTGTTACACCACTGTCCCAGGTTAGCGGGAGGGTTGGGATCCCGCTAACATGTTTAACCCGCCACATTCTGTATGTATGTGCCTGTCCCAAGTCAGAAGCCTGTAATTCAGTGGTTGTCGTTTGTTTATGTGTTACATATTTGTTTTTCGTTCATTTTTTGTACATAAATTAGGCCGTTAGTTTTCTCGTTTGAATTGTTTTACATTGTCATTTCGGGGCCTTTTATAGCTGACTGTGCGGTATGGGTTTTACTCATTGTTGAAGGCCATACAGTGACCAATAGTTGTTAATTTCTGTGTCATTTGGTCTCTTGTGGAGAGTTGTCTCATTGGCAATCATACCACATCTTCTTTTTTATATTTACTTTCATTAAGAACACCCAAATCCTTAAAGCTAGGTATTTATAACTCTGGAGGATCTATAGGATCTAAAGGGACTAAAAGAGAATATATAGCTAAAATCATCTAAGGTCAACTTTGCAAGAGGCAAATGGAAAAGAGATGCACATAATAAAATAAAATTTAGTGGACAAAACTTGGTTGAATAGCTGAAAAACTGAAAATGAAAAGTTAAAATCATCTAATCAACTTTGATTGATAAAAATGCAATCATAGTCTTTTGGAAAATCTGACTAAAATCGTATAACAGTCATGGGACTGGTAATCTCTAATATATATTCTTTCTACTTAGTTCAGAACAGCAAGTAGTATAGCCAACTGTGTACAATAATAGTAAACTACAGATTAACTGAAAGGAAATAAAGTTGTCTTTCTTTGTATAAATGTACAAATATGGCAAATATTTCTTTTAAAAATTATACAATTTGTGACTTCACAGTAGGTGGATTATGGGAGGTGCATCTAGCAAAAATAGGTTATAATTATTTTTTTGGTGAGGTTCGTGTTGCTCAGTCTTTAGTTTTCTGTGTTATGTTTTGTACGCTGTTGTTTGTCTTTTTTCTTTTTTTGCCATGGTGTTGTCAGTTATTTTTGACTTACGGGTTTGAATGTCCCTTAAGGTAGATTCATGGTATACCGCCATCTAGGATTGTACAATAGCAGTACACAATCAGTCTAGTTCTTTGCCTAAATCTGCAAATTTTGAGACATATTTGCAATTTATGTGTAAGACTGTTTATTAGAATAAAGAAAAATAAGTGATTTATTGCATTATTCAAAATGTTTAAACAAATACCAAATATTTGCGTTTTTAGAACCAATTTTTCAATTAAGCCATTTAAGGGGGATAACTTTTATAGTAAAATTTTTACACTGGAATGATAGCGAAATTTTCAGTTTTTACTTGTAGCAAGAAAACAAGTTCGTTGACACCATTTTTTCTTTTTATATTCTTAAAGCATATTGTAAAACCTATCTTCTCATATTTTATTTCAAAATTTTATCACATAGACTTCTTTTTATTTACAAAAAGGAGTTTTTTCATGAACAATCTATGCAAATTTGGTCAATTTTGCACGACTTGTAGCTTGAAAAATAGCACGGTGACCCATACTTTTTATTATATTGTTGAAAATAGCATAGTATAATCTTTATTTTAGCTAAGTATAAGAAAATTTTATCTGAGGAAATATATACCGATGATCCACCTTAAATTGGTATCGTTAGTCTCTCTTTTCTAAGAGTATCCTAAATGATTCTTTTCATACTGAATATGTAGATCTAGAAAGTCCCACCTAAACTTTCTGCAGGAATGTGAAAATAATTAAAAATTGCAACAAAATGAGATTGACTTTTCAAGATAAAATTATACAAACCTCAGACCAATGCACAAAATGCCAAAAACAGAAAATATAAAATTCCTAGGTAGACTGTTTTATACAATTAGGACCTTGACTTGGGATGAGGGATGGATAAACCCTGCCACGTCCAGTCTGTGTTTTTGTTAAATGTTTTTCAGCTTTGTATCAATCTGATGAGTTAAGCCTTTTTCAACTGATCTTTATCGTTTGTTCTTATGTTGTACTGTTACACCACTGTCCCAGGTTAGAGGTTGGGGGTTGGGCACTCATAAACATGTTTAACCCTGCCACATTGTCACAAGTCTGGAGCCTGTAGTTCAGTGGTTGTTGTTGGTTAATGTCTGTCATATTTGTTTTTCATAAATTGTTTTGTCATAAATTAGGCCGTTAGTTTTCTCAATTGAAATGTTTCCTATTTTACATGTCAGGGCCTTTTAAAGACGACTATACGGTATGGGTTTTCTCATTGTTGAAGGCTGTATGGTTGCCTTTTATTGCTAAAATCTACTTCATTTGAACTTAGTTGAAGAGTTGTCTCATTGGCAATCATACCACATCTCCTTATTTTTATATTGGGAACATATATCGGATACCAAGATGATTTAGGTACATATAAAACTTAGAAGTTTGGTTATAACTGTACAAAAGATTTAAAAAACAAGGTTAAAGGACATTGACAGTAATTTAAGCTTACTTAGTGACCAGGAGTCAAGGACTGAAAATTCAAAGCAAGTTGAAAGTGTAAGTTGGATGGGCCAAAGAACATTTTTTAACTCGTTTGTCTTTTTGTGTTTAATGTGAGTATAGCTAAGCAGTTTTATAGATTTCATTGGATAGAACGAAGCAGGAATTCAAATAAATATCTGTTCTGAAGAATTACTGACATCTTAATCAAGGCCATAAACGTAATGCCAACATGTTCAAATTAAAATGAGAGAAAGTTTAAAGCAAATGTAAATACAATTTACTGATATGTCATGCCCAATTGCACATTTTAATAAGTAAATTTTAATAATTTATCAAGCTGAAAATTCTCCATTGTTGAAAAATGTTTTATACACTTGGTTACATCCTTTCCAGAGGTTCGATCCCAAGTAAGTGGAAACCTGTAGCAATAATGTTAGCAGTAGCTTCACACAACAGCAGACGGTTCATGTTTACCTTCAGTATTTTACCTGGAATAGAAAACAAAATCTGGTAACACAAATGTGACGTTTAAAACTATAAATGTGATATTAATAAAACAAGAGATTATGATTAATAAGTATTCCCAGTTGATATTTTTCGTGTTGTTAGGTTGCTGTCTTAACCTTACCCGTCCCGAACATGCATGAAATATTTGCCACTGGACATTAAGAGACTAACAATCAATCAATCTAATCCTTATACCCTACATATCCTTTTTATTTTAAATTACAATAAATTGAATCAGTAAATGTCAAAACATAGAAAAACATTAATCAAACTTTTTTTCATTTTCAATAAATACATTCTCTGATGCAATTAGCCCATACCATGTCAAAAATAAAGACTATAATAAAACAGTTAATGACACAGAGACATGTCCTTTTTTCAGCAAAATCAAAGCAGTAATTTGATGAACTGTCATATTACAGCCTTTAACAATTCTACAGTACATCTGTACCTTTAAAGGTTAACTAATCAGAAAATTATCATTGATCAGACAAATAACTTTAAATTCAACAGAGTACGACCTTGAAATATCCTTGCAGAAGAGGAACATCTGTTCAGATTTTAATCTAATGAACTTACAAAGTACTTTTAAAACATGTTCCATAGAATATTCAAACATTTCAGCAATTCAACAGCATACCAAATAAAAAAAAATGCTCCGCTGGGCGCAGCTTGATACGACCCTGAACAGTTGGGGCAAGTATGGACACAACATTCAAGCTTGATACAGCTCTGAATTTGGATTGTGATTAAATATTTGACACAGCATAGGTTTCTGACACAGAATGAATGTGGTCTAAGAACTTAATTTTTTTTGATTTACCTATTATGGTCCAATATCCAAAATCTAAATACATACACGGTTAGATTCAGCATATCAAAGAACCCCAAGAATTCAATTTTTGTTAAAATCAAACTAAGTTTAATTTTGGACCCTTTGGACCTTAATGTAGACCAATTTGAAAACGGGACCAAAAATTAAGAATCTAAATACACGGTTAAATTCAGCATATCAAAGAACCCCAATATTTCAATTTTTGATGAAATCAAACATATCATTATTATTTGCTTTTATATATAAATAAAAAATAACCAACTTAAAATGGAAAATTTTAAAGAAAAAAAAAAAAGGAAAAAAAGGGAAAACCCCCCCCCCCCCCCCCCCCAATTTTTTGAACTCCCTTATGATTCATCACCCCCAAACTCAATCCCAGCCTTCCCTTTGTGGTATGGTATTTTGCAGTACAATTTCAGAGAGATCCATACACTTGAACACAAGTTATTGTCTGGAAACTGTAAAAATGCTTGTTTTTTGGCCCCTTTTTGGCCCCAAATTCCTGACCCCAAACTCAAACCCAGCTTTCCCTTTGTGATATGGAACCTTGTAGTACAATTTCATAAAGATCCATACACTTACACACAAGTTATTGTCCTGAAACTAGACTAGAGGCTCTCAAGAGCCTGTGTCGCTCACCTGTATTTACTGATGCTTTGGAAATCATGTAAAATAAGGTTAAAATCATAATTAATAGTATTGGATATAAGATATTATAATGATATCTAAGATAATAATAAAAAACTGAAAATTTTTTGTAAAATTACTAACTCAGGGGCAGCAACCCAACAACGGGTTGTCAGATTCGTCTGAAAATTTCAGGGCAGATAAATCTAAATCTGATGAACATTTTTGCCACCTGTCAGATTTGCTCTAAATGCTTTAGTTTCAGAGATATAAACCAAAAACTGCATTTTACCCCTATGTTCTATTTTTAACCAAGTCGGCCATGATGGTAGGAATGCGGGGTCATCGGACACATTTTTTAAACTAGATACCCTTATAATGATTATAGCCAAGTATGGTTAAATTTGATTACAAAAATTTACAAGAAATTGTTAAAAATTGACTATTTAGGGCAATAACTCCTAAAGGGGTCGACTGACAATTTTGGTCATGGCAACTTATTTGTAGATCTTACTTTGCTGAACATTATTGCTGTTTACAGTTTATCTCTATCTATAATAATATTCAAGATAATAACCAATAAAATGCTTCGCTGGGCGCAGCTTGATACGACCGCAGAGGTCGAACCCTGAACAGTTGGGGCAAGTATGGACACAACATTCAAGCTTGATACAGCTCTGAATTTGGATTGTGATTAAATATTTGACACAGCATAGGTTTCTGACACAGAAAGAATGTGGTCTAAGAACTTCAATTTTTTTAATTTACCTATTATGGTCCAATGTCCAAAATCAAAATACATGGTTAGATTCAGC
This sequence comes from Mytilus californianus, assembly GCF_021869535.1. Lineage (NCBI taxonomy): Eukaryota > Metazoa > Mollusca > Bivalvia > Mytilida > Mytilidae > Mytilus > Mytilus californianus. Next base: position 12,916,902 of record NW_026262745.1, read on the forward strand.
ATATCAAAGAACCCCATATATTCAATTTTTGTTGAAATCAAACAAAGTTTAATTTTGGACCCCAACTTGGACAAACTTGAAAACTGGGCCCATAATCAAAAATCGAAACACATGTTTAGATTCAGCATATCAAAGTACCCCAAGAATTCAATTTTTGTTAAAATCAAACTAAGTTTAATTTTGGACCCTTTGGACCTTAATGTAGACCAATTTAAAAAACAGGACCCAAAATTAAAAATCTAAAAACACGGTTAGATTTGGCATATCAAAGAACCCAAATAATTCAATTTTTGATGAAATCAAACAAAGTTTAATTTTGGACCCTTTTGACCTCAATATGAACCAATTTGATAGCGGGCCCACAAATAAAAAATCTAAATACATGGTAAGATTCAGCATATCAAAGAACCCCATATATTCAATTTTTGTTGAAATCAAACAAAGTTAAATTTTGGACCCCAATTTGGACCAACTTGAAAACTGGGCCAAAAATCTAAAATCTAAATACATGTTTAGATTCAGCATATCAAAGAACCCCATATATTCAATTTTTGTTAAAATCAAACAAAGTTTAATTTTGGACCCCAACTTGGACCAACTTGAAAACTGGGCCCATAATCAAAAATCTAAACACATGTTTAGATTCAGCATATCAAAGAACCCCAAAAATTCAATTTTTGTTAAAATCAAACTAAGTTTAATTTTGGACCCTTTGGACCTTAATGTAGACCAATTTAAAAAACGGGACCCAAAATTAAAAATCTAAATACACAGTTAGATTTGGCATATCAAAGAACCCCAATAATTAAATTTTTGATGAAATCAAACAAAGTTTAATTTTGGACCCTTTTGACCTCAATATGAACCAATTTGATAGCGGGCCCACAAATAAAAAATCTAAATACATGGTAAGATTCAGCATATCAAAGAACCCCATATATTCAATTTTTGTTGAAATCAAACAAAGTTTAATTTTGGACCCCAGTTTGGACCAACTTGAAAACTGGGCCAAAAATCTAAAATCTAAATACATGTTTAGATTCAGCATATCAAAGAACCCCATATATTCAATTTTTGTTGAAATCAAACAAAGTTTTATTTTGGACCCCAACTTGGACCAACTTGAAAACTGGGCCCATAATCAAAAATATAAACACATGTTTAGATTCAGCATATCAAAGAACCACAAGAATTCAATTTTCGTTAAAATCAAACTAAGTTTAATTTTGGACCCTTTGGACCTTAATGTAGACCAATTTAAAAAACGGGACCCAAAATTAAAAACCTAAATACACGGTTAGATTTGGCATATCAAAGAACCCCAATAATTCAATTTTTGATGAAATCAAACAAAGTTAAATTTTGGACCCCAATTTGGACCAACTTGAAAACTGGGCCAAAAATCTAAAATCTAAATACATGTTTAGATTCAGCATATCAAAGAACCCCATATATTCAATTTTTGTTAAAATCAAACAAAGTTTAATTTTGGACCCCAACTTGGACCAACTTGAAAACTGGGCCCATAATCAAAAATCTAAACACATGTTTAGATTCAGCATATCAAAGAACCCCAAAAATTCAATTTTTGTTAAAATCAAACTAAGTTTAATTTTGGAACCTTTGGACCTTAATGTAGACCAATTTAAAAAATGGGACCCAAAATTAAAAATCTAAATACACAGTTAGATTTGGCATATCAAAGAACCCCAATAATTAAATTTTTGATGAAATCAAACAAAGTTTAATTTTGGACCCTTTTGACCTCAATATGAACCAATTTGATAGCGGGCCCACAAATAAAAAATCTAAATACATGGTAAGATTCAGCATATCAAAGAACCCCATATATTCAATTTTTGTTGAAATCAAACAAAGTTTAATTTTGGACCCCAGTTTGGACCAACTTGAAAACTGGGCCAAAAATCTAAAATCTAAATACATGTTTAGATTCAGCATATCAAAGAACCCCATATATTCAATTTTTGTTGAAATCAAACAAAGTTTTATTTTGGACCCCAACTTGGACCAACTTGAAAACTGGGCCCATAATCAAAAATCTAAACACATGTTTAGATTCAGCATATCAAAGAACCCCAAGAATTCAATTTTCGTTAAAATCAAACTAAGTTTAATTTTGGACCCTTTGGACCTTAATGTAGACCAATTTAAAAAACGGGACCCAAAATTAAAAACCTAAATACACGGTTAGATTTGGCATATCAAAGAACCCCAATAATTCAATTTTTGATGAAATCAAACAAAGTTTAATTTTGGACCCTTTTGACCTCAATATGAACCAATTTGATAGCGGGGTCCACAAATAAAAAATCTAAATACATGGTTAGATTCAGCATATCAAAGAACCCCATATATTCAATTTTTGTTGAAATCAAACAAAGTTTAATTTTGGACCTCAATTTGGACCAACTTGAAAACTGGGCCAAAAATCAAAAATCTAAATACATGTTTAGATTCAGCATATCAAAGAACCCCATATATTCAATTTTTGTTAAAATCAAACAAAGTTTAATTTTGGACCCTTTGGACCTTAATGTAGACCAATTTGAAAACTGGATCCAAAATTAAAAATCTAAATACACGGTTAGATTCAGCATAACAAATAAATAAATGTGGTCAAAGATTTTACAAATCTAATGCGCCATACTGTGCAATTAAAGATTACTTCTTGAAATTTTTCAATATTTGAAATTTGAAAAAAAAATAATATTTGAAGAATAATTCTTTTTAATTTCTGAAATCTGAAATGAGAAAAAATTGACCCCCCACAATTTCTTTTTACCCCCCCCCCCCCTTTTTTCCCCCAAACCATAATTACCCATTTAAATTTACCATAGTGTTAACTTAATCTATTTTATAATAGAATTTAAAATATAGTGTCAAATCTTTCATATGGATTTTTTTGTAAAAAAAAAAGATGCAACATTTGCAGATATTTTTACTGGTCTTCCTTTATAAATATGCATTTCTTTAAGGTTACAATACACCATTAGATTTTATGGGCGCAGCCATTTTATGAGCATAACATGGTATTCAGAATTAAGAGTATAGCTAATCCTGATTGGTTGATATGTGCGCCCGTTATTTTTTGTAATTAGAGACTTCGTGCATTCTGCATTATACCAAAGGCCAAATAAATTATTTTCCTTAGCCCTAACGGAACTGAGATGTCTTTTAAACGCTAGGATGAGACACGTATTTTTAAGTGCAAAATTGATAGGCATGGGAGATAAGTACAAATTACGCTAAGAAAAGCAACGCGAACCTATATTTTTTGGACCAAAAAATACTGTCCTAATAACTTTTCTTTAATTCTAGCAAGGTTTCGTTAAAAAAATCAGCTTTCTAAAGTCTGTATCTCGAAAAAGGCTATCATTGTCGCCTATGGGGAAATTAATTGTTTATTATAATCTATACAGCGTCGACATTTCTTTATCATAGTGCTCAAAAAGTGTCAAAAACAGTAATTTTACTTGATATTTGATATGAAACCGTATTTTTTGGTGACAAATGAATTATTGATTAACTAGTTTTTAAGCTATAGTCTGTTTCATATTTGTATAGCGTTTTACCTTAGAAACAAGGGTGTGTTCGACTTTTGACTTACTGTGGAGAGAATATGTCATTTTCTGAACTTCTGCTGATTTGTTTGTAAAAAGCACATACACGTCTAGAGTTTGGATATACAAATCGATTTTTAAACATGACAATCTCGATCCAAGTGCTGTTATCGAAATTACCAAATTCAGTGAAAATGTACAGAAACGATCCCCTTCGAACATTGAAATGTTCACTCGAATGGCAGACTATAAAAATTAGAATAGGCATGACATTTCGTTGTTAACGAATAGTTTTCGATGTTTCAACACAAATATTTACACATTTTTCATATTTTGTAATGCTATAGTCTGTTTCAAAAATGTACTTTTATACGAAAATGGTTTCATTTAAAACTGTTGTTCAAAATTCACCGTAGTAGTTACATATTGGATCGGTTTTGGTATCAATATAATCAGTACTTGATGACATATAAAGAATCATTGGAGAAAGTGGACATTATCTTCAGGCCCTTTTTAGCAGTACCGCATTTACTGAAAAAATCAGAAATTTTTTTTTCACATTTTTTGACTGGGGTTACCTCTGATAAAAAATTGTGAAAATTCAGAGAGTAATGCCAGAACGTTTTGAAGATGATTTTTGTGTGGCATATATATTTATGCATCTAACTAACTATGAATTGCATGATTCTAGAAAGTATTAAATAGCGTATAGGTTACAATACACCATTAGATTTTATGGGCGCAGCCATTTTATGAGCATAACATGGTATTCAGAATTAAGAGTATAGCTAATCCTGATTGGTTGATATGTGCGCCCGTTATTTTTTGTAATTAGAGACTTCGTGCATTCTGCATTATACCAAAGGCCAAATAAATTATTTTCCTTAGCCCTAACGGAACTGAGATGTCTTTTAAACGCTAGGATGAGACACGTATTTTTAAGTGCAAAATTGATAGGCATGGGAGATAAGTACAAATTACGCTAAGAAAAGCAACGCGAACCTATATTTTTTGGACCAAAAAATACTGTCCTAATAACTTTTCTTTAATTCTAGCAAGGTTTCGTTAAAAAAATCAGCTTTCTAAAGTCTGTATCTCGAAAAAGGCTATCATTGTCGCCTATGGGGAAATTAATTGTTTATTATAATCTATACAGCGTCGACATTTCTTTATCATAGTGCTCAAAAAGTGTCAAAAACAGTAATTTTACTTGATATTTGATATGAAACCGTATTTTTTGGTGACAAATGAATTATTGATTAACTAGTTTTTAAGCTATAGTCTGTTTCATATTTGTATAGCGTTTTACCTTAGAAACAAGGGTGTGTTCGACTTTTGACTTACTGTGGAGAGAATATGTCATTTTCTGAACTTCTGCTGATTTGTTTGTAAAAAGCACATACACGTCTAGAGTTTGGATATACAAATCGATTTTTAAACATGACAATCTCGATCCAAGTGCTGTTATCGAAATTACCAAATTCAGTGAAAATGTACAGAAACGATCCCCTTCGAACATTGAAATGTTCACTCGAATGGCAGACTATAAAAATTAGAATAGGCATGACATTTCGTTGTTAACGAATAGTTTTCGATGTTTCAACACAAATATTTACACATTTTTCATATTTTGTAATGCTATAGTCTGTTTCAAAAATGTACTTTTATACGAAAATGGTTTCATTTAAAACTGTTGTTCAAAATTCACCGTAGTAGTTACATATTGGATCGGTTTTGGTATCAATATAATCAGTACTTGATGACATATAAAGAATCATTGGAGAAAGTGGACATTATCTTCAGGCCCTTTTTAGCAGTACCGCATTTACTGAAAAAATCAGAAATTTTTTTTTCACATTTTTTGACTGGGGTTACCTCTGATAAAAAATTGTGAAAATTCAGAGAGTAATGCCAGAACGTTTTGAAGATGATTTTTGTGTGGCATATATATTTATGCATCTAACTAACTATGAATTGCATGATTCTAGAAAGTATTAAATAGCGTATAGGTTACAATACACCATTAGATTTTATGGGCGCAGCCATTTTATGAGCATAACATGGTATTCAGAATTAAGAGTATAGCTAATCCTGATTGGTTGATATGTGCGCCCGTTATTTTTTGTAATTAGAGACTTCGTGCATTCTGCATTATACCAAAGGCCAAATAAATTATTTTCCTTAGCCCTAACGGAACTGAGATGTCTTTTAAACGCTAGGATGAGACACGTATTTTTAAGTGCAAAATTGATAGGCATGGGAGATAAGTACAAATTACGCTAAGAAAAGCAACGCGAACCTATATTTTTTGGACCAAAAAATACTGTCCTAATAACTTTTCTTTAATTCTAGCAAGGTTTCGTTAAAAAAATCAGCTTTCTAAAGTCTGTATCTCGAAAAAGGCTATCATTGTCGCCTATGGGGAAATTAATTGTTTATTATAATCTATACAGCGTCGACATTTCTTTATCATAGTGCTCAAAAAGTGTCAAAAACAGTAATTTTACTTGATATTTGATATGAAACCGTATTTTTTGGTGACAAATGAATTATTGATTAACTAGTTTTTAAGCTATAGTCTGTTTCATATTTGTATAGCGTTTTACCTTAGAAACAAGGGTGTGTTCGACTTTTGACTTACTGTGGAGAGAATATGTCATTTTCTGAACTTCTGCTGATTTGTTTGTAAAAAGCACATACACGTCTAGAGTTTGGATATACAAATCGATTTTTAAACATGACAATCTCGATCCAAGTGCTGTTATCGAAATTACCAAATTCAGTGAAAATGTACAGAAACGATCCCCTTCGAACATTGAAATGTTCACTCGAATGGCAGACTATAAAAATTAGAATAGGCATGACATTTCGTTGTTAACGAATAGTTTTCGATGTTTCAACACAAATATTTACACATTTTTCATATTTTGTAATGCTATAGTCTGTTTCAAAAATGTACTTTTATACGAAAATGGTTTCATTTAAAACTGTTGTTCAAAATTCACCGTAGTAGTTACATATTGGATCGGTTTTGGTATCAATATAATCAGTACTTGATGACATATAAAGAATCATTGGAGAAAGTGGACATTATCTTCAGGCCCTTTTTAGCAGTACCGCATTTACTGAAAAAATCAGAAATTTTTTTTTCACATTTTTTGACTGGGGTTACCTCTGATAAAAAATTGTGAAAATTCAGAGAGTAATGCCAGAACGTTTTGAAGATGATTTTTGTGTGGCATATATATTTATGCATCTAACTAACTATGAATTGCATGATTCTAGAAAGTATTAAATAGCGTATAGGTTACAATACACCATTAGATTTTATGGGCGCAGCCATTTTATGAGCATAACATGGTATTCAGAATTAAGAGTATAGCTAATCCTGATTGGTTGATATGTGCGCCCGTTATTTTTTGTAATTAGAGACTTCGTGCATTCTGCATTATACCAAAGGCCAAATAAATTATTTTCCTTAGCCCTAACGGAACTGAGATGTCTTTTAAACGCTAGGATGAGACACGTATTTTTAAGTGCAAAATTGATAGGCATGGGAGATAAGTACAAATTACGCTAAGAAAAGCAACGCGAACCTATATTTTTTGGACCAAAAAATACTGTCCTAATAACTTTTCTTTAATTCTAGCAAGGTTTCGTTAAAAAAATCAGCTTTCTAAAGTCTGTATCTCGAAAAAGGCTATCATTGTCGCCTATGGGGAAATTAATTGTTTATTATAATCTATACAGCGTCGACATTTCTTTATCATAGTGCTCAAAAAGTGTCAAAAACAGTAATTTTACTTGATATTTGATATGAAACCGTATTTTTTGGTGACAAATGAATTATTGATTAACTAGTTTTTAAGCTATAGTCTGTTTCATATTTGTATAGCGTTTTACCTTAGAAACAAGGGTGTGTTCGACTTTTGACTTACTGTGGAGAGAATATGTCATTTTCTGAACTTCTGCTGATTTGTTTGTAAAAAGCACATACACGTCTAGAGTTTGGATATACAAATCGATTTTTAAACATGACAATCTCGATCCAAGTGCTGTTATCGAAATTACCAAATTCAGTGAAAATGTACAGAAACGATCCCCTTCGAACATTGAAATGTTCACTCGAATGGCAGACTATAAAAATTAGAATAGGCATGACATTTCGTTGTTAACGAATAGTTTTCGATGTTTCAACACAAATATTTACACATTTTTCATATTTTGTAATGCTATAGTCTGTTTCAAAAATGTACTTTTATACGAAAATGGTTTCATTTAAAACTGTTGTTCAAAATTCACCGTAGTAGTTACATATTGGATCGGTTTTGGTATCAATATAATCAGTACTTGATGACATATAAAGAATCATTGGAGAAAGTGGACATTATCTTCAGGCCCTTTTTAGCAGTACCGCATTTACTGAAAAAATCAGAAATTTTTTTTTCACATTTTTTGACTGGGGTTACCTCTGATAAAAAATTGTGAAAATTCAGAGAGTAATGCCAGAACGTTTTGAAGATGATTTTTGTGTGGCATATATATTTATGCATCTAACTAACTATGAATTGCATGATTCTAGAAAGTATTAAATAGCGTATAGGTTACAATACACCATTAGATTTTATGGGCGCAGCCATTTTATGAGCATAACATGGTATTCAGAATTAAGAGTATAGCTAATCCTGATTGGTTGATATGTGCGCCCGTTATTTTTTGTAATTAGAGACTTCGTGCATTCTGCATTATACCAAAGGCCAAATAAATTATTTTCCTTAGCCCTAACGGAACTGAGATGTCTTTTAAACGCTAGGATGAGACACGTATTTTTAAGTGCAAAATTGATAGGCATGGGAGATAAGTACAAATTACGCTAAGAAAAGCAACGCGAACCTATATTTTTTGGACCAAAAAATACTGTCCTAATAACTTTTCTTTAATTCTAGCAAGGTTTCGTTAAAAAAATCAGCTTTCTAAAGTCTGTATCTCGAAAAAGGCTATCATTGTCGCCTATGGGGAAATTAATTGTTTATTATAATCTATACAGCGTCGACATTTCTTTATCATAGTGCTCAAAAAGTGTCAAAAACAGTAATTTTACTTGATATTTGATATGAAACCGTATTTTTTGGTGACAAATGAATTATTGATTAACTAGTTTTTAAGCTATAGTCTGTTTCATATTTGTATAGCGTTTTACCTTAGAAACAAGGGTGTGTTCGACTTTTGACTTACTGTGGAGAGAATATGTCATTTTCTGAACTTCTGCTGATTTGTTTGTAAAAAGCACATACACGTCTAGAGTTTGGATATACAAATCGATTTTTAAACATGACAATCTCGATCCAAGTGCTGTTATCGAAATTACCAAATTCAGTGAAAATGTACAGAAACGATCCCCTTCGAACATTGAAATGTTCACTCGAATGGCAGACTATAAAAATTAGAATAGGCATGACATTTCGTTGTTAACGAATAGTTTTCGATGTTTCAACACAAATATTTACACATTTTTCATATTTTGTAATGCTATAGTCTGTTTCAAAAATGTACTTTTATACGAAAATGGTTTCATTTAAAACTGTTGTTCAAAATTCACCGTAGTAGTTACATATTGGATCGGTTTTGGTATCAATATAATCAGTACTTGATGACATATAAAGAATCATTGGAGAAAGTGGACATTATCTTCAGGCCCTTTTTAGCAGTACCGCATTTACTGAAAAAATCAGAAATTTTTTTTTCACATTTTTTGACTGGGGTTACCTCTGATAAAAAATTGTGAAAATTCAGAGAGTAATGCCAGAACGTTTTGAAGATGATTTTTGTGTGGCATATATATTTATGCATCTAACTAACTATGAATTGCATGATTCTAGAAAGTATTAAATAGCGTATAGGTTACAATACACCATTAGATTTTATGGGCGCAGCCATTTTATGAGCATAACATGGTATTCAGAATTAAGAGTATAGCTAATCCTGATTGGTTGATATGTGCGCCCGTTATTTTTTGTAATTAGAGACTTCGTGCATTCTGCATTATACCAAAGGCCAAATAAATTATTTTCCTTAGCCCTAACGGAACTGAGATGTCTTTTAAACGCTAGGATGAGACACGTATTTTTAAGTGCAAAATTGATAGGCATGGGAGATAAGTACAAATTACGCTAAGAAAAGCAACGCGAACCTATATTTTTTGGACCAAAAAATACTGTCCTAATAACTTTTCTTTAATTCTAGCAAGGTTTCGTTAAAAAAATCAGCTTTCTAAAGTCTGTATCTCGAAAAAGGCTATCATTGTCGCCTATGGGGAAATTAATTGTTTATTATAATCTATACAGCGTCGACATTTCTTTATCATAGTGCTCAAAAAGTGTCAAAAACAGTAATTTTACTTGATATTTGATATGAAACCGTATTTTTTGGTGACAAATGAATTATTGATTAACTAGTTTTTAAGCTATAGTCTGTTTCATATTTGTATAGCGTTTTACCTTAGAAACAAGGGTGTGTTCGACTTTTGACTTACTGTGGAGAGAATATGTCATTTTCTGAACTTCTGCTGATTTGTTTGTAAAAAGCACATACACGTCTAGAGTTTGGATATACAAATCGATTTTTAAACATGACAATCTCGATCCAAGTGCTGTTATCGAAATTACCAAATTCAGTGAAAATGTACAGAAACGATCCCCTTCGAACATTGAAATGTTCACTCGAATGGCAGACTATAAAAATTAGAATAGGCATGACATTTCGTTGTTAACGAATAGTTTTCGATGTTTCAACACAAATATTTACACATTTTTCATATTTTGTAATGCTATAGTCTGTTTCAAAAATGTACTTTTATACGAAAATGGTTTCATTTAAAACTGTTGTTCAAAATTCACCGTAGTAGTTACATATTGGATCGGTTTTGGTATCAATATAATCAGTACTTGATGACATATAAAGAATCATTGGAGAAAGTGGACATTATCTTCAGGCCCTTTTTAGCAGTACCGCATTTACTGAAAAAATCAGAAATTTTTTTTTCACATTTTTTGACTGGGGTTACCTCTGATAAAAAATTGTGAAAATTCAGAGAGTAATGCCAGAACGTTTTGAAGATGATTTTTGTGTGGCATATATATTTATGCATCTAACTAACTATGAATTGCATGATTCTAGAAAGTATTAAATAGCGTATAGGTTACAATACACCATTAGATTTTATGGGCGCAGCCATTTTATGAGCATAACATGGTATTCAGAATTAAGAGTATAGCTAATCCTGATTGGTTGATATGTGCGCCCGTTATTTTTTGTAATTAGAGACTTCGTGCATTCTGCATTATACCAAAGGCCAAATAAATTATTTTCCTTAGCCCTAACGGAACTGAGATGTCTTTTAAACGCTAGGATGAGACACGTATTTTTAAGTGCAAAATTGATAGGCATGGGAGATAAGTACAAATTACGCTAAGAAAAGCAACGCGAACCTATATTTTTTGGACCAAAAAATACTGTCCTAATAACTTTTCTTTAATTCTAGCAAGGTTTCGTTAAAAAAATCAGCTTTCTAAAGTCTGTATCTCGAAAAAGGCTATCATTGTCGCCTATGGGGAAATTAATTGTTTATTATAATCTATACAGCGTCGACATTTCTTTATCATAGTGCTCAAAAAGTGTCAAAAACAGTAATTTTACTTGATATTTGATATGAAACCGTATTTTTTGGTGACAAATGAATTATTGATTAACTAGTTTTTAAGCTATAGTCTGTTTCATATTTGTATAGCGTTTTACCTTAGAAACAAGGGTGTGTTCGACTTTTGACTTACTGTGGAGAGAATATGTCATTTTCTGAACTTCTGCTGATTTGTTTGTAAAAAGCACATACACGTCTAGAGTTTGGATATACAAATCGATTTTTAAACATGACAATCTCGATCCAAGTGCTGTTATCGAAATTACCAAATTCAGTGAAAATGTACAGAAACGATCCCCTTCGAACATTGAAATGTTCACTCGAATGGCAGACTATAAAAATTAGAATAGGCATGACATTTCGTTGTTAACGAATAGTTTTCGATGTTTCAACACAAATATTTACACATTTTTCATATTTTGTAATGCTATAGTCTGTTTCAAAAATGTACTTTTATACGAAAATGGTTTCATTTAAAACTGTTGTTCAAAATTCACCGTAGTAGTTACATATTGGATCGGTTTTGGTATCAATATAATCAGTACTTGATGACATATAAAGAATCATTGGAGAAAGTGGACATTATCTTCAGGCCCTTTTTAGCAGTACCGCATTTACTGAAAAAATCAGAAATTTTTTTTTCACATTTTTTGACTGGGGTTACCTCTGATAAAAAATTGTGAAAATTCAGAGAGTAATGCCAGAACGTTTTGAAGATGATTTTTGTGTGGCATATATATTTATGCATCTAACTAACTATGAATTGCATGATTCTAGAAAGTATTAAATAGCGTATAGGTTACAATACACCATTAGATTTTATGGGCGCAGCCATTTTATGAGCATAACATGGTATTCAGAATTAAGAGTATAGCTAATCCTGATTGGTTGATATGTGCGCCCGTTATTTTTTGTAATTAGAGACTTCGTGCATTCTGCATTATACCAAAGGCCAAATAAATTATTTTCCTTAGCCCTAACGGAACTGAGATGTCTTTTAAACGCTAGGATGAGACACGTATTTTTAAGTGCAAAATTGATAGGCATGGGAGATAAGTACAAATTACGCTAAGAAAAGCAACGCGAACCTATATTTTTTGGACCAAAAAATACTGTCCTAATAACTTTTCTTTAATTCTAGCAAGGTTTCGTTAAAAAAATCAGCTTTCTAAAGTCTGTATCTCGAAAAAGGCTATCATTGTCGCCTATGGGGAAATTAATTGTTTATTATAATCTATACAGCGTCGACATTTCTTTATCATAGTGCTCAAAAAGTGTCAAAAACAGTAATTTTACTTGATATTTGATATGAAACCGTATTTTTTGGTGACAAATGAATTATTGATTAACTAGTTTTTAAGCTATAGTCTGTTTCATATTTGTATAGCGTTTTACCTTAGAAACAAGGGTGTGTTCGACTTTTGACTTACTGTGGAGAGAATATGTCATTTTCTGAACTTCTGCTGATTTGTTTGTAAAAAGCACATACACGTCTAGAGTTTGGATATACAAATCGATTTTTAAACATGACAATCTCGATCCAAGTGCTGTTATCGAAATTACCAAATTCAGTGAAAATGTACAGAAACGATCCCCTTCGAACATTGAAATGTTCACTCGAATGGCAGACTATAAAAATTAGAATAGGCATGACATTTCGTTGTTAACGAATAGTTTTCGATGTTTCAACACAAATATTTACACATTTTTCATATTTTGTAATGCTATAGTCTGTTTCAAAAATGTACTTTTATACGAAAATGGTTTCATTTAAAACTGTTGTTCAAAATTCACCGTAGTAGTTACATATTGGATCGGTTTTGGTATCAATATAATCAGTACTTGATGACATATAAAGAATCATTGGAGAAAGTGGACATTATCTTCAGGCCCTTTTTAGCAGTACCGCATTTACTGAAAAAATCAGAAATTTTTTTTTCACATTTTTTGACTGGGGTTACCTCTGATAAAAAATTGTGAAAATTCAGAGAGTAATGCCAGAACGTTTTGAAGATGATTTTTGTGTGGCATATATATTTATGCATCTAACTAACTATGAATTGCATGATTCTAGAAAGTATTAAATAGCGTATAGGTTACAATACACCATTAGATTTTATGGGCGCAGCCATTTTATGAGCATAACATGGTATTCAGAATTAAGAGTATAGCTAATCCTGATTGGTTGATATGTGCGCCCGTTATTTTTTGTAATTAGAGACTTCGTGCATTCTGCATTATACCAAAGGCCAAATAAATTATTTTCCTTAGCCCTAACGGAACTGAGATGTCTTTTAAACGCTAGGATGAGACACGTATTTTTAAGTGCAAAATTGATAGGCATGGGAGATAAGTACAAATTACGCTAAGAAAAGCAACGCGAACCTATATTTTTTGGACCAAAAAATACTGTCCTAATAACTTTTCTTTAATTCTAGCAAGGTTTCGTTAAAAAAATCAGCTTTCTAAAGTCTGTATCTCGAAAAAGGCTATCATTGTCGCCTATGGGGAAATTAATTGTTTATTATAATCTATACAGCGTCGACATTTCTTTATCATAGTGCTCAAAAAGTGTCAAAAACAGTAATTTTACTTGATATTTGATATGAAACCGTATTTTTTGGTGACAAATGAATTATTGATTAACTAGTTTTTAAGCTATAGTCTGTTTCATATTTGTATAGCGTTTTACCTTAGAAACAAGGGTGTGTTCGACTTTTGACTTACTGTGGAGAGAATATGTCATTTTCTGAACTTCTGCTGATTTGTTTGTAAAAAGCACATACACGTCTAGAGTTTGGATATACAAATCGATTTTTAAACATGACAATCTCGATCCAAGTGCTGTTATCGAAATTACCAAATTCAGTGAAAATGTACAGAAACGATCCCCTTCGAACATTGAAATGTTCACTCGAATGGCAGACTATAAAAATTAGAATAGGCATGACATTTCGTTGTTAACGAATAGTTTTCGATGTTTCAACACAAATATTTACACATTTTTCATATTTTGTAATGCTATAGTCTGTTTCAAAAATGTACTTTTATACGAAAATGGTTTCATTTAAAACTGTTGTTCAAAATTCACCGTAGTAGTTACATATTGGATCGGTTTTGGTATCAATATAATCAGTACTTGATGACATATAAAGAATCATTGGAGAAAGTGGACATTATCTTCAGGCCCTTTTTAGCAGTACCGCATTTACTGAAAAAATCAGAAATTTTTTTTTCACATTTTTTGACTGGGGTTACCTCTGATAAAAAATTGTGAAAATTCAGAGAGTAATGCCAGAACGTTTTGAAGATGATTTTTGTGTGGCATATATATTTATGCATCTAACTAACTATGAATTGCATGATTCTAGAAAGTATTAAATAGCGTATAGGTTACAATACACCATTAGATTTTATGGGCGCAGCCATTTTATGAGCATAACATGGTATTCAGAATTAAGAGTATAGCTAATCCTGATTGGTTGATATGTGCGCCCGTTATTTTTTGTAATTAGAGACTTCGTGCATTCTGCATTATACCAAAGGCCAAATAAATTATTTTCCTTAGCCCTAACGGAACTGAGATGTCTTTTAAACGCTAGGATGAGACACGTATTTTTAAGTGCAAAATTGATAGGCATGGGAGATAAGTACAAATTACGCTAAGAAAAGCAACGCGAACCTATATTTTTTGGACCAAAAAATACTGTCCTAATAACTTTTCTTTAATTCTAGCAAGGTTTCGTTAAAAAAATCAGCTTTCTAAAGTCTGTATCTCGAAAAAGGCTATCATTGTCGCCTATGGGGAAATTAATTGTTTATTATAATCTATACAGCGTCGACATTTCTTTATCATAGTGCTCAAAAAGTGTCAAAAACAGTAATTTTACTTGATATTTGATATGAAACCGTATTTTTTGGTGACAAATGAATTATTGATTAACTAGTTTTTAAGCTATAGTCTGTTTCATATTTGTATAGCGTTTTACCTTAGAAACAAGGGTGTGTTCGACTTTTGACTTACTGTGGAGAGAATATGTCATTTTCTGAACTTCTGCTGATTTGTTTGTAAAAAGCACATACACGTCTAGAGTTTGGATATACAAATCGATTTTTAAACATGACAATCTCGATCCAAGTGCTGTTATCGAAATTACCAAATTCAGTGAAAATGTACAGAAACGATCCCCTTCGAACATTGAAATGTTCACTCGAATGGCAGACTATAAAAATTAGAATAGGCATGACATTTCGTTGTTAACGAATAGTTTTCGATGTTTCAACACAAATATTTACACATTTTTCATATTTTGTAATGCTATAGTCTGTTTCAAAAATGTACTTTTATACGAAAATGGTTTCATTTAAAACTGTTGTTCAAAATTCACCGTAGTAGTTACATATTGGATCGGTTTTGGTATCAATATAATCAGTACTTGATGACATATAAAGAATCATTGGAGAAAGTGGACATTATCTTCAGGCCCTTTTTAGCAGTACCGCATTTACTGAAAAAATCAGAAATTTTTTTTTCACATTTTTTGACTGGGGTTACCTCTGATAAAAAATTGTGAAAATTCAGAGAGTAATGCCAGAACGTTTTGAAGATGATTTTTGTGTGGCATATATATTTATGCATCTAACTAACTATGAATTGCATGATTCTAGAAAGTATTAAATAGCGTATAGGTTACAATACACCATTAGATTTTATGGGCGCAGCCATTTTATGAGCATAACATGGTATTCAGAATTAAGAGTATAGCTAATCCTGATTGGTTGATATGTGCGCCCGTTATTTTTTGTAATTAGAGACTTCGTGCATTCTGCATTATACCAAAGGCCAAATAAATTATTTTCCTTAGCCCTAACGGAACTGAGATGTCTTTTAAACGCTAGGATGAGACACGTATTTTTAAGTGCAAAATTGATAGGCATGGGAGATAAGTACAAATTACGCTAAGAAAAGCAACGCGAACCTATATTTTTTGGACCAAAAAATACTGTCCTAATAACTTTTCTTTAATTCTAGCAAGGTTTCGTTAAAAAAATCAGCTTTCTAAAGTCTGTATCTCGAAAAAGGCTATCATTGTCGCCTATGGGGAAATTAATTGTTTATTATAATCTATACAGCGTCGACATTTCTTTATCATAGTGCTCAAAAAGTGTCAAAAACAGTAATTTTACTTGATATTTGATATGAAACCGTATTTTTTGGTGACAAATGAATTATTGATTAACTAGTTTTTAAGCTATAGTCTGTTTCATATTTGTATAGCGTTTTACCTTAGAAACAAGGGTGTGTTCGACTTTTGACTTACTGTGGAGAGAATATGTCATTTTCTGAACTTCTGCTGATTTGTTTGTAAAAAGCACATACACGTCTAGAGTTTGGATATACAAATCGATTTTTAAACATGACAATCTCGATCCAAGTGCTGTTATCGAAATTACCAAATTCAGTGAAAATGTACAGAAACGATCCCCTTCGAACATTGAAATGTTCACTCGAATGGCAGACTATAAAAATTAGAATAGGCATGACATTTCGTTGTTAACGAATAGTTTTCGATGTTTCAACACAAATATTTACACATTTTTCATATTTTGTAATGCTATAGTCTGTTTCAAAAATGTACTTTTATACGAAAATGGTTTCATTTAAAACTGTTGTTCAAAATTCACCGTAGTAGTTACATATTGGATCGGTTTTGGTATCAATATAATCAGTACTTGATGACATATAAAGAATCATTGGAGAAAGTGGACATTATCTTCAGGCCCTTTTTAGCAGTACCGCATTTACTGAAAAAATCAGAAATTTTTTTTTCACATTTTTTGACTGGGGTTACCTCTGATAAAAAATTGTGAAAATTCAGAGAGTAATGCCAGAACGTTTTGAAGATGATTTTTGTGTGGCATATATATTTATGCATCTAACTAACTATGAATTGCATGATTCTAGAAAGTATTAAATAGCGTATAGGTTACAATACACCATTAGATTTTATGGGCGCAGCCATTTTATGAGCATAACATGGTATTCAGAATTAAGAGTATAGCTAATCCTGATTGGTTGATATGTGCGCCCGTTATTTTTTGTAATTAGAGACTTCGTGCATTCTGCATTATACCAAAGGCCAAATAAATTATTTTCCTTAGCCCTAACGGAACTGAGATGTCTTTTAAACGCTAGGATGAGACACGTATTTTTAAGTGCAAAATTGATAGGCATGGGAGATAAGTACAAATTACGCTAAGAAAAGCAACGCGAACCTATATTTTTTGGACCAAAAAATACTGTCCTAATAACTTTTCTTTAATTCTAGCAAGGTTTCGTTAAAAAAATCAGCTTTCTAAAGTCTGTATCTCGAAAAAGGCTATCATTGTCGCCTATGGGGAAATTAATTGTTTATTATAATCTATACAGCGTCGACATTTCTTTATCATAGTGCTCAAAAAGTGTCAAAAACAGTAATTTTACTTGATATTTGATATGAAACCGTATTTTTTGGTGACAAATGAATTATTGATTAACTAGTTTTTAAGCTATAGTCTGTTTCATATTTGTATAGCGTTTTACCTTAGAAACAAGGGTGTGTTCGACTTTTGACTTACTGTGGAGAGAATATGTCATTTTCTGAACTTCTGCTGATTTGTTTGTAAAAAGCACATACACGTCTAGAGTTTGGATATACAAATCGATTTTTAAACATGACAATCTCGATCCAAGTGCTGTTATCGAAATTACCAAATTCAGTGAAAATGTACAGAAACGATCCCCTTCGAACATTGAAATGTTCACTCGAATGGCAGACTATAAAAATTAGAATAGGCATGACATTTCGTTGTTAACGAATAGTTTTCGATGTTTCAACACAAATATTTACACATTTTTCATATTTTGTAATGCTATAGTCTGTTTCAAAAATGTACTTTTATACGAAAATGGTTTCATTTAAAACTGTTGTTCAAAATTCACCGTAGTAGTTACATATTGGATCGGTTTTGGTATCAATATAATCAGTACTTGATGACATATAAAGAATCATTGGAGAAAGTGGACATTATCTTCAGGCCCTTTTTAGCAGTACCGCATTTACTGAAAAAATCAGAAATTTTTTTTTCACATTTTTTGACTGGGGTTACCTCTGATAAAAAATTGTGAAAATTCAGAGAGTAATGCCAGAACGTTTTGAAGATGATTTTTGTGTGGCATATATATTTATGCATCTAACTAACTATGAATTGCATGATTCTAGAAAGTATTAAATAGCGTATAGGTTACAATACACCATTAGATTTTATGGGCGCAGCCATTTTATGAGCATAACATGGTATTCAGAATTAAGAGTATAGCTAATCCTGATTGGTTGATATGTGCGCCCGTTATTTTTTGTAATTAGAGACTTCGTGCATTCTGCATTATACCAAAGGCCAAATAAATTATTTTCCTTAGCCCTAACGGAACTGAGATGTCTTTTAAACGCTAGGATGAGACACGTATTTTTAAGTGCAAAATTGATAGGCATGGGAGATAAGTACAAATTACGCTAAGAAAAGCAACGCGAACCTATATTTTTTGGACCAAAAAATACTGTCCTAATAACTTTTCTTTAATTCTAGCAAGGTTTCGTTAAAAAAATCAGCTTTCTAAAGTCTGTATCTCGAAAAAGGCTATCATTGTCGCCTATGGGGAAATTAATTGTTTATTATAATCTATACAGCGTCGACATTTCTTTATCATAGTGCTCAAAAAGTGTCAAAAACAGTAATTTTACTTGATATTTGATATGAAACCGTATTTTTTGGTGACAAATGAATTATTGATTAACTAGTTTTTAAGCTATAGTCTGTTTCATATTTGTATAGCGTTTTACCTTAGAAACAAGGGTGTGTTCGACTTTTGACTTACTGTGGAGAGAATATGTCATTTTCTGAACTTCTGCTGATTTGTTTGTAAAAAGCACATACACGTCTAGAGTTTGGATATACAAATCGATTTTTAAACATGACAATCTCGATCCAAGTGCTGTTATCGAAATTACCAAATTCAGTGAAAATGTACAGAAACGATCCCCTTCGAACATTGAAATGTTCACTCGAATGGCAGACTATAAAAATTAGAATAGGCATGACATTTCGTTGTTAACGAATAGTTTTCGATGTTTCAACACAAATATTTACACATTTTTCATATTTTGTAATGCTATAGTCTGTTTCAAAAATGTACTTTTATACGAAAATGGTTTCATTTAAAACTGTTGTTCAAAATTCACCGTAGTAGTTACATATTGGATCGGTTTTGGTATCAATATAATCAGTACTTGATGACATATAAAGAATCATTGGAGAAAGTGGACATTATCTTCAGGCCCTTTTTAGCAGTACCGCATTTACTGAAAAAATCAGAAATTTTTTTTTCACATTTTTTGACTGGGGTTACCTCTGATAAAAAATTGTGAAAATTCAGAGAGTAATGCCAGAACGTTTTGAAGATGATTTTTGTGTGGCATATATATTTATGCATCTAACTAACTATGAATTGCATGATTCTAGAAAGTATTAAATAGCGTATAGGTTACAATACACCATTAGATTTTATGGGCGCAGCCATTTTATGAGCATAACATGGTATTCAGAATTAAGAGTATAGCTAATCCTGATTGGTTGATATGTGCGCCCGTTATTTTTTGTAATTAGAGACTTCGTGCATTCTGCATTATACCAAAGGCCAAATAAATTATTTTCCTTAGCCCTAACGGAACTGAGATGTCTTTTAAACGCTAGGATGAGACACGTATTTTTAAGTGCAAAATTGATAGGCATGGGAGATAAGTACAAATTACGCTAAGAAAAGCAACGCGAACCTATATTTTTTGGACCAAAAAATACTGTCCTAATAACTTTTCTTTAATTCTAGCAAGGTTTCGTTAAAAAAATCAGCTTTCTAAAGTCTGTATCTCGAAAAAGGCTATCATTGTCGCCTATGGGGAAATTAATTGTTTATTATAATCTATACAGCGTCGACATTTCTTTATCATAGTGCTCAAAAAGTGTCAAAAACAGTAATTTTACTTGATATTTGATATGAAACCGTATTTTTTGGTGACAAATGAATTATTGATTAACTAGTTTTTAAGCTATAGTCTGTTTCATATTTGTATAGCGTTTTACCTTAGAAACAAGGGTGTGTTCGACTTTTGACTTACTGTGGAGAGAATATGTCATTTTCTGAACTTCTGCTGATTTGTTTGTAAAAAGCACATACACGTCTAGAGTTTGGATATACAAATCGATTTTTAAACATGACAATCTCGATCCAAGTGCTGTTATCGAAATTACCAAATTCAGTGAAAATGTACAGAAACGATCCCCTTCGAACATTGAAATGTTCACTCGAATGGCAGACTATAAAAATTAGAATAGGCATGACATTTCGTTGTTAACGAATAGTTTTCGATGTTTCAACACAAATATTTACACATTTTTCATATTTTGTAATGCTATAGTCTGTTTCAAAAATGTACTTTTATACGAAAATGGTTTCATTTAAAACTGTTGTTCAAAATTCACCGTAGTAGTTACATATTGGATCGGTTTTGGTATCAATATAATCAGTACTTGATGACATATAAAGAATCATTGGAGAAAGTGGACATTATCTTCAGGCCCTTTTTAGCAGTACCGCATTTACTGAAAAAATCAGAAATTTTTTTTTCACATTTTTTGACTGGGGTTACCTCTGATAAAAAATTGTGAAAATTCAGAGAGTAATGCCAGAACGTTTTGAAGATGATTTTTGTGTGGCATATATATTTATGCATCTAACTAACTATGAATTGCATGATTCTAGAAAGTATTAAATAGCGTATAGGTTACAATACACCATTAGATTTTATGGGCGCAGCCATTTTATGAGCATAACATGGTATTCAGAATTAAGAGTATAGCTAATCCTGATTGGTTGATATGTGCGCCCGTTATTTTTTGTAATTAGAGACTTCGTGCATTCTGCATTATACCAAAGGCCAAATAAATTATTTTCCTTAGCCCTAACGGAACTGAGATGTCTTTTAAACGCTAGGATGAGACACGTATTTTTAAGTGCAAAATTGATAGGCATGGGAGATAAGTACAAATTACGCTAAGAAAAGCAACGCGAACCTATATTTTTTGGACCAAAAAATACTGTCCTAATAACTTTTCTTTAATTCTAGCAAGGTTTCGTTAAAAAAATCAGCTTTCTAAAGTCTGTATCTCGAAAAAGGCTATCATTGTCGCCTATGGGGAAATTAATTGTTTATTATAATCTATACAGCGTCGACATTTCTTTATCATAGTGCTCAAAAAGTGTCAAAAACAGTAATTTTACTTGATATTTGATATGAAACCGTATTTTTTGGTGACAAATGAATTATTGATTAACTAGTTTTTAAGCTATAGTCTGTTTCATATTTGTATAGCGTTTTACCTTAGAAACAAGGGTGTGTTCGACTTTTGACTTACTGTGGAGAGAATATGTCATTTTCTGAACTTCTGCTGATTTGTTTGTAAAAAGCACATACACGTCTAGAGTTTGGATATACAAATCGATTTTTAAACATGACAATCTCGATCCAAGTGCTGTTATCGAAATTACCAAATTCAGTGAAAATGTACAGAAACGATCCCCTTCGAACATTGAAATGTTCACTCGAATGGCAGACTATAAAAATTAG
This sequence comes from Mytilus californianus, assembly GCF_021869535.1. Classification (NCBI taxonomy): domain Eukaryota; kingdom Metazoa; phylum Mollusca; class Bivalvia; order Mytilida; family Mytilidae; genus Mytilus; species Mytilus californianus. Next base: position 12,938,900 of record NW_026262745.1, read on the forward strand.
AATAGGCATGACATTTCGTTGTTAACGAATAGTTTTCGATGTTTCAACACAAATATTTACACATTTTTCATATTTTGTAATGCTATAGTCTGTTTCAAAAATGTACTTTTATACGAAAATGGTTTCATTTAAAACTGTTGTTCAAAATTCACCGTAGTAGTTACATATTGGATCGGTTTTGGTATCAATATAATCAGTACTTGATGACATATAAAGAATCATTGGAGAAAGTGGACATTATCTTCAGGCCCTTTTTAGCAGTACCGCATTTACTGAAAAAATCAGAAATTTTTTTTTCACATTTTTTGACTGGGGTTACCTCTGATAAAAAATTGTGAAAATTCAGAGAGTAATGCCAGAACGTTTTGAAGATGATTTTTGTGTGGCATATATATTTATGCATCTAACTAACTATGAATTGCATGATTCTAGAAAGTATTAAATAGCGTATAGGTTACAATACACCATTAGATTTTATGGGCGCAGCCATTTTATGAGCATAACATGGTATTCAGAATTAAGAGTATAGCTAATCCTGATTGGTTGATATGTGCGCCCGTTATTTTTTGTAATTAGAGACTTCGTGCATTCTGCATTATACCAAAGGCCAAATAAATTATTTTCCTTAGCCCTAACGGAACTGAGATGTCTTTTAAACGCTAGGATGAGACACGTATTTTTAAGTGCAAAATTGATAGGCATGGGAGATAAGTACAAATTACGCTAAGAAAAGCAACGCGAACCTATATTTTTTGGACCAAAAAATACTGTCCTAATAACTTTTCTTTAATTCTAGCAAGGTTTCGTTAAAAAAATCAGCTTTCTAAAGTCTGTATCTCGAAAAAGGCTATCATTGTCGCCTCAGGGAAATTAATTGTTTATTATAATCTATACAGCGTCGACATTTCTTTATCATAGTGCTCAAAAAGTGTCAAAAACAGTAATTTTACTTGATATTTGATATGAAACCGTATTTTTTGGTGACAAATGAATTATTGATTAACTAGTTTTTAAGCTATAGTCTGTTTCATATTTGTATAGCGTTTTACCTTAGAAACAAGGGTGTGTTCGACTTTTGACTTACTGTGGAGAGAATATGTCATTTTCTGAACTTCTGCTGATTTGTTTGTAAAAAGCACATACACGTCTAGAGTTTGGATATACAAATCGATTTTTAAACATGACAATCTCGATCCAAGTGCTGTTATCGAAATTACCAAATTCAGTGAAAATGTACAGAAACGATCCCCTTCGAACATTGAAATGTTCACTCGAATGGCAGACTATAAAAATTAGAATAGGCATGACATTTCGTTGTTAACGAATAGTTTTCGATGTTTCAACACAAATATTTACACATTTTTCATATTTTGTAATGCTATAGTCTGTTTCAAAAATGTACTTTTATACGAAAATGGTTTCATTTAAAACTGTTGTTCAAAATTCACCGTAGTAGTTACATATTGGATCGGTTTTGGTATCAATATAATCAGTACTTGATGACATATAAAGAATCATTGGAGAAAGTGGACATTATCTTCAGGCCCTTTTTAGCAGTACCGCATTTACTGAAAAAATCAGAAATTTTTTTTTCACATTTTTGGACTGGGGTAACCTCTGATAAAAAATTGTGAAAATTCAGAGAGTAATGCCAGAACGTTTTGAAGATGATTTTTGTGTGGCATATATATTTATGCATCTAACTAACTATGAATTGCATGATTCTAGAAAGTATTAAATAGCGTATAGGTTACAATACACCATTAGATTTTATGGGCGCAGCCATTTTATGAGCATAACATGGTATTCAGAATTAAGAGTATAGCTAATCCTGATTGGTTGATATGTGCGCCCGTTATTTTTTGTAATTAGAGACTTCGTGCATTCTGCATTATACCAAAGGCCAAATAAATTATTTTCCTTAGCCCTAACGGAACTGAGATGTCTTTTAAACGCTAGGATGAGACACGTATTTTTAAGTGCAAAATTGATAGGCATGGGAGATAAGTACAAATTACGCTAAGAAAAGCAACGCGAACCTATATTTTTTGGACCAAAAAATACTGTCCTAATAACTTTTCTTTAATTCTAGCAAGGTTTCGTTAAAAAAATCAGCTTTCTAAAGTCTGTATCTCGAAAAAGGCTATCATTGTCGCCTATGGGGAAATTAATTGTTTATTATAATCTATACAGCGTCGACATTTCTTTATCATAGTGCTCAAAAAGTGTCAAAAACAGTAATTTTACTTGATATTTGATATGAAACCGTATTTTTTGGTGACAAATGAATTATTGATTAACTAGTTTTTAAGCTATAGTCTGTTTCATATTTGTATAGCGTTTTACCTTAGAAACAAGGGTGTGTTCGACTTTTGACTTACTGTGGAGAGAATATGTCATTTTCTGAACTTCTGCTGATTTGTTTGTAAAAAGCACATACACGTCTAGAGTTTGGATATACAAATCGATTTTTAAACATGACAATCTCGATCCAAGTGCTGTTATCGAAATTACCAAATTCAGTGAAAATGTACAGAAACGATCCCCTTCGAACATTGAAATGTTCACTCGAATGGCAGACTATAAAAATTAGAATAGGCATGACATTTCGTTGTTAACGAATAGTTTTCGATGTTTCAACACAAATATTTACACATTTTTCATATTTTGTAATGCTATAGTCTGTTTCAAAAATGTACTTTTATACGAAAATGGTTTCATTTAAAACTGTTGTTCAAAATTCACCGTAGTAGTTACATATTGGATCGGTTTTGGTATCAATATAATCAGTACTTGATGACATATAAAGAATCATTGGAGAAAGTGGACATTATCTTCAGGCCCTTTTTAGCAGTACCGCATTTACTGAAAAAATCAGAAATTTTTTTTTCACATTTTTGGACTGGGGTTACCTCTGATAAAAAATTGTGAAAATTCAGAGAGTAATGCCAGAACGTTTTGAAGATGATTTTTGTGTGGCATATATATTTATGCATCTAACTAACTATGAATTGCATGATTCTAGAAAGTATTAAATAGCGTATAGGTTACAATACACCATTAGATTTTATGGGCGCAGCCATTTTATGAGCATAACATGGTATTCAGAATTAAGAGTATAGCTAATCCTGATTGGTTGATATGTGCGCCCGTTATTTTTTGTAATTAGAGACTTCGTGCATTCTGCATTATACCAAAGGCCAAATAAATTATTTTCCTTAGCCCTAACGGAACTGAGATGTCTTTTAAACGCTAGGATGAGACACGTATTTTTAAGTGCAAAATTGATAGGCATGGGAGATAAGTACAAATTACGCTAAGAAAAGCAACGCGAACCTATATTTTTTGGACCAAAAAATACTGTCCTAATAACTTTTCTTTAATTCTAGCAAGGTTTCGTTAAAAAAATCAGCTTTCTAAAGTCTGTATCTCGAAAAAGGCTATCATTGTCGCCTATGGGGAAATTAATTGTTTATTATAATCTATACAGCGTCGACATTTCTTTATCATAGTGCTCAAAAAGTGTCAAAAACAGTAATTTTACTTGATATTTGATATGAAACCGTATTTTTTGGTGACAAATGAATTATTGATTAACTAGTTTTTAAGCTATAGTCTGTTTCATATTTGTATAGCGTTTTACCTTAGAAACAAGGGTGTGTTCGACTTTTGACTTACTGTGGAGAGAATATGTCATTTTCTGAACTTCTGCTGATTTGTTTGTAAAAAGCACATACACGTCTAGAGTTTGGATATACAAATCGATTTTTAAACATGACAATCTCGATCCAAGTGCTGTTATCGAAATTACCAAATTCAGTGAAAATGTACAGAAACGATCCCCTTCGAACATTGAAATGTTCACTCGAATGGCAGACTATAAAAATTAGAATAGGCATGACATTTCGTTGTTAACGAATAGTTTTCGATGTTTCAACACAAATATTTACACATTTTTCATATTTTGTAATGCTATAGTCTGTTTCAAAAATGTACTTTTATACGAAAATGGTTTCATTTAAAACTGTTGTTCAAAATTCACCGTAGTAGTTACATATTGGATCGGTTTTGGTATCAATATAATCAGTACTTGATGACATATAAAGAATCATTGGAGAAAGTGGACATTATCTTCAGGCCCTTTTTAGCAGTACCGCATTTACTGAAAAAATCAGAAATTTTTTTTTCACATTTTTTGACTGGGGTTACCTCTGATAAAAAATTGTGAAAATTCAGAGAGTAATGCCAGAACGTTTTGAAGATGATTTTTGTGTGGCATATATATTTATGCATCTAACTAACTATGAATTGCATGATTCTAGAAAGTATTAAATAGCGTATAGGTTACAATACACCATTAGATTTTATGGGCGCAGCCATTTTATGAGCATAACATGGTATTCAGAATTAAGAGTATAGCTAATCCTGATTGGTTGATATGTGCGCCCGTTATTTTTTGTAATTAGAGACTTCGTGCATTCTGCATTATACCAAAGGCCAAATAAATTATTTTCCTTAGCCCTAACGGAACTGAGATGTCTTTTAAACGCTAGGATGAGACACGTATTTTTAAGTGCAAAATTGATAGGCATGGGAGATAAGTACAAATTACGCTAAGAAAAGCAACGCGAACCTATATTTTTTGGACCAAAAAATACTGTCCTAATAACTTTTCTTTAATTCTAGCAAGGTTTCGTTAAAAAAATCAGCTTTCTAAAGTCTGTATCTCGAAAAAGGCTATCATTGTCGCCTATGGGGAAATTAATTGTTTATTATAATCTATACAGCGTCGACATTTCTTTATCATAGTGCTCAAAAAGTGTCAAAAACAGTAATTTTACTTGATATTTGATATGAAACCGTATTTTTTGGTGACAAATGAATTATTGATTAACTAGTTTTTAAGCTATAGTCTGTTTCATATTTGTATAGCGTTTTACCTTAGAAACAAGGGTGTGTTCGACTTTTGACTTACTGTGGAGAGAATATGTCATTTTCTGAACTTCTGCTGATTTGTTTGTAAAAAGCACATACACGTCTAGAGTTTGGATATACAAATCGATTTTTAAACATGACAATCTCGATCCAAGTGCTGTTATCGAAATTACCAAATTCAGTGAAAATGTACAGAAACGATCCCCTTCGAACATTGAAATGTTCACTCGAATGGCAGACTATAAAAATTAGAATAGGCATGACATTTCGTTGTTAACGAATAGTTTTCGATGTTTCAACACAAATATTTACACATTTTTCATATTTTGTAATGCTATAGTCTGTTTCAAAAATGTACTTTTATACGAAAATGGTTTCATTTAAAACTGTTGTTCAAAATTCACCGTAGTAGTTACATATTGGATCGGTTTTGGTATCAATATAATCAGTACTTGATGACATATAAAGAATCATTGGAGAAAGTGGACATTATCTTCAGGCCCTTTTTAGCAGTACCGCATTTACTGAAAAAATCAGAAATTTTTTTTTCACATTTTTTGACTGGGGTTACCTCTGATAAAAAATTGTGAAAATTCAGAGAGTAATGCCAGAACGTTTTGAAGATGATTTTTGTGTGGCATATATATTTATGCATCTAACTAACTATGAATTGCATGATTCTAGAAAGTATTAAATAGCGTATAGGTTACAATACACCATTAGATTTTATGGGCGCAGCCATTTTATGAGCATAACATGGTATTCAGAATTAAGAGTATAGCTAATCCTGATTGGTTGATATGTGCGCCCGTTATTTTTTGTAATTAGAGACTTCGTGCATTCTGCATTATACCAAAGGCCAAATAAATTATTTTCCTTAGCCCTAACGGAACTGAGATGTCTTTTAAACGCTAGGATGAGACACGTATTTTTAAGTGCAAAATTGATAGGCATGGGAGATAAGTACAAATTACGCTAAGAAAAGCAACGCGAACCTATATTTTTTGGACCAAAAAATACTGTCCTAATAACTTTTCTTTAATTCTAGCAAGGTTTCGTTAAAAAAATCAGCTTTCTAAAGTCTGTATCTCGAAAAAGGCTATCATTGTCGCCTATGGGGAAATTAATTGTTTATTATAATCTATACAGCGTCGACATTTCTTTATCATAGTGCTCAAAAAGTGTCAAAAACAGTAATTTTACTTGATATTTGATATGAAACCGTATTTTTTGGTGACAAATGAATTATTGATTAACTAGTTTTTAAGCTATAGTCTGTTTCATATTTGTATAGCGTTTTACCTTAGAAACAAGGGTGTGTTCGACTTTTGACTTACTGTGGAGAGAATATGTCATTTTCTGAACTTCTGCTGATTTGTTTGTAAAAAGCACATACACGTCTAGAGTTTGGATATACAAATCGATTTTTAAACATGACAATCTCGATCCAAGTGCTGTTATCGAAATTACCAAATTCAGTGAAAATGTACAGAAACGATCCCCTTCGAACATTGAAATGTTCACTCGAATGGCAGACTATAAAAATTAGAATAGGCATGACATTTCGTTGTTAACGAATAGTTTTCGATGTTTCAACACAAATATTTACACATTTTTCATATTTTGTAATGCTATAGTCTGTTTCAAAAATGTACTTTTATACGAAAATGGTTTCATTTAAAACTGTTGTTCAAAATTCACCGTAGTAGTTACATATTGGATCGGTTTTGGTATCAATATAATCAGTACTTGATGACATATAAAGAATCATTGGAGAAAGTGGACATTATCTTCAGGCCCTTTTTAGCAGTACCGCATTTACTGAAAAAATCAGAAATTTTTTTTTCACATTTTTTGACTGGGGTTACCTCTGATAAAAAATTGTGAAAATTCAGAGAGTAATGCCAGAACGTTTTGAAGATGATTTTTGTGTGGCATATATATTTATGCATCTAACTAACTATGAATTGCATGATTCTAGAAAGTATTAAATAGCGTATAGGTTACAATACACCATTAGATTTTATGGGCGCAGCCATTTTATGAGCATAACATGGTATTCAGAATTAAGAGTATAGCTAATCCTGATTGGTTGATATGTGCGCCCGTTATTTTTTGTAATTAGAGACTTCGTGCATTCTGCATTATACCAAAGGCCAAATAAATTATTTTCCTTAGCCCTAACGGAACTGAGATGTCTTTTAAACGCTAGGATGAGACACGTATTTTTAAGTGCAAAATTGATAGGCATGGGAGATAAGTACAAATTATGCTAAGAAAAGCAACGCGAACCTATATTTTTTGGACCAAAAAATACCGTCCTAATAACTTTTCTTTAATTCTAGCAAGGTTTCGTTAAAAAAATCAGCTTTCTAAAGTCTGTATCTCGAAAAAGGCTATCATTGTCGCCTATGGGGAAATTAATTGTTTATTATAATCTATACAGCGTCGACATTTCTTTATCATAGTGCTCAAAAAGTGTCAAAAACAGTAATTTTACTTGATATTTGATATGAAACCGTATTTTTTGGTGACAAATGAATTATTGATTAACTAGTTTTTAAGCTATAGTCTGTTTCATATTTGTATAGCGTTTTACCTTAGAAACAAGGGTGTGTTCGACTTTTGACTTACTGTGGAGAGAATATGTCATTTTCTGAACTTCTGCTGATTTGTTTGTAAAAAGCACATACACGTCTAGAGTTTGGATATACAAATCGATTTTTAAACATGACAATCTCGATCCAAGTGCTGTTATCGAAATTACCAAATTCAGTGAAAATGTACAGAAACGATCCCCTTCGAACATTGAAATGTTCACTCGAATGGCAGACTATAAAAATTAGAATAGGCATGACATTTCGTTGTTAACGAATAGTTTTCGATGTTTCAACACAAATATTTACACATTTTTCATATTTTGTAATGCTATAGTCTGTTTCAAAAATGTACTTTTATACGAAAATGGTTTCATTTAAAACTGTTGTTCAAAATTCACCGTAGTAGTTACATATTGGATCGGTTTTGGTATCAATATAATCAGTACTTGATGACATATAAAGAATCATTGGAGAAAGTGGACATTATCTTCAGGCCCTTTTTAGCAGTACCGCATTTACTGAAAAAATCAGAAATTTTTTTTTCACATTTTTTGACTGGGGTTACCTCTGATAAAAAATTGTGAAAATTCAGAGAGTAATGCCAGAACGTTTTGAAGATGATTTTTGTGTGGCATATATATTTATGCATCTAACTAACTATGAATTGCATGATTCTAGAAAGTATTAAATAGCGTATAGGTTACAATACACCATTAGATTTTATGGGCGCAGCCATTTTATGAGCATAACATGGTATTCAGAATTAAGAGTATAGCTAATCCTGATTGGTTGATATGTGCGCCCGTTATTTTTTGTAATTAGAGACTTCGTGCATTCTGCATTATACCAAAGGCCAAATAAATTATTTTCCTTAGCCCTAACGGAACTGAGATGTCTTTTAAACGCTAGGATGAGACACGTATTTTTAAGTGCAAAATTGATAGGCATGGGAGATAAGTACAAATTACGCTAAGAAAAGCAACGCGAACCTATATTTTTTGGACCAAAAAATACTGTCCTAATAACTTTTCTTTAATTCTAGCAAGGTTTCGTTAAAAAAATCAGCTTTCTAAAGTCTGTATCTCGAAAAAGGCTATCATTGTCGCCTATGGGGAAATTAATTGTTTATTATAATCTATACAGCGTCGACATTTCTTTATCATAGTGCTCAAAAAGTGTCAAAAACAGTAATTTTACTTGATATTTGATATGAAACCGTATTTTTTGGTGACAAATGAATTATTGATTAACTAGTTTTTAAGCTATAGTCTGTTTCATATTTGTATAGCGTTTTACCTTAGAAACAAGGGTGTGTTCGACTTTTGACTTACTGTGGAGAGAATATGTCATTTTCTGAACTTCTGCTGATTTGTTTGTAAAAAGCACATACACGTCTAGAGTTTGGATATACAAATCGATTTTTAAACATGACAATCTCGATCCAAGTGCTGTTATCGAAATTACCAAATTCAGTGAAAATGTACAGAAACGATCCCCTTCGAACATTGAAATGTTCACTCGAATGGCAGACTATAAAAATTAGAATAGGCATGACATTTCGTTGTTAACGAATAGTTTTCGATGTTTCAACACAAATATTTACACATTTTTCATATTTTGTAATGCTATAGTCTGTTTCAAAAATGTACTTTTATACGAAAATGGTTTCATTTAAAACTGTTGTTCAAAATTCACCGTAGTAGTTACATATTGGATCGGTTTTGGTATCAATATAATCAGTACTTGATGACATATAAAGAATCATTGGAGAAAGTGGACATTATCTTCAGGCCCTTTTTAGCAGTACCGCATTTACTGAAAAAATCAGAAATTTTTTTTTCACATTTTTTGACTGGGGTTACCTCTGATAAAAAATTGTGAAAATTCAGAGAGTAATGCCAGAACGTTTTGAAGATGATTTTTGTGTGGCATATATATTTATGCATCTAACTAACTATGAATTGCATGATTCTAGAAAGTATTAAATAGCGTATACAGCGTCGACATTTCTTTATCATAGTGCTCAAAAAGTGTCAAAAACAGTAATTTTACTTGATATTTGATATGAAACCGTATTTTTTGGTGACAAATGAATTATTGATTAACTAGTTTTTAAGCTATAGTCTGTTTCATATTTGTATAGCGTTTTACCTTAGAAACAAGGGTGTGTTCGACTTTTGACTTACTGTGGAGAGAATATGTCATTTTCTGAACTTCTGCTGATTTGTTTGTAAAAAGCACATACACGTCTAGAGTTTGGATATACAAATCGATTTTTAAACATGACAATCTCGATCCAAGTGCTGTTATCGAAATTACCAAATTCAGTGAAAATGTACAGAAACGATCCCCTTCGAACATTGAAATGTTCACTCGAATGGCAGACTATAAAAATTAGAATAGGCATGACATTTCGTTGTTAACGAATAGTTTTCGATGTTTCAACACAAATATTTACACATTTTTCATATTTTGTAATGCTATAGTCTGTTTCAAAAATGTACTTTTATACGAAAATGGTTTCATTTAAAACTGTTGTTCAAAATTCACCGTAGTAGTTACATATTGGATCGGTTTTGGTATCAATATAATCAGTACTTGATGACATATAAAGAATCATTGGAGAAAGTGGACATTATCTTCAGGCCCTTTTTAGCAGTACCCGCATTTACTGAAAAAATCAGAAATTTTTTTTTCACATTTTTTGACTGGGGTTACCTCTGATAAAAAATTGTGAAAATTCAGAGAGTAATGCCAGAACGTTTTGAAGATGATTTTTGTGTGGCATATATATTTATGCATCTAACTAACTATGAATTGCATGATTCTAGAAAGTATTAAATAGCGTATAGGTTACAATACACCATTAGATTTTATGGGCGCAGCCATTTTATGAGCATAACATGGTATTCAGAATTAAGAGTATAGCTAATCCTGATTGGTTGATATGTGCGCCCGTTATTTTTTGTAATTAGAGACTTCGTGCATTCTGCATTATACCAAAGGCCAAATAAATTATTTTCCTTAGCCCTAACGGAACTGAGATGTCTTTTAAACGCTAGGATGAGACACGTATTTTTAAGTGCAAAATTGATAGGCATGGGAGATAAGTACAAATTACGCTAAGAAAAGCAACGCGAACCTATATTTTTTGGACCAAAAAATACTGTCCTAATAACTTTTCTTTAATTCTAGCAAGGTTTCGTTAAAAAAATCAGCTTTCTAAAGTCTGTATCTCGAAAAAGGCTATCATTGTCGCCTATGGGGAAATTAATTGTTTATTATAATCTATACAGCGTCGACATTTCTTTATCATAGTGCTCAAAAAGTGTCAAAAACAGTAATTTTACTTGATATTTGATATGAAACCGTATTTTTTGGTGACAAATGAATTATTGATTAACTAGTTTTTAAGCTATAGTCTGTTTCATATTTGTATAGCGTTTTACCTTAGAAACAAGGGTGTGTTCGACTTTTGACTTACTGTGGAGAGAATATGTCATTTTCTGAACTTCTGCTGATTTGTTTGTAAAAAGCACATACACGTCTAGAGTTTGGATATACAAATCGATTTTTAAACATGACAATCTCGATCCAAGTGCTGTTATCGAAATTACCAAATTCAGTGAAAATGTACAGAAACGATCCCCTTCGAACATTGAAATGTTCACTCGAATGGCAGACTATAAAAATTAGAATAGGCATGACATTTCGTTGTTAACGAATAGTTTTCGATGTTTCAACACAAATATTTACACATTTTTCATATTTTGTAATGCTATAGTCTGTTTCAAAAATGTACTTTTATACGAAAATGGTTTCATTTAAAACTGTTGTTCAAAATTCACCGTAGTAGTTACATATTGGATCGGTTTTGGTATCAATATAATCAGTACTTGATGACATATAAAGAATCATTGGAGAAAGTGGACATTATCTTCAGGCCCTTTTTAGCAGTACCGCATTTACTGAAAAAATCAGAAATTTTTTTTTCACATTTTTTGACTGGGGTTACCTCTGATAAAAAATTGTGAAAATTCAGAGAGTAATGCCAGAACGTTTTGAAGATGATTTTTGTGTGGCATATATATTTATGCATCTAACTAACTATGAATTGCATGATTCTAGAAAGTATTAAATAGCGTATAGGTTACAATACACCATTAGATTTTATGGGCGCAGCCATTTTATGAGCATAACATGGTATTCAGAATTAAGAGTATAGCTAATCCTGATTGGTTGATATGTGCGCCCGTTATTTTTTGTAATTAGAGACTTCGTGCATTCTGCATTATACCAAAGGCCAAATAAATTATTTTCCTTAGCCCTAACGGAACTGAGATGTCTTTTAAACGCTAGGATGAGACACGTATTTTTAAGTGCAAAATTGATAGGCATGGGAGATAAGTACAAATTACGCTAAGAAAAGCAACGCGAACCTATATTTTTTGGACCAAAAAATACTGTCCTAATAACTTTTCTTTAATTCTAGCAAGGTTTCGTTAAAAAAATCAGCTTTCTAAAGTCTGTATCTCGAAAAAGGCTATCATTGTCGCCTATGGGGAAATTAATTGTTTATTATAATCTATACAGCGTCGACATTTCTTTATCATAGTGCTCAAAAAGTGTCAAAAACAGTAATTTTACTTGATATTTGATATGAAACCGTATTTTTTGGTGACAAATGAATTATTGATTAACTAGTTTTTAAGCTATAGTCTGTTTCATATTTGTATAGCGTTTTACCTTAGAAACAAGGGTGTGTTCGACTTTTGACTTACTGTGGAGAGAATATGTCATTTTCTGAACTTCTGCTGATTTGTTTGTAAAAAGCACATACACGTCTAGAGTTTGGATATACAAATCGATTTTTAAACATGACAATCTCGATCCAAGTGCTGTTATCGAAATTACCAAATTCAGTGAAAATGTACAGAAACGATCCCCTTCGAACATTGAAATGTTCACTCGAATGGCAGACTATAAAAATTAGAATAGGCATGACATTTCGTTGTTAACGAATAGTTTTCGATGTTTCAACACAAATATTTACACATTTTTCATATTTTGTAATGCTATAGTCTGTTTCAAAAATGTACTTTTATACGAAAATGGTTTCATTTAAAACTGTTGTTCAAAATTCACCGTAGTAGTTACATATTGGATCGGTTTTGGTATCAATATAATCAGTACTTGATGACATATAAAGAATCATTGGAGAAAGTGGACATTATCTTCAGGCCCTTTTTAGCAGTACCCGCATTTACTGAAAAAATCAGAAATTTTTTTTTCACATTTTTTGACTGGGGTTACCTCTGATAAAAAATTGTGAAAATTCAGAGAGTAATGCCAGAACGTTTTGAAGATGATTTTTGTGTGGCATATATATTTATGCATCTAACTAACTATGAATTGCATGATTCTAGAAAGTATTAAATAGCGTATAGGTTACAATACACCATTAGATTTTATGGGCGCAGCCATTTTATGAGCATAACATGGTATTCAGAATTAAGAGTATAGCTAATCCTGATTGGTTGATATGTGCGCCCGTTATTTTTTGTAATTAGAGACTTCGTGCATTCTGCATTATACCAAAGGCCAAATAAATTATTTTCCTTAGCCCTAACGGAACTGAGATGTCTTTTAAACGCTAGGATGAGACACGTATTTTTAAGTGCAAAATTGATAGGCATGGGAGATAAGTACAAATTACGCTAAGAAAAGCAACGCGAACCTATATTTTTTGGACCAAAAAATACTGTCCTAATAACTTTTCTTTAATTCTAGCAAGGTTTCGTTAAAAAAATCAGCTTTCTAAAGTCTGTATCTCGAAAAAGGCTATCATTGTCGCCTATGGGGAAATTAATTGTTTATTATAATCTATACAGCGTCGACATTTCTTTATCATAGTGCTCAAAAAGTGTCAAAAACAGTAATTTTACTTGATATTTGATATGAAACCGTATTTTTTGGTGACAAATGAATTATTGATTAACTAGTTTTTAAGCTATAGTCTGTTTCATATTTGTATAGCGTTTTACCTTAGAAACAAGGGTGTGTTCGACTTTTGACTTACTGTGGAGAGAATATGTCATTTTCTGAACTTCTGCTGATTTGTTTGTAAAAAGCACATACACGTCTAGAGTTTGGATATACAAATCGATTTTTAAACATGACAATCTCGATCCAAGTGCTGTTATCGAAATTACCAAATTCAGTGAAAATGTACAGAAACGATCCCCTTCGAACATTGAAATGTTCACTCGAATGGCAGACTATAAAAATTAGAATAGGCATGACATTTCGTTGTTAACGAATAGTTTTCGATGTTTCAACACAAATATTTACACATTTTTCATATTTTGTAATGCTATAGTCTGTTTCAAAAATGTACTTTTATACGAAAATGGTTTCATTTAAAACTGTTGTTCAAAATTCACCGTAGTAGTTACATATTGGATCGGTTTTGGTATCAATATAATCAGTACTTGATGACATATAAAGAATCATTGGAGAAAGTGGACATTATCTTCAGGCCCTTTTTAGCAGTACCCGCATTTACTGAAAAAATCAGAAATTTTTTTTTCACATTTTTTGACTGGGGTTACCTCTGATAAAAAATTGTGAAAATTCAGAGAGTAATGCCAGAACGTTTTGAAGATGATTTTTGTGTGGCATATATATTTATGCATCTAACTAACTATGAATTGCATGATTCTAGAAAGTATTAAATAGCGTATAGGTTACAATACACCATTAGATTTTATGGGCGCAGCCATTTTATGAGCATAACATGGTATTCAGAATTAAGAGTATAGCTAATCCTGATTGGTTGATATGTGCGCCCGTTATTTTTTGTAATTAGAGACTTCGTGCATTCTGCATTATACCAAAGGCCAAATAAATTATTTTCCTTAGCCCTAACGGAACTGAGATGTCTTTTAAACGCTAGGATGAGACACGTATTTTTAAGTGCAAAATTGATAGGCATGGGAGATAAGTACAAATTACGCTAAGAAAAGCAACGCGAACCTATATTTTTTGGACCAAAAAATACTGTCCTAATAACTTTTCTTTAATTCTAGCAAGGTTTCGTTAAAAAAATCAGCTTTCTAAAGTCTGTATCTCGAAAAAGGCTATCATTGTCGCCTATGGGGAAATTAATTGTTTATTATAATCTATACAGCGTCGACATTTCTTTATCATAGTGCTCAAAAAGTGTCAAAAACAGTAATTTTACTTGATATTTGATATGAAACCGTATTTTTTGGTGACAAATGAATTATTGATTAACTAGTTTTTAAGCTATAGTCTGTTTCATATTTGTATAGCGTTTTACCTTAGAAACAAGGGTGTGTTCGACTTTTGACTTACTGTGGAGAGAATATGTCATTTTCTGAACTTCTGCTGATTTGTTTGTAAAAAGCACATACACGTCTAGAGTTTGGATATACAAATCGATTTTTAAACATGACAATCTCGATCCAAGTGCTGTTATCGAAATTACCAAATTCAGTGAAAATGTACAGAAACGATCCCCTTCGAACATTGAAATGTTCACTCGAATGGCAGACTATAAAAATTAGAATAGGCATGACATTTCGTTGTTAACGAATAGTTTTCGATGTTTCAACACAAATATTTACACATTTTTCATATTTTGTAATGCTATAGTCTGTTTCAAAAATGTACTTTTATACGAAAATGGTTTCATTTAAAACTGTTGTTCAAAATTCACCGTAGTAGTTACATATTGGATCGGTTTTGGTATCAATATAATCAGTACTTGATGACATATAAAGAATCATTGGAGAAAGTGGACATTATCTTCAGGCCCTTTTTAGCAGTACCGCATTTACTGAAAAAATCAGAAATTTTTTTTTCACATTTTTTGACTGGGGTTACCTCTGATAAAAAATTGTGAAAATTCAGAGAGTAATGCCAGAACGTTTTGAAGATGATTTTTGTGTGGCATATATATTTATGCATCTAACTAACTATGAATTGCATGATTCTAGAAAGTATTAAATAGCGTATAGGTTACAATACACCATTAGATTTTATGGGCGCAGCCATTTTATGAGCATAACATGGTATTCAGAATTAAGAGTATAGCTAATCCTGATTGGTTGATATGTGCGCCCGTTATTTTTTGTAATTAGAGACTTCGTGCATTCTGCATTATACCAAAGGCCAAATAAATTATTTTCCTTAGCCCTAACGGAACTGAGATGTCTTTTAAACGCTAGGATGAGACACGTATTTTTAAGTGCAAAATTGATAGGCATGGGAGATAAGTACAAATTACGCTAAGAAAAGCAACGCGAACCTATATTTTTTGGACCAAAAAATACTGTCCTAATAACTTTTCTTTAATTCTAGCAAGGTTTCGTTAAAAAAATCAGCTTTCTAAAGTCTGTATCTCGAAAAAGGCTATCATTGTCGCCTATGGGGAAATTAATTGTTTATTATAATCTATACAGCGTCGACATTTCTTTATCATAGTGCTCAAAAAGTGTCAAAAACAGTAATTTTACTTGATATTTGATATGAAACCGTATTTTTTGGTGACAAATGAATTATTGATTAACTAGTTTTTAAGCTATAGTCTGTTTCATATTTGTATAGCGTTTTACCTTAGAAACAAGGGTGTGTTCGACTTTTGACTTACTGTGGAGAGAATATGTCATTTTCTGAACTTCTGCTGATTTGTTTGTAAAAAGCACATACACGTCTAGAGTTTGGATATACAAATCGATTTTTAAACATGACAATCTCGATCCAAGTGCTGTTATCGAAATTACCAAATTCAGTGAAAATGTACAGAAACGATCCCCTTCGAACATTGAAATGTTCACTCGAATGGCAGACTATAAAAATTAGAATAGGCATGACATTTCGTTGTTAACGAATAGTTTTCGATGTTTCAACACAAATATTTACACATTTTTCATATTTTGTAATGCTATAGTCTGTTTCAAAAATGTACTTTTATACGAAAATGGTTTCATTTAAAACTGTTGTTCAAAATTCACCGTAGTAGTTACATATTGGATCGGTTTTGGTATCAATATAATCAGTACTTGATGACATATAAAGAATCATTGGAGAAAGTGGACATTATCTTCAGGCCCTTTTTAGCAGTACCGCATTTACTGAAAAAATCAGAAATTTTTTTTTCACATTTTTTGACTGGGGTTACCTCTGATAAAAAATTGTGAAAATTCAGAGAGTAATGCCAGAACGTTTTGAAGATGATTTTTGTGTGGCATATATATTTATGCATCTAACTAACTATGAATTGCATGATTCTAGAAAGTATTAAATAGCGTATAGGTTACAATACACCATTAGATTTTATGGGCGCAGCCATTTTATGAGCATAACATGGTATTCAGAATTAAGAGTATAGCTAATCCTGATTGGTTGATATGTGCGCCCGTTATTTTTTGTAATTAGAGACTTCGTGCATTCTGCATTATACCAAAGGCCAAATAAATTATTTTCCTTAGCCCTAACGGAACTGAGATGTCTTTTAAACGCTAGGATGAGACACGTATTTTTAAGTGCAAAATTGATAGGCATGGGAGATAAGTACAAATTACGCTAAGAAAAGCAACGCGAACCTATATTTTTTGGACCAAAAAATACTGTCCTAATAACTTTTCTTTAATTCTAGCAAGGTTTCGTTAAAAAAATCAGCTTTCTAAAGTCTGTATCTCGAAAAAGGCTATCATTGTCGCCTATGGGGAAATTAATTGTTTATTATAATCTATACAGCGTCGACATTTCTTTATCATAGTGCTCAAAAAGTGTCAAAAACAGTAATTTTACTTGATATTTGATATGAAACCGTATTTTTTGGTGACAAATGAATTATTGATTAACTAGTTTTTAAGCTATAGTCTGTTTCATATTTGTATAGCGTTTTACCTTAGAAACAAGGGTGTGTTCGACTTTTGACTTACTGTGGAGAGAATATGTCATTTTCTGAACTTCTGCTGATTTGTTTGTAAAAAGCACATACACGTCTAGAGTTTGGATATACAAATCGATTTTTAAACATGACAATCTCGATCCAAGTGCTGTTATCGAAATTACCAAATTCAGTGAAAATGTACAGAAACGATCCCCTTCGAACATTGAAATGTTCACTCGAATGGCAGACTATAAAAATTAGAATAGGCATGACATTTCGTTGTTAACGAATAGTTTTCGATGTTTCAACACAAATATTTACACATTTTTCATATTTTGTAATGCTATAGTCTGTTTCAAAAATGTACTTTTATACGAAAATGGTTTCATTTAAAACTGTTGTTCAAAATTCACCGTAGTAGTTACATATTGGATCGGTTTTGGTATCAATATAATCAGTACTTGATGACATATAAAGAATCATTGGAGAAAGTGGACATTATCTTCAGGCCCTTTTTAGCAGTACCGCATTTACTGAAAAAATCAGAAATTTTTTTTTCACATTTTTTTACTGGGGTTACCTCTGATAAAAAATTGTGAAAATTCAGAGAGTAATGCCAGAACGTTTTGAAGATGATTTTTGTGTGGCATATATATTTATGCATCTAACTAACTATGAATTGCATGATTCTAGAAAGTATTAAATAGCGTATAGGTTACAATACACCATTAGATTTTATGGGCGCAGCCATTTTATGAGCATAACATGGTATTCAGAATTAAGAGTATAGCTAATCCTGATTGGTTGATATGTGCGCCCGTTATTTTTTGTAATTAGAGACTTCGTGCATTCTGCATTATACCAAAGGCCAAATAAATTATTTTCCTTAGCCCTAACGGAACTGAGATGTCTTTTAAACGCTAGGATGAGACACGTATTTTTAAGTGCAAAATTGATAGGCATGGGAGATAAGTACAAATTACGCTAAGAAAAGCAACGCGAACCTATATTTTTTGGACCAAAAAATACTGTCCTAATAACTTTTCTTTAATTCTAGCAAGGTTTCGTTAAAAAAATCAGCTTTCTAAAGTCTGTATCTCGAAAAAGGCTATCATTGTCGCCTATGGGGAAATTAATTGTTTATTATAATCTATACAGCGTCGACATTTCTTTATCATAGTGCTCAAAAAGTGTCAAAAACAGTAATTTTACTTGATATTTGATATGAAACCGTATTTTTTGGTGACAAATGAATTATTGATTAACTAGTTTTTAAGCTATAGTCTGTTTCATATTTGTATAGCGTTTTACCTTAGAAACAAGGGTGTGTTCGACTTTTGACTTACTGTGGAGAGAATATGTCATTTTCTGAACTTCTGCTGATTTGTTTGTAAAAAGCACATACATGTCTAGAGTTTGGATATACAAATCGATTTTTAAACATGACAATCTCGATCCAAGTGCTGTTATCGAAATTACCAAATTCAGTGAAAATGTACAGAAACGATCCCCTTCGAACATTGAAATGTTCACTCGAATGGCAGACTATAAAAATTAGAATAGGCATGACATTTCGTTGTTAACGAATAGTTTTCGATGTTTCAACACAAATATTTACACATTTTTCATATTTTGTAATGCTATAGTCTGTTTCAAAAATGTACTTTTATACGAAAATGGTTTCATTTAAAACTGTTGTTCAAAATTCACCGTAGTAGTTACATATTGGATCGGTTTTGGTATCAATATAATCAGTACTTGATGACATATAAAGAATCATTGGAGAAAGTGGACATTATCTTCAGGCCCTTTTTAGCAGTACCGCATTTACTGAAAAAATCAGAAATTTTTTTTTCACATTTTTTGACTGGGGTTACCTCTGATAAAAAATTGTGAAAATTCAGAGAGTAATGCCAGAACGTTTTGAAGATGATTTTTGTGTGGCATATATATTTATGCATCTAACTAACTATGAATTGCATGATTCTAGAAAGTATTAAATAGCGTATAGGTTACAATACACCATTAGATTTTATGGGCGCAGCCATTTTATGAGCATAACATGGTATTCAGAATTAAGAGTATAGCTAATCCTGATTGGTTGATATGTGCGCCCGTTATTTTTTGTAATTAGAGACTTCGTGCATTCTGCATTATACCAAAGGCCAAATAAATTATTTTCCTTAGCCCTAACGGAACTGAGATGTCTTTTAAACGCTAGGATGAGACACGTATTTTTAAGTGCAAAATTGATAGGCATGGGAGATAAGTACAAATTACGCTAAGAAAAGCAACGCGAACCTATATTTTTTGGACCAAAAAATACTGTCCTAATAACTTTTCTTTAATTCTAGCAAGGTTTCGTTAAAAAAATCAGCTTTCTAAAGTCTGTATCTCGAAAAAGGCTATCATTGTCGCCTATGGGGAAATTAATTGTTTATTATAATCTATACAGCGTCGACATTTCTTTATCATAGTGCTCAAAAAGTGTCAAAAACAGTAATTTTACTTGATATTTGATATGAAACCGTATTTTTTGGTGACAAATGAATTATTGATTAACTAGTTTTTAAGCTATAGTCTGTTTCATATTTGTATAGCGTTTTACCTTAGAAACAAGGGTGTGTTCGACTTTTGACTTACTGTGGAGAGAATATGTCATTTTCTGAACTTCTGCTGATTTGTTTGTAAAAAGCACATACACGTCTAGAGTTTGGATATACAAATCGATTTTTAAACATGACAATCTCGATCCAAGTGCTGTTATCGAAATTACCAAATTCAGTGAAAATGTACAGAAACGATCCCCTTCGAACATTGAAATGTTCACTCGAATGGCAGACTATAAAAATTAGAATAGGCATGACATTTCGTTGTTAACGAATAGTTTTCGATGTTTCAACACAAATATTTACACATTTTTCATATTTTGTAATGCTATAGTCTGTTTCAAAAATGTACTTTTATACGAAAATGGTTTCATTTAAAACTGTTGTTCAAAATTCACCGTAGTAGTTACATATTGGATCGGTTTTGGTATCAATATAATCAGTACTTGATGACATATAAAGAATCATTGGAGAAAGTGGACATTATCTTCAGGCCCTTTTTAGCAGTACCGCATTTACTGAAAAAATCAGAAATTTTTTTTTCACATTTTTTGACTGGGGTTACCTCTGATAAAAAATTGTGAAAATTCAGAGAGTAATGCCAGAACGTTTTGAAGATGATTTTTGTGTGGCATATATATTTATGCATCTAACTAACTATGAATTGCATGATTCTAGAAAGTATTAAATAGCGTATAGGTTACAATACACCATTAGATTTTATGGGCGCAGCCATTTTATGAGCATAACATGGTATTCAGAATTAAGAGTATAGCTAATCCTGATTGGTTGATATGTGCGCCCGTTATTTTTTGTAATTAGAGACTTCGTGCATTCTGCATTATACCAAAGGCCAAATAAATTATTTTCCTTAGCCCTAACAGAACTGAGATGTCTTTTAAACGCTAGGATGAGACACGTATTTTTAAGTGCAAAATTGATAGGCATGGGAGATAAGTACAAATTACGCTAAGAAAAGCAACGCGAACCTATATTTTTTGGACCAAAAAATACTGTCCTAATAACTTTTCTTTAATTCTAGCAAGGTTTCGTTAAAAAAATCAGCTTTCTAAAGTCTGTATCTCGAAAAAGGCTATCATTGTCGCCTATGGGGAAATTAATTGTTTATTATAATCTATACAGCGTCGACATTTCTTTATCATAGTGCTCAAAAAGTGTCAAAAACAGTAATTTTACTTGATATTTGATATGAAACCGTATTTTTTGGTGACAAATGAATTATTGATTAACTAGTTTTTAAGCTATAGTCTGTTTCATATTTGTATAGCGTTTTACCTTAGAAACAAGGGTGTGTTCGACTTTTGACTTACTGTGGAGAGAATATGTCATTTTCTGAACTTCTGCTGATTTGTTTGTAAAAAGCACATACACGTCTAGAGTTTGGATATACAAATCGATTTTTAAACATGACAATCTCGATCCAAGTGCTGTTATCGAAATTACCAAATTCAGTGAAAATGTACAGAAACGATCCCCTTCGAACATTGAAATGTTCACTCGAATGGCAGACTATAAAAATTAGAATAGGCATGACATTTCGTTGTTAACGAATAGTTTTCGATGTTTCAACACAAATATTTACACATTTTTCATATTTTGTAATGCTATAGTCTGTTTCAAAAATGTACTTTTATACGAAAATGGTTTCATTTAAAACTGTTGTTCAAAATTCACCGTAGTAGTTACATATTGGATCGGTTTTGGTATCAATATAATCAGTACTTGATGACATATAAAGAATCATTGGAGAAAGTGGACATTATCTTCAGGCCCTTTTTAGCAGTACCGCATTTACTGAAAAAATCAGAAATTTTTTTTTCACATTTTTTGACTGGGGTTACCTCTGATAAAAAATTGTGAAAATTCAGAGAGTAATGCCAGAACGTTTTGAAGATGATTTTTGTGTGGCATATATATTTATGCATCTAACTAACTATGAATTGCATGATTCTAGAAAGTATTAAATAGCGTATAGGTTACAATACACCATTAGATTTTATGGGCGCAGCCATTTTATGAGCATAACATGGTATTCAGAATTAA
This sequence comes from Mytilus californianus, assembly GCF_021869535.1. Lineage (NCBI taxonomy): Eukaryota > Metazoa > Mollusca > Bivalvia > Mytilida > Mytilidae > Mytilus > Mytilus californianus. The sequence goes on from NW_026262745.1 coordinate 12,961,030, forward strand.
GAGTATAGCTAATCCTGATTGGTTGATATGTGCGCCCGTTATTTTTTGTAATTAGAGACTTCGTGCATTCTGCATTATACCAAAGGCCAAATAAATTATTTTCCTTAGCCCTAACGGAACTGAGATGTCTTTTAAACGCTAGGATGAGACACGTATTTTTAAGTGCAAAATTGATAGGCATGGGAGATAAGTACAAATTACGCTAAGAAAAGCAACGCGAACCTATATTTTTTGGACCAAAAAATACTGTCCTAATAACTTTTCTTTAATTCTAGCAAGGTTTCGTTAAAAAAATCAGCTTTCTAAAGTCTGTATCTCGAAAAAGGCTATCATTGTCGCCTATGGGGAAATTAATTGTTTATTATAATCTATACAGCGTCGACATTTCTTTATCATAGTGCTCAAAAAGTGTCAAAAACAGTAATTTTACTTGATATTTGATATGAAACCGTATTTTTTGGTGACAAATGAATTATTGATTAACTAGTTTTTAAGCTATAGTCTGTTTCATATTTGTATAGCGTTTTACCTTAGAAACAAGGGTGTGTTCGACTTTTGACTTACTGTGGAGAGAATATGTCATTTTCTGAACTTCTGCTGATTTGTTTGTAAAAAGCACATACACGTCTAGAGTTTGGATATACAAATCGATTTTTAAACATGACAATCTCGATCCAAGTGCTGTTATCGAAATTACCAAATTCAGTGAAAATGTACAGAAACGATCCCCTTCGAACATTGAAATGTTCACTCGAATGGCAGACTATAAAAATTAGAATAGGCATGACATTTCGTTGTTAACGAATAGTTTTCGATGTTTCAACACAAATATTTACACATTTTTCATATTTTGTAATGCTATAGTCTGTTTCAAAAATGTACTTTTATACGAAAATGGTTTCATTTAAAACTGTTGTTCAAAATTCACCGTAGTAGTTACATATTGGATCGGTTTTGGTATCAATATAATCAGTACTTGATGACATATAAAGAATCATTGGAGAAAGTGGACATTATCTTCAGGCCCTTTTTAGCAGTACCGCATTTACTGAAAAAATCAGAAATTTTTTTTTCACATTTTTTGACTGGGGTTACCTCTGATAAAAAATTGTGAAAATTCAGAGAGTAATGCCAGAACGTTTTGAAGATGATTTTTGTGTGGCATATATATTTATGCATCTAACTAACTATGAATTGCATGATTCTAGAAAGTATTAAATAGCGTATAGGTTACAATACACCATTAGATTTTATGGGCGCAGCCATTTTATGAGCATAACATGGTATTCAGAATTAAGAGTATAGCTAATCCTGATTGGTTGATATGTGCGCCCGTTATTTTTTGTAATTAGAGACTTCGTGCATTCTGCATTATACCAAAGGCCAAATAAATTATTTTCCTTAGCCCTAACGGAACTGAGATGTCTTTTAAACGCTAGGATGAGACACGTATTTTTAAGTGCAAAATTGATAGGCATGGGAGATAAGTACAAATTACGCTAAGAAAAGCAACGCGAACCTATATTTTTTGGACCAAAAAATACTGTCCTAATAACTTTTCTTTAATTCTAGCAAGGTTTCGTTAAAAAAATCAGCTTTCTAAAGTCTGTATCTCGAAAAAGGCTATCATTGTCGCCTATGGGGAAATTAATTGTTTATTATAATCTTAAACATAATTTAAAAGCAGTGTAAGGGAAGTAACCAAAACGTTGTATTTGGATTACCTCCCTTACACTGTTTTAAATTATCTTAATTGTTCATTAACCATTACTTTATACATAATTTAAAAGCAGTGTAAGGGAGATAATTTCAATGATGTATTTGATTTATCTCCCTTACACTGCTTTAAATTATGTTTTGTACTAAAGTATTTGTCCATTAACCAGGACAACCTTGTTTTTCCCCCTTTTTTGCCCCTAATTCTTAAACGGTTTGAGCCATAACCCCCCAAAGCAAATCCTAACCATCCCTTTGTGGTATGGAAACTTGTAGTATTATTTCAGAGAGATCCATACACCATTCCACAGTAATTGTCTGGAAACTAGAAAATGCTTATTTTTGGCCCCTAATTCCTTAACTGTTAGTACCATAACCCCCAAAATCAATCCCCACCTTCCTTTTGTTGTATTGAACCTTATGGTAAAATTTCATAGAGATCCATTCACTTAAACTAAAGTTAGAGTGCGAAAACTAATGCGTCTTCGGACGACGACGCCGCCGGACGACGACGACGACGACGCCAACGTCATACCAATATACGACCACAAAAATTTTTTGGCGGTCGTATAAAAACTGCAAAATTTCCTTAAAATTACCAATTCAGGGGCAGCAACCCAACAACAGGTTGTCAGATCTGTCTGAAAATTTCAGGGCAGATAGATCTTGACCTGATAATCAGTTTTACCCTATGTCAGATTTACTCTAAATGCTTTGGTTTCAGAGATATAAGCCAAAATCTACATTTTACCCCTATGTTCTATTTTTAGCCACGGCGGCCATCTTGGTTTGTTGGCAGAGTCATCGGACAAATTTTTTAAACTAGATACCCTAATGATGATTGTGGCCAAGTTTGGTTAAATTTGGCCCAGTGGTTTCAGAGGAGAAGATTTTTGTAAAAAGCTAACGACGACGGACGCCGACGCCGACGGACGACGGACGCCAAGTGATGAGAAAAGCTCACTTGGCCCTTCTGGCCAGGTGAGCTAAAAAAGGGCTTGTTTTTTGCCCCTAACTCAAATATTTTGAGGCAATTACCCCCAAAATCAATCCCAGCCTTCCCTTTGAGGTATGGTACCTTGCAGTACAGTTTCAGAGAGATCCATACACTTGAACACAAGTTATTGTCTGGAAACTAGAAAATGCTTATCTTTAGCCCCTTTTTGGCCCCTTATTCCTAAACGATTTTGGCAATTACCCCCAAACTCAATTCCAGCTTTCCCCTCTGTGATATGGAACCTTGTAGTACAATTTCAGAAAGATCCATACACTTACACACAAGTTATTGTCATGAAACTAGAAAAATGCTTGTTTTTTGCCCCTTTTTTTGCCCCTTATTCCTAAAATTTTGAGGCAATTACCCCCAAAATCAATCCCAGCATTCCCTTTGTGATATGGAACCTTGTGGTACAATGTCAGAGAGATCCATACACTAACACACAAGTTATTGTCTGGAAGTTACAAAAATGCTTATTTTTTGTCCCTTTGTGGCCCCTTATTCCTTAACTGTTGGTACCAAAACCCCCAAAATCAATCCCAGCCTTCCTTTTGTGGTATTGAACCTTATGGTAAAATTTCCTAGAGATCCATTCACTTAAACTAAAGTTATTGTGCGAATACCAATGTGTCTTCGGACGACAACGACGCCATACCAATATTAGACTGCAAAATTTTTTGCGGTCGTATAAAATCTAGAATATGTATTTGTTATGATCACATCTAATAAGATAATTACTTAACATCTAAATCTTAAAGTGATAGAAGCATGATTGAGAGCATGGCGCCTAATTGAACTGCAAGTAAATGAGATATATTCCAAATATGATGTATTGTACTTACTTATCTATATTGGAATATTTTGAATAAAGTGTTGGTAAATATGCCAATAAATTATCAGGTATGTCTGCCTTAGGGATATTCATTGCAGGCAAAGATACAATCTGGACATTGATACCCAAAAACTGGAGAAATTTTGTATCTGTTTTTTTCCCATAAGGTTCTATGAAAAACTGGCTATCACTTTCAAGCACAATTCATTAAATGTATTCAAAAGAGAATATTCTTGCCAAAACATGTTCCTTTTGGTTAAGCTGATTTATAATCAGATAAAAAAAAACTTTAATCACAAACTTTTAAAATATCTTTATCTGTGTTTCATCCCTGATGGTCATTTTTTAATAATTGCAGTAGCCATTGGTTTTCATGAACACATGATACAATCATGACATACAACAGTCTAATGATGATTGCAGTAATGTTTGTTTATGACTGACACAATTGTTCGCAGAGGAAGTTTTAGAAAAGTTATTTGACAAGGAAGTCAAAAAGTGATGACAAGAGCACACTCTTGTCGTTAAGAGCAAGTGAGTCAAGCATCATAGAAATAAGTCAGTCTTTGTTTAGCTTCAAGGATTATTGAGTAAAAACTTTATAGGGATTTGTCATCTAGAAAAAATGTTATTGAATGAAAACTGAAGTGTTGACCGATAATGAAATATTGATTGACCCACACTTTGGAACAGAAATGTGTCTACAAACTTTATCGCAAATTAGTCATAATTCTTTGCATGCCAATCAATTTTTTTATGTCTAATCCAATCTTTCAGCAGAATAAGAAAAATTGTGTCAACAGGCTAAGACTGCTTATAAAAAATATCATAACCAGCCTTATAATTACATATTCTGTATAAAAATCAAATTTATATTACAATAAATTTTAGTCTTAATTTATTATGCAGCTGCTTCGAGCAAAAGATTTTCAACTTTGCCGAGAATATTATTATAAATGTTATTCACTGCAATGTATAGAAAAAAATCAATGTCCATATATACAAAAATCTCTTCACAAAAATGTAAGCAATTAGAATAACGAACCTTAAAGAGTTTTAATATTTCATCTCCTGTTTTCTTATTTCTTAGCTGATTTATACTTTCCAAGATTAGATGATTAATTTTTTTTTATAATTCGTTTGATCTCCTGATCAGTTCTTCATTGGTCATAATTTTGTTATGACATCAAAACTTTCTTGCTTTCCTCTGAATTTCCTATAATGACTTCACAAAACAGACAACCATGACATCACAGAGACAGGATACATTTAATTGCAGATCATAGAAAAAAATAAATAAAAGGGGAATGTGTCCATGGGACACAGATGATGCCCCCGTGTGCATATAACGTTATAAAGGGCAATAACTCAAGAAGTGTAAAAGTGACACTACCCAAATTTGAACTTGATCTGAGTTTTGTGGTAAAAAACATTGTTTGTAAGTTTCATAACATTTAGTTGAGGTAAACTTAAATTAGAGAACAGAAACGAAAAATTCAGCATTTTTTCCATTTTTAAAGGAGCATAACTCTAGAACAGTAGAAGTGACACCACCAAAATTCAATCTTTATCTGTGTTTTGTGGTAATTAGCATGGTGCATAAGTTTCATAACATTTGGTTGAGGCAAACTAAAGTTAGAGAACAGAAACAAATATTTCAGCAATTTTGAGATTTGTAAGGGGCATAACTCTAGAACGGTAAAATTAAAGTTAGGCCAACAATATTCAAACTTGATCTGTGTATTGTGGTAATTAGCATTGTGCATAAGTTTCATAACATTTGGTTGAGGCAAACTAAAGTTAGAGAACAAAACATAATATTTCAGAAATTTTTCCATTTGTAAAGGAGCATAACTTTAGAACGGTGAAAGTGACACCACCAAAATTCAAATTTGATCTGTGTTTTGTGGTAATAAACATTGTGGATAAGTTTCATATCATTTGGTTGAGGCAAACTCAAGTTAGAGAACGGAAACAAAATAAATGGGGAATGTGTCCATGGGACAGAGATGATGCCCCTGCTTGCATATCATATAAAGTTATAAAGGTAAAAGGGACACTACCCAAATTTGTACTTGATCTGAGTTTTGTGATTATAAGTATTGTGTATAAGTTTCATAACATTTGGTTGAGGCAAACTTAAGTTAGAGAATGGAAACGAAAGAATTCAGCAATTTTTCTGTTTGTAAAGGGGCATAACTCTTGATCAGTAAAAGTGACGCCACCAAAATTTAAACTTGATCTGTGTTTTGTGGTAATAAGCATTGTGTATAAGTTTCATAACATTTAGTTGAGGCAAACTAAAGTTAGAGAACAGAAACGAACTTTGGGACGTACGTACGGACAGACAAGGGTAAAACTTAATGCCCCATCTGCTACTGCAGGGGCATAAAAATCAGCAATTTTTTCATATGTAAAGGGGAATAACTCTCAAACGGTAAAAGTGATGCCACCAAAATTCAAACTCAATCTGTGTTTTGTGGTAATAAGCATTTTGGATAAGTTTCATAACATTTGGTTGAGGCAAACCAAAGTTAGAGAACGTAAACCAATTTTGGGACGTACAGACAGAGACTGACATACAGACGGACAAGGGTAAAACTTAATGCCCACTCTGTTACAGCATGGGCATTAATAGATAAAATTTATTGTATATTGTTTATTAATCATTAGAGAAACAGATTCCACCACGGAATCTTGTGCAATACAATATTTTTCCACTCAAAGCAGTTAAATTCATGTTTTAAATTTGAGATTGAACTGTCTTGCGTTGACAAATATTGTATCACACTTGATGAAGTGGAAGAAGCTATATTTACACAATTTACTGGGGCTTTAGAGTTACCGTTAATTTAATATTTTGTAACTAAGTTGTCTTGTAAAGAAAATAGCTTACAATAGAGTTCATAACTTATCAATTTACAAATGTGAACATCAGCTTTCAAACTTTTTGGTCATAAGCCTACCTGATGAAGTTTTTTTCAGAAACACATATTGTGTGTGTATAATTCCTAAGAAAAAAACCAACTCAGAAAAAATAATACATTGTAAAATTATTCCATAGATTATCATCATGAATTCAATCCATGATTGTGAATTACAATAAACTGCTTCGCTGAGCGCAACTGTATACGCCCGCAGAGGTCCAACCCTGAACAGTTGGGGCAAAAATGGACACAATATTCAAGCTTGATACAGGTCTGAATTTGGATTGTATTAAATATTTGACATATTATAGGTTTCTGAATAAATGTAGTCAAAGAACTTGAAATTGGTTATATGAATTGAATTTATATTCAATTAAAGATTTCTTGCTGTTGTGCAATACACTGCTGTTGCGCAATACTTCTGTTGTCAGACTATAAACAATTAAAGTTCAATTAATTCTCAATGTCATATTAGAAATTTATGAAAATGTAAAGGGAGCTTACATCAATAGATATAAACAATTCACCAAAGTTTCATGAGAATTGTTGACAGCATTTTTAGTTATTGTCTGAAAACTGGAAAATCCCCCTTTTTAATGAATAAAACCCCATAACTCAGAAATGTAAAATGTAAAATTTATAAAATTTTAAACGGAGCTAACATCAGTAGATATAAACAATTCACCAAAGTTTCATAAGAACTGCTGAAACCATTTTTGATTTTTTGTCAGAAAACTGGAAAATCCCCCTTTTTTTATGAATAAAACCCTGTAACTCAGAAACGTAAAATCTAAAATATATAAAAATCGAAAGGGAGCTCATGTCAATAGATATAAACAATTCACCACAATTTCTTGCAAGTAGGTGAAAGCATTCTTGAGTTATTGTCCAAAAACTGGAAAATCCCCCTTTATTTAATGAATAAAACCCCATAACTCGGAAACGTAAAATCTAAAATTTATAAAAAATGAAAAGGAGCTCATGTCGGTAGATATAAACAATTCACCAAAGTTTTATGCAAATTGGTTAAAGCGTTTTTGAGTTAATGTCCGACATGTTGACGACGGACGGACAGACGGACGGATGGACACCGGTATACCATAATACGTCCCGTAAACGGGCGTATAAAAACTTAAAATATTTTTTTCTCAGATAAGTTATCCCCAATTAAATCTGTGATAACAAATCATAAAATTTGTGATAACAATTATAATCCGTGATTACTATTTTTTTTAATTTGAGATTTCAAATTTCAAATTCAAATACTTTTTTTTGGTCATAAATGGGCTACCAGACTAATACTTCTTTTCTTGGTAAAATGGAAATAAAGGACTACAGCTTTTTGAATGAAACATCTTTGAATTGCATAAAACAATTAATGCTCATAGGAAATGTTTAGAAGTTAAAGGGAAATATAAATATTCTATCTGACTTGAGGTAAAGTTAAAAAAAAATAATTGTGAAATAGTTTACTTAGACAAATCTTGCTTAGGGACATGTAGTTGTAACCTGATTATAACACAGACAGTACAAATCTAATTGTTACCATTAAAGGGCTCTTTTCTGAAATATTCCATTATGAAACCTTTCAAAATCTGTCGTACTCATAATGGTAAGTGTACTTTAATGGAAACAAATCCTTTTGACAGGAATGACCACAGACAAGTCTGTAACTTGAAAGAAAAATACAATATGGCATAATTTTACTGATCATCAAAACAACTGTAACATTTATCATCGTCAAATAAGGACAACAAATAGATATATTTATATCTTGATTTTAATGTTAATCAACTCATTTAAGGCATTTTCGCTCTGATTTAATTACCCAAGCAATTTCCAATGCCATGTGATAAATATAGACAACTAAAGCAAAGAAATTAAGAAATAGATGATTAAATAAACCTTCATCTATTGAGCAAATAAATTAACAAAATTAAGACTGATCATGCTTAACTGTATTTCTTTTGACAATCAAGCTTAAGAAATGTCCAATTTGTTCAGCATTAGATGGCTATTATGTAAACCAAAGATAAAGGTTTACCGACTGCATACAAAATTTAAACGAATCAAACAAAAATAAGATGATCAGATAACTAATAGTTTATTTAGTCAATTTCACTCATATCAGTTGCATCAGTATTTAAAACTGTTGGTTTTTAATCTTATTTTCATGAATGTAGAAAGATCGATAGGAAATTATTCCTTACTGATATTCAAACACATGCAATACTTAAACGGGTCTTTTATCATTTATTACGGAAGCAAGAAAAATGAGTTTTGTGATATATGTAACACATGCATCATGTAACATTCATTATTAATCTAATTTCAAGTTTTTCCACTGATAACTTGTAAAATTATGTTAGCAGTTTACAAAGATGTTTCAAAAATATTGATTTGGTATAAGAAGCTGATGACAAGATATTCAATAAACCTAATTACAAATATATTTTCAACATCAATTTCCTGGAGTTCAAATTTTTTTGGATAAAATTATGGAAAATTGAGTTTATTATCATGTCAAAGTTTTGTAAATGCATATCAACCCAATTTTTCATTTACGTAAGCACAATAAAGTGCACAGCATGCAAGAAAAAGATGATAATTCATTTCAACACTTGACAAATATAAGAACGATGTCAGCTTTTCTCCTCATTAGCAATAAAGTCGTCTTTAGAAAAAAAACCATAATAGTGAACCTATAAATGAATCAGCTATTAAGCAAATTAGGTAACCACGTATCACGCTATATTTGCTCAATGCAAAAAGGTAAAAAGGAAATATACTACTGAGAAACCAACTAACCTCAGAAAGTTATTTTTGATGAGAATAATCATTTATTATGTGTCTAATAGCAATTTTGAAAATCACATAATTTTTGTTCTATAAATGGGTAAATTTGAATATTTTAGTATAGGATGCACTTACTGATGACATCACTAAGTTAGTCCAGATAATCATGACGTCAGTTGAGGATATTTTAAACTGTCACAGGAAGGTGTCAACCCAAGTATCATACATCAAATTACCCCCAAAAATGCCATAACTATTTGGATAGCACTAATGTTTGTGCTGAAATAACTTGCTTTAAACAATTAATAAAATACATAAGCCCTATAAAACTCGACAGTCCTGAGAGACTGAATTGCTTAAAGGGCAAAAATATGCCATACTAAAAAAGTTCCCCTTTTTGCAATCAAAATAGTTTTTTGTTATAGAAAAATTGTTTATTTTCAAATAAACACCAGATGGACTGGCTTCAAGGCCAATGATTTATTATGTCCTTCTTCAGAGGCAGGATCACATTTTTTATTTACATCAAAACCAGGATAAAAAAAAACAAGAGGCTGTCAGAGTGACAGCAAACCAGATTTTCCTGCAGAAGTCGAACCCTGAACAGTTGAGCAAGTATGGACACTACATTTAAGCTTAAAACAGCTCTGAATTTGGATTGTGATTGAATATTTGACACAGCATAGGTTTGTGTCACAAAATGAATGTGGTCAAAGAACTGAAATATTTGAAATTGGACATTTAAATACCTATTATGGTCCAATATCCAAAATCTAAGTGCATATTAGAATCAGCATATCAAAGAACCCCAAGAATTCAATTTTTTATGAAATCAGACAAAAGTTTAATTTAGGACCCTTTGGACCTCAATGTGAAGCAATTTGATAAAGGAGCCCACAATCCGAAATCTCTCAATACATGGTTAGATTCAGCATTTCAAAGAACCCCATAAATTCAATTTTTGTTGAATCAAACAAAGTTTAATTTTGGACCCTGATTTGGACCAACTTGAAAACTGGGCCCAAAAATCTAATATTCAAATACAGGTTTAGATTCAGCATTTGAAAGAACCCTATATATACTTAATTTATGTTGAAATGAAACACAGGTTAATTTTATCCATAATATTTTCTGTGCAAAGGGAAATAACTGAAACTAGATAAATAGTTCTCTAAAATAAGATATGATGCAATTTTTCAAATTATAATCAATAATATATAACAACCAGTGATGACTAAGTTCTCTAAAATAAGATATGATTTAACACTCAAACATTGTTAGAATCAGCATATCAAAGAATCAAAGAATTCAATTTTTGATGAAATTAAACAAAAGTTTAATTTAGGACCCATTGGACCTCAATGTGGTATTATCTTATTAATAATGAAAAGCATATAGGTTTAGATTAAGCATTTCAAAGAACCCTAAATATATTCAATTTATGTTGAAATCAAACACAGTTTAATTTTGTACCCCGATTTGGACCAACTTGAAAACTGGGCCCAAAATCAGAAATCTAAATATATGTTTATTAATAGACAATATAAGCTTAGTTTTTAAAGGAGTTCACTTCATCAAAAAAAAAATATATAAAGCATTCAGAAAATTAGTTTTTATAAAATAACAAACAAACTTGCCACAAAACTCTTCAAACAATTTACCAAAGAAAAGAAGAAAAAAATCCAAAATTTTATTTATCATTAATACAATATCTTTTCAAAATCTATAAAATTAGTAACAAGAAATAATTGTAACAGGATGCTGTTACAAAGTCTCCCAACATAGCTCCAATAATTTGTGATGACCAGGGGACTCGCCCTTTATTTCATATGATTTGTTTTTTTGTCCCATACAAGAATATATATAGTTTAGGGGTGGGGATCTCGACCGTTTACAAGTTCTTAAACAGGAGGGGGGTGGGGGTGACCCCAGGGGACTCGCCTTATATTTCATTTGATTTGTTTTATTTTCCCATACAAGATTATATATGGTTTTGGGGTGGGGATCTTGACCGTTTACAAGTTTTTAAAAAGAAGCGGGGTGGGGGTTACCCCAGGGGACTTCCTCTCAATTTCATTTGATTTGTTTTATTGTCCCATTCAAGAATATATATGGTTTAGGGCTGGGGATCTCTAAAGTTTACAAGTTTTCAAAAAAAAAGGGGGGGTGGGGGTTACCCCAGGGGACTTCCCCTCAATTTCATTTGATTTGTTTTATTGTCCCATTCAAGAATATATATGGTTTAGGGGTGGGGATCTCTACCGTTTACAAGTTATCAAAAAGAAGGGGGGTGGGGGTTACCCCCATGGACTTCCCCTATATTTCATTTGATTTGGTTTATTGTCCCATACAAGAATATATATGGTTTAGGGCTGGGGATCTCGACCGTTTACAAGTTCTCAAACAGGATGGGGTGGGGGTGACCCCAGGGGACTCACATTTTATTTCATTTGATTTGTGTTTTTGTCCCATCCAAGAATATATATGGTTTAGGGGTGGGGATCTCAACCGTTTAAAAGTTCTCAAACAGGAGGGGGTTTGGGTGACCCCAGGGGACTCGCCTTTTATTTCAATTGATTAGTTTTATTGTCCCATACAAGAATATATATGGTTTCAGGGTGGGGATCTTGACCGTTTACAAGTTTTCAACAAGAGTGCACACGCTGAAATGTCTCGCCTTCTTTACTAATCATTGATATTATGTTGATAGTCCTAAATATAAAGCTTTATTACAACTGTCACATAAACTTAACATTAACCAAGTAAACTAAACATTGACCAATGAACCATGAAAATGAGGTCAAGGTCAGATGAACCATGCTAGGCAGGCATGTACAGCTAACAATTCTTCCATACAACAAATAGAGTTGACCTATTGCTTATAGTTTAAGAAAAACAGATCAAAACACAAAAACTTAACACTGAGCAATGAACCTTGAAAATGAGGTAAAGGTCAAATAAAACCTGCGTGACTGCCAAATAGATCATAAAATATTTCCATACACCAAATATAGTTGAACTATTGCATATAGTATAAGAAAAACAGACCAAAACACAAAAACTTAACTATAACCACTGAACCATGAAAATGAGGTCAAGGTCAGATGACACCTGCCAGTTGGACATGTACACCTTACAGTCCTTCCATACACCATATATACTAGACCTATTGCTTATAGTATCTGAGATATGGACTTGACCACCAAAACTTAACCTTGTTCACTGATCCATGAAATGAGGTCGAGGTCAAGTGAAAACTGTCTGACGGGCATGAGGACCTTGCAAGGTACGCACATACTAAATATAGTTGAACTATTGCACATAGTATTAGAAAAAAAGACCAAAACTCAAAAACTTAACTTTGACCACTGAACCATGAAAATAAGGTCAAGGTCAGATGACACCTGCCCGCTAGACATGTACACCTTACAATCATTCCATACACCAAATATAGTAGACCTATGGCATACAGTATAAGAAAAACAGACCAAAACACAAAAACTTAACTATAACCACTGAACCATGAAAATGAGGTCAAGGTCAGATGACACCTGCCAGTTGGACATGTACACCTTACAGTCCTTCCATACACCGAATATACTAGACCTATTGCTTATAGTATCTGAGATATGGACTTGACCACCAAAACTTAACCTTGTTCACTGATCCATGAAATGAGGTCGAGGTCAAGTGAAAACTGTCTGACGGGCATGAGGACCTTGCAAGGTACGCACATACCAAATATAGTTGAACTATTGCACATAGTATTAGAAAAAAAGACCAAAACTCAAAAACTTAACTTTGACCACTGAACCATGAAAATGAGGTAAAGGTCAAATGACACCTGCCCGCTAGACATGTACACCTTACAATCATTCCATACACCAAATATAGTAGACCTATGGCATACAGTATAAGAAAAACAGACCAAAACACAAAAACTTAACTATAACCACTGAACCATGAAAATAAGGTCAAGGTCAGATGACACCTGCCAGTTGGACATGTACACCTTACAGTCCTTCCATACACCGAATATACTAGACCTATTGCTTATAGTATCTGAGATATGGACTTGACCACCAAAACTTAACCTTGTTCACTGATCCATGAAATGAGGTCGAAGTCAAGTGAAAACTGTCTGACGGGCATGAGGACCTTGCAAGGTACGCACATCACAAATATAGTTATCTTATTACTTATAATAAGAGAGAATCTAACATTACAAAAAATCTGAACTTTTTTTTCAAGTAGTCACTGAACCATGAAAATGAGGTCAAGGACATTGGACATGTGACTGACAGAAACTTCGTAACATGAGGCATCCATATACAAAGTATGAAGCATCCAGACCTTCCACCTTCTAAAATATAAAGCTTTTAAGAAGTGAGCTAACGCCGCCGCCGCCGCCGGATCGCTATCCCTATGTCGAGCTTTCTGCGACAAAAGTCGCAGGCTCGACAAAAAGATGAGGGAAGGGGGTGAACCCGGGGACTCCCCCAATATTTCATTTGATTTGTTTTATTGTCCCATACAAGAATATATATGGTTTAGGGGTGGGGATCTCAACCGTTTACAAGATAAAAGCACATTCTCAAATTGAAGGGGGGTGGGGGTAAGAATATATATGGTTTAGGGAGACTTAATTATCTACAAAATGTCTAATAATGAACAGTAAATTTCAAACCTCATTTATACAGTCCTACTAGTAAATTTCAAACTTTATATATACAGTCCTACAGATCTTATCAGGAAACAGAAAATTTTCAAATAAATCTGTCACTCCATTGATATTATATGCTAAGATATAATCCAGATCTAATTAATAATTAATAATGTAATTAACTTCAAAATGTCTAATAACTTAGCTTATAATCATCTCCACTTTAGAAATAGAAAATTTTCAAAAAAAACTGTCACTCCAATTTTTATTGTGAGATAAGACATTATGCTGAGTCATAATATGATAACAAGAGAAAAATATTTTAAAATACCACTTTTGGATATTAAAAATGGCGATAACTCAAAAAGGAGAAATACTAAAATTGTGAAAATTGAACTAGATCTTCATTAAGTCACAAGAAACAACATATCTAAATTTGAAAAAAAATCATCACAGCATTTTCATGTTATTGAAAAGACACTGTTTGGCAGCCCCCCGTCCGCCCGCCGTATATCCCCAAATCAATAACTGATATTTCCTTCGAAAATCCATTTAAAAAACATTTTCTCAGCCAAACCCTTTCCAAAATCAAATGCCCCTACTAAGCAATCATCACAATAAAGTTAAGAAAAAAACAATTTTCAAGTGAAAAGTTGTCAAGGAAGAGCAACAACTCTTTTTAAGAATTCATTGGAAGGTTAAGTTATACTAGGTATTTTTGAAGATCTTGTATTGCTGATACTTTTGCTGTTAACATATTTTGGCTATTTAATATAGTTTTCAAGATAATATTCAAAAACCCTAAAATAGGTAAAACAATTGCTATTTCCAGGCAATAACTTCTACAAGTCAGTTCAGGGTTTCAGTGATAGTTGTATCGTAAAATCTATTATATCTGATTGTTTTTGATGTTTATTCAGTTTCTATTTATATATTACAGTTTTCAAGATTAAATGTTATTTGCAAAAGCACTTACAGTGAGAAAAAGGTCAGTTAATTAAAGGTTCCAAAAATATAAATATTTTTCTAGATCTTGTATTGCTGATAATTTTTGCTGTTTACAGTTTCTATTGATATACTATAGTTTTAATAAACAACAAGACCAATACAGTGTCTGGACCTGTGTCGCTGCATGAAATAGATTAAGGTAACATGTAAACCGAAGCATAACTGATCATTCCCCTTCATTGAAGCCAAGAAAACTTAGAAATTACATTTATAATTCTGAAAGCATTTTCCACATGCAGCTATTCCCGAAATTGCATCTATGAATCACACATTTTACTCTTTTTCCCATAATAAATTATTCCCTGAATTTACAATAGACACCAGTGTACATGACTTTGTCTTTTACAAGGTTTATTATAAATTGTGTCTTTTAATCACAAACAAACCTGTCTGTCTGTCCTTTTCTATGCAGTAACAGCTGTCATAAAATTCTGTAAATGTATTGGATGTTTCATACAAGTATTCACATAAGGTGTGTAGCATTAGATCATCTAAGCACTTAAGAATGACTTCGGGGAAACGGAGGAGACATTTAGCAAGTTTCCATTCCTTTTCATGGTCTAGAATTATCTTTTCCTTTATTGCAGCTTCCTTTAACTTTTGTTGACTGACATTGGCATTCCTGGCAATTGACCTTGAATTAAATGTAAAAGATAATTTAGAAAAAAAAGATGTAGTTTTCAATTAGAAACTGGATTCTTCTTTTTTCCGACTGTGTTGATTCCTATGTATAATGAGAAGGACCTATAAGTTACATGTAAAAATATTTGGTTGACAACCCGAATTTGACTTGAAATAATGGCATAAAAAAAACCAAATAAACAGCTGCGCCATGAGTGCATGATACACCCGTCGCTTTTTCAACAAATAAAGTTCAATAACTTCTCAATGTCATATCAGAAATTTATGAAAACTAAAGGGAGGTTATCCTAATAGATATAAACCAGTCACCAAAGTTTCATGAAAACTGCTCAAAGTACTTAAAAGATATTGTCCGAAAACTGGAAAATCACCCCTTTTTTATGTATAAAATCCCATAACTTGGAAACATAAAATCTAAAATTTATAAAAATCAAAAGGAGCTCATGTCAATAGATATAAACAATTCACCAAAGTTACTTGCAAATTGGTGAAAGTGTTTTTGTGTTATTGTCCGAAAACTGGAAAATCCCCCTTTTTTAATGAATAAGAACCAAAAACTCCGAAACTTAAAATCTAAAATTAGTTATTGTCCGACATGTTGACGACGAACGGACGGATAGACAAAATTATACCATTATATGTCCTGTAAACAGGCATATAAAAATAAATAAAATAAATTATGGTTTATCCTGCCAAATTACACTACTTGTACAGAGGCACAATGAATATTTTACAACTAAAAAAAAATAATTTAAAGTAAAAAAAACAAAATAATTTCAGTTAAAGGGCAACTGTCAGATATACATATGAATCATTGATCATAGAACTAGGATATAAATGAAAAACACAATTACAGTTAAGTTAGTATATAATGGTCACCCACAGGAGTGCAGTCTACTGACCCTATAAGAGAAGTGACCTTTGAATTGAGGTTCAAAATACATATGTATACCTACAATGGGACAAGAAGAGAGTGCCCTTACAAGACATGTTTTCACTTAATAGAGGTCTCCTTTATAGCAAGGTTGCCTGATTATTAAATAAGCCTAAGTTTCCCTCCTTGTTATGGCAACTGTCAAAATTTACTAAAAGATATTCCCATACATCATGTACATGTAACTTACTACATGACTGCAGTATCTAAGAAAAAGTTTCCAACTATATTTTTAAGATGATGGAAAAGATTTTAATTTCAGGGTCAACATAGATTACTGCTTAAGTCAATACTTATGGTTTCCTTGATCATACTGTGAAAGGTTATCCAAACAACTTTTTTTTCAATTTCTCTAAAGATACAATAAAGTCATGAAACCCACTTAAAAGATTTTATCTGTCAGCGTCCATATTTTTCCAACTGTTTATTTAGTTTTGTCTCATTATCACCAACTACCCTTATTTTTTAATTTAACGTAAAAAAAAAAATTCCTGGTATAAAGACCAATATGTTATTGTCTAATTTCACAGTCCTTCAGAGCAGAAGTAATAATACATTCATTAAGTGATCAAAATCAAAGAAAACCTGCATTAATCATTGTCAACTTGGGAAAAAATTATTGTTTTCAACTGAAACATCCATAATTTTCATAGATTTTGACTTTTAATGCCAACGTAATGGGAAATTCACTTCCTAGTTTCATGTTATTTTAGCGGGAAATGATAAAAAATTATACAAGGCAATACAAAGGAAAATCCTTTGCTTAATGTGAACATATCAACTTGCTTGAATCAGAATGATAATAAAGTCTTGTCCCAATTGAGAATTAACATCTTTGAGAGACATATTTGAACTAACATTTAAACTATCCTCATGACAGTGTAAATCAGTGATCTCGAGGGCAGAACGATCCTTTTGAATCCCTTTTAATGGTAATCCGACTATTTCCTATGTAGATAAGACATAATGGATACTTTAAGCTTGATGCATGACATTTACTGCCTGTCGAGTATATTCCATTATAGACAATTCCAGATAGTTCGTGCACATTGAAAATTGAAATGACATTAAGAGTACTATGACTTTGGGGTACTAGGTCAATACTGTAGCTTTGTGTACAAATTGGCCCATTAAGAAGAAAATTTGACCTTTTGTTTTAGATTATATACATATACACTGTTTATTCAATTTTCTAAGAAACAAATTGAAAATAGTAAATACATCCCAGTGTTCTGAAATGTTAAAATACTAATTAAGTCAAATATTAATTAAAGCTATAAAAGGCCATCAGTGATTATAAAACATGAAAGTTCAAAAGTAAATTATTTGAATAGAAAATGACTTCCTATGGAGAGATTTTATTATAATTTTATGTTTTTTTTTTCGATACAGGTGGTTCAAAATTTCTTGGTTTTTCAGAGATCATACAGGAAAACACATTGCTTACAGGAAATTCCTGTCTACCAACCCACAATCATTTGAATGGAATAGCCCTCACACTTGTTTACTAATACATGTATTTGCAAATTTGAGAAAAAAAATAACCCCCGGATATCTGTTGTGCAATGTATTCTTTAAGTATCAATCTGCTTGAAGAATACAACAACTTTTGTTTTCAAACTTTAACACATTAACGAAAAGGAAAAACATTTGAATTAATACAGATAAATATTATACTGGGAAGATAACATCATTAAAAAATATTAGACTTAGAGATTATCAATGGTTCTTCAAACGAGAGGGAGTTTGTCCGCTACAATGTCATCAAAGGGAAACAGCCCTGAGATGAGATGTGGCGAGAAAAATCTTCAAGTTTGAAAGACATTTGATAATTCTGTTTACAGCTATTATCCTAGGCAGTGCAATGATGTAAGCTTATGACGTCCTACACTCTTTCTACTCGACAGAGAAAATCCAATATCACTCGAGCAGTGGGATATGAAAAATTATTACAAAAAAAGATCAAAGGAAAATAGCAATAAAATATCTTCTTATAAATTCTCACCTTATCCTAACATATGCATAAAGTAAGTAGGCAGCTGTGTTCCCTCGATCATCTAACATCTGTGAAAAGAAAAACATTATAAAACATAAACGATTTAATTTATTGACTCTATGTTCACAGGTAAGGGCTGTTCAAGAATTAAACCCATGGGGGCATGAGAGGCACTTTTTTGTACCTACCCCACTCCCCCCATTATATAAATTTTCTTTTTAATCGCAACTCTTACAAAATTCTAAGGGAAATGTAACCACTTTGGATCAATAAATTTGAGCTCCTCACATCTCCCCCACCACAATGTAAATTCAGTTTCTTTTTAGACAAAATCCTTAACTATTAACATATTTAGGAAAATATTTTGTTCAGGTCTATCAGAGAATGAAGTTTCCCCCCCAAAACACTAGTATTTCCACTGCTTATTTTATCAACTGTTTGTAAATTTCAATATTTTAACTCAAAGCATTACCAGAAGCATATGCCTGATGCTTGTGACAGTTCTAAAATATTTTGATAATATTTTAATGTGTTAATGTACAATCCATCTAAGACACAATAAATGTCAACATTAATGTCTCTTCAGTATAATCATGATGTTTTATCTATTCTTACAACTGTAATAAGATTGCATCAGCTGTTTTTCATGATTTCAGCTGCGTCAGAGAGAAATCAAGCTTATGCTAGTGAACATATACATGTACATGTATAAGACTTCGATTGATTTTATAACATTCAAATACATAACGAAAGATGAATTTTGGTCTGTTTTGTAGGGTTCGTATAACAACTGAGTTTTCAAACATCTACAGACTTTGCATAGAGATTTTTTCAACTCGAGATAGGATAATAGATGTATTGATATTCATTTGCATAAGGTTGATTTCTATCCGACGCAGCTCATTTTTTGGAGTCAAATAATTTCATGATTTAGGTTCTTCTGTAGTGTTCAAAGAAAGAGTCTGCTCTGAAATTATGCATGGACTCCTGTTTACTATTTATCATATGTACAATGTATAAAATGAAACAACAACTCAACCACACAAATGACAAAGAGACAGCTATAGGTCAACAACAAATTGTTCATCAATACCTAGTTGTCTTTACAATAATAGGTCAGGCTCTAAATCAACCCAATAGTAAAAAGTTGTTAATAATATAAACAGAAACTTTTAAAGAAAGATATGCAATAAACACCATTAAGAAAATGGTTTTAGACAACCACTGAACCAATGAGGTTCAAGATTTGGAACAGACACATAAACATGTAGCAGGGTTAAAATGATTATTTCTGGGATCTCAACTACCCCCCTTTGTTTTATCTTGATCAAAAGACTTTGTCTAAACTTCTGTTACCTATTCTAACATCAGACTCAGACTTCTTCTAAACTGAGTTGTACTGTGCATATTGCTGTGTGTTTGTTTATTCCACATCGGCTAGAGGCATAGGGAAAGGTTGAGATCTCACCAAACATGTTTAACCCTGCATTTTTGCTCCTGTCCAAAATCAGGAACCTCCAGCCTTTGTTAGTCTTGTGTGTTTTTTTAATTCTAGTTCATTTGTATGTTTCAGAGTTTAGTGTAGCGTCCATATGGCTGAACTAGTAATCATTATTGTTTTGGGGCCAGCTGAAGTCCACCTTAGGGTACAGGATTTTCACACTGTATTGAAGACCTATTGGTGGCCTGGTCTCTTTGACACATTCCCTGTTTCCATCTCTATTCTAACAATGGGTACAAAATAGAACATACAACAAAAATCTGTTGTCAACATTGTCAATGTACATTAGTTCATCCTAACAGAATTTATGGCATTGACTTTTAAATATTTGGAAAGGAATGGAAAGAAAACAATATAAATGGGGAATGTGTCCATGGGACACAGATGATGTCCCTGCTTGTCTATCACATAAAGTAATAAAGGGACATAACTGAAAAACAGTAATAGTGACGCTACCCAAATTTGTACTTGAACTGAGTTTTGTGGTAATAACAATTGTGTATAAGTTTCATAACATTTGGTTGAGGCAAACTTAAGTTAGAGAATGGAAACGAAAAATTCAGCAATTTTTCATTAGTAAAGTGGCATAACTCTAGAACAATAAGAGTGACACCCCAAAAAAACAAATTTGATCTGTATTTTGTAGTAATAAGCATTGTGTATAAATTTCATAACATTTGGTTTGAGGCAAACTAAAGTTAGAGAATAGAAACAAAAAATTCAGCAATTTTTCCATTTGCAAAGGCGCATAACTCTAGAACAATGAAAGTGACACCCACAAAATCGAACTTGATCTGTATTTTGTGATAATAAGCATTTTTTATAAGTTTCATAGCATTTGGTAGAGGCAAACTTAAGTTAGAGAACGAGACGAAAAATTCAGCAATTTTTCCATTTGTAAAGGGGCATAACTCTAGAACAATTAAAGTGATGCACCAAAATTCAAACTTGATCTGTATTTTGTGGTAATAAGCATTGTGTATAAGTTTCATAACGTTTGGTTGAGGCAATCTAAAGTTAGAGAATGGAAACCAACTTTGGGACGTACAGACAGACAAGGGTAAAACTTAATGCCCCCTCCGCTACGGCGGGGGCATAAAAATTATTAACTAAAACCAAACTCAAAGGTAAATTAAACTAGAGGCTCTAAAGAGCCTGTGTTGCTCACCTTGGTCTATATGCATATTCAACAAAGGACACTCTCCAACATTGTAGACGAGAATAGAATTCATGACAAAAATCTTTGTTTTGTTGATCTTGTTTTGCTTATCATTTGGTCTGTTTGGTTTCTCTCGATCTTCTTTAGTTTTTGCTCAAAACACAAAAGAGGGTAAAAAAAATCCTCATTTAAGGGCAACTGCTCCTATAAAGAGTGACAGCCTACTAACTATATCAGCAAAATTAGACTTGTTAGTAGATCTTGCCTTGCTGATCCTTTTTAGTGATTTGAAGTGTATTTATCTAATATAATGTTTACATTGTAAGGCAAAACGCAAAATAAATGGTAAAAATCGTCATTAAAGGGCAATAACTCCAATAAGGAGTCGTCTTACGATTTCCTTCATGTTGTTGTAATTGTAGATCTTGTCTTGCTGATCATTTTTGCATTTTAATTTAAGTTTCTATCTATCTATCATAATTTTTAAGATATAAGGGAAAAACGCAAAAACTTGGTAAAAATCGTCATCAAAGGGCAATAATTCTAATAAGGAGTCCATTGATGATTTCCACCATGTTAGACTTATTTAAATTGCTGATCACTACAACGAACACCAAGTGATGAGAAAATTCACTTGGCCTCTTGGCCAGGTGAGCAAAAAAAAGGGGGTCTGTCCATAAAACCTGACAAAATCAAACACTTGACTATATCAACCATTGAAACGAATAGAAAACAACAGTAATGTTTCAGACTAGGAAACAAGAGTCCTCTGAAAAGTTATCCATTTGTTTGTTGAGTAATTTAATTTGGTCCTATGAAAATTTACTCAACATATGATCTTCTCAACTATCTTTAGTACTCTTTCTCACTTTGGAATTTAAACTGACCTAGTATCTATTAAATAAATGTGGATAGTGTCCACATGTGGACACAGATGATGCCCCCGCTTGCATATCATATAGTTATAAAGGGACATAACTGAAGAACGGTAAAAGTGACGCTACCCAAATTTGAACTTGATCTGAGTTTCGTGGTAAAACTTAGCATTGTGTGAAAGTCTCATAACATTTGGTTGAGGCTAACTTAAGTAGAGAACAGAAACTAAAAATTCAGCAATTTTTCCATTTCTAAAGGTGCATAACTATAGAACCGTAAAAGTGACGCCAACAAAATTCACACTTAATCTGTGTTTTGTGGTAATAAGCATTGTGTATAAGTTTCATAACATTTGGTTGAGGCAAACTAAACTTAGAGAACAGAAACGAAAAATTCAGCAATTTTTCCATTTGTAAAGGGGCATAACTCTAGAACGGTAAAAGTGACGCCTACAAAATTCAAACTTGATCTGTGTTTTGTGATAATAAGCATTGTGTATAAGTTTCATAACATTTGGTTAAGGCAAACTAAAGTTAGAGAATGGAAACGATAAATTCAGCAATTTTCCATTTGTAAAGGGGCATAACTCTAGAACGGTAAAAGTGACGCCACCAAAATTCCAACTTGATCTGTCTTTTGTGGTAAATAGCATTTTGTATAAGTTTCATAACATTTGGTTGAGACAAACTAAAGTTAGAGAACAGGAAACCAATTTTGGGACTTATGTACAGATGGAAAAGGGTAAAACTTAATGCCCCCTCCGCTACAGCAGGTGCATAAAAAAGCAATAAAACATCAATATGCAGTTATACATACTTTGTCAAATGAAAATACATAGTCATTGGTTCGACTGTGTGATAAATCTGCATATTTGATGCAGCCATAGGCAACATTCTCCTTTGCTGCATTAAATTGTTCTTTAGTTAACTCCTACAAAAGAAAATATCATTTATAGTCAATTTAAAGAACACACAATGGTTTAGCAGATAGCTCATTTTCTACTTTGAATTGTTGTACATTTTGTCCTGCTTGTGCCTTTTATAGCAGAAATACTGAAAAGTGATATACTGACGAAAACCCTTCACGAACTGTTCAATGTATGTTTTAGCTATGGAATTGTTCCAGATCCTTGGTGTCGAAGAATTTATCAGTGAGTGTGTATGGAAATATGTACAAAGAAATTAGGTGTCTCTACTCAAAGCTACAAAGTGCAGTATGAATATCGCCACCAATGTTTACTGAATGGTTTTCAGTTGATTCGGCTGTCTGTCAAGGTGATAACCTCGCGCCTACTCTTTTTGCATTGTTTATTGATGAATTGGTACCACTCATTAACGGACTCTGTTGTAGCGCATTAGTCAGTGACAATATGATTAGCTGCTTGCTATACGCTGACAATCAAGTTCTTATTTCGGACACTGTTGATGGATTACAAAATCAGCTCAATGCTCTGAACGATTGGACAAAGACACGATTGATGAAGGTTAATACAGAAAAGACAAAAATTATGCATATTCGAAAGACTACAAAGGACAGACCTCAATTTACATTTCGACTAGGGGACAACACAGTTGAATTTGTAACTAAATATTGCTACTTGGGACTCACATTATCCGAACATATGGATTATAATGTCTCTGTTAGTGAACTCGTAAGTGCAGGTAGTAGATCATTGGGATCATTGACATCTAAATTCTTTAACATGGGTAATATGGACTACGACATATTAACGAAAATTTATGAAAACACTGTTATTCCTGTACTTGATTATGCATCTGGAGTACGGGGAGCCGAGCTATATGACAATATCGAACGCTGACATTATAGAGCTATCAAAACTTTTCTTGGTGTCTGCAAAATAACACCAATTCCAGCAATATTAGCAGACATGGGATGGCATCCAGGTTTTATTCACAAGTGTAATGTAATCTGCTTATGGTGTCGTCTTATGAACATGCCTGGTAACAAAATATGCTGAAAAGTGTTTATTTGGGATCGTGAAATGTCGAGGCGTTACCGAAACACGTGCTTTAACAGTGTTAAAACGCTTTTGAACAAATGCAATCTTTCACACCTAACTGACAATGACTCCGATATCTCAACAAGATTCATCTTAAACTTGTAGCAGACTTCAAAGACAAGTAGTTTGATGAAATAAACAATATGCCAAAGTTGAGGACATATAAACATTTAAAAACCAAATTTTTTTGCCAAGCCGTACCTAAAAAAGCATTTAACAAGGACACAAAGATCTGCAATCGCTAGAATTCGCTGTAGTACTTTCCCACTAGAAGTCGAACAGGGACGCTATAGAAACATTCCAATCGAACAACGAGTCTGTAAAATGTGCAATTCTGGGTCTATTGAAGATGAGCAATACTTCATCTTATACTGTGATCGTTACTTGGTTTTGAGAAATAAACTATTTACTGCAATATCACCAGATCCTGCTTATCCTCTAAATGCTGCCTTAAATGAACTGTTATCTAACAACAACAAATGTATAGCGAACTTTATCTTGGACTGAGATCATATCCGAAGAGAAATTCTCTATCTATTTTACTTTAACTGTTGAGTTTTTCTAATTACTTAGCCATTCGTCCAAAAATATTTGTTAACTATTTTTCAAAAAATTGCACTTCAATTTGGCAATTTGGCAGTACATCATCGTAAGCCTATTTGGCTGGTTGTAATGTAATATTGTACTAATATGTATCTATTGTATATATACAGGTTGGACTATATCAAACCATTCATTCATATAGCTCACAGGGCTGTATGTGTTTTGTTCATTGTTGAAGGCCTTACTTTGATCTATTGGTCTCTGGTGGATAATTGTCTAATTGGCAATCATACAACATCTTCTTTTTTCATATCATGACAACTTGCTTTATAAAATTTACACTATTCATTCAAATTGGTTTGTCCTGAGTATTATCATAAGATTACTCCTTGTTAGTTACAATGCAAATTTTAATACAACTTTGATTGCCTCATCGAAAAAATGCATCCATGAACATTATACAGAGGCAACAAAAATGTCACAACTTTTAACATGTTTAAGATCAGCCCTCATGTAATACCTGACCTAATAAATGTATGGATAAACATAGCTAAATGACAGTCCTGAAACTGAAAAATGTTTAATCTGGAGTTTTTTTTTAGTGTGTGAAGCTGGACTTTACAACAATTTTAATTAGAAGTCATAAATGGCTTGTAACGAAAAGAAAAATTTAAATCCTTTCAATTTCTAGTTATTTTTAAGTGAAAGTCAATATGACAATCAGCCAGTGTGCCACCCACTTTTCCGAACTGACATTAACTTTTTGTCCTGAATAATCTTCCATGTTTTTCCTGTATTGAAAACCATCTAATAACCAATTAATCATCTAGAAACAATTTGCAATTCTGTGTTGTTTCCTTTAAAATACTGCAACACACGTAAATATTTAATCTGTTTACAGTGAAAATAGTAACTCATTTGTCATGTAAATGTGACATGATCAATGCATTAAGCTTTAGTATGTAGCTTAGCTGCACTTTTCAAAATCATAAATTTCTTCTGAACAAATAAAAACTATCTAGCATGAGGTTTTGTACTCATATTTTGTACTGTAAATTTTTCTCTTCTGTATAATAAACTGTTGACACAGAGATATGTCTTACCTGTGTCATTTTGATGGTAAAATGTAAATGTAAAAATAAAAATAGCAATACTTTGAAATGTAAAAATATGAAAAATATTTATAGTTAATGAACCATGAATGACGGTACAGAGTCAAATAATTTCTGAGGAAATAAGATATGCCAATGCTAATGCAACTGCATACCAAATGTTATTGGCTTATCATAAGTAGTTCAACTTAAACTGACCTTATCACAAACTATAACATGTAAACTATTGACGAACGTATGGTTGCCTATAATTGCTTACATCTGCTTCATTTTAACTCTGGTGGATAGTTGTCTCATTGGCAATCATACCACATCTCCTTGTTTTTATATACTAATGTTTAAAAGTCAATAGACCATGATGGAGAGAGCATGGCCAAATACGGTAATCTCCATGAAAATTAGATGTGCCAATGCTTATACAACTGCATATCATATCTCACTGACTTGGTCCCCCTTAAATTGACCTAATCAGAAACTTTCACATGAATATTATGCTCAAATTATAAAGTCAATAGACCATGACTGAAAGAGCACTGCCAAATACTGCATATCAAAGCATTGTCATCAAGGCAAAACAAAAATGAATTGAAAATGTATTGAATATATATATGAATATGAAAATTTGATCCCCTTATCTCACATTTTAAGAAGGCTGCCATATATTACCACAATATTGTTCAAAGGAAGAGTTCTTGAACTTCTAAGAAGCTATAGCCAACTGCTGAAAAACTGTCCACGGATTATAAAAAAGGGTTCAAATGGAGGAAATTTTTTCTTTGATTTTATTGTTATTGATACTTTCATTTATTCAATACTTGTCCAATATTGTATTTTCTAATACTTGAGGATTAGGAGGGATGACAGTTCAACATTCAGTGGCAAATCAAATGCAAATTTAGGAGGAGAACATGTTTATTTAATATTTATATGAATCCTACTTTGTACTAGACCGAAACACTAAGCTAAATTTTCACATGATGGTTCATAGTTATAGGTACATACTACTGGAAAACCTAGCACCCTACCCAGACACATTATTCTGACTCTGGGCCAACCAGGCTTTGTTTGTTCTACTTAATACAGAATGCTAATTGGAGAAGCAGCAAATACCAATTTTCAAGTCTTTGGTTTGACCCAGCTGGGGATCAAACCAAAGACCTCTGGCACTTGTCAAACATGCTACCAAGAGACAACATCGGCAGTTTCAATACTTAAACAATTAACATCAATATCGAATTGCTGCTAACTTTTCATAATAAATCTTCGGTTAGCTTGTTGCTGTTAGGTCTTCTTTTATGGAAAATCAATTATAAAGTCAAACTCTCATGTTTTTCTATTGTATTGCCATGAGAAATTTGAACTATGTACGCCTAATAATGTCACAAAAACAGACTTTTTTTGGATCAACAGAAAAATCAACAAAAAAAAAATGTCAATATCTATATTTAACATGATATTTTCTATAAATCAGACATACAGACGCCATCATTATTTCATGTTTGATCCAGCAATCTTTCACTCTTCTTTGTTTAATTCTAATAAAACAGTACTACTAGTTGGTTAAAACTTTGCATTTTAAATTTTTAAACACTGCCGGGTCTGTTTTTACCCTCTGAGTCAATTCTTTTTTTAATCGATTGAACTAGTGAATCTGTGAGCTACTGGTCATTAATGAAACCCGCCCGCTAAAAGTATAAGGTAAACAGGAAGTTGTTGAGTGATGAATCTGAAAATGGATCACACGGTATAGCTGACTCATATAAGCCCTGAAATCAAATTTCAGAAATCCTTGTAATGAAGTTCCTGAGAAAGATGTGACGAAAAATATTCATGGGACAGATGTACGGACAGACGGATGGACTGACGGATGGACGGATGGATGGACAGACAGAGGTAAAACAGTATATCCCCACTTTTTTATAGTGGGGGTATAAAAAAAAAAGAGCAAGACTCTCCTTAAGCAGACCTACCAACTTTATAATAAAAGCTAAACACCTCAAAACAGACATGGTTCATAAGTGTTTCTCGTTTCTCGTTTTTTATATAGATTAGACCGTTGGTTTTCCCGTTTGAATGGTTTTACACTAGTAATTTTTTGGGGCCCTTTATAGCTTACTGTTCAGTGTGAGCCAAGGCTCCGTGTTGAAGACCGTACTGTGACCTATAATGGTTTACTTTTATAAATTTTGATTTGGATGGAGAGTTGTCTCATTGGCACTCATACCACCTCTTCTTATATCTATTCAAACGAGTTAAAAGGGTATTTAAGCACATACATATTTATTTAAACAATATAGTAGTAGATTAAAACACTTATGACTTATGAAGCTTAAGGTCCTTTTGCGCTTAAAATCCACCATGGAGATTTCGAAAAGTTGGCAGGTATGTAAGGCAATTATCAATGACACTTTGATTGTTGTCATTCTTAAAGTTTAAAATACCTTAATATCACAATATAGATCAAGATATAATGTCAAATAAGATTTTTTCAAGAATATCCAGTCAATGGTATTAAGAAATAAATGTGGATAGATGTGGACACAGATGATGCTCCCACTTGCATATCATATAGTTATAAAGGGACATAACTGAAGAACGGTAAAAGTGCTACCCAAATTTGAACTTGATCTGAGTTTTGTGGTAATAAGCATTGTGTGTAAGTCTCATAACATTTGGTTGAGGCTAACTTAGGTAGAGAACAGAAACTAAAAATTCAGCAATTTTTCTATTTGTAAACACGTATAATTCTAGAACGGTTGTGTATAAGTTTTATAACATTTGGTTGAGACAAACTAAAGTTAGAGAACGGAAACGAAAAATTCAGCAATATTTATGTTTATAAAGGGACATAACTCAAGAATTGTAAAAGTGTCGCCACCAAATTTCGTACTTAATCTGTATTATGTAGTAATAAGCATTGTGTATAAGTTTCATAACATTTGGTTGAGGCAAACTAAAGTTAGAAAACGGAAACAAAAAATTTGTACTTGATCTTAGTTTTGTGGTAATGAATATTGTATATAGGTTTCATAATGTTTGGTTGGGGCAAATTTAAATTACAGATTGGAAACTAAAAATTTTGCAATCTTTCAATGTATAACGGGGCATAACTCAATAATGGTTAAAGTGACACTACCCAAATTCAACTTGATCTGTGTTTTATCAGTGGAAGTCAAAATTAAACATTGCATTGTATAAAGCATTGATTGTAGTTGATTCAACTATTATCATGGACAAAGGAAGATAATTCCAATTTTAAAAATTATTTGTTATATTTAGAAGAAAATAAAAATTTTGCTTTTCCATTTATAAAGGGGCATAACTCTAGAACGGTTAAAGGGACGCCACCAACATTCAATCTTGATCTGTGTTTTGTGGTAATAAACATTGTGTATAAGTTTCATAACATTTGGTTGAGGCGAACTTAAGTAAGAGAACAAAAACTAAAAATTTTGCAGTTTTTCCATTTAAAAAGGGGCATAACTCTAGACAAGTTAAAGTGACGTCACCAAAATTCAAACTTGATCTTTATTTTGTGGTAATAAGCATTGTATAAAAGTTTCATAACACTTGGTTGAGGCAAACTTAAGTTAGAGAACGGAAACTAAAAATTTTGCAATTTTTCCATTTATAAATGGGCATAACTCTAGAACAGTTAAAGTGACGCCACCAACATTTAACCTTGATCTGTGTTTTGTGGTAATAAGCATTGTGTATAAGTTTCATAACATTTGGTTGAGGCAAACTCAAGTTAGAGAACGGAAACCAATTTTGGGACGTACGTACAGACGGACAAGGGTAAAACTTAATGCCCCCACCGCTATGGGGGGCATAATAAAAATTCTCTGTAGAAGGAAACTTCATGTGCCTCATTCAACTGTTTGCAAAAACAAATTAAAATAAATAAAAAGTTTTTCCTGCCTACCTACCCCTTAATATATTCTTCTGTGGGGAAACCAAACTTAAATTTTCAATGGCCTGAGTGCAAAATGTGTTATCACAATAGTTTTTTTATTTTTTTATATTCATTTCATCCCTTCTTCATCCTTTTATTTTGTTTATTAAATAACATTTTCACCTTGTCTCTCCCTTTCTCTATCAATTTTTGTTCAGCCCTTTTCAGACCTTCATCCAATAAATCCACTAATCTGATCGTTTCTCCAGATCTTGTCTTCAATTTCTTTCTGAAAGTATAAACAATATCTCTCAATATCTTGTAAATTGTGATATGTCAATATTTTTTACATTCCTGTGTGAAAGATTTTTGAATGTTATTTTAGTTTTCTTACATTAATTATTTGATTGATGTCGTAAAATTATATACACAATATGAGATCATGCATCATCTATATTGAAAAGACAACATCAACTGGATGCTTTATACCATTAACAATGCAGTTTCATTTGGTATTAAGGACAACTGAGCTACATTGTTTGTGTTAAAACAATTGACTTTGATTAGAACCAGTGCTGATTAAAACAAGACTGCAAATTTCTTGTATATAAACAATAGTTCAATGAACTCAATCCATCTTTATTATGTAGCCTTCAATTTAACTATTTCATACTGGACTTAGTTAAGAAAATAACAGAAGAATCATAGATAGAAACACAGTTTATACCATAAAAGGCTTACAATCCTTATTAAAAACTGTTTTTGTTAACATCATAATCAGCTACAATTTTCAACTGATGCAATTCAAGAATAAAGCAATTTACTTGTCACAATATATGATTGATTGTTTGTGTTTTAACACCACTTTCAGCACTATTGGCTTTTTATTGTGAGTTTATCTTTACAACTTTGATTGGTGGAGGACCACGGACGGACCTTCCGCAGGAAAACAAGCAATCCTAGTCAATTAAGATCAGATTCGACCACACCTGTCATGTGCAGGGTTTGAACTCACAACCTCAGTGTTGACACGGGCCAGTGATTGCTGTAAATTTACTACTTAAAACACTCAGCCATCAACAATATAAATGTACTGATACATTGAATTGTTCGAAAGATCAGAATAATGGACAAAAAAATCATAAAAATAAAACCTTTTGTCATAGAAATCATGAAAGCTTTTTAACTCAATTACAATACATCCCTTAATTTGCATTATTAATTGGTATGATCTAGAATGTAGATGCAATAAGCTTATAATCAAAGTACTGAAGTACTGAACATCGGATGACCGCAAGTTCTGATGGATGGTCACAAGCACTTGTCTCAGAAAAAAAATCATATCCCTATATCTGAAAGTTGGGTTAAGGTACATAGATATATTTTTTTTTCTGAGACAAGTTCTTGTGTGGATGATGAATAAATGACAGGGAATTCAACCTCACCGTAATAATTATCATTATATTGTAGTGATATAATCAGTTGTTATCAGTATACTCTGGTTTGTTGTTATAATATTATTATATTAATATTTGTAAAACAGTTATATATATAGCAGATCATCTTAATAACCCTACAGGCAAATTTTCATCCATTTATATATCATTCTATTCTACTATTCTAATGACAGTTCAGTGCAAGTGCATGGTGGACACTCTTCTGTAATAATTCATTTTTCTAATAGATTGGATTTGAGTAGGCATTCATATTTTCCCACTTTTGTTGCAAAACGTTCTCGAGATATTCTTCCACATACTTTAACACATTATTTACGGTATTCATGATTTGTTATTGATATATATATATTTCTAACGACAAAACATTTTCATATCATCTATCTATGTTCTTAAAAATTATTTTCATGAATATTTATTGATGAAACTAATATATAACAAGTGATAAGGAATGTTATTTTGCACTCGATAATATCCGCGTAATTATACGAAATACATTCGCGGTTATCCGGCAAACGGCAAGGAAATTTCTATGGCAACATAACACCGGTATGACCTCTCAAGGTCACATCCGATGTAAAAAGGAGCAGATAATCTTGATTTCCACTGGAAAATAATGGCAGATTGCATCAATAAAATATATGTCAGAATGGAAGCGTGACAATTATTAATAAGAAACATTAAACACTTCAAAATAGTATTAAAATTGTAGCAAATGATAAAATAGTCTGTAGCTTTGTCAACTGAAATTGTCACAGGAAAATTAAAGCAAAATTACATTTCTATTTTCTATATAACTTGACATAATTTGATCTTGAAATAGTTATTAAAATAAATATGTTTCCAGAAACACAGAAAACAGCTCTTACATGAATTTTTACTCAGCCTGATTAGCTGCATGCACAAAATACATTAACATTCAGATTTATGGCAATCAGTTTGTCGTATAATTCATTAAACAGATTTTATCTGATGGGGTTTTGTAGTCTTTAAATACCCACAACCAATATATAAATAAAATAACCACTTTTATGTACATTAAAATACATTACTTAAGCATAAAAATAGCATTTACAGACTGTCTGAACTTTCCACAACACAGAATACATGTTGTAAAGTAAATATATCCATTAATGGTTATAGTAAAATACTATTTTTCTCTTACTAATGGTGCCTCTAGATTGGGGAAAATGAACAGTCTATAAGACAGATTTTTCACAATAAGATATTGTATAGAGACAATGTAACATATCAGGCAATTTTGGACCCTTTGGACCTCAATGTGGATAAATTTGATACCTGGGCCCAAAATCCAAAATCTAAATACATTGTAATAGATTCAGCATATCAAAGAACCCCATATATTCAATTTTTGTTGAAATCAAACAAAGTTTTATTTTCGAACCCGATTTGAACCAACATGAAAACTGGGCCCAAAAATTTTGCGGTCGTATAAAAAAACATACAAAATTTAATGTATAAAAATAGTGAAGTGCACATCTTTAGTGTTTATCAAACAATCTAATGTTTGAAAGCGTAAATCACAATGGATTGAAAACTGAAGAAGGAGTTGATTACATCAAAAAGGGTACCCTTCAAAACCCCCTGTGACCTTCCCAAGACTCTCTTTACTAAATAGAAAAAAAAAAGATTCTAATTACATTCCTAACTGTTTTTTTCATTTGTCTGATAGCAATAAAAACATATATGTTCATAATATTTTTTGGCCTACTAAAAATTCATTTATTTATTATAAGTCCCAATCCTTAGCTTCATACATTCATCAAAAGTACAAAACTTCTTTACCATTTATCAATGACAAAAATGGACAAATCTCATAAAAATTTGATCGTCTTTATACATTAAAATTGTCAGTAAGGATGGCTGACATCAAAGCCATTCTAGAATAAATGACACTCCAAGATAAATGTCCAGCTTAGACATGATTTATGCATAAACAAAAACTGATATTTGCATTTTGATTGATAAACATTATCAGAAGTACTTCAGGAGAATATTAAGTAGAGCAATATGACAATTATATAAACACATTTCCATCCCTGCATATAAAAATAACACATCTAATTTCTGTTTATATATCCCTCTCTCTATTCTAGTAGCTCTTGGCCTTGACAATTCCAATAGCTCTTGGCTTCATGACTGTCATGATACTATAAAAAGTTTAATAGACTATTTATGCTCCACTCTTTGAAGAGATCAGAGAGAAACTTACAAAATTGTCTAATTTTCTAATTGTGGGATTTGATGATGTCTGCTAAAAAATTGAGACAGGATTGGTTGCTATTGCCCTATTCTAAAGTAGAAACAATGTTGTTTATTGTTTATAACAACAAATGAAACTCTCTGAAAACTTTAAGTCTTAAAATCTAAAAGACGATCTGTAAAAGTTAAGTATGTCCTAAATTTCAAATAAGCATCAATATTAAACTAATAAAAACGCCACCCAAATTCAAACTTGACCTGTGTTTTGTGTTAATAAGCATTGTGTATAAGTTCCATAACATTTGGTTGAGGCAAACTAAAGTTAGAGAACAGAAACCAATTTTAGGACGTATGGACGGACAAGGGTAAAACTTAATGCCCCCTCCGCTATGGCGGGGGCATAAAAAAATTTGTCACTTGAAAAATACTTTTAGAAAGCCTGAACAATATGAATATAATTATATCTTACACATAATTATTCTTACATCATCTTAGTAACTTGTTTAAACTACCATGATATACATTGATTTTGAACATTTTAGACAATATTTTACAGTCTGTATCATCTGCAAGTCTACATTATCACAAAATAGGAGAATTTCAGCTTAAAAGTGATCTGAATAATGATAGAAAGCTTTAATACATAATTCTGTAACAGACAAATATGTTAGAATGTGTCAATCTGATATGCACGGAAGTAACATGGATTTGTTTGCTAAAACATCTATCTAAATTATATATATTGAAGAACATCAATCGATAAAAACTATAGTATACAAGTACAGATATGTCAAAATCAACACGGCAAAACTGAAGATCCTACAAAAAATTGTAAATGATAACATAAATACTATATTTTTGAAGAGGTTAAATTTCTTACAGTCTTTTGAATAGTTTTTATAGTGTAAATTCAGAAATTATTGCGTGCATCTATTATTGCGTTTTTTAAAAAATATTGATAAAAATGCGAGATTTATTATTGGGATTTCAGGAAAATCTGCACACAGATATATGTGTCAGATATCAGAATGGCAGTTCTTATCATTGTGATATTCACCCAGTCGCATTATTCGCATTAATAAAAACCTTGCAATAATTTCTGAATTTACGGTATTCAAATCTGTTTTTTTTCTTCTTTTTTTTCACAATATAAAAAAAAGAGGATGTGGTATGATTGAAAATGAGACAACTCTCCACCAGAAACCAAATGACGTAAAAGTTCGCAACTATAGGTCACAGTACAACCTTCGACAATGAGCAAAACCAGGGGCCATACCACATAGCCAGATAGATAAAAGCCTCAAAATGACAAATGTAAAACAGTTCAAACGACAAAAAATAGCGGCCTGATTTATGTACAAAACAATAAATGAAAAGCAAATATGATATACAGAAACTTAGGACATGCAGGCACATGCAGAATGTGGTGGAGCTAAACATGTATGCAGGAACCCAAAGCTTTATCATAATATTTGCTTATATGAAAATAACCAATTATTATCTCACCTTATTTTAAAATGTAGTATCTATATAAGGAACAAAGGCTCAATTTATCAAAAGTTTAATAATCTAATGAACGAAAAGTGATGGTAATAAGTAAAATTATCCCCTGACTACAGGTGAGCTACAGATGATATAGGAATTCCTCAACTAAGTAATTATGGTCAACAGTACTAAGGATTTTATTAGATTCTTCAATATAGTGTATGTCTTTATATTTCCTAAAGAAATAAATAATTCAAGTGTCCATCTTTAATATATATATGGCTTTATAACTTTGATGGTCTTCTTTACAAAGAGAAAATTATATCACTGGTCAGATTTCTCAGGATTAAACAATTCTCTATTCTACAATAATAGTTTCTCCGTTGATGGCCGTAAATATAAAGATTATCCTTACAGCCACATATAACCACAAAAGAACCTTATAGAAATCCTATTAAAAGTGTGATACGGTTATTTTCTATATAATAATGTCTAATTGTTGTTCCAAAGATCCCCAGGAAATTATCTTTCTGCAAGACAATCTCTCTACTAAATCAATGCCTTTCAAGGTCAAAAACATTGTTTCCGACATTGCAGTATTTTCAATTTATCTCGCTGACGAGTGCAGTAATAAGTGATGTTAAGAAGAAACATTCTGACAGAATTATTTTCATTGTCAAATTGCAATCTGTCAAGTTCACTAGCATTCAATGAACTTGTTCAACTAAAACGGTTAAAATACGGTTAACAAATTTGGTTAAATGATTTCATCTCCATGTAGAAATCAACATTGGTATTCTGTCAAAGGTGCATTATATGCATATCTGAATTCCACTGAACAAATGTAATAATAAATAAAAAACAAAACCAAACAAAGTGTGTTACCCGATCAATAAAATCCTGAAATAGTTGTAAGATACTTCATCTGCTTAAACTTGATGCAGTTGTGCAATATTAATATTTACAACATTCAACATTTCTTTATTATAATAATCAAAATGTCATTCATAGGTTTTAAATAATGACAGATTCCAACAGTCGAAGTGAATTTAAGTTTTTCAAAGACAATCAAACCACATTTTATCTTAATTTACCAAAACAAAGGACTGCAATTATTGTTTTCTTTAAATTATTCAGAGAAAACAATTACCTAACGACTACTATTTATGAAAACCAATTGCACGTCCAACATTTTTCCATTACAGACGTGTAAGTCCACATGACATTAAGCCCAGTGTGTTGTCAATTGCTAACCTTTTTCGTTTGGTTGCACCTGATGTATTACACACCAACATCAAATATATTCCTTTTCTTCAGAAGGGGGGGGGGGTGGGGTGGGGGTGGGGGGTGGGGTGGGTCCTGATATTAAACTATAAACATCCAATTACTATTTTTAAATGTAAAATTCACTAAGTCTAATAAGAAAAATATAATTTATTATACTGTCTGTAACAGTGGATTACTGGACATTGTCTGTCATCTGTCTAGACTCAGGAGACTGTCAATCTGTCAAAGAATATCAAAGAGATGTCCATCTGATAGCACTAATTAAATATCTTCCATTTATGTCATGTAGTGAGCGCTCTTTATAATATGTCCTTGTGTCAGTACCCTATAGTGTCCAGTGATGGACCAGACTTAATATTTGATGTCATTAGGTGTACAGTGATGGAGCAGACTTATTTCCATTATCATATTGCTAAGTATTTTTGTGGTAAAAAGAAAGTTGAAATAAAGTTCAAAATATGTTTTTATTTATTGGTTTGCTTGTGTATTTTGATTGCTGTCTTAATGAGTCACCTCACACCGCCACTAAATTGACCGTTGTTTATTTAATGTCCAGTGGCAAATATTTCATGCATATCTTAAGTATGTGAGTTAAAAAAACATTTAATTAATGAGGTATTAGTAGCGCTAGGTTCTACAAAGGGGTTTGACTGGGAATGAAGGCAGGTACTTTGGACTGTCACAGGGAGAAAAAAGGCATCTTGGGTAAGGGTAGATATTTAATCCATCAAAGAATGATTGCTTTTTTTTTCACGCATGGAATAATAAATTATTGACACCCTCCCAACATACTGTGGATTCATTTATTTTCTAAGTACCAATTTTCACGGATTGAGTAAACTTTGTATTTTCGTGGATATTTGATTTTGTGGTTTTGTCAAAGTCTGATATACAAGCCTATAGAAAATTTGTTCTTCATTGAACATTTAAATTTAAAAAGGCCTGCAAGCTCCAACAATGACCTAGTCAAAGAAAAAAATATCTTGATTAATCTATCATATGAAGTAAATACCACTCCCATATGCCTGGATATTGACTTGATTTTCACCTAAACTCATAAATCTGTGCACAAATCAAGCAACAGCTGGATTTAACACATTAGAACAAAGATGCTAGTATCCATATATGGCTTTGACTAAATATAGTGATAATAAAGAAGATAAATGTAGTTAAGTTAACCAGTCTAAAAAGGCTAATGGGCTTCAAAAATCAATAAAAAAATTAGATTTAAGCTTTTTTTTTTGGGAATCCAAGATGTGCATGAAGGCAGTATTTTATTATTTTCAAATTTTGCCATAAGGGCTCACTTCATCAGAATTTTTTCTGCTATAATCTGATTATTTTTTGGAATCTTTTTTCCAATAGGTTGTTTGCAAGCATACTCGAACACCTGAGTGGCCATAAAAATTGTCTAGACTGAGAGCTTTCATGGCTATTGTGATAGATTTTGGCAACCATATTAAATTTACCTGTGTTCAAATCTCATAAATTGATTAAATCTCATAAATTGATTAAGACAAACCAATGTAACAAATAATAAACTGTTGACACAGAGATATGTCTCGACTGTCTGCATTAAATTGAGAAAAAGACAATCTGATGAACAGCCAAAAAGCTAATTAATTCAAAGTTGCTGGACCATGAAGTAGTAGGCAGGGCCTCGAAATTGTCAGCAAAATGTGATGTCCAGACAGTTATGTTACTTTATAGAAAATATAGTTGTCTATTGTAAGTATCGGTAGTTCCTATCAAACTAACGTAAGTAGAAAACTTAACATTGAAATTTGGTAATTAATTGAAAGTCACTGGACCATGACCTAGGGGGCAGGGCTTTAAAATAGTTGTCAAACTGATATGAACTGATAGTAATCTAACTTTATAGAAAATATCATTGATATTATCACAAGTAGTTCCTATCAAACTAACTTAAGCAGAAAAATTAACAATTTTTGATGCCACCACTGGAAAAGCAATACCTATGTCAAGCCTTCTGTGACTTTTGTTGCAGGCCAGACCTTAACTGAGGAAATCATAAGAATTCCAAAAAGAGCGACTGGGTGCATCCTCTGGGTAGGAGTATCTTGCTATACATGCATCACTTGCCATGTGAATCCCAACTTACTCAAAACATCACAATAGGATTAAGACACAATCCTTAAAATTACAGGTAAAACAACTATTCTGTATTTAAAAATCTAAGACTGCAAAAACAATGGTTGCTTGTGAGTTTAGACACAGACATATCATATCAGTCACTCAATTTGTGATAGTGACCATAGAACTTTAGTCTTTTCTCTTTCTCATAACTCTATTGGTGCAATTTTGTGAAAGGAGGATGTCCCTGCTAAATGAAATCTGTGTGGTGTGATGATGCACAAGTGCTTCTTTACAATTGAGATATATGTTAATGCATAGCGATGGGGCAGAGGGTATTTTACTGCTGAGAAATGGAAACTTGACAAATGGAAAGTTGAAGTCATCATTTTTGTCATAGATTCTAATTTACAAATGTCCATCAGCGTCAATATGGAGGTAAAGATGAAAATAAAAAACAGACCTTCTAGTTTTTGGTAGTATCATTAATCTCAAGTTTACTGTGATATATATGAAATGCGTTTTGCACTCCCTGAAATGTGGATTATTGAGTGACAGGACATCATTGATATATCTGAAAGTGAAATTAAAGAACTTTGCAAGATTTTTTTCTTTTCGTCTTTTAGATTTGTATGAATTCTGCTTCATATGAGTACAAAAATGTCTGCCAGTGAGGGGTGCACACTTAGTACCATTTGGACTACTCACTGTTTGTTGAAAAAAAAAATCCTCAATTATTATGAAATGTTTATCAACTTTACTCAAAAAAGTCCAGCATTTTGATAATATCATTTTCGGTGTATTCATTTTTGGAATCAGTATGGTTCTTTACAAAGATTTTTTGAGACATTTTCATTTTTAAATGGTTGAAACAGCATTCATTGCCTTTTTAAATTAAGACAATTGCTAAGGTACAGAAAAAGATTTCATTATGTAAGCTTGGACAAGACAAAGTCATGGCCATTTATAAGCTCTATCATGAACAATAGTAATCTGTAATTGATGGTATTTAAGTTATATGGCCATTCAGGACAAAATTAGTCAGCTATGGAAATATTAGATATGGCCATTTGAACATGATGAGCGAAAAGCATCAGTTTTTTTCAAATGTTAACCACAAAATAGCTGAGTCCATCATCAATTCATCATACCAATTAATAACACTCATCCTCAGTTGCTTTGAGATGAAATTGTTTTTTTTTATAAACCTATATATTTAAAACATGTGTCATTTACATCTTCCCCATACTTATACATTATCATTCACATGGTATTGACAAGCATTATATAACTGAAGTAGTTTTGTCTTATTAACCCATTTTTATAACATACAAGTTTTCACAAATACTGCTGCGTCTATGGCACTCTAAAATTTTTTATAAGGTTTTCTATAGAATAAACATGCAATATTCCTAATTTCTTTCCACTGACTAGAGTAACAATGCAGAAGTCTGTATGCTGTAAACCTTAATTATAAATTCTCCACTAATGACTATCATAATAGAATGGTTCATGGTGGCTGTATGTGACTTAGTTATATCTTGAAAAACAGAAGCAATTTTAAGCATTTCATAAATACTTGTAAATCACCCATGTTATTTATTTATATAGCAATGTATATTCACATTTCACTTATTCTTTATTTATGTAGTGTATAAAACATAGTAAGTGGGGCTGATTCTGTGCTACTTCAAATGAATGTAAACATTGGTAAAACAACAGAACTACCATAGATCACATTTTTGACATGTGTATATAATTTTCAATATACAGTTTTCTTGATGGAAAATTTCTTTTTCAACTTCTGATAAATATATAATCTATACACATTTTTTTGCCACGGCTGTTTTCTGAAAAAAAGTACATTAAAATATCATTCAGTCAATGAGGGAGGACTCTTTCTTTGGTTCTGGGCGAGGTCAAATCAAAGACGTAGAAATTGGTATTTACTGCATCTCCGCTGAGCAACCAGTCTTTAGGAGCCAGAGCAAAGTCTGATTATCATTGAGTCAGATTAATGTGTCCAGGTGGAGTGACATGTCTTCATACAGACTAGTTAAAACTAACACATTAAAGATTTGACTCAGCATGTACAATGCAGGGTTTATAATCATATCACATCAACATGTTTTAATCCTGAAATACATGTTACATTTGCCAATAGACATTACATACCATAATCCATCCAACTTATTTGATTTGATTTTGATTTTTGGTGTTTTAACACCACTTTTAAGCACCGCGGCCAGTTTTTATTGGTGGAGGAAGCCGGAGTGCCCAGAGAAAACCACCGACTTTCGATAGGAAAACTGACAATCAAAGTCAATTAAGATTTGAGTCGAGTGCACCCGCACGAGCGGGGTTCAAACTCACACTCAGTGTTGACTGGCTAGTGATTACAGTAGTAACTACTTGGACCACTCGGCCACTGAGG
This sequence comes from Mytilus californianus, assembly GCF_021869535.1. NCBI lineage: Eukaryota > Metazoa > Mollusca > Bivalvia > Mytilida > Mytilidae > Mytilus > Mytilus californianus. Next base: position 13,001,624 of record NW_026262745.1, read on the forward strand.
CCCATTATATTCGCTGTTCGCCTCAGTGAATATCAGTTTTACAAAAGCCAATAAAACCAATTATTCCATATTGATAGAACTTTAGTAGGTTTTTCTATATGATCAGGATTTTGAATAAATTTGTATATTCACCTGTGGAAAAAAGTATATTCACCGTGCAAAATGTCGCGTGCTTTTACATGTATAATGATGTTAAAATAGTTTGATGTACAATTGGTTTTGGTAAATAATTGTCATTACATACATTTCTCTTGGTACTCCTCTCGGAATATGGAATAAAACAATTACTGTCTTTTGTTTCGGTTAATATGTGGTTTAATTGACTTTTGAAAAATTGATATTCACTTCGGCCATTGGCCTCAGTGAATATCAGTTTTTCAAAAGTCAATAAAACCACATATTTACCTCATCAAAAGACAGTATTTGTATTATATCTGCCTCATCAAAATACAGTAATTGTATAATATTCATGTTGAAAGTTTGTTGCATTCTTCCTTCAATCACTACTAATATAATCCCCAATCATACAACCTTTAAGAAAGGGACCCCATCGCTACATTAAAGCTATAAAATAAAGCAGATTGTCAGGCAAACTTATGGAATCTAAACAAATAACTTGATAATTCTCACTCTTAATGATAATCTCTTACTACTTAATGTGATTATAAGTGAGAGATAATTTGCACTGTCAATCAATCAGTATTATCTCCATCTTAACTGAAGCTGTAAGATTGAATGAAAGGTAAGTTATCAATCAATTATTAATACTTAGCAAGGTTAATTTATAAATCATATTATTATAATTGATTCTGGTAATTCTATACTTTGTTTCATGAAATCATTGATTTTTTTTTTTTAACCTTGATATCTTTCCAATGAAAGACTTCAGAAATGGATTCTTTAAAAAATTTATTTCAAAAAATGGATTCAAAAATCAAAGAGTTATAACCTAATGAAGATAATGCATGTTATTCTTGACTAATATAAAATAGATGTGATGAAGTGTTATGGATGGTATATCTTGAAAGCTGTTGTTCACTGTGGGAACAAAATAATGCTATACAACCTTGTATCATAAAATAAGACTGCATCAGTAAACCATCATTGACATTGTTCAATATCAATCTTTTTATCCAGACCTTAGCTCTGTTTAAATTGAATAACACAGAATGTTATTTAAATATTTTTTCAATTTCTGAATATCTCCAAAAACCTCTATCTTGACTTGAATGGAATTTGTTTAACCTTCAGATAATATATTAAATAATACAATTATTATCTGCTCCTCACTTGAAAACATTGGAACATTTTCATTTCTGGCCAACTAATCATTCAGATTGTTCTGGTAAACCCTGTGACACCACTAGGATCGCTCCAATAAACAAAGCATTTAATGAAAATCCACAAATAGACTGTTCTGATGTTGTTAATATAAATAATATAAATAAATAATCACAATTGTTATAAAACAACTTTAAAAACTCATTTTTTTTTTAATATCTGAAACCCAATTCAATTTAATGTAGTGAACAAACCCTGAGGATCAAAGGCAACCAAATTTAATAACTGACAGTAATATAAAATCATTAGCAAGTACCAAATAATTTTCACTTTTTCTCTGAAAAATGTCATTGTATCAGTAAAGCAATTGATTTACCACTTGAGATTCTAAAGGACATATCAAACAATCACTCTTCCAGAAAACATCAAGGTTCTTAACACCACACCAAACCAGACCATTATAATCTAAGGAATCATTGATATGTCAGCACTCTGTCCTACCTGAGGCTTATGTTTACAAACAAATTTATAAAAATAAGAAGATGTGGTATGATTGCCAATGAGACAACTCTTTACAAGAGACTAAATAATGTAGAAGTAAGCAACTATTATGTTTTAAAATGCTTCAATTTCTTTTTGTCTGAAATCAAATAGGATTTTGTCCCAGTCTTAATTATGTTTATAAAGTTTTATATCTAGCCTTGCAATCGAAAAACAAGTAGCAAAACAACACAATACATGAAAAGAAAGGCGAAAGATACCAAAGAGAGTCATTCAAACCCAAAAGTTAAAAACAAACTGACAACACATAATGCCATGGCAAAAAACGAAAAACAACAGTACACAAAACACTAAATAGAAAACTTAACACTAAGCAACACGAACTCCACCAAAAACTGGGGGTGATCTCAGGTGCTCTGGAAGGGTAAGCAGATCCTGCTCCACATGTGACATCCTCAATTCTAAATAACCTTTAACTAATTCATAGTCATATTTTCATATCTTATCTTGTTCATGTCTACTTTTTCCATAGAAAATAGTTTAATAGACAAAATGCTCTGCATTATTGAAAAACACAGCAAACTTCTGACAAAATTTGTGAAAAAAACATATTATACAGGTACCTGCATAGAATATGCAGTTACATTTTTTTGTATTTAAAGTACATTCACATATTGTGTTTGGTTGTAAAAATATTTCTATCATATGAAAAAAAAGCAAACCCATGAGTGTTGTTTTTGGCTACATGTAATATAACAGATCAAGTGTTTTAGTTAATCTTTCAAGTTATGCGCAAGTTTTTATTTTTAGCATAAAAAGAATTTAAAGAAGCAAAAGGATGTGCCAATTTTTTTTAGTCATTCTTTAAAATCGATTTTTAAATTCCATAAATGGAGATAAAAAATTCTATGTTAAATTGAATATTATTTACTAAGCTTGACCATAAATGCATTATAAGACCAATTCCGTTATGTCAACAATTATAGTCCCTTCAACTACAGGACACAGAACCAAACTAGATCTGACATTTAGAGTGATCTCACGAAACCCTGCCTTAATACTATCGACTATTACCACATATTGCAATATTTATGAACGTGAGTTTGATTAACTCCTCTTTAATATATGGAACCAAGATTATATTCCTTTATGCACTTCCTAATATAAGGTAGTTTTTACAACTGTTTAAATGTTCCTCTAAATCCAACTAATGGGTTTATAGGGCGAGTTGTGCTTCAAGGCTCATGGACAGACAGGGTTACTCTTATACCCCCCCCCCCCCCCCCCCCTTTCTTCCAAATTTAGTTTGTGGGGGTATATCCATCCAGATGGATGGATACATTCTATATATACCCCCTGGAAAAAATCTATGTTTTCTGAGAGTATAACAATACAAAATGTTGTGTAAAACTGACAAAGGGATAGACTAATTTTTCCCTATGTCCTATTAAAGAAGGCTAATGTCAAGTGGTTTTTAATTCAAAGTAATGCATGGTATATATTCTTAATAAGGATCCCTTCGGCTTGAATATCATTATCTCTAAGTATGGATCAAATCCAATGGCAGAGATCTTTGTAAGGTTATTGACAGGTGAACTTTCTATTGTTATTAGGGGCCAAGTGGGAAGAAAAAGCTCCCAATGACCTTTTAAACACTGGATGGTTATTTAATGCCAAAATGGACAGATGAATATATAATTTTTCCAAGAAGAATTGTAATTGATTATTAGTCATTATCAATGTCAAACCTATATATAGGTCACTCTTGGGACCAGAAAAAAATGACCTTTTTTTAATAGAGAGGTGACCTCATAACATCTAAAATCAAAATGGTTTTAGCTTCCCAGAATTCATAGAAAATCCTAACACTTTTTTATATGAACTCATAAGGAGTCTATATTGACCATATAAATACATTTACTATGCAATCAGGGGAGAAAAGCAGTCTAAATTAAACAAGATTAAACTTTCAACAACAGGAAAATAAATCATTTCTAAAATAAAAAATAATGGTGGTAATTTGTATTAACAATTTCCTGCTCTTTGTCTGAACATGTATGTTTTATAAATCATCAGTTATAACAAACAATTTATAAATCAATTATAAATACATTATCTTTTTATTATTACACAGAATGAAATCATTTCTGCTATGAAATGGTTACATTTTATAGTAATGTCATAACAATCACTTTTTACCAGATGTACATTTTATACACAAATCTGTTGTATTTAAGTTGAAAAAAAAAGTTTATAGCAAGACTGGAAAATTTCCCTTGACACCACTTTTCATCTTTCGGGAAATTAATTACAATCATGGTAATCATCTTGCATCATTCATTATCACAATGGTTCCAGATTGCATTTTTTAAACTGGAATGTTTTCCAATGATATGATTGCACTACATGGATTCTGTAGAAACTTACTGAACAGTACACAGCAATAAATGGGGAAGTACAATTTGGTTTCTGTTATGCAAATTACTATCATATTGTCTTAACATATGGTATATGTCAGAGAAAATGCAAATTATAATTTAAATTGATTCATATTTATGCATGGTAAACATTCAATTTTAAAGAGAAAGACATGTAGTTAACCAACTGGACAATTTTTCGAATCAATTGACCTGAGTAGTCTTATGTTGCATTGAATGTGGTGGTATTTGCAGAGAAGAAACAATTATTATAATCTTTAGTGTTGTGCCCTTAAACTAAAGGTTCTAAGACTTCAATAACCTTCCCCCTCCCATCCCCCCCCCAAAAAAACAAAAAATTTTGCTTTAATTTCATAATCTATGGATAAATGATCAAAATATCAATGGGACTTGGAATGAAGACCATTGATTTTATTTTTTCAATGCTCCAGGTTTTTCAGATTGTTTAAAAGTTGTCAAATATCAACTGATATACAGCTTTTTCATATGCAAGTGAAAAAGATATTTAGACTTTGTTCTAAACAAATCTGAATATATTTCAAAAGATGATAACGATATATTCAAACAGTATCCTTTTCAATACATATAGCAATGAAATTTACTAGTTAAACAAATATATATATTTATATAACAAAAAGGAAGCACTTAATAAGTCTGGACAACAAGAGATAATAAGCTTTTAAAGTGATGAGTGATATGCATACAATATAACAGTATTTGTAAATGACATCAGAAATTTTTAATTGAAACCATTTCTATGGATTGTGGTGAGTTTTTTCTGAATTCTTATTTTGAGAGCATATATATAATGGGGCAATATCAAAACCCCTTTATCTGAGCTATATGTTGTAACAATATAATTAAAAAGTAGAGGCTCATTGCACAAATAAACATGCATTTAAAAATTAACCTCTACCATAGGTCCTGCCTTATGATGGACAAATAGCTGAACATTCTTGTTTCTGGACATAAGCTTTGCTCTATCATGTAACCTATAGTTAATTGTTATTAACTTCTATGTCTATTGGTCTCTGGTGGAGAGTTGTCTCATTGGCAATCATACCACATCTTCTTATCTGTATATTAGATATCTTTTGTTTGTAAAAAAGGAAAATAATTTGCAATATTATTTGAGTTAACCTATATACATGACAATATTGAATACAATATTATATAATATTAGTGAGAATACAGTCCCAAGTTGGGGCCTCGGTGGCCAAGTGGTCTAAGTAGTTACTACTGTAATCACTAGCCAGTCAACACTGAGGTTGTGAGTTCGAACCCCGCTGATGTGCGGGTGCACTCGACTCCAATCTTAATTGACTAGGATTGTTTTCCTATCGAAGGTCGGCGGTTTTCTCTGGGCACTCCGGCTTCCTCCACCAATAAAAACTGGTCGCCACGAAATAGCCCAAAAGCGGTGCTTAAAAGTGGCGTTAAAACACCAAAAATCAAATCAAATCAGTCCCAAGTTGTAGTTAGTTTGATTATTTACATGTAGTCAATTTAAAAAAAAAAAATTTCCATTGCATTACAAAAGGTACCATTATATTAAAAAAAAAAAAAAAGAAAGTCTAGTAAAATTAGAATGAACCAGATTTACACCATAAGCTGTCATACATTTTTTCTATAGATCAGACGTGTATAATTGTATAACTAAAATAGCATTGACATAATAATTTGCCAACACCTACCAATATTTTGAATTTTGAAACTTGTTAATCCCCCGTCAATTCTTTTCTGTTGTGAACATTGTGTCAGACAGTGAGATCTTTGAGGACATAATGATGCAATTATTGAAATTCTATCTTCAAAGCTGCAAAGTCAGATGGACATTCACACTTGAATATTCCTGTGAGGTTCTGTTAGATTATTGTAGTGTTATAAAAGGGTAATTATATTAGCAATCTATATTCTCAGCACAATCCTTCGTACTCGGTTTGTTTGCTTAATGTTATGTCCTGTTTTGGGCCTATTGTTTGTCTTATTGTATTATTTTTGTTCTGTCTTGGGGCCTATTGTTTGTCTTATTGTATTATTTTTGTCCTGTTTTGGGGCCTATTGTTTGTCTTATTGTATTATTTTTGTCCTGTTTTGGGGCCTATTGTTTGTCTAATTATATTATTTTATATGGCCATAACGTTTTGTCTGACCTTGTTCAACTTTTGAGTTATAATTAATGTCTGTTTGATATCTTATTTTTTTCCACAAAAAGCTACATGTACCGGTATATGGGGGTTGAATGTTTATATTGTCTCACAAGCAGTATTCATAGTATAAAGTTGAGTCTTAAAGTCCTTAAAATCTGGAGGACCTCCTTCATAATTGTAGCTAATAAATGGCTGATTTATATACATGTATTTGTTTCAGTTGTGAGTCATTGCAAAAGTAGCTAGATGTAAGGTTAATAGAGTGGATACAAAGTTTTGTGGTTTGGGTTTTTGAATCATTGATTTCATTTTGCACAATTCTAAAAACAATACATTCTTTAAGTTCTTTATTGAGTATCAGATTCTATAACATTAGTAAACCATAAAATATATGAAAATTGGTGCTCCCTATTAAAAAACATACCATCAAAATCTGCAACTCCCCTTTCTTATAAACATGACTCCAAGATTATGCAATCCCCTAAAGAAAAATGTCTTCAAAATCTATAGAAATTAACACATTTTGCTTTCAATATAACTGTACCATCATACAGCATGATTCATTCAATGTATGCCAATCCCAGTGATAATATTTAAAAAAAACAAGACTATGATAAATTTTGGTTTGAAAAAGGCAAATTTAAATTTAAATGGTGTCTTAAAATATCCCAATTTATACCCCATGTCAACGTTTCTTGAAACGAAAATGCTGAGATGATTGTCCTTATTTAAATTAAGCTTAATCTGCGTCTTATTGTGGAAACTAAAAACTGCATCCTAAACAGCATGACTCTCTGCATCTTACAGAATATAAGATTCATATGTGAGCTCAAAGTATTGATTTTCATTCAAACTCTATAAGGAATAAATAAAATGTGATTGTTATCTCCATGGTGAAAATATAGCATTTTTGAAAAATCAGATTAATATTTAAAATTTAAAAAAAATAAGTTAATGAACATACTGATATAATAACCATTATGGATCTTTTAAAACCTTTTAATTTCCTTGATTAATTGGTTCAAAGGGAAATTGAATTCACTAGTGACTACAGATAATCTTGTTCTAGTTTAACTCCCAGGCATAAAAGCAGACAGAACCACTGAAAAAGCTGTTAACACAATTTTTTAGATTTTTTTAAAAGTCTTTTGAGGTTTTCCAAAGAGAAATCACTGGAATGCAGGGGTAAAGATAAGATGTTATTGGAGAAAATTGCTATAAAATGTCCATGAAATGCAACAAGCCTGAAGCTTTATTAAAATCAAGGACTTTTTTTATTATAATTTTGGCCTACTATTTTGACCTAAATTTTGAATGCTGCATGGTAAGGAGTGGAAGTAAATGGGAAGTTCTGTAACTAAATAAAGAGAATTCCATTTCCAAATATTCAGTTTTTGACATGTTAAAAGTGAAATTTAATTAACTATGACCTTGATTTTGGAAATGTAGATCTTAAAATCATTAGGGGTCTTCGTCTCATTATATGTGATGATATATCCTAATATGGTTGCAATTCCTTGTAAAGCATTGGTCAAATTAGCATCAGGGAACAAAAATGACCAACAGTAGGGTCAAAACTAGCTTTAGTAAACTGTTAATGCAGAAATATGTCTGGCCTTTATGTTATTTTGATAGTAAAATGTCTGAACATTTTAAATGTTGAAATTAAAATAGCAATACTTTAACATGTAAGTTATGAAAAATATTCAAAGTCAATGAAGGTACAAGGCCAAACAATCTCCATGGAAATGAGATGTGCCAATGATTATACAACTGCATACCAAATATCCGAGTGATTGACCTACCACTAGTGGTTCCCCATAAACTGACCTAATCACAAACTAATACATGTAAACTAAGCAAAAGTTTCAAAGTCAATAGAACATGACTGAGGGGCAGGACTAAATAATCTCCATGGAAATGAGATGTGCCAATGCTAACACAACTGCATACCAAATATCATTGACCTACCACTAGTGGTTCCCCATAAACTGACCTAATCACAAACTAAAACAAGTAAAGTAAGCAAAAGTTTCCAAGACAATAGACCATGATCATGAAGGGGTGGGACTAAATAATCTCCATGAAAATGAGATATGCCAATGCTAATACAACTGCATACCAAATATCATAGACCTACCACTAGTGGTTCCCCATAAACTAATACATTGTTGACGATGCCGTCGCTGCCAACGCTGGAAACAGCATACCTATGTCTCGCTTTTTGACTCAGTCAAGGCAAGATAAAAATGATGAAAATCAGAGTAAGATTGAATAAATCTGCCTCATGTCTATTGAGTGGCAAACAATTCATTCATATTCAGGAAGAGAAACCATTATAAATAAATCAATAAGGAAATTTCTGAAAAACTTCTAGATCTGAAGAATAAGTGGGAAATGTGAGTGCCACAGAAAATGAAAGCATGCAAGACACGAGTCAGCTATTTCATCCTTGCAACATGCTACCAAAAATATGTAGAAACAGTTCTCCTTATAAAATGAAAGCATTGCATTCTCTCAATAATGAGCTTTAGATGAAAAATGAAGAAACCATCACTTAAAGAACTGAAGAATTTATAATTAAGTTATTGGTATTGTTAATAAGCACTGAAGACAATGAGTACACAAAAAAAGACAAGTTCATTTCTCAACTACTTTTCCCACACAAAACAGCTAAATGAAAAAAAAAACCAAACCAAAATAAACAATATACCAAAAACACTGAAGATGAAACATAACTGTCATCAAAGACTCACAAAAGAACAACTTTAAACAGAAACAAATATATCTATAATGAAGTTATTACCTCATAATAATTGAAAGACCAAAAAACTAGTTGATTACGTTCTGTCATCATTAACAAATGTGTTTCACATCTTAAGAAATTGTTGTGATCCATAAGACAAGAGAAAATTTTACAAAGTTATGTACAAGCTGCTAGTAGGTATGATCTTAATTTAATTTCCACAATGACTGTTAAACCTCCCACACAATATTGTCTCAAAATGTTTGAATCAAAATAATGTCTGGAAAAGTGACTTTAATAGTCTCTTGGTCTACTGCTTCAACTCACGATCTCTTTTAGTCTTTGTCTTGTCGTCTAATCTTACCAACTGTATCCAACTTTATTCACTCACTCAGTTTTACAACAGTTAAACAAAAAACTCACAAACAATGGAGTTCAATGCTTTAATGCTGTTACTCTGACCGCTGTAGGGATTTCAGTACTGGCTGTAAGTTCTAATAAAAAAATTCCTGAAATACTTTTTTCCAATGTTAATGAGTCTGCTAAATTCAAAGGGGAAGGCCTGGTAAGACCCCTTTTTGGCCCCAAAATATAGCATTTTTATAATGTGTTTAAGATGAAAAATTTTAGCCATTTATTGGAAAGTAGAATACTTTAGTTTCATAAATATGGACTGTTTTTGATAATGCAATGCACATACATCAAGTACATCATCAGTAATTCATGTAAAATTACTGAAATCTTCCCAATTTTAGCATTTGGGCTAATTTTTAGACATTTTTTTGTCTAAAATGGAAGTGGCCACACTTGTGTTCAGTTTTAACATTTAAATACATGTTGTATTTGATGATTATACATAACATATATTAAGGTTGAGACTGAACATGAATGTGGCAACTTACATTTTAGACAAAAACCATCTGAAAAGTGACGTTTTATGGCAGCTATTTGATAGATTTTTCATATTGAAGCTTGAATTTGAGTGTCTTTAATGACCAAATCAGTTCAAATCTTGGAATCGAATGATGTAAACACTTTAGTGTTTGAAAAATGTCAAAAATCTGTTATCAGATGTAAATCAAATTTTAGGCCAAAATTAGCCCGTACTGGACGTTCTCCTTTCTAAAATTCAAGAGTTGAGGAATTCTTTAACGACACCATGGACAGGTCAAACAAAAGACTTTGATTTCAGTGACATCATTTAAGTCTTCCAATGTTGAATTTGTGTCGAACCATCAAGTTTGTATCTGTGACATCATTTAAGTCTTCCAATGTTGAATTTGTGTCGAACCATCAAGTTTGTATCTGTGACATCATTTAAGTCTTCCAATGTTGAATTTGTGTCGAACCATCAAGTTTGTATCTGTGACATCATTTAAGTCTTCCAATGTTGAATTTGTGTCGAACCATCAAGTTTGTATCTTAACAGTGAAAGAGGAGTTCGAACATAATGAAACATCTCCTTTGACACCCACTTAAAAGAACTGACACTTATATGCACACCTTCATGTTAGGATCTAACAATGTACAAATTTAAGAAGGAGTTGCATCTACAAAAAAGCATACAAAATAGCATAAAAAAATTCTAAGGGCAAAAACGGGGGGGGCATAACTCTGGAGTTTGTCAATGGACCAGAATGCCCTTCTTATATACAAATCTTAATGTTATGATGTCACAGTTTCATGAACATCTGATGAAGCTCTAAGGTGTCCACAATGTAAATACTGAATAGTATTAACAACAGTGCACACACTGAAATGTCTCACCTATTTTACTTATTATTGAATTTATGCTGAAAGTCTGAAGGTTTTACTACAAGTATGACATAAACGTAACATTGACCAATGAACCATGAAAATGAGGTCGAGGTCATATGAACCCTGCCAGACAGACATGTACACCTTACAATCATTCCATAAACCAAGTATAGTTGTCTTATATTGCTTATAGGAGTATCTGATAAACGGACAAAATTAAGAAATTTATAATTGACCAATGAACCAGGAAAATGAGGTCACCTGACAATCATTCCATACACTAAATATAGTTGACCTATTGCTTATAGTATCTGAGAAATAGACCAACCCACAAAAACTAAACATTGTTCAATGAACCATGAAAGGGTCAGTTGAAACCTGTCGGTCGGACATGTTCCCCTTACAATCATTCCATACACCAAATATAGTTGACCTATTGCTTATATTATTTAAGATATAGACCACACCACAAAAACTTAACATTGTTCAATGAACCATGAAATAGAGGTTGAGGTCAGATGAAACCTGTCAGTAGGACATGTACCCCTTACAATCATTCCATACACCAAATATAGTTGAACTATTGCTTACAGTATCTGAGGTACTTGATCATGTAACGTTAACCTTGATCACTGATCCATGGAATAAGGTCGAGGTCAGTTGAACCCTACCTGATGGACATGTAGACACTGCAATGAACAAATATACCAAGTATAAATATCCTATTACTCATAATAAATGAGAATTACACTTTTTCAAGCAGTCACTGAACCATGAAAATGAGGTCAAGGACAATGGACATATGACAGACGGAAACTTCTTAACATAAGGTATCTGATACAAGGTATGAAGCATCCAGGTCTTCTACCTTCTGAAATATAGAGCTTTAAACAAATAGTTTAAGCCGTTGCTTCAGCTGGATTGTAATACCTATGTCTCGCATACTGCAACTTTTGTCGCAGGTGAGACAAAAATCCCAAAGATCAAAGAGCAGAAATTTGGGATTTGTTCAAGGACCAGGATGTCATGCTTAAATGTACATTGAGATGTTAAAATCTTTAACAATGTGCTCAGTTTTTTTATAAATATTTGATGAAACATGTAGGAGGAGTTGTGTCGACAGATTGCAAACTGTTTAAAAAATTTCTAAGTTCAGTGGGCATAATTCTAGAAATACTCATTGGAGAGAGAAAAAAATCCTTTATGCTGCAAAAAAAATACATTATAATCTGTTATTGTAATTGTTCAAAATTTGTTTTAAATTAATTGAACAAAGGACTCAAAAGTTAGTGTTTAGACAGACAGGCTTGATTCCTATCTATACCCAACAAACTTTGAAAGCAGGGGGTGTATGTAATATGTCTTTGCAGCCTTGATTTCTAGTTCTGATATAATTGCAATAGATATGTGGGAATCACTGACTGATGTAATTAGCTAGATGGAGGTCAACTATTATACCTTCATTTTTGTCCATGGGGATATGCTAAATAAAGAACAAACCCCCAGGGGCTTTATGAGAATTTGATTATAGTTATATTTGTTCACTGACCTTCAGCAAATAACTACATTGGAACAATTGAATATTCAGGCAGTCTGATTTCCCACACAGAACTAAATTAGTAATTAAGCAATATGATGCTAAATAATCAGCTTTTTGTATTGAATGTTTAATAATTTATGGATTCTGCCACAATAAGATAGCTATCAGCTTGAAACAATGTCCCTGGTGATTTTTATTATCAACTTTCTTCATACAAACAATGTTTTCAAGCTGTTTCAGAATTAAAAAAAGCATTAACAGATCTTCAAATGTCAAAGACAGTTCAAAGTATTATAATCACACAGGCCATTAGTAGTTAGATTTCACATCTATCCATTTCTATTGAATATAGGTATACATAAATTCACTTCAGAATTATAAATTAGAATGTGGTTCCCTCAGATCTTCAATAATTTTCAGATTCCTAATAACTTTTGATAATTTAAGATTGGCATTTAGAGCACTGCTGTAAAGATGGATTGATTGATGTTTATTTAACACTCAGCAGGCAATCTCTCAACCATATACAAGACAAGAATATGCATCCTATTTTGAACTGCATTTATCCTTCAGCAAGAAGTTTAACTTTTATGGTTTATGAGGTAACAGTCTCATGAAAGTCATGTTAAAAGTCCCTGTCTTTAATTTTTGACCCCTAACTGACAAAATATTGCTCATACTCCTTTATGCCACACACTTAGCAAAGAAAGCAGTAATTACCAATTCTAGACTTTTTGGCTTGACAAGGTTTAGACTTAATCCATAAAACTGTGCACTACCGGAGACCATACTACCAATAGACAACAGAGCATAATTCAATGATCTAATACAGTGGTTCTCAACTGCAAGACTTTGAGAAATCAACTGGACATTTGGTCCAGTAAACCATTCTTCTTAACTGGACCAGACTCTATTTTAACAGGACATTTACACATGATTTAGACAAAATCAAAAATCTTACTGGGCATTTGGTCTTAAGTAATGCATATCACTTAACTGGACCAAACCAATTTTTACTGGCCTTTGGGAATGACTGCTAATAGCAGGATATTTTAACCTTAAAACTGAATCCCTCTGACCAAAAAAAAAAAATTTCTATTCAAGAAATTTCTTGATTTTGTTAGCATATCCAACTAAGTCAGACATCACGTGACTTTTGTGACGTATACTAGCCGCCATTTTGTATTATATTGCCCCATATAAAATGCATAGGTGCTTCAATAAAGTTTAGCTTTATCATGAACCTGACCCGTTTTCTAACTTTTGCAAATCAATCCTTGATATTCAAACATATTTCTATCAAACAATGTTGGTCCTAACAGTTTAATTTTTGATTAAATTCTGTCACTGGAGAATCGTAAAAACATGTACTTTTTCTCGTTATTTCTCCGTTGACTCAATGCTAAATGTACCGATACCCATGTCTACTTGTATAACAAATAAAGAAATTCCGTTAATAAAAATAAAACTTTGCAACTCGATTAAGTATATTCAAACATATATCTGGCGGAAAATACTATTTAAAACAGTTTAATTTCTGGGCAATTTCGGTCAAAAATCGATTTAAAAAAGTGAATATTTCGGGATTTTTCAAAATGGCGGATGATGTATATGGAAATGTTGCATCAAATCGAGGATTTGTATAGTAAGACTTTCCTTGATTTAATTTAATTTTCATGTAGAATCTCTGATGTTTCTGTTATTTTCTTTGGTGATATTTCGATATGATTGATTTCAAAATTTATTGATTAAAAAAATATTATTTTAAGTGTGACACGGGAACATTTTATTTTGACAGATATCCAGGATATACTGTTACCAGAAAATAGTTAACAATAAATTTATAATAAAATTTTTTCTCTTCTTTTTTTAAAAGGTTTTTTTCCTGTTTTCTGTATAATTTATCTTTCTTTAGAAATATATTTATACATTCCTTTTAGAACAAAAAAATATTTACGTCCCAAGAGAGAAAAAAATCCCAACAATTATTATAGATAAATATTCCATACCTTCAAAATACCATCACTTGACGAACAGGTGAACTCTGACTTTGGATGTAATGTTACATAACAATATATTGTCAGGTAGACGTGCAAACCAAAAGCAACCAGGTGACATTAAACATCCTGTGTATACATGTATTACCAGAATTTAAATTTTGTGATATACAAAAGTTTTCATAACTGTACAAATAAATATCTTCTCTTCCCCGTGTCAAACCAGAAGAAGTATGTATCATAATAAACTTAAAGAAAATATGAATATTATAAAAAAAAATCTTTAAAAAAATAATTTTTGCTTTAAAAGATAATCAAACTAATATTTATGTTTCTATAATTATTTTAAAGAAATATTTTGATTCAAATTTTAATTTAAATGGATTTTGTATTATTTCGTAAAAAATTAAACGAGATTTCATTGAATATGATTTTATTATTTATTTTTTTAATTCAATATTTTAAGCAAAATCCAGGCATTCAATAAATCGATATAAAGTTAAACTTGTGTAAAAAAAATTTGTTATTGTATACATTTCAACAGAGACATATAATACAATTGCTCTGATTTCAACAACATTGTATACCCGACAATATTTATCGACAGAGTTATCGGTCCTGAATAGGACTGATATAGTTGGGTATGAAACAGTTAATGTCTATTTGATATCTTCATTGTTTAATTTTGTTTAAACCCATTTTGGAATATAAGATCTAAAGACTAATTTAAGTAGCATACTTGGTTTTTCTTCTTCTACATCTTACCAGCAGTGTATTTCAACTGAAAAATGTCTTTAGATTGGCAAAGAACTTTAAAAAGTAAATTATATATTGCATAACTCAGGTCTTAACCATTTTTTTTAAATTCATGAATCCTTGTTGTACAGATTAGATGGCTTTCAGTACACATGCAATTATTGTTAAACAGAAATCTTGTTTGTTCTTTCTGATACAAATACAGTGCTATACTCATGTGGCTAATAACTGCAACGGTTCTCTTGAAAAAAATACAATGTTAAAACTAACTTTACTAAACACATCATGATAAATATGGAGAAATCCATTTAAGTTTGTCAGTTGTATTGATCATGAAATGCTATATAAAGGCTTACAATCTTTAACTCTTGTCATCACAGCTAACTATACCATATCAACATATCTTGATGGAATAAAAAACATGCTTGAAGGTAAAATAGATTTTATTAGCATCAACATATGTGTTTAGGGTACATGATATTGACTTCTTGGTTATATATCTTGATAATCAGAAATAGAATGAATTAATTCAACCTAATTTGATAATCATCTACCAATTGTTTATAATTTTACTCAAAAATTTTTAACAGAACTCATGAATTTAAATTTTCAAAGCAGAAATGTAAAATAGTAATTTTGTTTTTGTCTCCTGTTTCTTTGTATATGGCAGACATTTTATAAATATTTAGATGTCATTATTCCTGAGGTAACTTGACTTTATCTTTATATAATGCTGTTTGTAAAAGATCCAAATTTACCAGCCAAAAAATAATATACTAATATTGTGCCAGATCTTGTTTCCAGACCTCCTTATTTAATTATTTTTTTTGTTGACTTTTATTGATAATGCAATATTGTTTCTGTAAAATAACATGTACAGGCAATTGTTCAATTGAGATGAATGTTGTAGTTTATTTTATTTGAGGGGTTCAAAAGTTCTTTTGAACTTTTAAATATAGAATTCCTGATGTGGATTATGTCTCCAGATTATTTTTTCATTGTTTGTTGTTGTATCATCTTTGATTGTTACATTATACATACTAATACAAGTTCATAACAATATAATTAAAAGATGACAAATTTTTCAGATCAAAAAATGTAAATTATGAATCATATTATAACATGTCTATATTTAGTTGTAAATCTTTAGAACTTTTCCTAACCAACGCAAGTGTAGATTATACCTCATGAGATTTTAAAATCAAAACCTACAAAAGTCCTCTTACATTGTTTGTTGCAGGCTTTTATATAACATGTAGATGTGCAATAAGGTTTTAGAATTTTAAAATTGCCTATGAATTCATATTATACATGTATGAAAATCACTTTTTTCAAATTAAGATGAACTCAATGTATTATAGTGTAAAATATCAATTGTGAGTGTAAAAAGTATGGGTTATCTAATTGCAAAGTACAAATTGTGGATTTATATCCATAATCTGTTCCTACTGATGTGTATTGAGCTGTGTACAATGATCCCTCTTTGAACCCATTGTAATTGCTTTATTATTTGTTACAACTGTCATGTATTTGGTTAGGAGGAAATTAGCTACACTAATTAAGACTACAATAATTTTTTATATCAAGTTTTATTTTATGACAAATGAGCAAAAAAAAAGTCATATAGCTTAATATGCTGTATTGGTTCTGCTTATTGTTGAAGGCCGTACAGTGACCTATAGTTGCTAACTTCTACCTCATTTGTTCTCTGATGGATAATTGTCTCGATAGCAATCATAATACATCTTATTATTTTTATATAGTAATATCAGCCAGCCAACCCACACTTTTCAATCCAGATTCATTATATGTAGGTGTATGCATAGGATAAGCAGCCCAAGGATGCTTTAAGGGCCCTGAATAAGTTAGTACACCAACTCCATTTGTCAGGGGAATAAGTATAATTTTACAGATTAAAACTATCATCAATTGGATAATTGTTTTCACTATATTGCCATAGGGTGAGAACATACATCAGAACACAGTCTATATCACTAAATAAAATGTCAAGGAGACAGGAATACTAGAAACAAATTTATATGAATAAGAAGGGGAGTTTAGCGTGACGTCCATTCTCACTGAACTAGTACATATTTTTGTTTAGGGGCCCGCTGACGCCAGCCTCCGGGTGCGGGATTTTCTCACTGTGTTGAAGACCCATTGGTGGCCTTGGGCTGTTTTCTGCTCTTTGGTCGGATTGTTGTCTCTTTGACACATTCCCCATTTCCATTCTCGATTTTATTTACGTGGTATGTGTGCCAATTAGACAACTCTCCATCCAAGTCAATATGTTTGTAACAAGAAGTTGATTTGTATTTCATTGAACACTGCAATCTACAGTAAACATGACATTTCAATATGAGAGACTTCAAGCTAAGCTTCAGTCATTCAATACTTAAGTATACCTTATTAGCTATAGCCTTTCATGAAGAAGGAAATATCAGACTTTCTGTGATTCCAACCAAAGGCTGAAGAAACCTGATTAGACGTATCAAAATTCGAAGGTATAAGTAAAATGAATAATCAAATTTTGGTAGTCCTTCCTTGTGAAATTTACTGGTAGTTTTAATGTTGAGCTTAGTCATGTTTGTAATTCTTAAGAACAACACTGAAATAAAGTCATAAAAGTTTCAACTTTGTCTTCAATCTGGCACAGTCACCTAAAGAATCAATGACAAATTTTCTTCAAATCTTTATTAAGCTACCAATGAACTAGAAAAAAAGTTCAAGTAATCTTTGCATTGGAAATTAATCTTCTGTTCATGGTTTTCTGTTCTATAATACACCTGAGCCTGATCATTAAGAGATAAAAATTATTGCTATTTCACTCAATAAAGGCAGAACAATTCTTTTATATCAAATACTTCAGAATAAAGTCTGTGTCATCCAGAGTCCATGTCATTTGTTTTATGTAGCATTTTACAGCTCCAAGTAATGAAATAAAGTACAAACAAACAAACATAAACTATTAAAACTCTTTCTATCAGTTCATATACTTATTTTCAGCTTCTGGCTATCAAGGAAGTACCAATAAAACAGATATTTCCCATGTTTTATATGTAATTGAACTGAGAAGCATTGAATCAAAAACAAATTTCTGTCATTAGATGATTCGAAAACCAATTAAGTCATGACTTAGCAAACTAAATGAAAACTCGAAAAAGCTGTTTGCAACAAACAGGTATGCTTGTGTGCAATGAAAAGTTTTTGCACCTCGAAGGGCAGTATAATTACAATAGCTTAAAATGAAAAACTGTTTTCCTTTTGTACAGAAGTCCTAACTGCCCTTCAATCCACTGACTACTAATATATGTATTAGGCTTGTGTTTCCCCAAAAAAATCTAACGACTAAAATTGGTCGTAAGTATATTGAAGTTTTTATGACTTACCATTAATTTTAGTCAATTAGTGGTAAGATTTTTGTGAAACGAGGGCCTGACTCTTAAAGAAGTCCATAACAGCCAATTGCATACAATGAGGAGTTTTTGCCCCTCTACAGGATGTTCAGTTGCCCTTGCTTACATTGTGAACTTTTGTGTCAGCCTTAAGGGAAGACTAATAGTTTTGTGTGCAAAAGATATTTTTCTACCATCTATGGATGTCTAATTGCCCTTGCACATGCACTGGTATCTTCTAACCTAGAAATCGGAATTATTTGACCTGGTGCAGGCTGACAACTTTTTTACCTCTCTCCAGAAAGTCTTATAATTAACTTTGAGAAATGATTTTAACATCTCAAGGAAGTCATGTTGCCTTTAATCACTTACATTAATAAATTTTCTAATCACTCAGACTTAGGGGAGTCTTATTGAACATATAATTTCTGTTGTCCTATGATCCTTGCTAACACTAAGAACTTCTGTTGTCCTCTAAGGGAAATCTCATTGACCTACTTAAAACACAATTACAATACAGAAATGTTTGGTCCCATTATCTTTGTTATGACAATCTGGAAACAAATTAAAGGAGAAAACCAACAGCCTGATTTATATTATGGCAAAGAACTAAAAACAAATATAACAGACAGCAACCAATGACAACAACTGGATTACAGCCATAAAGCCTGGTATCTTGTTTGGAACAGGCACATAATGTAGCCAGGTTTAACCTGTTTGTGAGCAATATCCCCCCCCCCCCCCCCATATATCCTTGGACTTTGTTGAAACCACTAAATATAAGAACAATCTGTAATAAAATGCCTCGCTGAGTGCAGCCTGATACGACCGCAGTGGTCAAACCCTGAACAGTTGGGGCAAATTTGGACACAATATTCAAGCTTGGTACTATCTGAATTTGGATTGTGATCAAATTTTTGACATAATATAGGTTTCTGACACAAAATAAATGTGGTCAAAGATCTTACAAATCTAATGCGCAATACTGTGCAATCGAAAATTTCTTGAAACTTTTCAAAAATTTGAAATTTAGAAAATTTAAAAAAAAAAATATGAACCCTTTTTAAAAAAAAAAGGAAACCCCCCCTTCCCCCCAAACTTTTTGAATCCCCCTTTTAGCATTAACCATCAAACTAAATTGCAGTCTTTTCTTTGTAGTATGGAACCTTGTAGTACAATTTTAGAGAGATCCATACACTTAATCAGAAGTTACTGTCTGGAAACTAGAAAAATGCTTTGATACATAATCATGTCTATATTAAAATTACCTTTATTAAACATTTTTAAAATAGTAACTTCTAAAAATAAATTGACAGCTAATCACCTAAAGACTATAAATTTCTTTATAAATAATTTACAAGCAGTGTAAGGGAGGTAATTTGACAATATGTGTTTGAATTACATCCCTTACACTGCTTTAAAGTTATGTTTTGTACTTAGGTAATTGTCCAATTACCTGGAAACCCTTGTTTTTCCCCCTTTTTTGCCCCTAATTCCTAAACAGTTTGAGCCTTAACCCCCCAAAGCAAATTCTTACCATCCCTTTGTGATATGGTAACTTGTGGTATAATTTCAGAGAGATCCATACACCATTTCACAAGTTATTGTCTGGAAACTAGAAAAATGCTTATTTGGGCCCCATTTTGGCCCCTAATTCCTGAACTGTAAGAACCATAACTCCCAAAATCAATCCCAACCTTCCTTTTGTGGTCATAAACCTTATGGTAAAATTTCATAGAAATCCATACACTTAAACAAAAGTTTTGTCCGGAAACCAATATGTCTTCGGACGACGACGAAGACGTGATTCCAATATACGACTGCCAAGACACAAAGCATTGATCTAATATTGCTCACCTTACTGTAAGCTAGTTAAAAGCCCAATTTCAACTTATAAATAAACCATTCTCCAAGACTCAATTAGTAAACCTCCAACAGATTTTGTGTAATGATGTAATGAGTATATCTACACTAATTAAATACAGTAAATTCGTTTTTATTAATGGGAATAATGGGTCTGGGTGAGTATTGCAATAATATTATAAGAACTCACACTATGATATCAAATACAGATCTCTATGCAGCTTTTCCGTGAAATCACAATAACTTATCTTACATGTTTGTCCGTTCTTCAACAATCGCAATAAAAAATGAATGCAATAATTTCTGAATTTAAAGTAGCTAATTATAAAACTTAGGTAGAAAGCAAATATTTAATTTTTTTAAATGTTTGTCTTACTTATGACTTAAGCAAATGTGCTAGGATGATCAATCACTCTAATATGTTGATAAAAGATATTTTATATGTATATCCCACATCTTCTTTTATTTATACTCTTTCAATTGATTGCTTTATGCCATGATAATCCTCAAGTTCTATAAAAGATTTGCAAATGTCACAAAAATTACAATCACAGCAGGCAGCTTTTCATCTTGTATTTCTAACTTTTTAATGTACTAAAATGATTCTGGATTAGACATCACATCTATTTTTGGTTCAACAGCACTAAGCAAAATAAAAGTCGTTTCTTATTCCTTCTTTTAAGGTGGTACCTAACACTACAGGGAGATAACTCTGTAAAAATCAGCTAAACGTTTTAATTACGTTGTATTGTTAAGGAAATATTAAGCTTCTCAATGATCAAAATTAGTGTTTGTCAAACTGCTATATAACCAAAGAAATTTTTCTGATAAAGTGGTTGGTTCAAATTTTTTGAAATTTTTATATTTTTGTCAAAGGGTCAAAGTAAACATTTTGTCAAAATTTTAGGAAAATTAAACGAGCCAAATTAATGTTAGTCAAGGTGTTGGGTACCACCTTAAGTTATACCCAAACACACAAGAGCTGAAAATAATCTGGCCAATTTCCATGATTTCGATAGACTCTCTATGAGTAAGGATTATTGCCAACACTTTTGAGCTATTAAATTGCCATAACTCTCTGTATAAATTGCAAAACTGTTTACCCATGTACTTCTAATATACCATTGTCATATGCAATAGGTATAAGGACAATTACACAAAACTGAATGTTACGTCAGATGCATGCTTTAGTTATTAACTTGACATAATTAACATTGTGATATTCTGAAATGATCATAATTTTCAAATTGTAAAATGAAAATGAACCTATCAAAAGCATAATATCATTAACTTAACATACTTCAGAAGCTGAGTGCACTGTACAAACCATATACCTTGATTAACAACAGATTTATGTACTTTATCATTTTAATAATTGAGCACTTGAAGAAAAATGTCCCCTGAGAAAAGTAATACTAGAAAATGTTAAAAGTATTACGCTCTCATTATCCCAAGGATTGAGTGTTTTGCATTTTTTCACTGTTTTTCACCACCGATCGGAATAATCTGGGTACCGTAAGATATGAACATATATGCATCTGTAGAATTCAGTGTTTAGTAAGTCCATGAATTAAATCTAGTTTAAACATAGATCTTCAAGCAATAAATAAAAAAATATGGACAACTTTGTCTTTTGATAATACTGATGTAGAAAGGCTTCATAAGCTGAGTTCTTAATTTAGTTGATATCAAACCAATATGCCCCATTGATGCCAAATGTATGTACGTTAATTCCTCCGATATTGCCAAGCAAACCTCGAGATCTGCCATGGTACAGTGGAATCTGTGTACACTCCCTATAAGGATGAATGGAGATGTGTCACTAACTTATATACAACCCACCACCACGGACAATCCCCAACCCAACACCAATTGAGTGTTAGGACACCAGGAGGTCTGTTATTATGGTGCAGGAAGCCGTAGTACTCGGGGAGAACCACCGGGCTTCTTGACGGTAACAGACAAACTGAAGAGATATCAACTGATTGATCACCAGGTCAAAGCCGGTGGCCACTTTGACCCAATAAGGCCCCCAAAGTACCCATTCTAGTTTAAACTCTAGGTCTAGGTACCAGAGATGTATGTGGGAGGGCGAAAATCATCCTTCTAATGTACTGAAATTTCCATGCCCAGAGTCAGGATTGAACCCTGGACCTTTAGTACTGTAACTAAAAATCATAGCATTGAATATAACTGATCTCATTCAGAAAACTTTAATAGACACAATAATTCGAAATTTACTATGGTTTTTATTACACTACAACTTAAAAAGTCCTCAGTGTTTATATTTAAGTTTATCCATTACAATAGCTAGAGTTAATAACACAGTAGACCTGGCCTGCATTTCACAAAAAGTCTTACAACTCAAACTGACCATAAGTCATGAACAATTCTGTATACTTACGATCAATTTTAGTCACAAGATTTTTTGTGAAACGCAGGCCTGATTACAAGCTGGTTACATCATCCTTTTAAAATAGCATCCATACACAAACTAAACTGGGCAATCAGAGAGAATCTGTACTGTAAATGAGCTTATTTCTTTTTTCTTACTGACTTTAAGTTTTCTTACTCTTTTATTACTTAGCTGATTAAAATATATGAAAAAACTTTGACAATGAAGATTTGTCTCCCTTGAATTTTGACATGTCCAGTGAGATGATTGAAGTAGTACTCACTTAACTTCAAGATGTTTTCATATAAACTCAACTGTATGACTATATCATCAAAGGCATCTTGCATGTCACTGTCTTATCCCCAATAACTAATTATTGAAATGAAAACAAGCTAATTGATTGTTACCAACAAACCCAGCATTCTCTGACAACCACCTTTGTACTGCAACATCACAATTCTTTTAAGAAGTAACAAACCTAATTCACAGACACTACATGTACAGCAATATCACAATTCTTTTTGTGAGTAAAAAGCTTTTCATAGACAATTAATGAATAGTGATCTTATTATGATCTTACAAGAAAATACTTCTTCAAAGAAACATTCACAAGGAAATCTGTCAATTTTTCATTTTTCTGTCACATGTTGAAGATGAAATAAATCATAAAGGTGTATTTCGTCATAATCAATATATAAACATGAAAGAAACACAAATTTGTCAACAAAGAGAATTTTCATTTCCTAAAGCCATCTACTTTGGCCAAAAATAGCAAATCAACTTCCTCAAATAGCAGCAAATAACCGTTAAATTATAAAATCAAAGAAAAATGTGTAGAAAAACAACAATTTAAGGATGACAAAAACATAATGATATAGTACACTGATTACTTTGTAAGGTATCAATGATGCCTTCTGGGAATTTTATGATTAATATTTACTCCTGCTAATATTATATATATCCCTATTGTACGTAGACAAATTTTTTGTTACAAATTGTTAAGTAATTTGAAGTCATGAAAGTTTTCAAGATTACAAAAAAATGATTGTATTGCTCACTTAGTTTTCTATGTAGTGTTTTGTATATTGTTATTTGTATTTTGATCATTTTTCTTTTCTTGCCATGGCATTGTCAGTTTGTATTAAGACTTTTGAGTTAGTATCTTTCGCCTCTCTTCTAACTTACCATACATTCGTTCCCAATGGTTTAACTTGTAGAAAAGGGATATGACAATAAAATACTTATATGATTGCTTTACCTCTCCTAATGAAAAAGATATAAGTATGTTTACACTCACACAACTTTCCTTGTCAGCAGAAAACAAGCACTGTTCTCTTTATTGTTCTCCTAATTACAAACTTTTACATGAATATCATAATCAGTCTATGTTTCCAAGTGCTTATAAAATTTCAAATATACAACAATAAATTAATCTTTAATGTGGAATGTTTTACCATATTGAACCATTTCTATAATCAAATTTCCTGTTTCATGTTGCTGTAATAAAAGAAATCAAAGGAGTATTATAATGCTTAATCAAACAAACACAGACATTGATTTCAACATGGTTTTAAGTTATTATTTAAATTGGGCTTTGAACTAGCTTTCAGTAACTGTGAGTACTCTAAAATGGGTACTTAAAATGTGTCTTTTGTTATTTTGTTAGTTATTTTTGTGCTTAAAAAACTGATCTGATGAGTTCAACAGAATTTGTTCTCATGTTGTTCTGTTTCACTACTGTCCCATGCTAGGGGAGGGTTTGAGCACTCACAAACATGTTTAACCCCAACAGATTCTTTTTGAGTCTGTCCAAGCAAGAGTCTGTACTCCAGTGGTTATTGTTTGTTAAACTGCTATACATGTATTTCTATTTCATTTATTGTTGTAGTTTATATCAGGCTGTTGGTTTTCTCTTTTAAATTGGTCTTTTATAGCTGAAGGAGGTACGGTGTTCCCTGATGATACTGCATTCATTTTGTGCACATCAAATCAAGTAGAATGAGTTTTTCTTTATATTAACATCCTATCCACAGATCAGTAAGTGTATAAATATTCAGCTTTAGTTTTGCAAATTCATAAAAAGTAAGGAGATACAAACAGAGCAGTTAAAACCCATAAATTATAAAAAGATAGACAAAACATTATGGCCACATTATAAAGGTGAAAAACAGACAAAACATTATGGCCACATTATAAAGGTGAAAAACAAAGATTGAGCAACATCAAACCCCACCTAAGACCAGAGGTGAAACTGTAACACACGCCCCATTACAGACCAGAGGTGAAACTGTAACACACGCCCCATTACAGACCAGAGGTGAAACTGTAACACAAGCCCCATTACAGACCAGAGTTGAAACTGTAACACTAGCCCCATTACAGACCAGAGGTGAAACTGTAACACAAACCCCACCTAAGACCAGAGGTGAAACTGTAACACAAGCCCCATTACAGACCAGAGTTGAAACTGTAACACAAGCCCCATTACAGACCAGAGGTGAAACTGTAACACAAACCCCACCTAAGACCAGAGGTGAAACTAACACAAGCCCCATTACAGACCAGAGGTGAAACTGTAACACAAACCCCACCTAAGACCAGAGGTGAAACTGTAACACAAGCCCCATTACAGACCAGAGGTGAAACTGTAACACAAGCCCCATTACAGACCAGAGGTGAAACTGTCACACAAGCCCCATTACAGACCAGAGGTGAAACTGTCACACAAGCCCCATTACAGACCAGAGGTGAAACTGTAACACAAGCCCCATTACAGACCAGAGTTGAAACTGTAACAAAAGCTCCATTAGAAACCAGAGTTGAAACTGATAACACATTTAGCTCCATAATACAAACCAGAGTTGAAACTGACAACACAAGCCCCATTACAGACCAGAGTTGAAACTGTAAAACAAGTCTCATCGAAGACCAGGAGTAGAAACTAAATATGAATTTTCTGCCTTGATCTAATGCATTTATAAATACTGTACATGCTATTATATAACATGTAATTGATCCTAGCATATAATTTTTTCTCTCTGTCATGCTCCTGTAAGAGAAACATGACTTTGGATGCATAATTACTTTCTATCAGAAACAAGGATCACGTTTCTGTCATTCTAATTACATGTTATCAAATAAAAGACAACACAAAGGGATTTAAAATCCAATTATACTCCCAAGCAAACCAATTGACAACCAAAGTAAAGATATATTTTCTATAACTGACCAATTTCCTTTTATTCATGACTATAGGCATCAAGTACTAAAGTTAGGTACACCATTAGAGCCAGGTTATGTTCATCCCCAGTAGAGTAATATCTTTCTGTAGAAGACCTTCATAATGATCATGTTTAGAGAACAGTAACATTGTTACTCTGATGTCAGTGCATGATTCAGGTGGGGGCATAAAGACAACACCCCATTAAAAACTAAATTTCTAACCATTATGGACAATTACTCTCCCCCCTTTTTTTCTCATACCCTGGATCTGCCCCATGGATATATCTTGTAAACAATAATGACTATCAATAAAAAAAATATATTCATATAATATTATATACTGGTGATTGAGGAACAATTTCTGGCAGAGGTAAAACCAGCATACCCCCTTTTTGGCAAAAAGAGCATAGAAAACAAGGCATTTAGAGGTCAGTATAATTTGAGTCTTAGCTAAACACAGGAAGAATTTCTTTTGTAAGGATAATTTTTCAGTCCTAAAGAATCAATTAAGGTATTTACTTGATTAAGACGAAATTGTGATTTGATAAAGAATACTCTCCATCAAAGTTCAAAGGACAACATTGTATAATTTGTAAGCATGAGGTAATTATACACATAACCTTAAAATTTACAATGGGTAAACAAATTTAAGAATAATGTCAATTGTAAATGCCAAACTTTACTAACAATGTAACAACTGTACAACCATTTCCTTATTTCACATAATTTTATAGTCACCATCTTAGAAGTCACAGTCAGTATGATTATGGTACATCTTAACAAATATGTGCATGTCTCGTATCTGTAAATAGATACAGTCTCATTTCCACCTATCAACAGTCAAACACCAAAAATAATACCCCAAATTGCAGTTCTTTTTATGAATGATTTACGCCTGTTGACCTGAGGTTAACTGGCATAAATGAAGTCATTCAAAAGTCTACTCTTATACTGAGATGTAATAACATATGTGACATCCAAAATGTTCGGGAAACTGCACGTAACAATGTGAAAAACATTTTTCTGGTAAAAAATACTGGAAGTAAAACATACTTCACCGGGCCACGTCCGCTTGTATTTGTAGTATTTATATTTTTATCCATCTGATGAGTTAATTAAGCCTCTTTCAACTGATTTTTATAGTCCGTTCTTATGTTGTACTGTTACACCACTGTCCCAGGTTAGGGGGAGGGTTGGAATCCCGCTAACATGTTTAACCCTGCCACATTCTGTATGTATGTGCCTGTCCCAAGTCAGGAGCCTGTAATTCAGTGGTTGTTGTTTGTTTATGTGTTACATATTTGTTTTTCGTTCATTTTTTGTACATAAATTAGGCCGTTAGTTTTCTAGTTTGAATTGTTTTACATTGTCATTTCGGGGCCTTTTATAGCTGACTGGTCGGTATGGGCTTTGGTCATTGTTGAAGGCCGTACGGTGACCTATAGTTGTTAATTTCTGTGTCATTTGGTCTCTTGTGGAGAGTTGTCTCATTGGCAATCATACCACATCTTCTTTTTTATATTCATAAACCATACTTAATATATACTGAAGTCAATAAAAACAAATTATGTTGTCCAATACAATAATGTAGTATCTATGACAAATATGTCTTGTCAACAACTTTGCCTTATTTCCTGAAGTCATATGAGTGGTACTGAAATAGATATGCTTTTTCCTTAAATAGAACATATCAATAACATGTTTACAAATAACCATCAAATAATCAAAAAATTCTAATCTGGTTTTTTTTTCTGACATGATGACAGTAATGACTGTTTTCTATGGTAATCAAGCAATTAGGAAACCAAATTTTTGATGTCATTTTACACATGATCAACACTAGGTAATAGTTGAATGAATGCTAAACTAGACTTCCTTATTTTGTCCACATATTGCATGCCATGATAACATGAAATATGTAAATAATTAATTCCTTATCTATTTCAAAATCATTTACAGCAATTAACCTCTAATTTTAGTTCCAACTTAAACAGTCTGACTGCTTTCAACATCAACCTGAAATATGCATATTTGGTTTCAGAGTGATTGGCTGGAGCTATTTGGGCCATCAGTGGACCAAAATGTTTCATGGGAAATCTATTTTGTTTGTATTACCTAGCAAACATTGTGAATGACCGTCTCAATATATTTAAAGTTCATTCAAAATAACATCTTATTTCTTATATTTTAATTACCAGTTATTAAAATCCTCTTTTTGATTATTCATGACCCCCTCCTAAAAAAAAACATTTTGTATATCAATTATATTTATCCAAATTCAAATAATACTTCAAAATCATCACAATCTTAATTTGAAATATTTTCTATTCTGATTAACTGAACATGAGATTATACCAAATCAAATTGATTTATTATCAATTTATAATTCACTTTCCAAACTGACATTAGTCAATATTTCAGTCTTAGAAAGGGTAAAGTGACAGCTAAAGTGTGACATTTTACAAGTACTTTATTAACAAGGACAAGTGGTAGAAATTCCTGGAAGTAGAGAAAGAATTGCTTTGACAACTGTAATTGCAGTTATACAAGTGGATTTATTTAGGCTTTCTCTATGAATGTTGTGGGAAGCTGCAGACACAGGGATTAGTTATCCAATGAAAAAATATTCATTGAAGTTAACAGATTTAAAATTCATTACACCTAGACTAACCCAAATAATTCAGTTCCTCCCCGAAATTGACTCTCCCTGACTCCCAAGGGTCTGATCACTTCATATGATGAAAACATCCAGGATTTTGATTGGCCCTCTCTAGATGAGAGAGCCAATCAGCTGGTAGCTTAATGTTATCGAGATTATGTTAATCCTGAGCTTAAGTTCTGAATGATTAATGGATGTATGAATGGATGGCTTACGGTTTGATGTCCAAGGGCAAATTAAATGCATATTCAGGACTATTTTGTTGATGCAAAATTATTATATCAGCAAAATTATTATGAACCCTATGTTATACTCTACCGACACACTGAGCTGGTTTTTCCACGTGCTAGTTCACTAGTGAACAGTCAGCAGGAAGACCTGTTACCTTACCCTGACACATTATTCTAATTCCAATTCAACCAGTCTTTGCTCTTGTTCCTAAATGTTGTGTGCTTTGCAGAGCACACTACCACTAGACCACCAAGGTGGTTCCAATGATTGACCATTTTTCAATGACTATGCCTTCAGGCATTAATGTAACCATTGTAGAGCAGCAGAATATAACGACTGAATTATTCAGGTTATACACCAGATGGCATTTAGTCTACATAAAACTCATCAGTGGCCACAAATCAAATGCGAGTTTAGAAGCATTAAAACCCAGAAGTTCCAAAATGTTGTGTCAAAATAAAAAGCATTATGTGACCAAGTAGATACAAAATTTAGTTTAAATTGACATACAGAGTCGACACCAGGTGTCTCCTGTAGAAGACTGCCTGTTGACTATATGTATTTTGATTATTTGTTAGGTTGTTGTCTCAATGATGACTACACCAACTTCTCTTTTTATTCATAATTGCACTTGCTTTGATAGATTCAAATAATAAAAGAATATTCTAAACAACAAACATTTCCACAAACAAAAAATAAACAGAAACACTGAAATTTTAATTCACTAAAACAGTCATGTATCTCAAATTCATATTAGGAAAGGATTTGATGGAGTTTTGAGGGGTGAACTCTGATATAAAATAGTCCTTAAAATATACAATTCTAAGCATACTAAAAATCAATTTTTGCCAAAGATTACAATAAATATTTCAGCATGTAACACATTTAGGGTAAAATAGCAAATTGATATTATAAAGAAATCTAGTAGCTCACTCAGTTCCTTTATGCTAAACTACTTACATGTTGATTTTTAACAGCAATTTTTTTTGAAAATTATCTAGACAAGTGATAAATAGTTTTATCCTTTATTCAATAGCTCTTTAGATGACAGACGTGAAAAACCTTACAAATCTTGATTTAGCAATTATTTTTGTCTCAGGATATTTCAAACTTTATCAGACACTTATTACTTGAACTTACAACTGAAATCAATCACGAGTTCCCTTTGCTGTTTTCATATATCGTTCTTATTGGTCTAAATGACTTGTGGTTATCATGTTGCCTTTCAGCATTAATGATATTCTCATCTTTGGAAAACTTTTCTATGTAGCGGAAACCAAGTAAATCCTCTATTTAATGGTATAAAATCTTTGCTCGTTCTTATCAATACTAATGACTACTTCATAGCAGAATTATGTAATATTCAGAAAACTGGAAACATTTTGAACAAATCGTCATGGAAAATTACCAGGAAGCGGATATGAAATTATTTACTGTTTAATGTCAAAACATTTGAAGGTACAACAAATATACTTGATCCATATTGTAGTAGATTATAAGTACTATGATAATCTTAAATTTGAAATACACCACCAATATGATAAAATTGTTTCTATATTATTTGGAAGAGCATAGGTTTAACAAAGTCAAGATGTTACTATAATAATAAAATACAGGCACCTGTTTCAGAAAATATGCATAAGAGAGACAGACAGAAAACAGCATACAAATTGATTCCCAATTATACCACTTCATCCAGCTGAGTTCATCCCCTATTTCCAGAAGAGATTTGCTTTTTAGCTCAATCACAGCTTTCCCTTGCCAAAAAAAATTTATATTGTCAGGGCTGCCAAGTCTCGCTCGTGAGACTCACGCATTTTCATGCTTATTTGGCGGCATTTTCCTTTGATCTATTGTTTTTTCTCTTTGATCTTTACGATTTTGGCCAAATCTCACGCATTTGCATTATTAAAAGTTGGCAGAACTGTATTGTGACTCACAGCTGATATTTTACAATATCAATGTGTAAATACCCAGATAACCTGTGATAAAAGCAATCTCTTCTAAACCTTTTTGTTATTTAGGTTAAAAAACAAATTTATTGGATACACAAATAAGAAACTCAGTTATTCTCTCAATTGCAAAATTGTACTGCATAAAACACTCCATATTAATTCTGATGGCTTACTAATGAAATGAAAAAGCTCAATTTTATGCCAATAAATTGCTTAAATGTCAATCTGCTTAACAGTATAACCAACATTGATGCAGTATCTCAATTCCTGGTAATAAACTCCATTAGGCATGCCATTATTTATTTGACTGGTGCCTGATCTAGTTCGTCACTGATCTTTCAAACGATTAGGAGATCCGATTAATACAATGTATAAAGTTAGTTTGTTGATGATTACATCTGAATGAAAAATAAATTGAATTTTTCTCAAATTTCTGTCATTTTCAGTAGGAACATGTTAGATTATGTCTTTGATAAATCACATTACGTTTTTCTGAAGGATATTTCCAAGATTGCAATATTGTTTTGGGTTAAGTTACATTACCATTAGGATCAATGGAAGTAAACATGGTTGTCGTTTGTTGGTGTAGATCATTTTTGTTTTTTCCTTTATTGTTTTGTACTGAATTCAGGCCATAATATTTCTGGTTTCAATTGTTTAACATTAATCATTTCGGGGCCTTTTATAGCTTGCTATTCAGTATGGGTTTTGCTCATTGCTGAATGCCGTACTGTGCTTTAGTTGCTAACCTTCTATGTCATTTGGTCTCTGGTGGAGAGCTGTCTCATTGGCAATCATACCACATCTTCTTTCTATAATGGTAAATGTCCTTATGTCTTTAATACATTCAAGGTACTTGTGAAGGTTCAATACAACTGAGAACGCTTTTCTATTGGAACAGGGGCCTCGGTGGCTGAGTGGTCTAAGTAGTTACTACTGAAATCACTAGCCAGTCAACACTGAGGTTGTGAGTTCAAACCCCGCTCGTGCGGGTGCACTCGACTCCAATCTTAATTGACTGAGATTGTCAGTTTTTCTTTCCAAGGTCTTGGTTTTCTCCGGGCACTCCGGCTTCCTCCACCAATAAAATTTGTAAGGGTTCCGCGGAACCCAGTGTCTCGTCTACTTTTTCTGTTAATCGCAGGCTCAACAAAAATGAGGAAGTAAATCAATAAAAATATTCCTCTTGATACTATCTTTTGTAAGAAGCTTCTGTCCAAGTTTGGTAAAAATCCAGGATATTTTATGAATCTAATAAATGTTTAAAATCTTTAACTGCAGACTGAATGTAATGTTAACTGGAAGAAAACAAAATTTTCTTCAAGATACTAGCATTTGATTATAAACAAGCTTCTGTCCAAGTTTGGTACAAATCCAAAATAGTATAAGAAAGTTATTAAAATTTTAAAAACTTTAACCGTTGTTTCCTGGCAGAGAATCTAAGTCCATTTAAAAGTAAAATACGGAAAAAATGGATTTATTTTTTTACAAAATTTCCTTCTAGATACTGGCTTTTGATCATAAACAAGCTTCTGTCCAAGTTTCGTACAAATCCAAAATAGTATAAGAAAGTTATTAAAATTTTAAAATCTTTAACCACAGAGTGAATGTGTTGTTTACTGACAGAAAATCTAAGTCCATTTAAAAGTAAAATAAGGAAAAAATGGATTTATTTTTTTACAAAATTTACTTCTGGATACTATCTTATGATCATAAACAAGCTTCTGTCCAAGTTTGGTAGAAACCCAGGATAGTTTAAGAAAGTTATTAAAATTTTAAAAACTTTAACCACAGAGTGAATGTAATATCTCCCGGCAGAAAAACTAAGTCCATTTATAAGTAAAATACGTAAAAAATGGAATTTTATTTTTACAAAATTTACTTCTGGATACTATCTTATGATCATAAACAAGCTTCTGTCCAAGTTTGGTAGAAATCCAGGATAGTTTAAGAAAGTTATTAAAATTTCAAAAACTTTAACCACAGAGTGAATATTTGTGGACGCCGCCGCCGCCGACGCAGACGGAATGTAGGATCGCTATGTCTCCCTTTTTCAACTAAAGTCGAAGGCTCAACGAAAAACTGGCCGCCACGAAATAGCCCAAAAGCGGTGCTTAAAAGTGGCGTTAAAAACCAAAAATCAAATCAAATCAAATCTATTGGAACAACTTATAAATGATTTCCCAACAGATATAAAGATAGATGTATGGACAGGTAGGCAGATGGAAAATGCACTGAATGGTCTGTAGCACAAGCCATTACATAGAGACAAAATATTCTTGGTCTAAAGTTCTAAATGGTCAACTGTTCGCATTATAAATCATAAATTTCAAAATAATATCAGTCATGTAACTTCATGAAGTTGAGTACTTGAATAGTTATCATGTTGTTTTCAAGGTTTCCTAACGATGTTTGCTGCTCTTGTTTTTGACATTTTGTCCGATATTTGGAATCCTCTGGTTTTAGCAATGCGGTGCCATTAAAAATGTTCCTTATGAACACTTACTTCTCCTTTCATAATTTTATAACATATAGTTTAAAAAGCTAATTTTTGAAAATCTTATAAATCTTTGTTATTTTTCATAGTTTTTGAAAGAAAAAAAAGGGCTATTAAATATCAGATGTATGAAAAATCTAGAGATTAATTTCCTGTCAAATTTTTATTGGGTTATATCTCAAAAACAAGGACACAGATCTTGCATTTTTTTCATTTTTTTTAGTTCCGTTATAATTATACTATCAATTTATAAGTCTTTAAAAAAGCTTGTTATTTTGAAACAGAGTCAGCGAACATCCCTAAGTTACAGAGGGAGATACAAGGTGCAGTCACTTGATGACCTTTGTTTACTGTGATTTGCTTGTACAAGTTATAGACTCATCCAATAGCTAAATTGTTGTGGTTTATCATTAAGTCTATAATGCAAAATACAGGTTGAGGATTGCTGCACTCTCCAATATTCTGAAGAGTGCAGCAATCTGCAGGAACCTGCTTTGAATTCCTGTTTTGGTAAATTATTTTTTTCCCAGAGTTCTGGGTTGTACCAATTATACTAGCCTGCATGATAATTTGTCCTGTATATATTTGATATGACACTGTTATAGAATATTACATGTAGATCAGTCACTACAGTAAAACCTTGAACACCTGTTATTTATAGGTTTTAGGTATATCATTTTATATGTAACTATAGAATTCTATAAACCGATGTTTTTGAAAACAATTTATTGACAAGTTATTGCTACCTCATCAACTATATACCACCAGATCACACGATTTCATCTTCTTTATATATAAAACAAGAAATCTACAATAAACAGAACTTATTAAACAGCATGTAACTTGTTACTAAAAGTGCTAAATTCACTGTAATAAACCTACAGCCCACACTTAATAGGTGTCAATACACTATGAACTTTACTTAAACCCTCATTGAACATCTTAAGCCTCAGAAATTTTATCAAATCTAACTGTGACATTTGAAGCAGTCAGTTTTCATATATATATATCATAGTTTTTTCAAACATTATGTTTAATAGTTAATGTTGTGATCTTTACTGACCTTATTGAGCTAAGCTGTATAGTGAGAGTGAAAAATGAAGCATTCAGCATTTTTTCTTTTTCCCCATTATCTTTCGGATTAGCAAAATACACTGTCAGACTATTGAAACTATTATGGTTCCCTATATTTAGCAAACTGACATGACTTTGGTTTGATGAAAACATTTCAAATGTTACAGCTCTTTTGGTATAATTTTTTTTTAAACATTTTTTATGTGACTTAGGGACTTATCATTTTTTACCTGGGAGGGGGGGCTGGTCATTTTGAAATCATACATACAAAATTTCTTGATCCCCCCAATAATATTTCACTATTTTTATTTGATCCCCCCTGTAAAAACATTTAAAAAATGTGATCCCCCCTCTATTAAACATGCCAAAATTTTAACATGCGAATCACTTATCATGTTATTTCAAGGAAATATTGAAAATGAAATATTCTCAGTGGATTGAGTCCCAAAACTTATTTGAGGGAAAATTGCCTTGAAATAAGTCTCTTCCATGAATATATGTAGTTAGAGCAAGCCAGTGCTTTGAGTAGCTTTTTCTGACTTTTTTTTCTAATTTCCTATATTGGGCTATTAAAGAAAACTTTATCCTAAGTAACTCTGTAAAAAATATACATTAAAAAGTAAACTTTTTGAAACAGTAACAATACATTATTTATGGGTCTCCCCCTCTTGAACGCTGCTTAAATTTAAGTTTTACGTATGGCCTTATTGAAACCTCCATTGAGTCGCTTAACTTTTATATGGATAGTTCATGCTTTCAGCTTGAACAATTCAGTTACTCATTTATTGTCACGTTTCATTCATATATGTGTGATATTAAATTCAAATTTTTTATTTATTAGCCTAAAAAGTACAAATTTTGAGGGAGTGAGAGGTATAAATGGACCCAAAGGGCTCTTGTAATGAAAACAAAAAGATACATTGGCAATAATGCTTGTTAATTTAGTGATCAACGTGAGTGAATTATAACAACTGAATTATTCGAATTATGAAGCACTTATGCATTTATATAGAACAAAATGACACAAAATGGCAGCTTCCTACATCCCCAAAGTCTTGTGATGTCTTACTTAATTGTACCGGTATATGAATGGTGTTAAAAATATATTTCGATTTGACTGTTGTAATGTTCTTCTTGACATTTTGTCTCTTGAAGTATGTGAACTACTTATTTCCAAGTGCAAAAAATATTGATCCCCCCACTTTGAATTTATAAAAAAATTGAACCCCCCTTGTCCATATACAGAAAAAAACTTTATCCCCCTGCATTTTGACCAGCCCCCTCCCAGGTAAATCAAAGCACTGTAAGCGCTGTAGGCAGTTAACCAAAAACCAAGGCAAACGTAATTATGAAAACTGTGGCAGTGTTGTTTCAATTTTTTTTAAAAGATTTGAAAGAACAAACATTAAACATTCGTATATTGTACAATTTTATGTTCATTAAATGAATTGATTATTAAGGCAAATTAATTAATATTTCATCAAGGTTTTCAAAAGCAACTCATATATCAATGTAAATGACCCCCATCTTCACCCCCATATGCATGATGTTACTCCATACCAAGTTTGGAATAAAATGACAGGTGATTATAAAACAGTTGGTCAAACATTATCGGGCTTTACACTGCTTGAAAGATTTATATGTTTTCTTTAAAATGAGCCATAAATGAAAATTATTATAGACCCAGAAATAATTTAATAAATAATTAAAGTAAATTCAATTAACCTAGACTCATTTTTTGCATCAATAAAATTTTATAATAAACAAGAAATAATTGTAACAGGATGCCGTTACGAAGTCTCCCAAACAAAGCCCCCATAATTCGTCATTCCCATGGTCTCCTGACATTGGGCAAAGTCCAGTTCATATTGGTTTGGTCTAGTAAAGTGATATGCATATGTGACACCTAGGAGATTGACCCTGTATGTCATTCAAATCTTTTTGAAATGATGAACAGGAATAAATATGGTTTAGGTGTGGGTATCTCGACCGTTTACAAGTTCTCAAACAGGAGGGGTGGGGTGACCCCAGGGACTCCCCCTATATTTCATTTGATTTTTTATATTGTCCCATACATGAATACATATGGTTTAGGGTGTGGGGATCTCGACCATTTCCAAGTTCTCAAACAGGAGGGGGTGGGGTTACCCTAGGGACTCCCCAAATATTTCATTTGATTTGTTATATTGTCCCATACATGAATATATATTGTTTAGAGGTGGGGATCTTGACTGTTTACAAGTTCTCAAACAAGAGGGGGTGGGGTGTCCCCTTGGACTCCCCCTATATTTCATTTGATTTGTTTTATTGTCCCATACATGACAAGAAATAATTGTAACAAGATGCTGTTACAAAGTCTCCCAAACAAAGCTCCAATAATTTGTCATTCCCATGGTCGCCTGACATTGGGCAAAGTCCAGTACAAATTGGTTTGGGATATGCATAAGTGACGCCTATGGATTAACCCTGTATGTCATTCAAATCTTCTTGAAATGACGAACAGGAATATATATGGTTTAGGGGTGGTGATCTCGACCGTTTACAAGATAAAAGCACATTCTCAAATTGAAGGGGGTGGGGTAAGAATATAAGGGGGTGATCCCCATGGACTTCCCCTATATTTCATTTGATTTGTTTTATTGTCCCATACAAGAATATATATGGTTTAGGGGTGGGGATCTGGACCGTTTACAAGATAATAGCACATTCTCAAATTAAAGGGGGTGGGGGGATGACCTCAGGCACTCACCCTTCTATTTCATCTGATTTGTTTTATTGTTCTGTGATCATTTCTGAAGACTGCGTGTGTCTATCACTTACAATTTTCAAGTTAAAGTCATTTGAAAATTTAAAAAAATAAAATCTCATAGGTTTCTTAAGCAAACCCCTCCCTTCTTTATGCCCCTTAAAATACCCCTTAATAGACCCCAATGCACAAACGATTGGTTGATGGCTCCCCTAGACATGTTAATCTAACATTTTATGAAACCCTAAGTAAATCTGACAAGGGTTTTGGAGAACCGCTGCAGACAAGTTCATCTTTAAAGTGGCAGAAGAAGAAAAAGAAAAAGAAGAAGAATAATAAAAATAATAAGAACTGAGCAAAAACAATAAGTCTCCAACTTAAATATATATGGTTTAGGGGTGGGGATCTCGACCATTTCCAAGTTCTCAAACAGGAGGTGGTGGGGTGACCCGAGGAACTAACCATATATTTCATTTGATTTGTTATATTGTCCCATACATGAATATATATGGTTTAGGGGTGGGGATCTTGACTGTTTACAAGTTCTCAAACAAGAGGGGGTGTCCCTATGGACTCCCCCTATATTTCATTTGATTTGTTTTATTGTCCCATACATGAATGTATATGGTTTAGGGGTGGGGATCTCAACCATTTCCAAGTTCTCAAACATGAGGGGTTGAAGGGACTCCCCATATATTCTCAAACAGGAGGGGGTGGGGTGACCCCAGGGACTCCCCTATATTTCATTTGATTTGTTTTATTGTCCCGAACATGAATATATATGGTTTAGGGGGTCGGGATCTCGACCATTTCCAAGTTCTCAAACAGGAGGGGGTGGGACGACACCAGGGACTCCCCCAAATTATTTTCATTTGATTTCTTTTATTTTCCCATACAAGTACTAGTATATATATATTGTTTGGGGTGGGGATCGCGACGGTTTACAAGATAAAAGTACATTTTCAAATTGAAGGGGTTAGGATGACCCCCAGGGACTCATCCTATATTTTGGTTGATTTTTTTTATTGTCCTGTTCTCATTACTGAAGACTGCATGTGTCTATCACTTACTGTTTAAGATTAATTGATTGTTGGTTGCTTAACATCCAGTGGCAAATATTTCATGCATATTCAGGACAATACTGTTTTAGAGAAATAGTCATTTGAAAATTTAAAAAAAAAAAAAAATCCCATAGGGTTCTATAGTAAAAAGTAAAATCACAAAAATCTCCTCCCTTTTTCAGGCCCCTCCAAATACCCCTAAATAGACCCCAATGCACAACCAAAAGATTAATGGCTCCGCTAGACATTTTAGTCTAATATTTTATGAAACCCTAAGTAAATCTGACAAACGGTCAAAGTTGTCTTCTTAGACGGTTTGATTGGATTCGGTCCGACTTGTCTCGGGGACGAGTTTGTCCACATTACTTAAAACATCCTATCAACGTCGATTTCCGCATCTGTTTCACGACCTCGTATCATTCATAAAATAACAACAACCTTATTTGGCAAGATAAGTTAAATATTACCGCCCACTTATATAACTTTATTTCCTCTATCATAGAGATTTGTTGTACATGAACAATATTCCTGCGCATTTTACCATTTGGGAAATATAAACGACTTGTAATTACTGATTTTCGGCAATGAAATATTTCATACAATTGTTCTTTGACATCGTAGCCAAAAGCACAGGGGATAATAAACTACGTATGGATTTCTATTGAGCACTACTTCCTATGTGCAACTTCAAAAGTTTTGGGTAGTTCGACGATCATTTAAGGTTTATCTGGTCATATTTTTTGTATTCCAGAAATAAAAGTATTAAAAAAATGTCCAATTAGTTATAAATAACATAATAGCCAGCTAGATAATAACAATGGCACATATTTCAGCATTTATTGGGTAGAACACAAATCTAGGGTGCTCGCATAAGGCAGCTTAACTGCCTAAAAATGATAAGTCCCTTAAAAGCTTACAATTGAGTTCATGTTTCATTTTTCTTTCTTTTGTTTGTTTTTATTTTTTTCACTATTGTAACATTACTTCCGGTTAACCGCAGTAACTGCAAAATTTGTACTTCACTGTTTTATTTCATGTATATACTTGTCCTGAAGACGCCACGCTTGCTGGCAAAACATGTCGACCAATTAAACGAGCACCATGCGGTAAAAATTTGAGTGTTGTTGTCGTTCGTGTCGAATATATTTTTTCACTTTTCATTATTGTCTGACAATCTGTCAAGCAATGTGTTAGGGTTAATGTTCAAGCTTATTTCATTATCACTAAACTTTTCCCTCATGTATGGCACATATCAGTGTTTTCTGGACCCTGAAGAAAATTGCTTTAAACGTTTGACCGATAATCTTTATCTGCATGCATTTCTTCTATGTGATCTTGTATATGACCTGAGTTTCATTATATTTTGTAATACAGAGAAATTGCCTTATAATTGTTTGAGCACCAAAAAAAAAAAATTGTTAACATCTGAAAATGAATGCTAGTACAAATGTAGAAATGATGTAAGCATTTACCATCTGTATTTATTTCAGGACCTTATTTCAATTGACCATTTCAGAATCTGAAGTTCATTTAACTGTTCATAAATCAAAATAAAGTCACACTATTGGTTAAATATCCATTGTTTAAGACATTATTTATTAACCAATCACATTTGGTGTACACTTTGAAAATAATACCCAGCATGCATTTGATTCTGAGAAAGCAAATTGATATAAATGTTACTCTTATCTAAATTATTTGGATCATAATGTCCTTTATTTTTATGAGTGATGTATTTGTTGCAATTAAACTGTTTCTAGACGAATCCTACCTCAACCTCAGATTTATCATAAAATTTTCAAATATTTGAAATATAAATATTCTAGAAACATGTAAAATGAACACTGAAAATAATATGTGTTTAAGCTTCAACCTAATCTCTAGACTTTCTACAATTCTGCTGGCTTATGCTGTCTAACAAAATAGGCAGGAAATTACTGAAATTTCATATAAATCAATTCTAACTTTTTTTTCTCATTGTTTTGACATTATAAAAGCCATGTTAAATTGTTCCTTTGAAGATTATGTAACCTGCACTCTAACATTATAACCACTATTTACATCAATATGACAGACAGTATTGTTATCTAATGATATTGAAACTAACGTCTTCAAATTGTCAACCATGATCGTAATGCCACGGTGAAGGCATATATCTATATCCTATGTTCTATAGAAATGCCCCCAGTTGTAGACTTTTTTTATTCTATTACATTTCATCTCCATTTATTTTTATTTTACAGACAGAGATTGTGAGACATCAGCTATGGTTGTGACAAGTAATATGAAAACTAACTAATCTTGTCACCCAATGAAATCCGGAGATTTTTATCATGTTATCCATCAAGCTTCCCAAATGATCCATCAGTTGTCTTTATTGATTTCATAAGAAGTTATTCATTGCTTGTGAAAAGTGAGAATTGTTGAAGTATTGGGAAAATATACAAAACCATGCATGTTATGGAAAGCATAAGATATGACATTTTGGCGAGCATGAAAATAGTATGTTATTAACGCACAAATCATCAGTATAACAGCTAATATACCTGAAACTATAAAAATCATCCTATAATCAGAGATGAAACAGGACAACTGGAAAGTACAGCTAAGTCATTTAAACTGGAGATTTGAAAATCCATCAGGGATTTTATAATTGTGAATGAAATTTACCCAAATGTTATATTGAATTTTTTTCAACATATGCCGATGGAATCAGTTAGTGTAGGTTCGTAACAGGTTTTGTCTTATTGAGTTTGTCGACGTTGAAATCAATTACAGCTCAACCCATATTGAATTTGACACAAGGACAGTATTAACTAATGATAGAACAGAATTCTACAAATAAAGAAAATGACAATCCAACTTATATCAATATTGTCAGTGTGTGTCCATATAGTCATCAATTAGATCATATCTTTTTTATAACAAAACTGACTCCAAAAGAGACAAAAATATTTCTGAACTGAAATTATCATTCAGGCAGCCAGACAATAAATTAAGGAAGGAATAAAATTTAATTGGAGAAAACAAAAATGTTTAAATATAGAAATGGATATAATAATGAACCATCTGGTAAAAGTTAAAATTGTGAAACTGACGAATGACTACGTTAGACATCATATTATGATTATTGATCACACTATTGACAAGTAACTATAGAGTCGTTAAACTTGAACATATTTCATTTTAAAAAGATAACACTTCTCAAGGAGTTAATGCTGTAATTGTGTACACTATTAGACATTTTTAACCTCTGTAACAACTAAATGCAATTTACTGCAAGAAGACAACAGTGAAGGATACTATACAATGTTAACACCATGAAGAATTCTTTTTAACAAGAATTTAGCCAAATTATAGCAGCATACAAATGGATGAAATCTAGAAGTGTTCAACAGTAATTTCTTAAACATAAGTAAGCACAAGAATAAACTCGTTTGGAAGCATTTGAAATAGTCTTGGATGTATTTAAAATAGTCTCGAAAGAATATAAAATATATGTTACATGGGAATATGTTCATCACTGTGACGCATTATCATGGATTGCTTTGATAAATGTGAGTCTGGAAAATGTTGTTCTAACAGTAATCTTGGTTAAGTGTCTAGTACCGTGATTATAGTTTCATTGTGACCAGGCAGTCAATCAAGTCGTCTGAACGGACTTGATTTCATTATTTTGTTTCTACCATTTCCGATAACTTTCAGACTGCAGATCTGTTTCATTTTTAACTTTTCTTTTCCATTATCAACAGCTTAGCAAAGGATGAAAATAGGAAATACAAGCTTTCCTAGATCAAAAGACATTATACGTTGAAATAAACAAAATGCAATAAACTGGACGATCGAGTACAATTTAGAGCATACAAAAAGAGACATTTTAACAAAATGGCTGGTGCAGGGAATGTAACCAGTGTCACTCAAGTAACAGACACTGAAATTGAACTTTATTCAGTGGTGCTATCATCAACTACGTTGTGTCTTGCCTTATTTTTTGGAAGCGGTGGAAATATAACCATTTTGTTAGCAATGTGTTTTAATGGACTTATGTCACGACTACGATACATATTTTTGTCGATATTACTAATTGTTTGTACATTATATGACTTGTTATGGTGCCCACTAGAGATATATCATCTTATACATCATCACCATTCACCATACGATGTAGGATCAAAGGTCAAATTCGCAGGTCAGTGTCTGTACATATGTCTATTTACTGGATTATTCTGCAGTCTGGTAATGATCAGTATTCACAGTTTGTGTGTACTGATGGACAAATTAGTACGGAAATATTCGAAGTTAATAATACTTATTAGTAGCGTCATTGCAATAGTATTCGTTTCTGTAAATACGATTGGATATTCAGTCCTATCTACAAAATATGAAATTTCCAACTCATTGTCTTACTTAATTCTGAACAGTTATTCATACATATATCGTGTGACCTG
Organism: Mytilus californianus; assembly: GCF_021869535.1. Lineage (NCBI taxonomy): Eukaryota > Metazoa > Mollusca > Bivalvia > Mytilida > Mytilidae > Mytilus > Mytilus californianus. The sequence continues at coordinate 13,044,337 of NW_026262745.1, forward strand.
TTACAGTGTTTGTATAGCTTCTTCTATTATTGTTATGGTGATAATGATTGCCATGGTAATTTATAAGCAAAATGTTCGGACAGAGAAAACATGTGAAGAATCTGACTACTCAGAGCCACCAACCCCTGAGAGACTAAATATAAACATACCAAGCTTACTCATTAAAGGTGCTGATGATGATAATGATAGTGATAACGAGGAGAACGAAAACAACGAGAAAAAATCCTTTCATGATTCTACAAAACATCTTGGTCCACAAGATGTTTCATCAATAAAAGATGACAATACTTCTACATTAGGAGAGCTACCATCTCCTTCTCGTACAAAAAATAATCACCTTAGTGTAAATATGGCAGCCATTTTAGGCAGACGTCGACATACAATTGGCCAAATAGGGTCCACAGGCCTGGATGTAATGGAAAAGGCCAAACAATACAATTATGTAAGAAAGTTCTCTGTGGATATTCAGGCCTTGCAAGCACAATTAGAAAATCCTAAAATTCATGGAGGAAACTTTCCTTTTAGATCAGATACTGAATTACAAAAGACTGCCCAGAATGACAGGAAAGAGTTTCTTATACGTAGACCACAAACTCCTAATTTGGATTCAAGAATGTGGGAGAATGATTTCTCTGAAAGCAGAGAAGACATATCGAAAAGTAATGAAGAATGCTGTAGGACTTCAATCCATTCTCAAAAGTCTACAAAATCCAACAGATCTAGCAAATCATATAAATCCAGTAGGTCAAATAAATCCAGCAGGTCAAATAAATCAAGCAGACGAAACTCTAGTCATGACACAGTCAGTCCTCCAATCATAACCCTATCAGAAACAACAGCGGAGGAACAACATGTCCTTGACCTTCAAGAAGACAAAGGACCAACTTACATAAAGCTTTGTTGTCTATTAATAGTAACATTTATATGTTGTTTACTACCCATGTATATAACGGAGACTGTTCGTCATCGTTTATCATCTGCCGCGTACATTAACATTGTGACCTGTACTATGGCTCTGTCTGTTGTACAGACAATTATATATCCACATGTTTTATTCTGTATGGATAACTTTATACATAATTCTGTACATAAATTTTTTGGTAAATTTCACAGCCAAGTTATGTTGGTTTGTTATGAAAGACAAGCAGTACCTACAGACAACATTGATATTACAGTTACCCAAGTGTAGTATGTCTATTTATAAATATATTATTTCTATTTCAATATCATATTGAATTATATCATGTATAACTGTGCTTTAGTCAATTTCATTGCCATTTACTGTTTCCTTTTTTTTTACTGATACCCATGACCATACAAGTTGAAGCACAGTATTCAGTATAAAAATATGGAGATGTGGTATGATTGCCAATGAGACAACTATCAACCAAAAATCACAGGACAAGAATGAGAACAGGGAATGTTACAGCCTTCAACAAAGAGCAAAACTCAAACATTAGTAAGCTGTTAAAGGCGCAATATAACAAAATGTACAACAATTCAACCTTAAAGCCAATGGCCTGAATTATGGTAAATAATTAACAAAAAACTATAACAGACATCAGTCACTTGATTACAGGCAGTCTTCTGGCATGGGATAGGCACATAAAGAATGTGGTGGGGTTTAGCTTGTTTGTGAGAGCACAACCCCGCCTACCTGTAACCCAGTACAGTGGTATAACAACACAACATAAGAAGATACTGTAAAAACCAGTTGGAAATGGCTTTACTCATCAGATCAACACAAAGCACATAAAAAACAGCATAATAACAACCTTATAGCATCTTACTATGTTTACACCCTAAAAATATTTCATTTTCTTCAATGACATGTTGGCATTAAATGTTAAAGGATTTATTCTACAATCTAGCAAAGTTATTTGATTGAAGTGTTAACATCACCTTCTACAAATTAGTTTCTATCAACATGATAAATAAACTCAATGTCATCATTCCTTTATTGGATTTTGGCATTTCTTAAACAAGGAATCGTTTCTGATGTTATATTCCAAACATAAAAATATCACCTATGATTTTTTTTTTCCATATTGAAATTAGGATTTAAATAGAAAAATAGAACAAACAACAAATGATAAATGTAACCAGTAACTGACCCGGACACTCTCCAATACATTTACAGAATATTGAACAATTGTATTCACAAATAATTTGATTAAAAGTTGAGTGAAATTACATGGCATTCTAAGAATGGTACAACAAAATGAAACATGAATACCAATAAGCTAAAGCCTGGGCATAAACTGAAAGACCTCAATTACTTTTACAAAATAATCAAAATTTTAGTCATTTGTAGAACTCGTTCAATTACTTCAGCTTCATCTTTATATCTGACAGAGGTTAGTTTAATGTTCCTAATAATGCCATTTAACTTGACAACTTAAATACAGTTCGCAACAGTTATCCAATAGACCAGAAAAATCTCACTTTGAGCTGTCTTTTGAGCTATCATTAGCACCAGACATACTAACAGAAACTTTCACACTAACTTATATTTTGGGCAATATTTACCATGGTGAAAGAGAGGTGAAAGATACCAAAGGGACATTTAAACTCATAAGTCGAAAATAAACTGACAACACCATGGCTAAAAAAGAAAAAGACCAACCGACAAACAACAGTATACAAAACACAACATAGTCATAGAAAACATCTCTTAAACATATAATAAAATATGGGATCAACTAACACCAACCATTTTGGAAATTATCAGAAATTGATTTGTCCACCTAAATACATAATTAGGTGAGATAATTGCCAATAGGACAGTAATCCAACAAACATATATGCAAGAGGGGGAACATGAAAAGGTAATAAAAAAATGAGCAAGTGTCCATACTAAGTCATGACAAGCTATCAAACCACTGAAGGGTTCATTCAAATGTTTTATTTGCAGAGTCTTTCACAAATTTGTGACCATTCATCAGTTCTTAGGCTTTCATTTAAAAGTTCAAATAAAATGAGCTTTTAGAGAAGTTACTTACAATTTTTATCAAATCTTAAAACGAAAAGATACTACCCTTGAACATTCATGACACTTCCAAATACATACAAAATTATTTGATTTAATTTGAAATTCTTAAGTCTTTCAGTCGAGAAAATATTTTTCTAAATTTTAAGACAATTTGTCATTTCTGGGTATTCACAAAAATGTATTCATTTGTGTGATGTCATGAGGCAAGATTGCCTTTTTTCATGCCATTACAATGGTAAAACCAGAGAATTGTATGCAGATTTGGCATTAACAGCTGAGAACAGTATGCCACGTTTATCATTTAAAGAAAAGTTATAGCAAAAAGTATAAATCCGCTTATAATTAGAGGAATATGGTACTATATATCACTTCCTGTGAAATATAAATCCAATATAATAATAAACGTAATAAAGCCGTACTGGAGAGGGATAGATCATTACAATCAGCAATACTGATCATATTTCTTTAATTCATTACAAATATAGTCAGATCTTCAACAAGATACTACACTGAAGGTGTGGTTAATATCCGTAATCTAATGCACTTATTACCACACGTCCATTATGATCAATCTCAATAATACGTTTGATTCATATCTGTTTCATAACAAGACAAATGCATTTGATTCAAATCATTTCCATAAGAAGACAGACACTTTTAAAATACACCTGATTTTTGACGTCATCTACATGTTTTATGGGCAAACTGGATCCCTGCATCCTTTGACTAACAAGGTTATTGTGCCCGTCTGAAATTTTTTCAAGCATCTCTGTATTCTGATGTACATAATTCAACGCTAACTACAGACAATCCATAAAAGGGCTTCGAACGCACAAATTAATAAGTGTTATTTATTTTTACTGAAAAAACTAGTGTTATCATTTATCATATTTATCTCAGGCGTGGAAATTATCCCAACTAAGATATCTACCCCTTTTCTCCATGTATTGATGTAGATTTTATGCCCAACAAACACACAAAAGACGTAACATAATAAACCAAATACTTTGACAGAAATATAATTATTGGAATCAAGTGTATTAAGGGATAGAAATATATTCTTACTTGGTTAGTTTATTGGTGTTTAATGCCACTTTCAGCACAATATGCTATTTCATGGCAGTCTGAATTTAATGGTGGAAAAGCTGGAGTGCTACCTTCGGCAGGAAAACTGACAATCTTAGTCAATTAAGAATAGAGACAAATGAACCTGCCATGTATGGGGTTCAAACACACAACCTAGTGATAGAGTAATTGAACTACTTAGACCACTTGGTCACTTCTACAGATGTGCATTCATGTGATGTTAAAAAAAACATCACTTATTTTCTAAGTTTCATACATATTTTTCTCTTTTGTCTTCTTTTTATGATAATTATTCAATTTTCCAGTTCAAGGTTCCCCCATAACATCTCAACCAAATTTATGACAATGAATAGAAAGCTGAGTTTTGATCTGAATCATTTATGCATTTCCTGTTACATGTGTTGATGTTATGAAAATTTAGTGATTTATATATGAACTGAATCAATGTTGTATTGTACTTATTACCATAATATGTATTTTAATGTAGATATGAATAATGTATTAACAAATGTCAATTTTCCTGTTTTGAATGATAAAAGATGTCAAAACATTTCGATAGATGCTTAGTGATAAAATCATACAATAAGTCAAGAAAAAAAAAGATTACAAAAACTTCATTTATTTTTTCAATACAGTCATGCAACTCTGAATTGAAATTGTATTTTAAAGAACTTTTTCTAAAACGGCTGACTTTGCAAAAAATAAAATGCAAATTAATGTTCTGAAAAACAATGTAAAAGAATTGTTTAAAAGAACAAATGAATGCTGATACTACATCAGATAGAGGTTCTTATATATTTTCAACATACTGAACTCACCTAAGAATTCTGAGCTACTGTTGTCAGTTCATGGCACTCACAAAAACAAATTTGGGTACATAAAAACCAACAACCAATTCTAAGCTATCCTTGCACAACATGGAAACCAATAAAACAATACTGAACTTAAATTACCTACACATAGAAATATAATGAACAATTATCTCAACACATGGAACAGAATTTAACCATTCTAAACTATACCTTGACATGATGTGAAGGGTCATGGAAACCAACCGGACATGGAACTGTTTAAACAAATTAATAAAACTGGCCAGACCAGTAACAAGAAAATTGAATAAAATATTTAAAGTTAATGTAGGTTCTAACCTAATTCTAATGCTGCTGGTTGAGTGGCCATTTCATTATGGAGATTTGGAAAAAGGTAAGTAAAGCAGTCAAAAGTCAATGAATTATTGGCCTATTTTCCCAATTAGTCGATCTCTTCAACTGAACATTTATAATAACTCAAGGCTCTCACTTTCTTAAGATACAGGATAAAACTGAATACCAATACCACTGTTTAAAAAGAAAATTTTAGACAATAAAAAGACATTTCTAAAATCTAAACTGACCACAGTAATTAAAATGCTTATGTTTTAACATTCAAAGACTATAACAACCTTTACTTTATTTGTCTGTTTAACTAATATCAATTTCTAGACATCTATAAAATTTGCTGGTTGTTCTTTTTATTGTGGGAAAATTGGGATGACAATATTTAGAGATAAATGGGAAAATCTCATACAGTGGGTACATCATGTGCTCCATCCCCGTTTTTTTTTTCAAATTAAACAAAGCAAGCCTTGCTATGACATAACAGTGCTAATAAGGGTACATATAGATCCATATGGGTAAATGTCAACTGACCTAACTTAGCTACTCAGCTACTGAAGATTCCTCACAAGGCTAATTACATTACAACTTAACAGCTGTTAACAGGATTATTTGTTTGTGCAGTAGTATAAACTTATTAGACTAAGCTGTCTGTCGTTTCAAAAGTTCATTGATCCAATTATATAAGTTTACAAGAAATCGAAAGCATTATTTCTATTTCCATTTTCATGTTCAGCTGATTAAGTTTTTGAGGTTTCACTGTCACGTAATTCAATCTAACAAACTAACTTGCCTCAGTTGCAACAAGTTTCCTAACTATAAAAAGAATGAAAGGTAAATCAAAAATGCATAGTTGCCTAGTGGTATTGAAAAGGTCAGGTTATTTGTAAAATTTACTTTGATAACTGCCCTAAAATATCAGAATCATTATAATTGCTTTCATCCGCTTTGACAACTGCCCTGAAATGTCAGAATCATAATAAAACATGCATTATAATTGCTTTATCCACTTTGATAACTGCCCTAAAATGTCAGAATCATAATAAAACATGCATTATAATTGCTTTCATCCACTTCATTTGAACTTTTAGCCCTCTCATTTGCAATCATACCACATCTCCTTATTTCTATATGATAGTGATTTGACATCAAATGTTAGACACTTTGAAATATGGTGAAAAGACTGAGGAGGTTAAATGAATCTATACTACACAAAATGAGGGGACACTTCTTAAATTTGAAGATCAAACAAATAAGTATGTCTCTCAGACTACTCAAGGTGAAAGACCAATATAACATGTATATAGTGAAAAAAAGGACAGGATGAGTTTTGTCACTTAGGAAATTCTAAATTAATACTAGATAGTTTGCTTTAAGTTTATTAACACCTTTTTGATTAAATACAATATATTGTATAGAGAGACCTGTCTATTGGTTAAGATTGTATAGAGACCTGTCTATCGGTAAAGATTGTATAGAGACCTGTCTATTGGTTAAGATTGTATAGAGACCTGTCTATTGGTTAAGACAGTATGTCTTTTGTTATTTTTGTTTCATTAGGTTGCTGTCTCACAGACATTTTCCAGACATCTTCTTTTATCCACATTAAGTTTTGCAACTCAATTCATTCCATACTTGCCAACCTCTGACAATGAGAAATCATGTCATGACATGACATGACATGTCAAAAAGCGTGTGAAAATGCGTGACGTAGATGCAGACTTTTTAATATGAACAATGTTCATAATTTCACATTATATGCAAATTTTTTAATATAAAAAACAATATTCAACTGTAAACTTTTATTGTATTCAACAGTGGTCTGTTTTGCTGCTTTTAAAGCAACACCACTAGGCACATAGTCAAAACACCTGCTGGTTTTGTTACATTTACTTGATAACAAGGCACACAATATATCATTGTTGAGTTCTGATCAGAATTCAGTGTAAATTTCTTTATAATTGAAAAAGTGGTGGAAAGCGTGTACACGCCATGTGATAAATTCCTTGCATGTAAACCGTTGAAAAAGCGTGTATAACACGCGAATATCATGTCAGTTGGCAACTATGATTCATTCATGCACATGCAGCTTCACTGTGTGCTTAGTCAATCTGATCAACATACTGTAGAGTGCAGGCATTTTTAAATGTATTCAAAAAAGATAGAAGAAAAAAAATTGTTGATGCTACCAGATTTATTCAGCACGATTCTAAATGCTCATGAGAGATTGAATCTAATAATCATTCCACCACACAAAAGCATCATTTTCTATTTTTGGAGTTCCTTCTTTCCCTGATGTAACAAAAGTACAAATTTGTATATTTCTATACAAAGAAAAATTCTTTCAACACTTTATAGCTGTCTATCTCCTCAATCATAACACAATAAACACCAGCTGTTGATGACATAGCAGATATATTTTTGTAAAACAAACTGACCATATGTCACATACAAAATTTGAGTAATCACAATTCCATAAAAAAAATCACCTTTCTGTATTAATCTATTGAAGTACACAACAGCCCGTGTGGATTTTGCTTTTTCCACCGGCCCACCGTGGGCAGTCCACCCGTGCCCACTCTAGCTATAATCTCTTTTTTGTAAAAATATTGATTACAAATGCTTATCTGCTTTTTTCAAGTGATTGTACTTGCAAGTCTTTAGATAAAACAAAAGAAATTGAATGCCCACTCCTACAGGTGGGCAGAGTGGACAAGGTACAAATTTTGCCCACCCGGTGCCCACTCCCATGGTGGGCCGGTGGACAAAGCAAAATCCACCCGAGCTGTAGTGTACACATGAAGTAAGCCTATTGTAGTTAGTTTGACATTTTCACACTTTCTAATTATGGTTATAATGAGGCAAATTATTGTCACTGAACACTTTGTAAGAGTGTACACTGTCCCTGTAATTCTAAAATCTGATGAACAGAGTTTTGCTATACAGAATCTGGTGACAATTTTTATTTGTCAATCATTACTCCAGAACGTATATATACAGTCAAACCTGTATAATAACGGTCACACTAAGGGACCAGAGAAAACTAACCTTGTAAGAGAGGTGACTTTTAAATTGAGGTTCAAAATGCAAAGAAGAGGGTGGTGACCTGCCAAGAGAAGTTTTTCCTAAATAGAGGAATCACAATGGCAGGTTTGACTATACATGTTAATGAGAGGCGAAAGTTACCAACGGAATAATCAAACTGATCAGTCAAAAACGAACTGACAATGCCATGGCAAAAAAAAAACCAAAAATGACCAAAAGACAATGAGTGAAGACCAATTTTCTAGCTACTGGTCCATTTTATTTTCACTCTTTCAGGTGTTGAAAACAAAATAGTTTCAACCAGAACTACAGTTGACTTATGTAAACTGATCTGTATAATGCTGTTTGATATACTAACACAGTACAATTGACAATAGCTCTTGATAAAGTTTAAATTCAACTGACCAGTTGCAACATAATATGTTTATACATCAATGGTTTCTGCTGTAAACCATCCAAGATGATGAAAAATGTAACAATAGCAATGTGCAATAGCAATGACCATACACTCAGTGTAGTAGACTGATTAAAGAGGATAAAAACCAAAGGTCTGCATATGTATACCTACAACTGTATCGAACTTTAAAAACGCAAAACTAGATTATTCTTTTTAATTCTCCTTTTCAAAAATGCAATTTTTGTAAAATAACTGTATAAATATCAATTTCCTTCATTACTTCATTGTCTAAAACAAGAATGTGTCCATAGTACACGGATGTCCCACTCGCACTTTCATTTTCTATGTTCAGTGGACATTGAAATTGGGGTCAAAACTCTAATTTGGCATCAAAATTAGACAGATCATATCATAGGGAACATGTGTACTAAGTTTCAAGTTGATTGGACTTCAACTTCATCAAAACCTACCTTGACCAAAAACTTTAACCTGAAGCGGGACAGATGGACGGATGGACAGACGAAGGAACGACGGACCCACAGACCAGAAAACATAATGCCCCTACTTCTATCATAGGTGGGGCATACAAAAATTTGTAGTTCGAAAGTTGAATTGATTACGTCATGTTTAATGTTCAAATGTCAAATTATGTGGTTTGCACTGAAACCCTGAAACATTCCCCTTCTAAATGGATATGTCAATGACTGCCTGTAACCAACACTAAATGTTTGACAGAAAGGTCAACCAATTCCGTTGGGCATGTTTTGAGTTCTGTTTTGTACCTTCTGATTTGGCCTCTATCCCACCCATTACAGGGTGTTTTGGCAATTATGCGGTTTAAACTTTAGGGCTTTAAATGTTTTTCTACAGTCGATTCTTTGGCACTGCAGTATATTGGAAACATTTATGGCATGAATTTGTCTGCCATGGCAATAGATGACTTGATTAGCAGTTGACGTTGCGGCCGTAAACATGTTTCCCAAATGACATTGCGTCATTAAATTTTATTGATGTGGCGTTGTCACTACATATAGATCTGGTCATGGGTGGTCAACAACAAATCCCATCTGCCTGTACCGTTGTTGTAAGGACAGTAAGATAAGTTTCCGACGTGAAATTGTCCAGCAACAGCACCTTCACATATCTCTGCCTTTAATATTCTTATGGCTTGATTCACATTTAAATTGCTCAGTCTTAACAATTTGGAGATGCAAAATTGTTTTACTGATTTAAGTGTGGGTATTAATTGAAAGAATTGTTTCACTTAGGAAAAAACTTTAAAAAAAATCATTTATGAGTTTCAAATTTCACTTCTTCAATAATCCGGTATGTTCACTAACCTCAGGTAAGTCAAATATAGAATTTTTCTAAACATGCATGAATAGTATTTATATGAGGATCAATCATGATTTGGTCCATAAAATCACCAATATGTGTGTTGCGTTTTTAAAGTCTGTCAGTACAGTAGAATCCATGCCCTTTGAAAAGCAAGTATTGTATCAAGATTTATATCTATAATACTAAAATAACGAGGTCCAATTTGTTAGCCAGCATGACGCAAAAACAACAAATCAAAGAATTCAACTCTATATATAACTAATAGAGGACAAGGGCGTTGATTAAAAATTACACCATTCCAGGTCATTTTGTTTTCCACATAATTAATATTACCAATAATTTACAAGTTCCGGGTTGAATCTGATATTGATATCACTTCGGTGTTATCATGTATATCTATTATATAGTCATTTTTTATAAATTTACCGTTTACAAAAGTATGAATTATTCTAAATACTAAGGATTTTCTTATCCCAGACATATAACCTTAGCCGTATTTAGCACAACTTTTTGGAATTTTTGGTCCTCAATGGTCTTCAACTTTGTACTTGTTTTGGCTTTCGAACTTTTTTGATCTGAGCGTCACTGGTTAGTCTTGTGTGGATGAAACGCGTGTCTTGCGTATTTAATTTTAAACCTGGTACCTTTTGTTAGCTATTATTCGTATGTTTCTCTGTCCTATATGTTCTCCCATTTATTTGTATTGTAGTCCTGTCATGTAATGTTGTCATTTTAATGTTATACTTAACATTGCCATAAAAGCGGGAGGTTTGGCTAGCCACAAAACCAGGTTCAACCCACCATTTTTTTCTTAAAATGTCCTGTACCAAGTCAGGAAAATGGCCAATGTTATATTATAGTTCGTTTCTGTGTGTATTACATTTTAATGTTGTGTTTCTGTTGTGTCGTAGTTCTCCTCTTATATTTAATGTGTTTTCCTCAGTTTTAGTTTGTAACCCGGATTTGTTTTTTCTCAATCGATTTTGAATTTCGAACAGCGGTACACTACTGTTGCCTTTATTGATACCAATAGTATATGTCACATGTAGTTTCCGGTTGTATAAATGTATGTATGTTCTGTATCTTCCTCCATTATTAGGAGCACCACCATGGTTTACGGTGTAAAGGAGGACATTTAATACACTGTATTGGTACAGATTTAATATGAGCACAGTTTCCCAGCCTGGCCGTGACGGGTCTTACATTTAAGTACTACCAGAAAGGTAACCTTTCCCAAAACAATAAAAAATACGAACACACACTTACCTGATTCACTCATCCTCAAAATATAAAAAATGCAAAATATATAAAACAGTTAAATACAAAATAAAGGAAGAGGTCACTCCGGATGCTGAACAAATGCCATGGCAAGAACGGGAAACTGTATTAAAGGATTATTAGTAAGAAAACCAGGAGGGTTCAAACAGAAAGATTTTGAAAGCAGAGAAAACTGTGCACCTTATAATCAGCATGACTTTATCACATGATAATACGAATACTAAAAAAACAGGCTTAAAATTATGCGAGGGCACTTTAATTCAGTCACGAACCCGCGATTTCGCGGGTGTGTTCTAGTATATATATATTTTTATCAGTGTTGCAGTAATTTACTCCAGTCACTTCTTTATCAAAGTACTTGTGAGCACTGAAAGAGAAAGGTAGATTTGAGGCCTGGAATACACAACAGATAAGCAAAAAGTCTGATTTATATACCATTATACCATTAAAGATGTCTATATATAGGTTATAAACTGCAAGATTATTAAAATATTGTATTTTTTCAATAATAATAATATTAGAACTTTTAAGATCTTGTAAATGCTCAAGTAAATTAATGTTTATATTCTAGAGGATTTACTGTGTCAAGGGTTGACAGTCTTGATAATATTTTAATGAATTTCATTTCAGCTGCAGACAATCAGTGCAAATTAAAGGTAAATTGATATATCAGATGTCTGTCAATGATACTAAAAATCACAGAACCATATGGTGAATATTACTACATTTCCTACCAGTAACAATACCCAGATGACATTAGGAAATAATTTCCCCCAGATGAATCTATCTGTTGCCTAGTCATGCAGCCATACTAGAGACATCCCTAAACAATTTCCTGCTTCTTTTCATCTCTGTTACAATTGGCTTTTCTTAACTATTTCTTCTAGGGATTGACGAGTCTACGATTGCTAACAATTGCTTGAGAAATTAGAGGCTCAGACAACATAATAAAACGATTTTAGCTATTGTATATAAATAAGCTAATTACCTGACAGACAATAAAAGAAGAACTGTGAATGAGCTAGATCTGGTCTAATAACACAGAAATTAACAAATAAATGGTTAGTTCCATTTCTTTCATTTTCTCTTTGTTTTACCAGATAACAGAAAAAGAATTGTTTAGTAGAAATATTACAAACAAATCTAGTTATTATTACAATATGCAAATACATTTCTATTTTTACGCTGATTATTCAAACCACAACTGAGTGTATATATATTAATCATTTTTTGATATGTAGTCCAGAACAGTTTATTATTTACAACACATAGTCCCTTGCAGTTATCTTGAAAGCATCTTTATCCATATGGAAGTTCATGAAAGGTTGATCTTTCCTTTCTTCTATCTTACTTTATTGGTTCAAATTCCCCCTTCAGTCTTTTTTTCTCTAAATGGATTCTTAGGTTCTGACATCAAAACGATTGCATGTAAGGAGTGCATATGCAATGTTTTGTTGTGACTTCCACCTTTGACCTTCAATATTGAAATTATTCAAGGTTCAAGCTCTCCTTAAAACCAACTGTTTTGATATAACTGGAGCAATACAAGAGTGACCCAGTCTTTTTTATATATCCATTCATCAACTTCCTCCCAAATAGACTTACATCTACTAGATGCTTAATACAAATCTAACTAAACTTCTTGAAACTTGATTGATATGTTAAAAAAAGATTCAAAGCTTTGATCTTATATAAACCTTTAAGATTTTACCTTGAGAGTTATTGGTATTTTACAGAGTTGAACAGAACATAGAAAAACACTGAAGTATAGAAATAAGAGATCAATTGAATATTTTTTTTCATCAGAAGTTTTTTTTCTCTCCTGGATTTAAATACCTGGTTTGATTCATATATAATAAACATGATAAAAGGCATTCTTTTTTTTATTTATTTTACTCGCGTAGTGGTATTAACCATATGTGGATTCTTAAAAATTCTTAAGAACTTCTGGACAATTTTAAATCTCGGTCTATTTCTGAAATTAATTCTTACATAACTTTTGATTTTTTAACCCTGTATACCAACATTCCCCATGTGAAATTATAAAATTGTTTTGAATAAACATTGAATGACAAACTTTTTTCTTATGTGACGTTTACATTTTCTGACGTCAGACACGCGAAGCAATGAATGTGGTTTTTAATTTGATAGATGCTTTTTTGTAAATAATTGCTTGTTTTGATATTGTAACACAGTGATGACTGCTGTACCCATATTTTGACTATTTTATTTATAATGTCTGTTTTGTTCACGCATCGTTGTAAATATAACGGAATTTGATAAGACTGTCGTACAAGTGAGAGGTTTAGCGCTATAAAACCAGGTTCAATCCACCATTTTCTACATTTGAAAATGCCTGTACCAAGTCAGGAATATGACAGTTGTTGTCCATTCATTTGATGTGTTTTGTGATTTGATTTTGCCATGTGATTAGGGACTTTCCGATTGAATTTTCCTCGGAGTTCAGTATTTTTGTGATTTTACTTTTTTTTTTTTATATATTCCTTCAGAAAATAGACTTTTTAATGTAAATCAAATTTGCTTTAAAATTTTATTGTTTTCACAAAAGATAACATAAGATTGTAGTTTTTTACACATTCTGAGCTGAAGTTGGAAATTCACATTCATATAGAAACTGCACCTAAAACTATTGTTTACCATCAGAACAAAGAAAGGCTGCAATCTCAACCTCTGATACCAAAATTTGATATTCAAAAAGAAATACATTAATGTTTTTGTTTCTAAAAATACTAATTTCAGACATTAATACATGAGACTGAGTTATGTTGGTGACAATTTTTTGAGCCAATATATGATAAATCACAGTAAAATGACATATTAAGTGTTTTTATATAAAAGCCCCCACAATAGAAATTGAATTTCAATGAAAAGGTCAGAATCGAGACAATAAATAATTCTACATTTATTTATTCCTGTCAATAATTCTCTAAATCCTTCAAACATTATACGACTATGGAATGTTTCAGTGGAATATTGATAATCAAATAAACAGTTGCCACATTAAAATCCTACTAAAGCCATTTCTGTGAAACATTTGATCCAAATGGATCTTGATTAGTAACGTAATCACATTACAATTACAGCTAATAGGATTGATAGGAATGGCTGTCCAAATTAAATCATATTGCTAACTTTTACCGTAGTTTTCTTTCCTGTTCCATTTCCGGGTTAATGTTTCATACTTTCTTTCATCTTTTCGTACAGAGCAAAATAATTTAAACATTGTAACTAATCAGATCCTTCCTGACTTTTGGCTTTATTGTATAAACATGCATTTACAAATACTGAATAGCAGGTTATTTTCGCAGGGTACTTATAACATTAACTTAAGAGGTTATCAATGAATTTCCTTACATAAAAAAAAACCAGTAGTTTTGTGCAGGTCTAACAGGTCAGTATCTGAAATACTTGATTTTCTTTTGTAAAAACTATGCACAGTCCTTGAATGGTGTAAATTTTCCAATTACCCCATACACCAAACACAGTGCTATTCCCATTTCCCATTTGAATAATATACAATTCGCACCAATCAAAATTACCACAATGGAGCTTGTTTGAGGGATTTTTAAAGGACAAGGTATGATAAGCCTTCGTTTTGGCCCCCCTATTTTCCTTATTTTTCAAATATTGTTTTGGAAAGCTACTTATCACGTTAAAATATTCCCTTAGGTTTGAAGTTTATTTGAATGAACTTCAAAACCATTAATTTCAGAAAATGGGTGAGGTGATGGGGGTAAAAGGGCATCAAAAATGCCAAAAGAAGGAAAAATTACAATTTTTGGCCATTGTTTCTTAAAATCTAATAGCGTGGGTCTACGTGAACCGGAGAAAATTATGGCGATTTAGACAGTAAAAACAGTTCTAATGACATTGGAATAAAAATAAAATGCTCCGCAGGGCGCAGCTTGATACGACCGCAGAGGTCGAACCCTGAACAGTTGGGGCAAGTATGGACACAACATTCAAGCTTGATACAGCTCTGAATTTGGATTGTGATTAAATATTTGACACAGCATAGGTTTCTGACACAGAATGAATGTGGTCTAAGAACTTAAAAATTTTAAATTGGACATTCACCTATTATGGTCCAATATCCAAAATCTAAATACATGGTTAGATTCAGCATATCAAAGAACCCCAAGAATTCAATTTTTGATGAAATCAAACAAAGTTTAATTTTGGACCCTTTTGACCTCAATGTGGACAAAGTTGATAACGGGGCCAAAAATCAAAAATCTAAATACATGGTTAGATTCAGCATATCAAAGAACCCAATATATTCAATTTTTGTTGAAATCAAACAAAGTTTAATTTTGGACCCCGATTTGGACCAACTTGAAAACTGGGCCCATAATCAAAAATCTAAATACATGTTTAGATTCAGCATATCAAAGAACCCCTTAAAATTCAATTTTTGTTAAAATCAAACTAAGTTTCATTTTGGACCCTTTGGACCTTAACGTAGACCAATTTGAAAACGGAACCAAAAATTAAGAATCTAAATACACGGTTAGATTCGGCATATCAAAGAACCCCAATAATTCAATTTTTGATGAAATCAAACAAAGTTAAATTTTGACCCTTTGGACCTCAATGTGGACTCATTTAAAAACGGGGCCCAAAATCCAAAAACTTAATACACGGTTAGATTCAGCATATTGAAGAACCCCAAGAATTCAAGAATAAAACCCCATTGAAATTGATCAAGAAATAAGCAATTTATACGAAGTATCTTCTTTTGCACAATACTGTGCAATTGAATATTTCTTGCTATTGCGCAATACTGTACAATTGACAATTTCTTGCTATTGCGCAATATTGTGCTATTGGATATTTCTTGCTATTGCGCAATACTGTGCAATTGAAGATTTCTTGCTATTGCGCAATACTGTGCAATTGAAGATTTCTTGCTATTGTGCAATACTGTGCAATTGAAAATTTCTTGCTATTGCACAATACTTATTATATAATAATTTACACATCCTGTTTGGTGTGTATCTCCTACCATATCATTATTATTTGCTTTTAAATATTAATCAGAAATAACCAACTTAAAATGGAAAATTTTAAAAGAAATAAAAAAGGCAAAAAAGAAAAAAAAAAATTCCCCCCCCAAATTTTTTGAACCCCCTTATGATTCATCACCCCCAAACTCAATCCCAGCCTTCCCTTTGTGGTATGGTACCTTGCAGTACAATTTCAGAGAGATCCATACACTTGAACACAAGTTATTGTCTGGAAACTAGAAAAATGCTTATTTTTGGCCCCTTTTTGGCCCCCAATTCCTAAACGTTTCGGGCAATTACCCCCAAACTCAATTCCAGCTTTCCCTTTGTGATATGGAACCTTGTAGTACAATTTCAGAAATATCCAAACACTTACACACAAGTTATTGTCATGAAACTAGAAAAAAGCTTGTTTTTTGCCCCTTTTTTGGCCCCTAATTCCTAAAATTTTGAGGCAATTACCCCCAAAATCAATTACAGCCTTCCCTTTGTGATATGGAACCTTGTGGTACAATGTCAGAGAGATCCATATACTTACACACAAGTTATTGTCTGGAAGTTACAAAAATGATTATTTTTGGCCCCTTTTTGGCCCTTAATTCCTTAACTGTTGGTACCATAACCCCCAAAATCAATCCCAACCTTCCTTTCGTGGTATTGAACCTTATGGTAAAATTTCATGGAGATCCATTAAGTTAGAGTGCGAAAACCAATGTGTCTTCGGACGACGCCAGACGACGACGACGACGCCGACGCCAACGTCATACCAATATACGACCAAAAAATTTTTAATTTTTGCGGTCGTATAAAAATACCTGGGTCACGTTGGCGCAGACACTTAAAAACTAAAAATTTGTTGTATGAAACACCTGCAAAGTGAATAATAATTACAATATTTGAATAATAACAGAAAGTTTACCCCCCTCACCTCATCCAGTTGCTAAAATTAGTGGTTTTGAAGTTCATCCAATCAAACTTCAAACCTTAGGGAATATTTTCTCATGAAAAGTAGCTTTCCAAAAAAGAATTTCCAAAATGAGAAAATAGGGGGGCCAAAAAGGGGCCTTCTCGTACCTTGTCCTTTCAATATAATTTCTTTTAAAAACAAAATAAAATTTGAAAATGTTACAACACTCCTCATGCACCATACACCATTCCCCCATTGCACCATCACGCACCATACACGTTTTTTGGGAAGTTTACAACTTTCAAGTTAAGGGACGTAACTTTTGAATTGTATTTTCAACATTCCAGAAAAAAAATAGTTTGATCCAGGGAAAGTATAATATTTACTTGTTGAAGTTTCCACTGGTGAATTGATATGCTCCTGAAAAGTAAGTAGGGAATACAAATCATACAAAACGTACGGGTCACCAGCTGGAAGACTCTTCTACATTTACTGTACGTCAATTTGCCATGAAGAAATCAAATGCATTTATAATTTCATTTGAAACAATGTATATAATTTAGAAAATAAATTGATTGATTCATAGATTGGTGTTTAATGCCACTTTCAGCACTATTGGCTATTTTGTGGTGGTCTGTTTTTATTGATGGAGGAAGCCGGATTCCGCGTAGAGAACCACCGAACTTTCAACAGGAAAAATGACAATCCAAGTCAATTAAGATTTGAGTGTAATGCACATGTCAAGAACTCACAACCTCAGTGTTGACAGGATAGTGATTTAGTAGTTGGACTACTAAGACCACTCGGCCAATGAGGCCCCTCAGAAAATAAAGAAAGTATGTATCTGTCACATTAATTCATATACATGTTCAGGAAAAAGCTTGTCATTTGCTTAAGTTCACCTTAATGTCACAATTACTATCCTTAAGGAAGAAACATATATCTCCAATATTCTCCTTAATCTGCTTCCAATCTATTCATTAAGACAAGTCCATCATTTCCAGGGTTAATAATTTTGTTTTGAAGATTTAATCTAATTTATATATGATGATGTGAAAGATACTTAATTAGAACTTTTATCCTGCAATCAGCCAACTACTGTACAAATAACAGGTATACAAATGTTTTTTTTTGTATAGTATATAAATAAAGTCTGCTGTTATCCTGATCTAGTGTTGAGCAATGGGTTATGTTAAAATTGCTGTTTTCATCACAGTTCATGCAGTGGTCATCTTGGACTTCAATGTCAGCATTAAAGCCTTGTCAATTTCTTAAATAAACTGTTGACACAGAGATATGATGTCTCCCCTTTATATAATTTTGATAGTATAATGCAAAAGAGAGGAAAAAGATACCAAAGGCATATTCAAACTCACATGTCCAAAACAAACTGACAATGCCATGGCAAAAAATTTAAAACAACCAGAAGACAAACAACAGTTCACAAAACACAACATAGACAACTAAAGACTGAGCAACGCAAAAACACAACATAGAAAACTAAAGACTGAGCAACGCAAAAACCCATCAAAAACCAGAGGGTGATCTCATGTGCTCCGGAAGGGTAAGCAGATCCTGCTCCACATGTGGCACCCGTCATGTTGCTCATGTAAGTACAAAATCAGTGATAAGTCTAATTCTGTAGGTCACATTTGAGAAAAAGAGGACAGGATTGTAAAGACGACAATTGGAACATATCCGTCGTCATCTGTGAAACAGATGTTCCATAACAGTCAACCAACTTAAGATATCATTAATCTTGCACTAACTAACAAAAAAAAAAAAAAGTACATGTGTTCTCAATTTATGGATTCTTGTCAAAAAAAGTGGTTTCATATTAAAATAAGAAGATATATTGCCAATGACACAACTATCCACTAGAGTGGAAATGATGTGGATGTAAGCAAATGTATTAGTCACTGTACAGCCTTCAACAAAATGCATTGTCTGTATCAATCCACATAATTGTAGGCACATAGTTATATTAAAAAAGTATTTTTAATTACTAATAAAAATATCCCATAGTACACAATCTATAGACAGTTAACATGCTAATAAAGACATTGATATATTGGATCTACCACCTTCGTATATACTTCATGTGGACATCAAATAATATATCTTGTCCATAGGTAGGAAGATTACAAACAATTGCATACATTAATATTAAATCATCACACTCCTTAAAAAGACAATAATAAGTTATTTTTGTCAACAAAACATCTATAAAATAAGATTTATAAAAAATTCATCAAATATCCACCCTAACATATTAATTTATTCGCTATAGGTTGAAAAGGTTGTCTAAGAACACTATTCATCAATACTGGATCTAATAACAGACGTTTGATAGTACAAAAAGAATGGCTGATGCTGAGGAGCAAAAGTGATTATTGTATGATCTCAAAAGGTTAAAAGGTCAAGTGTCTCAAAATCTCTAATCAAGTGTTTGCAGAATCACAAGCATAAGGTCATACAAAAAAAACCATGGTGTTAATTTCACAAAGCAAGAGATTCAATTACTGATCTCTGTCTTTCAAGTTACTCTCATCAGAGTCCACTGGTTACTATATCTGTACAAATATGGAGGTTTACTGATTAAAAATGATTTTCAAATGCGTTAAACCAACTCCACATCTAAAAGGAGTCTAAAAGTATCCTAAGACATTTAATTATCAAAATATTGGCTTTAAATAATATTCGCAACAGTTTCACTATAACCACGGTTAAAAATTTTGTATTTGGTCGTAACAAGTCATTGTGGTCTGTCTGTAGACCATTCATTTGACCTTTCAGCACTTTTTTCTTGTAGTGACACTCAGAACAAGTAAATTATAAAATTCAAAGTGCTTCAAAACCTTGTCATGCAGCTGCCTCTGTAGGCTGATTTTTATGATAACCTTGAACACAGTTTCAAGGTCATACAAATCGAGCATTTTCATGAATTAAAAA
This sequence comes from Mytilus californianus, assembly GCF_021869535.1. Lineage (NCBI taxonomy): Eukaryota > Metazoa > Mollusca > Bivalvia > Mytilida > Mytilidae > Mytilus > Mytilus californianus. Next base: position 13,064,513 of record NW_026262745.1, read on the forward strand.
TAAGATAATAATGTTACATCAAACCAATGGTAACATTTCAAAATATCAAGACATTTCTATTCACTTATGCCATTTAATGAAAAGCCAATTACAAGTTAATATTAACTATATCTGATATATAAGAACCAAGCTGTCTCCTAGATGGATGTTTTAAAGTTCTGTAAATAGCCATGAAACACATATAAATGTAAAGAATTATAGTGAGAATGACATTCATCTTCACTTTTGATATTTAAAATTCATCAGAAACCAAAATTTAGAAAGGTCAATGAAGAATCGTGTGGGAATTATAAAATAAATCTTGTAATGCAGTAATCAAACTTGAAACAACACTGATAAAATGCTTTTCTAGAATAACATGCATAAAGAGGTTAACTCCTAACTATCCTACTGCCTGTCGATACATTTATTTTTGGCATTGCACAAGTCACTGTCTTCTTTGACTGTCCATGACGTTAAAATACTAAATCCCTTGGATGTGTTTTAGTTGATTTTAGTCTCTGGTGCATGATTTTTACAGAGGATGACCTTGAGGTCATTCCGATGTATTGCTATCGCCTAAATTTCCATTATGCAAATTAGTTTTGGGATTTCAACCGATCTATAAAAATTATAGATCCGCGGTCATTACAAGGGAAAAAAGTACTTCAGTACTTTGATTTATTATTAATTGTTTTTGGCTTTTAACTAGCTGTCAGTAACTTCGAGTAATCTCAAATTGTACTTTCTTGTTTATTTGACCTGTTGATACAAATTGTATTGCTTTTTAGTTATTTAATGCTATTCAGGGTTATATCTGGTCTATATACCCGCTTTGATAAGTGTTTGGTATTACTATAAATTTTCACTTCTTCGTACTATGAACATCAAAATTATTTATTTTGTATAAATATTTCCTTTCTCCATTTCAACTGTACACGTATACCTAACAACAAAATCATTTTCATTTACCTGTGTTTAAAGGAATTGCAAATGGCTGATATTTTTGTTCTAGCATATTGTTTTTCTTCATGTTCTAAATTGTTTAACATTTCACAGCGGTATAACATGTTACTTTAATTATTCTTCCCTCAGTTTTTTTATTTTGTATTTATATTGTATCATAGATCAAATTTATTTGTTCAGTGTATGTTCACTGGTGTTAATATGTCTTTTGATTGAGTTAAGCCATTTCAATTGATATTTTATAGTGTGTCTTTCTATGTTGTGATGTTACACTATTGTTTCAGATAAGGGTGAAGGTTTGGTACCATTAAAATGTTTAAACCAGCTGCAATTGTCTGCACCTGTCCTAAGTCAGGAATCTGATGTTCAGTAGTTGTCGTTTGTTGATTTGGTTCATAAGTATTTCTTGTTTCTCGTTTTTTATATAGATTAGACCGTTAGTTTTCCCATTTGAATGGTTTGACACTAGTAATTTTTGGGGCCCTTTATAGCTTGCTGTTCGGTGTGAGCCAAGACTCCATGTTGAAGACCGTACTTTGACCTATAATGGTTTACTCTTATAAATTTTGACTTGGATGGAGAGTTGTCTCATTGGCACTCATACCACATCTTCTTATATCTAAGTATAGTATTTCTACAACCCCATCACTGTGTAGTATTGCTTATAAATAAAGTAAAAGGAATGTTATCTCAAAAGTTAACCTTTAAAAAATCTCTAAATCAAACAAAAAAAAAATATAAACTATGACAAACTTTAGTATGAATCAGTTTAAAGCTCCCCAAAATACTGTTGAATTTGAGTAACCTGATGACAAACACTTAGACTGATCATGTTTGATAATAAACATTATGACTGACCAAGCTTGATAACAATATGCCTTTCCTGATATTTTTATATGTCCTAAATTTCAGCACTATTCCCAAATCAAGGGGGGGGAGGGGCACTTCAATACTTAATTAATAGGGGGTGCCGCTGTGGTTCTGTTACCACACCCTTTTCATATAATTAAGATTTTTAATATGTATACCTTTTCATATATATTGTGTAGGTAAAAATGTAACCTTTTCCCATACAAGTGATAATTTTTAATTATGAGTCCAGGAGCAGACGGAAATCACATTCCTGGCACAATCGAGAAAACATTCCCTTTGCTCAGAGATCCCTTATGTAATGTTTACATATGGCAAGACTTTTGCCTGTGATAAAATTATAGGGGTTTTTCATATAACAAATAATGGGAACTTTATTGACGTTATCATATATTTCTGATTGTTTTCCCCACCTATTCACATATTTTCAAGCTGAAAAATGTTACCTATTCCAGCAGCACGTCCTATCACCTTGTATATATTAAAAAGGTGGGGTAATGTATGTCCCAGCTGATCATCAATACCACAAAAGTGTTGAAGAATAAATCAACTGAAAATGAGATCAATGTCAACAATACTGCTGAAATGGATTCAACAGCTGAAACAACTGCCTTCAATGATTTTGTTGAAACAGACTTAATTATTTTATAAAACTTCCTATGACATCACTTTGAACCACAAAGCAAGATTACATGCCCCCATCATTTAAAGATCTACACTATGATCAACTCAGTTAAACCTTCATGAACCACACTCACTAAGCTTGACTACCATGACTGATAGAAAAGCCTGAAGAAATAGAAAAAGATGCTTCCAGCTTAAGAGGATTTAATTTTATTAGCTGAGCATTCAGCCATTCTCATATTAAAAGTTGAATGTTTAATATACAAATCTAATGGGATTAAGCATTCAACCTTTAGCATGAGAATTAAATGTACATTTTTCCTAGTTGATGTCCCCTTTCTTTATAAAAATAAGGAGATGTGGTATGATTGCCAATAAGACAACTATCCACCAGAATTTAAATGAAGTGGATATAAGCAATTATAGGCCATCGTACAGCCTTCAACAATGAGAAATAAAATGCTTCGCTGGGCGCAGCTTAATACGACCGCAGAGGTCGAACCCTGAACAGTTGGGGCAAGTATGGACACAACATTCAAGCTTGATACAGCTCTGAATTTGGATTGTGATTAAATATTTAACACAGCATAGGTTCTGACACAGAAAGAATGTGGTCTAAGAACAATTTTTTTAATTTACCTATTATGGTCCAATGTCCAAAATCAAAATACATGGTTAGATTCAGCAGATCAAAGAACCCCATATATTCATTTTTTGTTGAAATCAAACAAAGTTTAATTTTGGACCCCAACTTGAACAAACTAGAAAACTGGTCCCATAATCAAAAATCTAAACACATGTTTAGATTCAGCATATCAAAGTACCCCAAGAATTCAATTTTTGTTAAAATCAAACTAAGTTTAATTTTGGACCCTTTGGACCTTAATGTAGACCAATTTAAAAAACGGGACCCAAAATTAAAAATCTAAAAACACGGTTAGATTTGGCATATCAAAGAACCCCAATAATTCAATTTTTGATGAAATCAAACAAAGTTTAATTTTGGACCCTTTTGACCTCAATATGAACCAATTTGATAGCGGGCCCACAAAATAAAAAATCTAAATACATGGTAAGATTCAGCATATCAAAGAACCCCATATCTTCAATTTTTGTTGAAATCAAACAAAGTTTAATTTTGGACCCCAATTTGGACCAACTTGAAAACTGGGCCAAAAATCTAAAATCTAAATACATGTTTAGATTCAGCATATCAAAGAACCCCATATATTCATTTTTTGTTGAAATCAAACAAAGTTTAATTTTGGACCCCAACTTGGACCAACTTGAAAACTGGTCCCATAATAAAAAATCTAAACACATGTTTAGATTCAGCATATCAAAGAACCCCAAGAATTCAATTTTTGTTAAAATCAAACTAAGTTTAATTTTGGACCCTTTGGACCTTAATGTAGACCAATTTAAAAACGGGACCCAAAATTAAAAATCTAAATACACGGTTAGATTTGGCATATCAAAGAACCCCAATAATTCAATTTTTGATGAAATCAAACAAAGTTTAATTTTGGACCCTTTTGACCTCAATATGAACCAATTTGATAGCGGGTCCACAAATAAAAAACTTTAAATACATGGTTAGATTCAGCATATCAAAGAACCCCAAGAATTCAATTTTTGATGAAATCAAACAAAGTTTAATTTTGGACCCCGATTTGGACCAACTTGAAAACTGGGCCCATAATCAAAAATCTAAATACATGTTTAGATTCAGCATATCAAAGTACCCTAAAAATTCAATTTTTGTTAAAATCAAACTAAGTTTAATTTTGGACCCTTTTGACCTTAATGTAGACCAATTTGAAAACGGAACCAAAAATTAAGAATCTAAATACACGGTTAGATTCGGCATATCAAAGAACCCCAATAATTCAATTTTTGATGAAATCAAACAAAGTTAAATTTTGGACCCTTTGGACCTCAATGTGGACCAATTTAAAAACGGGGCCCAAAATCCAAAAACTTAATACACGGTTAGATTCAGCATATTGAAGAACCCCAAGAATTCAAGAATAAAACCCCATTGAAATTGATCAAGAAATAAGCAATTTATACGAAGTATCTTCTTTTGCACAATACTGTGCAATTGAATATTTCTTGCTATTGTGCAATACTGTACAATTGACAATTTCTTGCTATTGCGCAATATTGTGCTATTGGATATTTCTTGCTATTGCGCAATACTGTGCAATTGAAGATTTCTTGCTATTGCGCAATACTGTGCAATTGAAGATTTCTTGCAATTGTGCAATACTGTGCAATTGAAAATTTCTTGCTATTGCACAATACTTATTATATAATAATTTACACATCCTGTTTGGTGTGTATCTCCTACCATATCATTATTATTTGCTTTTAAATATTAATCAGAAATAACCAACTTAAAATGGAAAATTTTAAAAGAAAAAAAAAAGGAAAATAAGAAAAAAAAAGAAAAAAAAAAATTCCCCCCCCAAATTTTTTGAACCCCCTTATGATTCATCACCCCCAAACTCAATCCCAGCCTTCCCTTTGTGGTATGGTACCTTGCAGTACAATTTCAGAGAGATCCATACACTTGAACACAAGTTATTGTCTGGAAACTAGAAAAATGCTTATTTTAGGCCCCTTTTTGGCCCCCAATTCCTAAACGTTTCGGGCAATTACCCCCAAACTCAATTCCAGCTTTCCCTTTGTGATATGGAACCTTGTAGTACAATTTCAGAAATATCCAAACACTTACACACAAGTTATTGTCATGAAACTAGAAAAATGCTTGTTTTTGGCCCCTTTTTTGGCCCCTAATTCCTAAAATTTTGAGGCAATTACCCCCAAAATCAATCCCAGCATTCCCTTTGTGATATGGAACCTTGTGGTACAATGTCAGAGAGATCCATACACTTACACACAAGTTATTGTCTGGAGGTTACAAAAATGCTTATTTTTGGCCCCTTTTTGGCCCCTAATTCCTTAACTGTTGGTACCATAACCCCCAAAATCAATCCCCACCTTCCTTTCGTGGTATTGAACCTTATGGTAAAATTTCATGGAGATCCATTCACTTAAACTAAAGTTAGAGTGCGAAAACCAATGTGTCTTCGGACGACGCCAGACGACGACGACGACGACGACGACGACGCCAACGTCATACCAATATACGACCAAAAAATTTTCAATTTTTGCGGTCGTATAAAAACCCATACCTAAACTCACTATAATCGGCTATCAAAAAAAGGCCCTGACATAATAAATGTGAAACAACTGAGACAAGAAAACAAATGGACTAATTTATAACAAAACAATTTACGAAAACAAATATGATAGACATGAACCAATGACAACTACTGAACTTAACAGGCTAACTTTCTACAAGCATAAAAGAATAAGTTTTTGCTTGACCAATTAATATTCAACCCTTTATACCCCAAACAGTCATATAAGAAATTAAATGTACCATTTTAGCATGGAATGACTAATTTGGCTATAATTAATGAGTGTTTATCTTGTCAAATGTTATTATCTTTAAATTGATAAAGATTACTACCCTTAATGCACCCCATTGATAAAAATGACCACACAGACATAGTTACAGCCCACAGATTTTAACTCATTAGTTATCTATAAAAAACATACTTTTCTGCTTCAATAAACCAATTTTCCATTTCCTTACTTAACCAAATTGCAGTACAGATTACTATAATTTTGAAGTCTGCTCTTTTATATTGAAAGCACTTTTAGAAATAGTACAAAATATCTTCTGAAAATGTTTTATAAATTATGGTCATTATAAAGATTTACTAGGGTTTCATTGTATTTTCCATAATAAATACTAAGATTTTCTAGACATATTGAAGAATAATAATGACACACATTGTATCATTTATACTTTACAATACTCCTTCATGTATTCACAAGTAAAGAATACTTTAGTTCTTTTGTCTGTATGAGGTAGAGTTGGTGACCAAGAGAAGACAACAGAACCATTGTATTAAATTTTTCTAGAGGCTATAGATGTGTACACTGGACAGCTGACTCACAAACTTGACATAAGTATATTTTTTTATACCTAGTTTGTGGTTTTAACAAATTCTGCCACAAGCCTATAAGATTTTGTATTTTGTTGAACATTTTTAAAATATGTTGTTCACACATAATATTATACCCATGAAATATATATGAAAATACAAGTGGAACTGCTAGCTACTGCTCACTGATGATACCCCCACCGCAACTGGATAATTTTAATAGTGTAAAAATATGTAAGTGTTCGGTAAACGGGAAGTTGTTGAGTGATGAATCTGAAAACGCATCACATGGTATAGCTAACTTATATAAACCTTGAAACCAAATTTCAGAAATCCTTATGATGTAGTTCCTGAGAGAGATGGGACGAAAATTATTCATGGGACGGACGGACAGATGGATGGACAGACAGAGGTAAAACAGTATACCCCCACTTTTTAAAGCGGGGATATAATAAAGAATCATCTACTTGTATGTACTGAACGTGCTGTTGCTTCCAACATTTGAGAAAAATACACAGATAGATTTGTGTTATCAAAACAGCAAATTGGTGTTCCCATCTGTTGAAATGTTAAATGCAATATTCATGTTTTAGCAGATGGAAACAGCAATAGTAGATTTCTACATTGTTTTGATAACAGAAATCTTTCAGTGTATTGCTTTCATTGTAGGAAGTAACAGCACATTTAATACATAGATCTAAAAAGTTTCAAGGCTTTTGAGGAGTTGATTACAAACAACTGCTATCCTCACACTAATTCCCCAGCCCAAATTCTACAATATTATATTGCACCTCATGATACTTCAGGCAAAAATTAAAAAGGAAGTTTCTTTAAACTCAGGAATGGTAAAAATTAAATGGACAAATATGAGCAATATCAAAATAAACTTTGTTTTTGTCTAGTTGGCTACAAGTTTGAACTATTTGATTGAGGGATTCTATGCTTATCATCTGGTCTAAAGCCATGTGCATCAGTATATACCTTAACACTGTCAGAAGTGAGGAGTAAAAGAAAGATTGAAAAAATATACTTCCAACCTTGTTAGGAAAGTTTTATAAGTATATTGAAAACATTTCATCTCTGTGATCAATAAAAAAGCAGGTTAAAGCTTTGGCATTTGCCATGAAATATATAACATGTTATAGTGATGAAACACTTGTAAGAAAGTTTCATTTCAATCAGAAAACACTATTTAAGGTAGATTGTAAAAGAAACACAGTTTGTTAATACAAAGATGACAGATAGATACAATAAACATGACAAAAGAAGCATGTCTCATTATCAAGCAATGGTAGAAAATACAGAGAAAGAGAAATGTAAATTAGAAATGGACATTAGCTGTCTGTCACAGACACCAGATCAAACTAAACAGCAACAAAAATATACAAATGAAATTAATTAATCTAAGAAATGAAAATCTATGTTAAATCAATAACACACCATAAATTACAATTAATTCCAACTAAAATTTTCTACTTGAATACTCCTTGAGTTGATATCTTACATTCTTAATTATTATTCGAAAAAATAGGCCTTGATGGTATTCATACAAATTTCTTATCGTGACCAGTCAATTAAGGGGACATCTTTAATCAGTGGCGCACAAACGAAATTTAAATCAAGAATCGCTTGATAATGAGCCTCCCGTCTCTTTGCGACAGGTCAATATTTCGCCGACTGTCAATTCTGATAAATCACATTCATTAGTCAGCAACGATAACACAATAGTTAGATATAGGTCCCCCTAATTACCTTATATGAGCTTTAGAAAATGGAAAATGGAGATTTATATTGAATTTGATGGTAGGAAGTTGTCAGATAGTATACCACTAAAAGATCTGATATTGGTAGATTGTTGTTTCATTAGTACCATAAAATTTCAGGGAAGATGGAGGTTATATCAATTGTATCTTTAAGTACTGTAAATTTAGAAATTATAGCAAGGTTTTTATTAATGGCAATAAAGCGACTCTGTGAGTATCCCAATAATAAGAACTTGCATTATGATATCCGATACATATATCTGTATGTAGCTTTTCCTAAAATCGCAATAATTAAACTCTCATTTTTGTTTATTCTTCAAAAATCACAATAATGAATGCACGCAACAATTTCTGAATTTACAGTATGGTAAAGCTTAGTGTTCCCTGTAAAGGAGGTAGATCTGTATAATGCACATAACTTACACTATATTTATGAATAAAAAATATCAAATGAGACAACAATTCTTCAACACAAAAAAAAAGACCTTTATAGTTTGACAAAGATTATTTTACAACAGAAAAGTCTCTATATCATATGTCAAACTAGTTAATAGAAACTACACAAGATCTGTCATTAAAATTGAAATCTTTAAAGGACTAAAATAAACACAAAAATTTTACAAAGGACAAACACTGACATTAGGTTCCTGAATAAGGACAAGTATTTCGCTATTTTTTGTGCTATTTTCACATTTCCTGAGCGGTGTGAGAAAAATATTTCTCCTCACTAGTGAAATATCTGTTCTCAGCAAATGATTGGTCGAAATTTAATTATGTCGTTAAATTTTCTTGATTTCTTCTGAAACTCCTATTGTGATGTCATGAAAAAAGGCGACCATGCCTGATGACGTCACATATAAAGAACACAACTTTCTGCAAATCTTTGGAAAGGAAGGACAAAAATCATTAGAGAAACAGATTCCCCCACTATAACTCGTGTATTACAATATTTCTCCACTCTCAACAGTTAAATTTTAATTATTTAAAAAGCTCAGCAAGCCTTGCGCTTTAAATATTAAAAATTAGCTGTCTCGAGTGGAGAAATATCGAAACATACTTGCTGCAGCGATGGAATCTATATATCCTCTTTTTCTATCTTGATCAACTAAATAACAAAAAGAACATAGAAGTAGATACAATAAATTTTATGTGCTAAAAGAGATCTGACACGGTATTTTATTTCAATTATTATGATTTTCCTCTGGCCTCAAGTGTACAACATCTTTTTATTTTCTTAAGATATTTTCATTCATGGTCGTATTATATGAACAATCATCTGTTTAAATAATTATTATCACTATGTATATAAACATTGATTACTCCCTGGTAGTTGATTGACTCATTGTTTCTGTTTTAATTTATATCATTGATAATTTATAATTATTCTATCTTAAACCAACAGTACAACACAAGTTCATCATAGTTGTATTAAACTTGCAGTACAACTAAAATTCAACAAAGTAGTCTTAAACCTGCAGTACAATTTGTTAACAATGGTTTATCATATATTTAGTAGTAAATACAGTAGTTTTGAATATTTGATAAATAGCCTGCTGTTATATCCGTATCGCTCAACTTTGATGTGCACCCTTTATCACACCCCTACCCTTTATCACACCCCTACTAAAATTTCTCATTTATGTCAGTAGTGATTCCGACTAAATTTACATGAAGTCCATGTTTTAATTTATGCAGGCTTCTCAAGAAATATTTTTCCTCAATGGGTCCTAAATGAAATGGTCATTTGGGCGTGACGTCATTTACCAAATGACGTCATTGTTTGGCATGTGACGTCACAGACGTCAAGCTTTCATATTTTCTGGCACACGAAATGCAACTACAAAAAAGAACTCAATGAAACACCATACAAAACACAAAAAAAATACAATAAACAAAATATTTCTATGAACAACAGGACGCGAATTGCTTGGGATGAATGATGAAGCAGTTCTTTTAAAGCTTTTAAAACAAGACAAAAGTAAATCTAATGGTAACCCAGGTGCTAGGGATCAGAAAGCAGTTCATATATACTCTCCTGTTTAAACAAATCTAAATTGAAAACAACGTTCAAACCTATGATTGCGTTGGATAAAAACCACAATTTTTATACATGTGCATGTAAAACAAATTTCTAGGTAGAGGGGTCTAAATACAGCACAAACAACATTTTCCAAAAGACTAAAATAGTGAAAAAGTATATTTTAACAAAACGCATTTGACTAACAGGTCGAACAACGGATGTTCTCTCCTGTTTAAATATATGATAAAGCATATAAAACATGGCAAAATCCGTATCACATGCCGTATCACCCTCAACCAGTATCATCCCTCGGGCCTAAAGGCCCTCGGGCTAATATTGGTATCTCGGGATGATACGGCATATGATACGGATTTTGCCATGTATTATTCTCTATTTATCATGCAAGGAAGAAAATATGATGGCTAATATTCTGTAATTACTAAATTAATCCTAAATTTACTAGCTTTACCAATTAACTCATACCAATAAGCAAGACTCTTTATATTTGTTTACATTGCCAGCATTTGTCAATAGAAAAAGGGGTAATATGACAAAGGAGAGAAACATAGAAAGTATTGTTATGATATCCACTAAGAAAGGCATGACTATATGGAATGAGGTTAAGACAACTATACTTCCTTTCAAGCCATTAAATCATTTAAATCATAAAAATACTACATTCTTCCCTTTTGTTCTATACATAAATATATCAGCAGTTTGCATTTAAAGAGAAATTCATCAGTGATGATCTCATATATTTTCAGTTTTTCCTATTTTGATTCACATACTGAAGGCAACAAAACTGTTTTTTTTTTTTTTTATATATATATCAGGTGTTTTTCTGTTAACATTTTTATTAGTCTCTACCATATCAATAATGACTGCACATGTTTTTCTCTGTTTTTCTCCTTTTGACACCACACATTTATTGTTGATGTGCTCCTACATAGAAGTAGATATATATGTATAAGAGGAAGCAAGCATCACAGGAAATTTGGCACTAAATTGAATATAGAGTCATTTTTATGTGGACAGATGGCAAGTCATCTTGCCAACAGGAAACTTGGCACTAGTTTGAATATATAGTCGTTATTATGTGGACAGATGGCAAGTCATCTTGCCAAAAACTTAGAAAATAGAAACTAACTTCGGAATGTTATCTCGTGATCATCTATTCTTACTATAACTCTGAACCTTGAAATGTTTGAGCCAACTGATTGTTTTTCAATCATGTACATAAAATCCTTTTAACTGTAGGCATTCAGGGCAACCATAAAGACAACCCTAACAGTATAAGTTATACTTTGATACCTTTTAAATCACTAAAACGTTTATGTCATTCATTTGTGTAAGTATATATAAACTAAACTTTTCAGTAACAGAGATTATTTTATCTTTTTTTTCACAATTATCTTCCCATGATTTTTGATGTCTACAAATTTAGTTTCTACTGTGGACATTCTATAACTTCCTTATTTTTTAATACATCTTCACAATTTATTTTTGTATGTTTTATGCCTAAATTAACAAAGAGAGATATTGTAAGTACACTGTATAAAATATTGGGTCATGAATTTAAATGAAATGTAGTAATTTGCTCCAGTACAAAAATGTCAAAATGAGTATGTTTTTCATTGTTAAACTGATTCAAAGACCACGTTGACATAAAAAATGTCCATATTTGTGGAAGACCTGATGAATTTTTCTAAAACAATTATATATATTTTTCTTGAAATCAGTATATGCTACACTATAAATATGCGCTATATATTTGAACTTTATTATTTGTGGTCTTGTGCCATGATTGGTAAAATAGCATGGATGAAACTTAGCGTTACAAATACATTACTGATTTAAAAGTTATCTCCCTTTTGCCCCGCCCCTTTTCCCCTTAGCATAAGGAACTTCAATAAGTTATTAAGTTTTCAATACTTAGCCTAACACATATTTCAACAAATGTAATTTTGATTTTAAAATGAACCCTTACCCTTAATTAAAAGCTCTGAATTACCATTATATAATGTTCTCAGGACAGTATCATAAAGTGATACTATCCTAAATGAGACCCATCACAGAAACAATTCATCAATTTAGTCATCATAACCTTTTGCAATTTGCCACCCCCTTCCATCCCTCCCCCTCCCCCTCCAAATATCAATAAAGCATTAATATTTAATCTTGAGTCTGTCAAACCATTAATCAGAGTTTTGTTAAGTTTTTAACATAATTTTTCTGAGTAATAACAATCTGTACGGCAACCATCACTTTTTAAAATACCATATTACCTATCTTAATGAAGGGCTATAACCATGCATGTAATCAATTGATTTTGAACATACCTTTATCAGCATTTTGTGCTTAAGGAAGAAATTCACGGGAGATGATCAGATATTCAAGGAATATTCTTTTATAATTGAATTGCTATCTGCAGCAAAGATAATCTGTGTGGCTGCACTGAACCATATCAAAACTATGACATTTTTGTTGATATGAGCAGAGGGATATATAAGGGTCCAAGAATTACTCCAAAGAAACCCTGAGATGCCAGACAATTCATAACTAGTAAGCAGCTGTGCCAAGAGTGCATGATAAGCCCTTATTATGCATATTGAAATTGTGGCAAAAATAAAATGGGATATTTAGAAGGCATTTTATCAGAAGCAAATAAAATAGCTCTTTATAAAAACATGCATAAAGATTCCAATAAGTGTATAACCTTTGTGTCAAATATGTTAAAAGTCTTATTATTAACTTTGAAATGACAAACGGAAAATTTTCAAAATCAAAAGCAAGTCTACATTCACCAATCTCAGCGAAGTGTAAGTTTGTAGTAATTAAATTTGATGTGACAAACTAGAGATAGTGAATGACTTATTAAATGCCTTTGATTCATATGACCGTTAAAGTCCCATAACTCTAAGAGTGAGACATCAGATTTTGTTTTCAAATCAAACGTTGTGTTATGTAATCCAATTCCAGCAATTATGTAAAGTTTCCAGTACCGGGTAAATCAATCCAAATAAACTCAAGTTATGGTATAACACATTCTGTATGTGCCTGTCCCAAGTAGCCTGTAATTCAGTGGTTGTTGTTTGTTGCTGTATATCATATTTGCTTTTGTTTATTGTTTTGTATAGTTGCTAACTTCTACGTCATTTTGGCAATCATACCACATCTCCTTATTTTTATATGTGTAAAATTTACCTAAATCTGACAATTAACGTTCCTAAACTCTGGAACGACAAACCATAAAATAAAAAAAAAATCTTAAAGGGAGCTTTTTATCAACCCTAACTATAAATCCAGGCATATTGGAGTGAGCTTGCAATCTGTGAAAAAATAGCCTTAATTCAAAAAGCAAATTTGAGTTATCATACAAAGTGTTGACAGACGTACGGACAGACATTGGAATTCCATAATACGTCCTTCTTTGACGAACATATAATAAAAATCATGTCACGCATGTGCTTATTGATAGTTGTTTGTTCTAATTAACATGTACAATATTTCAAGGCAATATATAATCTAGTCAGATACCTTTCATTAGATGATCCGCCTCATTTAACAATATCAAAGGACCAGACAACAAAAATAAACAATATATAACAATCGCTTATCAATAATTATAATATTCTATGACATTTAGCTAGTAGTGAAACTGATTGTGATCACAATTTACCGCCAATTTGTCGCTACAGATATGATGTTTACCTTAGATCAGAAAATCAACAATATTCTGTAAGCATAACATTAATGGACTACAATTAATATTGATCAAAGATAAACAAATCAACAAAAATAAACATCAAAAAATATTGCAATCTGCCTAATCAATAGGTAATTTAGAACAGCGTTAATTTCTTTGTTACAAATGATGTTGTCAACCTTCTGTAATTAGAAATTGGCAACATGCAACATTTGTGTACTTAAAAGTACAAATAGTCGGTCACGTATTATTCAATGAAATTTCCAATTCAAAATAATTCAATAATTTTAATCCATATTTTCAACAGAAAATGAAATTCAAATATTAAAAGTCAAGTCTTATAACTTGTTTCATAAATAATGTATGATTTAAACACGATGGTGAATTTCATATTTAATATGCATGTGAAAGTATTTCTAATGGATGTCCCAACTGGTCACATTAATATATAAAGATGGGAATTTAATCTTATATCAAATCTACAATATCTACATAATATTTGTTTTGGGAATTCCTATTAAACTAGAATTTTGAAATAAGAGGGATTTTATAATTAAAATTTTTATTTTATCAAAATTGATCAAATGGAACAAAAGTCATACATTATCTGTAACTTCTAATATCTTAACAAAATTCCAAAATCAGGTCAAGTATCTGTAACATTTACTAACAAGAATATGAGTCCATAAGACACCATGCCACAATCACACTGAGTCCATAAGACACCATGCCACAATCACACTGAGTCCATAAGACACCATGCCACAATCACACTATCACATTTCAACGTTCAGAGAACATCGAAATCTTGGTCAGAATTCTAAATTGGCATAAAGGTTTTGAAGTTTACATCAACATGAACATGTGTATTAAGTTTCAGTTGTTGTGACCATAACTTCACGGTAAACAACCTTTACCAAAAACTTAAACCTGCCTTTAACCAGAACTTTGACCTCATTAGAGAACCTTGAAATCTGTGTCAAAACTTTGGTTTTGAATAGATCATAACATAATGAAAATGTGTACTAAGTTTCAAGTGATCTCAATCTCATGGAAAACTACCATAACCAAAAACTTTAACCTGACATTGGACAGATGAAATAATGCATGAACAAACAGACAGAAGCAGTCATTGAGTATATTTGTTACCGAATCTGCCTTGTATAGTTCGCACTGGTACATAGTCAGCACCCCCCTTCTCGCCACGAAAATTCAGGTAAAAATACTTTTTGAAACAGGTAAAAAATGTCCTTAAAACTCTGGTAATATTAAATCGTATGTGATCCTTTTTCAGTATTTTTATGGAAAAACCCATATTCCATCATCAAGAAGAAGTTGAAAATGCTTGTAAATGATTCTGGAACATTTCTAGAGTGTTAAAATAAGTCAAAATCACAAAAAAAAACCAAGAAAAACTGGAAGTAAGAATAGCATGTGTTAAATGAAAACAAATATGGTGAGAGTGTGTGGAAAATCCATATTTTATAGATATTACTAGAATACAACTTTGAAATTAAAAACAGTTCCATCCTTTAATAAAAATACTGTTAAACATATCCATCATTTTAATGTTTGAAGGATCTTAAGCTAAAATAAAACACATGCGTCAGTATGAATCACCAAAATGGAACAAATAACCGATTTCATTTTGTAGATTATACATCGTTATGCATAAGCTGGTTCCCAGCTGACTTATACACTTTTTTCATTCCATTAAATGCAAGCAGGTTTCCAGATTATGTTATGCAATGCTGTGAAAAGAAACCAGAAATTTGTAATGAATCATTTGATTTTAGAATTAATTACTTCAAAATTAATTTTGAATTAAAATTGCACATTAATATGGATTAACACTGCTCTTTCCTGAATCTTTATATCTTTATCTTTAACTGGAAGCTTAGTACCAAAATTTCTGATAAAAGAGATGATTTGTCATTTCCTATTGTTAATTATCCATTTTTAGATGGTGATGTTCCCTTGTCGCCATCTTATGGTGTTTATATATCTCAACTTGTTCGAATCGCTCGTGTATGTAACAACGTATTTGATTTCAACGAAAGAAATCTCTGTATTACTGAAAAATTATTACACCAGGGTTTTCGATATCACAAACTAGTCAAAACATTTACTAAATTTTATCATCGGTACAAGGACATCATTCTTAGATATAAATCAACATGCAGACATCTTATACATTCAGGTATTTCACATCCAATATTTTATGGTAATATTCTTTACAAAGCACAAAAATGTCGGCATTCACCTCAAAAGCTAACCAAACCTTTAAACAGACTTATTCGGAAAGGATATAGTTACGATACTGTTGTCAGGTCATTAAGGATTGCATATTTTGGTATTAATATTGATTCACTCATAGGGTCTTTGCATCGGAAATAAACACATTTATTCTAAAACCAGTTGTTGGCATGATACGGGTTATGTTCTTCTCATATATTTTATGATGGTATGATACTAAACCCCTAACGGGAGGGATTGTACTTGATTTTCATATGATGAAGACATAATCTTTCAATCAGTTTAGTTGAGGTCTGGAGCTGGCATGTCAGTAACTGCTAGTAGTCCTTTGTTCATTTATGTATCATTGTCATTTTGCTTAGTTTCTTTTGTTACCTATTCTGACATCGGACTCTGACTTCTTTTGAACTGAATTTTTACTGTGTGTATTGCTATGTGTTTCTTTATTCTACATTGGCTAGAGGTATAGGGGGAGGGCTGAGATCTCAAAAAACATGTTTAACCCCCCCACATTTTTGCGCCTGTCCCAAGTCAGGAGCCTCTGGCCTTTGTTAGTCTTGTATGTTTTTTAATTTTAGTTCATTTATATGTTTTGGATTTTAGTGAGCCGTCCATTTTCACTGAACTAGAGCACAATTTTGTTAAGGGGCCAGCTGAGGACCACCTCTGGTTTGGGATTTTCTCGCTGCGTTGAAGACCCATTGGTGGCTGTTTTCTGCTCTTTGGTTGGGTTGTTGTCTCTTTGACATATTCCCCATTTCCATTCTCAATTTTATTAGGTAAAATATTAGTTTTGACAATGATAAGGGCGCCCTCTACAATTTCCATTACAAATATGGGGGAACATAAACAAACCTCGCGATATTGAGTTTTTCTCTTATTTCTTGCTAATCGTACTCTATAATCCGCACCCCTGCCTGGCAGCTTCATTTTTGGAGAATAAAACCGCGGACTATACAAGCCTGAATTCAGTAGTCAAAGGGGCATAATTCTATATAAAATCAATCAATCTGAACTCAATTTAACTGGACTTCATATAAAGTAGAAAGCTCACACATCACCAAGGCTCCGCATTGAAGTGTATAAATCATCCATTAATCTTTTTAGTCTATAGTTCTTTTTTATATGGTTTGATCAAATGTAAGTGTTTTTACATCAAATATGCAAATTTTGAACTGAATATTTCAAGAGTGTACAAAATCAAATTTGTGTCAATAATGTCTATGACTACAAAACATGATAAAGATACTCAAAACACAACATATTATTTTCTTTAAACCAAAACTGATTGATGCATTTTTGCCAGGTTGAATATTGGAATAATCAAGTAATGTTTTGTCATTAATATTGAGTCTTCCAATGATAAAATTAACATACATCTGAAATTATAACTAAAGAAAGATATGTCCCTAATGGTCATATCAATATCCAAAGATGAAAGTTATTTCTATTAAATCTAAAATGACTAAAAAAATATTGTAATAACTTGCACATCATTGACCTCATGTTTTAAGACATTCAAGTAAAATATATTGACACAAAATATCAGATTATCTATCTTTTATAACTTATTCTGAAATGTGTTGCTCACTTTATTGATATTCTCTATCAACTTTGAGTATGGTTGATAATAATTGGATTGCTAAATCCAATTAAAAAAAAAATAATAATAAATTATCTCCCTTGGCTTTACCATTGATCCAAGTTTATTGGTTTCATTGATAAAATATTGTTATTTCCCTATGAGACAGGTATTTACAAATATTTACCAATTGATAAAGAAGGTAATGATGCAATGTTTACTAATTGATGCAATTCAAGATGAAAGCTACCATAGGAAAAAAGTTGCAGCTTATCTATTCAAATTTGTACTTGATGTATAAAAGTTGTTTGCTTATTAATATGTGATGAACCATGAATGTCTATTAACTTGCTGTTTTTAATATATTAACAAACTGGTCAAACTCATTTTTCCGTCTTCCTTTAATTATTTGTCACATGACTTGATCGACTATCAATAATTATTGTTTTTTCAGTAGGAAGTAAACAAAGGTCATGGTGAGTTCATGGTACATCTACCAGACAAGGAAACTTTGACTTTACTATTCTTAACACACAATAAACTACATGTGTTTTAAAAATATAATAGCAGCAGTATGATTTCCAGTCACTTGAAATAATGAAACATGATTTATAAAACTGTTCATCATATTTAAACTATACTTAAAGGTATAAAAAAATGTCCATATCAAGCAGCATGGAGGCAAACATTTAAAGTCTTCTTTTATTCAAAAGTACATAGAATGATAAAAATGCTATATGATTGTCTCCACTTGCAAACATAAAAGAATGCGATTAAAGGAAGATAACTCCAACCCATTAAGAGAAAAAACTGACTTACTTGTCTTCTCCAAGGACCACACCAAAACCAACATGCTCTACTCTTTTTAAATTAGGATTATACCATCCAGTTTTCTGTGCCGCTGAGTATAATATATCAAAATGTGGCCCCTGTAAAATATTGCTTTTTTATGTATATGCACAGCATACTGGCTGTATGTGCTAACAAACTTTTTTTTAGCCATCCATACGTTTTCTTTATATTTTCAAACCTAAATAGTGCTTGGATAAAAGATGAATATCAATCTATAAATATGTTATGTCAGAAATTGAGATTTGTTTTTCAAACAAAGAAAAAGCTGGAACTGTTTTATAACATGTTGAAAAATCAACTAGGAGAAGAGTGTTGCTGTGGAATTTTAATTGTTCAATCAACAGGAATAGAAAATTAGTATTAGATTTTCAATTAGGCAATATCTCTAAAATTGTTGTTCACTCCTGATTTTAAAATTGAGAACTTAATCTGTTAATATGACAAAAAGTTATACCCTACTGGCAAAAAACAATACTCAAACAGCAAACCATTGATTGGAAATTAGGGACATACTTGACTATAAAATGCATTTTTAAAATTCATTTCAAGAATTAATTTTACTGCATGGAATACTAAATCATAATGTGGGTGTCCGATTATTCAATTGTTAATTGTAAATTTACATCAACTATCTGTTGCTTTACACTCAAACTTGGACTGACCTGTCCTGCATCCACTACATAAATCAGCCAATCACCATTCTCATCAAACAGACGATTCTTTATAGCTGCCATGTCAGATGTGTCATATGTATAGCCACCATCAGATTTGACTAATGTCAATGGCACAGAACAACCAGGTGCAAACATGATTTTTCTGCCATCTTCAACAAGTGTCAGATCTAAGACAAACAAAACATATTATTCTTTCATGTTATATATATTATAATGGGAAAGGTATGTTATTTGGTTATTTAGCACAAAAAAAAATATATATATATATATATATATATATATAAATTTCTATTGCCATTTTATTAAAAAAGGAAGAGGTATGATAAGTTATTATCTGGCCAATGAAATTGCAAAATAAATTGCTTCGCAGGGCGCAGCTGGATTCGATTGCAGAGGTCCAACCCTGAACAGTTGGGGCAAAAATGGACACAATATTCTTGCTTGATACAGGTCTGAATTTGGATTGTAATTAAATATTTGACACATAATAGCTTTCTGACACAGAATAACTGTAGTTGAAGAACTTAGAATTGGTTATATGATAATTTGTTGCTTTTGAGCAATACACAATGCTGTTGCAAATTGACCCCCTCCCAAAAAAAAAAAAAAATCCCCCCATTTTTTTGGTTTTTGTGCAATACACTATGCTGTTGCGAATTGACCCCCCCCCCTACCCAAAAAAAAAAATAATAATAATTTTTTACCCCCCCCCCCCCCCCCCCCCCCCTTTCTTTTTGCCAAAAAAAAATAATATTTGAAGAAATTTTCTTTTTAATTTCTGAAATCTGAATCTGAAATGAGAAAAAAAATTTGCATTCGGATAATTCAATCCTTTCAAAATTATGTTTAAAATCTTTAATTTAATATTGATAAGATGACATAGTCTAGATATTCTAGTTCAGAAATTTCAATGAAAATTAAATGAATGATTAACCAATTTGAAGATACAGCCTGGAACATTTTCACGTTTGCATTTATATATATGAAGCTTTAAAACACATGCTTATCTCTGGCAATAAGTTAAAGGTTGTATAAGTTTCTGCATCCATGTACTTAATGAATTCTAGTTTTATATCTCATAATATATAATATGCTATAGTTATACATGGCCATTGTTCCTATGACAATTACCTAAGTTTTGACTATGGGATTTTCAGAATGCAAATATTGTCTTCAGGTCTAAACGTCCACCTTTTTCTAGATTAATTTCTAACCTGTGTTTACACATAAGGGCTACAAATAAACTGCCATAAAGAATGAATTACAGAGGGCTACCACCAATTTAAGGGACGACACAGCATCAAATTGATAGTTTATTTGTTTGCTGATTTACGAGAGAATGAAGTCATGATTACTAAAAATCTACTCACTTTTATCATCTAACTCCTGAACAATGTTTGGCATCATTTTATGATAATAGGATTCTCCTCTTTCAACAATTGTAACTCCAAGCCTGTCATATACTTTCTTGAATTCTACAAAAGAAAAGACAGGAAAATTTTTACAGATCATGTAACAATAATCAATTCAAACATACTAGCTTTCAATATGTCATTGAGATTAATCTCAAAGAATTTGACAAATATTTCACCTTTGAAATGAGGACACTTGTCTTTTAGTGTTTATTCATCCCTGGCTTCTAAATTTTTAGGTTTAAGCATTCCTGTAAAGGTTAATCCTGAAAACCACTTGAGATGCATAAAATTTATAGTGCTATTTTCATCTGGTAAAAGCTAAGTACAGTGCACAATCTTACTCTATGCCAATGACTTGTTTCCAGCAGTTGCTTCAGTGTGTATGTTTGTTTATTGATCTTTACTGTAGAGTCATACATGTGATAGAAAAGTTCATATAAATATGGTTCATGGTAAATGTGATATCTGGTTGGATTGTAGACAGGTTAGACTGTGAATCCAAATATTTGTGTATGCAGATCATATTTTCATTTATGTGCACGTGAGTATGTCAACTAGTACTGGTCAGGTATAAGAAATTACCTAACATGGTAAAATTCAAAAATGCAATATCTTTAGTTACTACATTTAAGTTAACACTGACACTATTTCATTACAATCAGATTAATGGCTTGCCTTATGTAAATCACTGACAAACAAACAAATAAACAAAATACATTATTCTATATTGTGCAAATGACTAAAAAGACACCATCATACCTACTACAGTGGTGAAAAGATGAAGTACTGTAAATTCAGAAATTATTGTGAGGTTTTGATTAATGCGAATAATGCAACTAGGTGAGTATCGCAATAATAAGAACTCATATTCTGATATCTTATACATATATCTGTATGCAGATTTTCCCGACTTCGCAATAATTAATCTCGCATTTTTGTCCATTTTTCAAAAATCACAATAATAAATGCATGCAATAAATTCTGAATTTACAGTAATTAACAGTCAGGTAGAACTAATTCAAGACAACTTACTCATCAAGGCCTCTACTTAAAATCACCTTAAAATAGAACCAATGCCTCATCATAATTCATGTTTATTATAAAAGAAAATTTTACCAATTCTGGATACATCACAAATGAGATTCCATGCCTTGATATGATTGTCCTCATAATTCTGTAATTTAACAACAGCCTCATATGCCCGCTTCTTGAATTCTTCATCATTATCAAACCTCACTTTTGATTCCTACAAATTTTAAATACTGTAAAATCTAATTTTACTTATCATTCAAGCATATAAAGTGGCAAAGCATTGTAAAGACAAGGTGACCATCAATATATAGTTATCCCAATGTTCATGCACTTTCTTGTTGAAATGGATGCTTAAGGTAACCAGGAGCTTACATATTTTAAAGTACTCTTTTGCTTTGTATATTTTTGTGGAACTGTCAAAAGTTTAACAGTTTTTCTCAATCTCTTCTTTCTGTTTAATGTGCCAAATTATCCGAAAACTATGAACATGCAAAATGGAAATTTAACTCTATGTAAAACTCTACAAAATAGTGCTTATACTATGGATGCAACCGCCTCCAATCTATTTTACAGTTATTAACAAACCTTTTAAATTTCTCCATCAATGAAGAATAAAGAATAGAAATATACAGCAATAAGACATAAATATTCTTATGACAACATAATTCACACACAAACTTAAAAAAAGACCAGATTTTAACTGGTACAAAATATTATTAAAACCAAGTATGAATTATGGGTTTTCACACCATCAACCAATTATTTTAACCAATTTTTTAACGAGAAGTCAATTCTATTTAGACTTTTACAGAAGCTCTTTATAAAACTATAAGCTTTGGAAATCAATATTAATCCTTTTAAATGTGATAATAGACCTTATAAATAATAAATGTGTAATTTATGGTGTAATGTCCAGAAGACAATCTTAATTCAACTATATTCAGAGCAGGAGCATGGTGTAGATATATTGATGTGATAACTGTATTGTATCTGACTGACAAACTGACATATGTTATAAACATGTAAACTAAGATATCAATGTTTTTTTTAGCTTTTCTGATATCTTATTTTTATCACTTATTGTCAAAAATTTAATGACCTACTGAAACAAACTAGTCCCTAGTTTAGAAAATATTTATAAAAAAATCTAACTTTTGTTTCTTTTGACTTTCATGGGCCCAAAAAAAAAATTATCCAGGAAAAAGATAAGTCCACTTAAACCTTAGACAATCCTGCAACTTTTTTTTGGCGTCAATCTGAAAATGAAAAAATCTGAGTATTTTTAATCTCTTTCTTGTTTAATTTACCTTATAGAACTTTTGCAGGTCACCTATAGGTGGTGACACTGTAGCATAATTTGGAAACTTGTCTTGTAAATGTGCAATCAACATTCCGAACTGTGTGCCCCAGTCTCCAAGATGATTCAATCGGAGCACATCGTGTCCTACCCATTCTAAAAGACGACAAATACTCTCTCCTATAATTGTGGATCTGAAATAAAATCACAGTTCCTTGTATTAATTCATATACATACAAAGGGTGATTCTTAACTGTATACTTCGGTTAATCATTAATAGCTTTAAAACCCATAAAAAAATTTGCAATCTACATTCCTGATGGTACATTAAAAAATTACTTTAAAGTATTAAAGAGTCAAAGACAGACCATTAATGTGTCTAAGACAACTAGCCGCTGCAATACATTTTCAAATTATGCACATTTAAATCTAAGATCTCTGATTTAACCTTGATGTTGGTCTAGTAGTTATTCTAGAGCATTTTTTGACCTGGATTTACTTGGCTATTCTAAGGGTGTTTACACTTTCATGCTTATACCTGATGACAAATTTTAATTAGACCGAAACCATTTTGATAAGTATTATAAATCATGTTGTTCATAGTCCATTTGCGGTGACTTTTAGCAGCAGTTATTCTTTACCTGAAAAATCCTGATTAAAACTTTTAAGAGTGTTTTCCCCAGTATGACTTACATTTTTTGCAAGAAGGCAATTAAACTTTTCCCAAGAATCAGTTAGAGTTTACCTGTCCATTTAAACTTTTGCAAAGTATACTGTCCCATTGAATTCCCAAGTAGAAATTTAAAGGTCCCATTGAATGATTTCCACAGAGAACAATAGCTATGTATAGTATTTATTCACTGGGACAGTATACTTTGCAAAGTTTAAATGGACTGGTAAAATCCAACTGATTCTGAGGAAAAGTTTAATTGCAAAAGCAATAATACATGTACAAGATATACCTTAGATGGCCAACATGCATCTCTTTGGCAATGTTTGGTGATGAGAAATCAACAATAGGATGTTTCTTTACTCGTATAAATGGTGGCCTGACTCCGTTGTTAAGTAACTCACTCATTTGCTCTGCTACATAGGATTTGTTCAAATAGATGTTTATAAATCCTGGTCCACACACTTCAAGCTATAAAAATGGATAATGCATTCAAACAATGCGCATTAAGTTAAATTCTAATATGACGTGCTGATTTTGTTACGTTAACAACTGTGTGATAAAATTCTTAATATTTATCTTAGGCACCCTTACAGGAGACATGACACAATTATCAATTTTTGTTTCAAAATGTTTATTTATACATAACTTTCCCCAAAAATTCATTGACAGTAATATAAGTGTCAAATATTTGGTAAAATATGTATTTTAATGCAACAATTTATTGACCTGTCAAATATGCATATTTCCATCCCAGAAGTCACTCAGAACGAGGCTACTACGTCAGTGGTTCCTATCATTCATATTGACATAAGGGTACAACGCAAATTTAGTTTTGATTATTATCCAACAAAACGCATGACACTGATAAACAATGATTATGTGTGGTGCCGATGAATTCAACAATATAATTAAAAAGAATAGTGACATGATATTTTCTGTTTTTCGAATGACACGCAGACTTAGAAGTTGTTAAGATGGGACTTTTTAACAACCCTAAACTACACTTCTTTCCGTGCACTTTCATAAGGAATCCAGAGTTGGGGTCTCGGGTGCCATGCCATGAGTTCATCAAAGGACACAGGTGTGCGGTATAGGTGATTGAATTATGCAATTTCAGGTCACACTACATGGGTGATTGATAAGACATAGTTATTACGCAATATTACTTCATAAGCTCTTTGTGTACATCCTTGATGTAGGTTTTGCCGAGGGCACATCCGAGGTTGAAATATATTATTGTTACAGTAATACAGGTAAAACTACCTGATGTTTAATGAATACCTGTAGCACAACCATACAATACCCTATGAACCACCAATTAAATACCCTAACCAGTGGTGATAACTAATAGACAACCTGTATATATAGATTTTTGTGAGCACCAAGTACAACTAATACATAACTCATGTTCTCCAAGACTGAAGTATGATACATGTATACATTTTCATGCTCAGCCCTATTGAAAATTTAACATTTTTTTAAATGACCCCTTTTTGAAGAAATGTTTTCAAAATGAATATTATGTGTTGTGAATATTTTCCATGACTCTGTTACTATTATACTAATAGTTAGTTAGTCAATATATATGTTCCTGCTGGACTCAAGCATTTTGCTGGTAGCAATAAACAAATTGATTGCTATATGATATTTTTGAGAGAGGGGTGGAAATATGTGAATTTGAATTTACTATGTGAAATCCTTAAATTTGAAGTTAGATTTATAAGGGTCTGGATGGAATTGCATACTTAAGAAGTGTAGTATTACTATATTAATTATTTCAACACAAGATATTTTTTCTTTAAAATGTAAGGTTTTAAAAGGTAAATAACATAACACGTGACTAAATCACACTACAGGTGCCTTCTTACCTTTCACCTGGTCAAGTATGCTATAGGTGTCAAAATTTAATTACTAAAACAACAGCCTCTAATAAATGTGTACATAAAAGGGGGAAAGTAATAAAATTGTTAATTGCTTGAGGCAATGGATGGTTGATGGTCTGAAATAAACAGTTTTTAGTCCGTATAATTTGTGTTTTATTATTCATAAATGACAGTTGGATTTTATGTGTAAATAGAAGAGTTTTACTGTGTATATTACCCTTGGACATTAACTTTTAAAATATATACATTATATTTTACCGTGTAAATACTACTTTTACTAGGATTTTATCCTTGGTGTTCCTTATAAAGGAAGCTAATACTGAGAGAAGAAGAAGAAGAAGAAGAAGAAGAATAATTTTCTAATTGCAGAAATAGTGTGATGTATGGTTTCCAACCAAAAAAATTATAACAGAGACATATATACACAAAGTTTCCAATCTCTGTGTATATATGTCTCTGATTATAGGCATAACTACTTTTGATGATAATTTATACCTATTAAAAGTCTCTGCGTAACTAAAAAAACATACCCTTTGCAAGTGCCTAATTTGACTTTTACTATCGTTTTTTTTTTCTTTCTGCTTCTGGTGCACACATATAACATTACCATAACAGAAAGAAAAAAGAACAATTTGATCATCAATAATTAGAAAATTATATTTTCAATCATGATTAAAAGTAGTTTTATTTGAAAAAAAAAAAAAAAATGCAGAAAGTGCTTTATAAAATTATTCATCAGACGAACCCATATGTATGGTAACAATCTGATCGGTATTGTCTGAAAATCGTCGTTGTTGAACTCTTCACATGAAGAGTTGATGTCTTTTTCTTGGTTATTTTCCACACACAATGGCTCAAATTGATGAGCTAGGTCAATTGTCTTTATAGTTTGTCAGTAATCGGGAAAAGTGCTGTCAATACCATCCAAAGTGTAATTGTGCAGAAAAGTGATCGACATCGTCCAGTTTGAGACATTTTCCCAGCTTGTAACCAATGACGTAAGCACGCTCACGTGATCATTACTTAATTAAAATTCATTCATTAGGACAAGCGCGGGATTCTTTGACCTAAAAAATGCCGATTGACCAGGTTTTGATAAACAAAATTGTACAAAACATGTTTTAAGACTAATATTTATTGATTGAATAAAAAAAAAAAAAAAAAACAAAAAAATCGTGTCACGTCTCCTTTAAAACATATGTTTGTTTCCTACATCCTACCCTCCTCTTTTCCAGTAAGTCTGTAGGTAGGTGGGTGTCTTTTAAATCAGTAGATGAGTCAAAAAGACACTAACAATTAAAATTTTAAAATATGCTGTGAAAGCCTGATCATCATTTCAGACCTTAAAATGATTTCTACATGTATGTAATACATTTGGCTGCTATGTGCTATTAGGTTGCTGTCTCAATTACAATTATCAAATATCACCTTTTATTTATACTGACCATAAGTGCAATCTTATTAAACTTGCTTAACATACCAACATGGATGAAACAAAGGACAATTGGGCCATCCTTTTTCTAGCATAATTAAACTCTGAACATTTCTTTTGAAAAACTTGTAATTTTGATTCCAAACATGAATTGTACTCAAATCCATAAACTAGAAGAGGCTGCCAGGCTAAATTTGTGTGAATTTACTGTATATATTTAACTTGTATTTTAAATATGAGAACCTCCAAAAATCCTAAAGAAATTGTGAAAGTCTCTTTTTTTAAATCAAAATGGGGTCTTTATATGATGATTATAAATAATGTTTTAATTCATCATACATATCACTTACCTTTTCAAAATACTGTGTTTGAGGCATATTTTGCATAATAGCATCAGCAATTTGTCTTGGATTTGTGTTTTGTCCTTGACTTTTCAGCATCTGAAATGAAATTAAGCTCACAATAAAACTTTCTTTAATCTTTCAATTATCTTTTAAAGTAATGCATTGCTTCATCAGCAGAATTTTTTATATTGTGGCCTAAAAGATATACAAAGCAACCTTCATAAATTGTGGTTCAGCTTAAAAACATGTCCTGCACGTGTTTGGTGAATCACAGAAAAACTGAGTGATTGCTAGTGACTGACTGAGATATCACTCTTATTTATAACCTTGTTTATATATAAAGACAACCTGAACAAAGTGATTTATCAAAGTGAAAATATCCCAATAAACAGTAATCACTGTGAACAATCCCCACCTTGAGTAATTTTTGTACTGAATCATTTAGTGTGTACTTTAGTAATTTGACAGTATTCTTAACTGAATATTTTTCTGTGAACAGTACATAGCTTGCTGTGCAGCGTGGGTTTTGCTCATGTTGAAGGACATACAGTTACCTATAGTTGCTTAATCCATGTAATCTACATTGTTTGGTCTGTGGTGGATTGTTGTCTCATTGGCAGTCATACCACATCTCCGTATTTTTTAAATAGATCTGACTGCGTTTTTTCACTGAATCATTTTTTGTTTCTGTACATACTTGACTGTGATTTTTCTGTGAACTGTACTTACTAGACTGTTAATCCTTCTTCTGTGAACTGTACTTACTTGACTGTGAATCATTTGTGTGTACTGTACTTATCATTTTTCTGTGTACTGTTGTTACTTGACTATGAATCATTTTTCTGTGGACTGTACTTACTTGACTTATATTCATGGCAGCATTACATTGGTAGTCATTCTTCATGGTGTGTTTGCCTTTCTGGATCATAACTGGCGGATTCTCTAGGTCAGGAAAGGTTTGACGTATAGCTAGGCCAAACACATCGTCTAAAATACCAATCAAACTAACCATGTTCTGTCTGCCTTTAGTTTTCTCACCATCAATATTCTATAATAAGTATATATACATCATTTCAAACTTATACCATACAATATCACAATCTAAAATCTGGAATGATTTTTAAATGTTTACCTTCATGTATTATAAGTTGGCCATATTCAAAATGAAATAAAACTGATAAAAGGAATACTGTGAATTCATTATTTTCCGAGAGATACCAATTTTTGTGTGAATTTAGTTGATACATGTAAAAGATGAATTTAAATGTTTTTTGAAATATACATTTTCTATAGTGCAGACTTTGGCAAAACCATGTTACCAAATATTCATGAAATTGCTGCAATTTTCCTCAATCCACAAAAATTAGCCACACAAAAAAATGAATCCAAACAGTCATGACAGTATGTAAATTGAGTACTGCCGGAAAAGTACCCTGTACATATAGGTGGCATTAAATGGTCTTTCCTCCTAGACATTGTATCTGACTGGGGATACTTTTAAAACATTTCCTGTAACATGTGTAGGACATTATTAAGGTATAATACATGGAGGACAATACAAACAGACTTTAAATATATAGCCCAAGATAATACAGGATATTAAAGAATAAATTTATGGACTTTTGTTCACTGGTTGAATAACAAAAGGCTATTATGTACATGTATGCTTCCATATAATGGAAATACAAGTTGCCAGCTGGTGTGCAATATTTCTGATGAATTATTCACCATATTTGCATACATATATATTTTGGAAGAGAAACTGACTTTAGCAAGGCTAAGGTGTATCTGAAATTAACCATTACTAATTTTTGGTTGGTATCTCAATTACATGTTCAGTAATGGAGATTTCTTATTTTGACTAAAAAGTGTACATTGCATAGAATGTTAACATGATAATAACATGTTTGCTAAAAATAAGATAAAGCTTTTTGTTATCTTAATTTGTTTTATAATCATATTTCATAACAACATGCATAAGTTACCCTTTTAAGATGATTGATTTGATATCGCAGTTTAGCATTTTCTGCTCTTAATTTTTCAAGTTCAGGGGAGATAACTCCAGCTGCTAGTGCTTTTTGTGGGTCTTGTAGGATTGCTATTTCATCTTCTAATCTGGTTATTTCAGCTTCCTGTAAAATATATAAGATTGATTGATTGGTTGGTGTTTAACAATACCTTCAGTACTATTGGGCTATTTCGTGGCAGTTTTTATTGGTGGAGGAAGCCGGAAAGCCCAGAGAGATTGAAGATGAATGCACCTGCCGTGTGCCAGATTCAAACTCACAACCTCAGTGTTGACAGGCTAGTGATCTACTTAGACCACTACGCCAACGAGGCCCCGCAAAATATATATATGACTTTGTAATATATGGCACATAAGGTTATTAACAGATATTCATGAAATTTTCTCTAATGATTTTTTACAAGGAACCTGGGGTATGAACATGTGGCATTAAACTAAGGTTGTGACCTTAACTTTGATGCTAGAGATTTCAACCATTTTTGTGACATTATCACGTACCTCCTTTGAGCGGTGTATAACAAAATCTAAACAAATATTTATCATTGTACTCCAAATAGCACTCAATATTTAGAGCTCACGTGATTTGTAAACATGAACCTAGGGTCTGCAATGGTAAACTGTTATCATATATTTTTATCCTTAAAACTACTTTGTAAATTCAGAAATTATTGCAAGGTTTTTATTAATGGGAATAATGGGACTGGGTGAGGATTGTATTTTAAAATAAGAACTCGCATTTTGATATCCGATAGACAATTATATTTGTAGGCAAATTTTCCTGAAATCGCAATAAATAATCTCGCATTTTTGTCCTTTCTTCAAAATTCACAATAATAAAAGTACGCAATAATTTCTGAATTTACGGTATATAAATTAAAAAATTTTGGACACAATTTCCCTCACAGATCATCAGTATCAGTGTTTTCCAAAGTGTTTATGAATTGTAGGATCCCAATGCATCAATTTAGGCTCGATCCGTGGAAATTTACAATTACTCTGTATTAGCTCAATTCTTCAAAATTCATGGCCACACCGTACCGTGTTTCCCTATTGTGCTTACAAGAGTTAGTCAAATTATAGACAGGACAAGTAAAGTAAATAATGTTACCAGTAAAGCTCTAAATGAAGATTTCTTGAACCCGATGATGGCATGAGTCAATTCTTAAAACCTTTTGACAAAGTTGCATATTGGACATGTTGGATAAAATTGAGAATGGAAATGGGGAATATGTCAAAGAGACAACAACACGACCAAAGAGCAGACAACAGCCAAAGGCATACTGATACATAAGTTGCAGGATTACAGAATCAAACCAGTACACCAAAGGCTCAAAAACGTATTAACAAAATAGTGGCAATATGTAAATACTGAACATGCTGAATAGTAAGACAATTCTCTGAAAAAGGAATAGGTGACTCTGGCTTATCGCAAGACACTGTACTTGATTTCATACAATTTCTTTTCCACACCAACGACAAGGGAAAGTCACAAATACAATTTGACCTGATACAATGCAGATAACCAGAATATATAACAAAAAGAACTAAAAAAACTTGAAGAATGGGGCTATTTATATAAATATAAATCCAGTGGTCTAGGGTGCTGGACAGAGTGCAGGCAGTGTTTCCAGGATGTCACAGAAGCAGGGGTTTTGAATCCTGCAGAGGAAGAAAAAAAAATTTGCGATCTAACATTGTTGGGCTAAATTTGAGACAAATTATATATATGAAGAAAAAAACATAAATTGTACACACTGAAGGGCAACATCTAAGAACAAGTCAACTCAAACCAGTAACAGGACTCCAAATTTCTAAAGATCCCTAAAACGGATTAACAAAAAGAGTTCCCAAATTCCCAAATCAAAGCTAAAACAATTTAGACAGTCATATTTTGCAAGAACAGTCATAGACTAAGACAATCAGGCAAACATAAGAATGGAGGTAACTTCAATGGAAGATGTTATAACAGCTGTCTGTAGCTTCTTATGACTTATCCTCGTAAGCAAAGTTTGGACAATCTAGAAAACAAAATGAGGAACATAACTTCAATAAAAGCTGTTAAGACAGGGGTCTATAATATCTATAGCTAAGACCACCACCAATCTTGAAAGGAATTTCACAGGAAATTCTTTAGTGTACTTTTTTTTTTCAAGCACTTGAAAGAAATGTGGTCATCACATTTGAGATCTGATAAATTGGTACATGTACATGTATGTATATCCCAGCTGTGTTTTGGGATCAACAGGTTATTTACCATGTTTATGGTTCAGGCCTCATGAAATGTACAATATATATATAACTGCTAATTTTTCCCCAAAAAAATTTTAATTTCAAAATAATTTTATTCATTGTTATTGATTTAATTTGGAGCAAAATAAGGGAATCAGGGCAATTCAGACCAAGACAACTTGGAACACTTTAAAAGACTAACAAGATCAATTAGCATAAGCTGATCATATCAAAAACTGAATGTGTATGATCAAAAAATACAAAATGATTTTTTATAAAAGTGTCCCCCGTTGCTAAATTTTTTAAAATTCTATCAGAAAACACAGTCACATGAACAGATACATCCATAAAATAAATAAAACAACAAATCTTTTTATGCAAACAGTTGTAATACATTTGTAAGTGGTCTAAATTGTCTTTCAAAAGAGGGACGAAAGATACCAGAGGGACAGTCAAACTCATAGATCGAAAACACACTGACAACGCCATGGCCAAAAATAAAAAGACAAACAGACAAATAATAGTACAGATGACACAACATCATGAACATAGAAAACTAAAGACTAAGCAACACAAACCCCACCAAAAACTGGGGGTGATCTCAGGTGCTCCAGAAGGGTAAGCAGACTGGTCAGAGTAATTTTTCTTTTAAACTGGTCCGAAATGCATTTTAAAGTGGTCCCAATTGTTTTGATAAAAGTTTTCTTCCCATCTTTCAGCGAATCAGGGTCTGTTCGCCCAAAATCAAGTTCGCTCCCATTCACTTTTGCCCTCTTTCACATCGCATCCCACACTTTCGCGCCCAGGGTCCGTTCGCACCCTACTCAATTGCACATTTTTTATTGGTTTTGTGTTGAATCATTTTTTATTGTTTCAAAATAAAGTGACATTCTAAAAACGTAAACAGGTTTCCTTTGTTTAGCATGTTTAGTGTTTTATTAATCATTTTGACGAAATGAATTATGAGTAATAAATGTGGATAGTGTCCACATGTGGACACAGATGATGCCCCCGCTTGCATGGCATATAGTTATAAAGGGACATAACTGAAGAACGGTAAAAGTGACCCTACCCAAATTTGAACTTGATCTGAGTTTTGTGGTAATAAGCATTGTGTGTAAGTCGCATAACATTTGATTGAGGCTAACTTAAGTAGAGAACAGAAACTAAAAATTCAGCAATTTTTCTATTTGTAAACACGCATAACTCTAGAACGGTTGTGTATAAGTTTTATAACTTAATCTGTATCATGTAGTAATAAGCATTGTGTATAAGTTTCATAACATTTGGTTGAGGCAAACTAAAGTTAGAAAACGGAAACAAAAAATTTGTACTTGATCTTAGTTTTGTGGTAATGAATATTGTGTATAGGTTTCACAATGTTTGGTTGGGGCAAACTTAAGTTACAGAATGGAAACTAAAAATTTTGCAATCTTTCGATTTATAAAGGGGCATAACTCAATAATGGTTAAAGTGACACTACCCAAATTCATCTTGATCTGTGTTTTATCAGTGGAAGTCAAAATTAAACATTGCATTGTATAAAGCATTGATTGTGGTTGATTCAACTATAATCATGGACAAAGGAAGATAACTCCAATTTTAAAAATTACTTGATATTTAGAAGAAAAAAATTTTTTTGCAATTTTTCCATTTATAAAGGGCATAACTCTAGAACTGTTAAAGTGACGCCACCAAAATTGAAAACTTGATCTGTGTTTTGAGGTAATAAGCATTGTGTATAAGTTTCATAACATTTGGGTGAGGCAAACTTAAGTTAGAGAACGGAAACTAAAAATTTTGCAATTTTTCCATTTATAAAGGGGCATAACTCTAGAAAGGTTAAAGTGACGCCACCAAAATTTGAACTTGATCTGTGTTTTGTGGTAATCAGCATTGTGTATAAGTTTCATAACATTTGATTGAGGCAAACTCAAGTTAGAGAACAGAAACCAATTTTGGGACGTACATACGTATGTACATACGTATGGTGGGGGGCATGAAGTTTTACCCTTGTCGGTCCGTACGTACATTTGTACGGAAGGACAGACAAGGGTAAAATTTCATGCCCCCACCGCTACGGGGTGGGCATAAAAAATTGTCATAATGATCAGATGATCAAGGCAAAGTTCATTCATCTAAGACTTGTAAAAGAAAGGCAGAAGATACCAAACTCGTCACAATGACATTGCCACGACAAGAAGGAATTGCACAAAAGCCAGGGCACAATGCACATGTTTATTTTTTTAAGTGTTCATAATGTTGCATGTCAGATATAAGTACCTACAGAGCATTTATTCATTTATTGCCATGTGTAAAGAGAAGATTGAAGGTACCAACAAAGGGTTTAAGAACATCCGTTGTTCGACCTGCTAGTCAAATGCGTTTTATTAAAATATACTTTGTCACTTTTTTGGTCTTTTGGAAAATGTTGTTTGTGCTGTATTTAGACCCCTTAACCAAGAAATTTGTTTTGCATGCTCCATTTCACTTTTGCCCTCTTTCACATCGCATCCCACACTTTCACGCCCAGGGTCCGTTCGCACCCTACTCAATTGCACATTTTTTATTGGTTTTGTGTTGAATCATTTTTTATTGTTTCAAAATAAAGTGACATTCTAAAAACGTAAACAGGTTTCCTTTGTTTAGCATGTTTAGTGTTTTATTAATCATTTTGACGAAATGAATTATGAGTAATAAATGTGGATAGTGTCCACATGTGGACACAGATGATGCCCCCGCTTGCATGGCATATAGTTATAAAGGGACATAACTGAAGAACGGTAAAAGTGACCCTACCCAAATTTGAACTTGATCTGGCATAAAAAATTGTCATAATGATCAGATGATCAAGGCAAAGTTCATTCATCTAAGACTTGTAAAAGAAAGGCAGAAGATACCAAACTCGTCACAATGACATTGCCACGACAAGAAGGAATTACACAAAAGCCAGGGCACAATGCACATGTTTATTTTTTTAAGTGTTCATAATGTTGCATGTCAGATATAAGTACCTACAGAGCATTTATTCATTTATTGCCATGTGTAAAGAGAAGATTGAAGGTACCAACAAAGGGTTTAAGAACATCCGTTGTTCGACCTGCTAGTCAAATGCGTTTTATTAAAATATACTTTGTCACTTTTTTGGTCTTTTGGAAAATGTTGTTTGTGCTGTATTTAGACCCCTTAACCAAGAAATTTGTTTTGCATGCACACGTATAAAAATTGCAGTTTTTATCCAACAGAATCATAGGTTTGAACGTTGTTTTCAATTAAGACTTGCTTATATATATATATATATACTTAATTGGTGTTGTATTACAGCTATCAGTTACGATATAGAGTATTTATTTTCATATGTAAATAAGCTTGAAGGTACACTTTGAAGGTAAAGAAGAACTCAAGTTATATCTATGATTTATTTTTATTCATTATGATTTTCAAAACACAGAACAATGACATGAATGATACCAAATGTAGCTTTGTAAATACCAATTAACAGTAATCATACATAATTAACAATCAATAATTAATCATCAAATCGCAAAAAGAACCATTTAAAGATTCCTGAAGTCTTATTCATAAAAATATAAATATCTTGATATATATACATCAGTAACATCTAGCATTTTGTCTAACAATGTATAAAAAACATCTGATAATTCAACCAGTATTTCAATAAAAATAGGGTGCAAAAGGACCCATGCAGGGGGCAAACATGTGGGGTGCAAAGGTGTATGGTGCGAACGTGTATTAGGAGCGAACGGACCAGATACCTCTTTCAACTAACTGCATGTCTGAAATGTCTATTCAAACTGGTTTGAGTTTTCTTTTCAAACTAGTCAGAATTGTCTTTAAAAGTGGTGCAAGATGTCTATAAATTGATCTGAGTGTACTGGTTGACACACACGCACAGTATATCTGCGTTATGACTGCAGATTAACCACATAGAAGAAGTAAAAGTGGTCATGGTATAGTCCAAATAATTATGACGTCTTGAAAGGCTATTTTAATTTTTTTCTGTGACAGAAAAAAAATTAAAATAGCCTTTCAAGACGTAGGAAGGCGTCACAGAAAAAAATTAAAATAGCCTTTCAAGACGTAGGAAGGCGTCACAGAAAAAAATTAAAATTGCCTTTCAAGACGTCATAATTATTTGGACTAGTCATGGTCCACCTTGTCTTTGCCTTTGGTACCAGTTGTCATGTATTTTTTTTGTGTTATTTTTAAATAGCTACTTATACGGACTTAAATGTTAAATACAGTACAGTCATGTTTATGTACATTGCATCTGTCAATACGTCAGTTTTCCTCAGTCTCTGCAGCTGTATGGATAGTTATGGCAGTTTATGTTTATAAAATATATAAATAAATAAATAAATGTCAGAGACGTGTTTTTGAAAATACTTTTTAGGGAATACTCACAGCCTGTTCTGCATGAGCTGTTAAAATAGATATATCTGACATTTTTAGTTGAGGAGGGTAGTTGACAGGTTGAGTACACTATTCTGTATTCTGTACACTGACAGACGAATTTCACCACGTTGAATATGCCGCTTCCGGTTGATGAAATTCATTGTAATCGATAATAATTTATCTAAAGAAGATAGAAAAATTCTTTCGGTTAGTACTTAATAATGTAAAATTATTATTAAAACTTTACATTTTAATAAATTCGTCAATGAGATTTATATTTTCATCTCTTTTTTTAAGATGCATACAATTATTTTTATTATCGTGTAGTTTAGTTTCCCGTAATCTTCCCTACTTTGACTTGAAAATTAGACAAAGCACAAACAAAATTCGACTTTCATTTTCGAACGTTATAATACAGACGATGTAAAGCTCTGAACTGCAGCCTTTCTAGTCAGAAAAGTAATTTTAACTTATTTTCAGACAGTTTGTATTAATAATAGACAGGTGACACATGTGAAAGAGGACGAAGTTAAATGTTGAGCATAACTTATGTTTGCATGGTGTAAAATTATGATGGTTTCTGTATTTATACAACAAATCATTTATAACTAACATATAATTTATACCAATTGGATACATCATTAGCTTTTTAAATATCCAGTAAATATCCAATTTAAAAAAAATAATAATCTAGAAGGAAACATACAGGATGTTGTCTTCAAGTTTCAACAAATTATAAACAGGTGTCTAATGACGAGTTCGATTCCGTGCACTTTCCTTTAAATTTCCTATTTCACAATGCTTATGTTATTATGTCACAGTAAGAACTGATTGTTCGATGACGTTGATTACGTTGATTGACCCTGATCCTGATCCTAAGGTCTAAATTGATACAACTTGTCTATCTGTACTAATAATTTTCTATTAATTTATGGTACACCTTTGCTCATGGTAATTTCTCACGGTAGTTAGAATATTTATTTAGGCGCAGGATCGGGTTTCAGGGCTTACCAGTTCTTGAAAACGCCCTGATCTAGATATATATTCTCCTACAATTTGAGCTTTTTTTTCGTAGGTTTCTCTCTTTGGTGGTGATAATAATGTTTGTATGTCTGTTGGAATGTTTAGTATTTCCAGGTGTCTTATCAATTCTTCTCTTTCCAGATTGTATCTTGGGCAGTATATTAAATAGTGTTCAGTCTTTTCTTCTTCACCGCATTCATAATATGTCGTGAGGGATTGACCTATTTGGTTTCTGTATTTATTTAGCCTGTTGTAGCCTGTTCTTAATTCTGATAATATTCTTCCAATTCGGGGTTAGGTATGTCTAGTTGTACTACTCTCCCAACAATAGGTACTAGATCGTATACTGTCTCCCTGTTTCACTGATTGTCCATCTGCTTTGCCATTTCAGTTTTGTAGACCCCAAGTCAACCAGTGTAACCCATTCATATAAAACAACTCGAAATTGGTGTATACATGTACAACTGCAATATATATCAATCTCAGACTTGCTGGATCATGGGACAAGTCCGCCATTTATACCGTAGGACAAGCATAATAATAACTCACAGGTCCAACAGTCAGGGGTCTTATTGAAATAAGTGATTTTTAAATCACCTATTTAAGTAGCAAATTCGAAGTTTTGTCACAAATTGTGATTTTGTTTTTTACCAAAATTTTAAACACATAGGTTTAGATAATACGGTCTCACTAATTAGCGACAAGAAGAATAATTTAGCGACAAGAAGCGACAAGAAGACTATTTAGCGACAAGAAAACATTTTTTTTTAACTAAAATTACTTATTCCAAATAAATATGAAAAGAATATGCAAAAGAAAACAATTTTAGCGACAAGAAAGTTAATATTCTATCAATAAATAAATAGAAAAAAAATTTGAAACATAGATCTAGATATATTTATTTGTGATATTTTATTATTTATTATGTATTACAGCAAGTATTACGTTTACCCTGTCGTATAATGATATTAATTTTACTTGTGTTTTAAAACAATGGTATATTTATCTTATAATTTGTTTTTAAAACTCTCTTTGTACAATATATAATAAACTTGCAAAATGAATTATTTGTGCATCATTGTCCAGAAAACACAGACACAAATTGTGAAATACAAAGAACTGAAATCAAACAAGATGAAAACATAATTAAAATGTGAATATTTTTCATCATTTTATTTTGTGTATTGCCTCATTTAACGATAATTAGCATGTGTAATGCATAGTTTAATGTTGATTGAAGATTAAAGGAAATTAATGACAATCTTGAGTTTTCAACAGGTGGTCACTATTTACAATGATTGTATATTTTGGCGCGTGTATTTGTATAGTCTGACGCGTGTACAAAGTTGAAGGTGTTAATCAGATGTTATTGTAACAATAAAACAAGGGACACGCGCCTCGTTAATCTCAGATGTTTCACATTGTGTGTACTGTTATTACCTTAGGATGAAGACCTGGTTGGTCCATACCTTACGCAAAAAGTTATTCCTACTATAAAGGATTACGTTTACAATGCACGAAAATCAGAGTCAAGAATTCCATTGCAATGGAAAAACAACAATTGTGAGTCAATTAATCACATCTTTATCTCCATTCGTTTATTCATACTCTGCTGAAAACAGCACATACAGAATCTTAAACATATTCTTTATATTTAATAAAAACTACACAATCCCTTTCTTCCTTACAAATGTTTAATTTCTCCACTCAATCAATATGATAAAAAAAAAATTCAATTTATTTCTGCCCATATATTAGAAAACAAATTAAATGCATATTTTTTTAATATTTATTTGGATTAAGTAATCTAAATAAAAAAAAAAAATTCTTGTCGCTTAATAGTCTTCTTGTCGCTTCTTGTCGCTAAAATTATTCTTCTTGTCGCTTCTTAACGCTTCTTGTCGCTAATTAGTGAGACCCAGATAATATCTTTTCATTAGTAAAATTGAAAAAATGAACTTTTTGCTTCTTTTAAGCAGCAAGGTTTATGCCTTTGCTGCAATCATTTAGCTGCAAATTCTATTTTAGTTGAAAAAATGCTATAAAAATGGCTTTACATAATGAACTGATACTATCTTAACAGATTTTCCCCAGCAGTGGGAGTATTTTTCCTGTAAAATTCAAGGTTTCATCTTATAGATTATGTAATAAAATTCTACTGTTCGCGATCAAAATTTCACTGTTCGGGGGTGTTGAAATTAGTGGGGGTTATTAAAATAATGATACTTAAAGAAGTGATTTTTTGGAGGGAAATTGAGGTATGATACTTAAACAAGTGATTTTTATGTCATTATCCTAGATTTAGTACAAGGTCATCACCTGACATGACCTGGTCATCCTATCAACACAGATGTTGGTTCTGATAATTTTAGCAACATACATGTAATTAGTCCCTGGATCATTAGTATTCTATATTTAAAGCTACAATAAAATTAAATCACTTAGTCTAGTGATTAATTTGTACTACTTAAATAGGTGATTATTAAAGAAAGACAACTCTTACTTCCAAGGTGAATCAGTGATTTAGAAAACCACTCATTTAAGTAAGTCCCCTGACTGTCCAATTGTCTGGTTAACAAAAATGTTTGATCTCAACGAAAATCAAATAAAACATGTTAAAACATTTTTTTTCTCATAACCATCATTTTAATTAAACCTTGAAATGGTATCCGCTAACTTTTTAAAATCGTGATTTATTTTAAAGTTAACAATTGTTAAAAATCACTATATTCGTGAAAACATTATGATTTATTTTGTTTATTTCTACCTTGAGCATGTGCTAAAAACCCTGATATGGAGTGTATGTATCGTAACTGAAATGGTTTAGGAGATACATGTACCTGTAATTTTTCCAGATTTTGCCTTAAAAGTGTGGTTCTATTGAATTATTATTTTTCTAAATAATTTGTCCCAAGTTCAGAAAGATAGATCAATATTTTATTTTAAGTCTCATTGGTAGTATAACATAAAACGTTCACATACATATAACATGAATAATATACGAAAAGATATGACATAAGAAAACCATAAACCAGCACATGAACATGTAGTATTAAACTATTATGAGATCTTAATCAGTGGTCATGCAAAAGGTACATGACAAATAAAGCATTTCTCTTTCTTAAATAACAGAATATCAGACATTTGTCAGATAACAAAAACACAAATAAAAAGGAAATAATATAAAAACAATAAAAAATATATCAACATGATCAAAGTAAACTCGGACAGTATTTAACCTGCTAATATTGAATCAAGCTGTCCAACATTATAACTGGGTGTTTACTTCATATAAGATTTTATACAGCAACTCATAAAGGACATGCAGGAAAACAAGATCTTGTGCAACGTTTAGAACTGTTCCAATAAATGTAAATACAATGAAAGCAAGTCTAAACATTCAATCCAGCTGCAAACTATAGGTAGGACAGTTGAAGTTCATCCAAGAAATTCATTTTCCAGACACAATGGTTACACAACAACTGTAAACTATATTATAATCTTAATACATATTTTCAGTCAAAAAGAAAGAATTGAAGGACAATTCATCAGTTTGTTAAGTTTTTAAACAATAATATAATGAAAAGCTTGGTGTAAAGTACTACTTTTTATTAAATTTCCAGCAGGTGGAATCATAAATACATGTACTTTCCCAATAAGCTTCTTTATTTATATATCATCAAGATCATGCTAATGATAAAATTTGGTAAAAGTTAGACTAATTTATGATTTCTTTATCCCTGATATCTTCCGTAAGGTTTTTTTTTCAGGAATGAAATTATTATGTTCCTTTTAAATCCTAGATACATTGTTCTTTTTTATGCATTCATCTATATCTTGCAGACATTTGTAGTAAAGCATGGAAATGTACTATTTTACACTTTAATACCGGTACTTAAGTAGAGTGTTAAATTTAATAAAGCAATTACTGTCATGACTGTATCTTTTATTTATCATATTAACATATATAAAAAGGAAGATGTGGTATGAGTGCCAATGAGACAACTCTCCATCCAAGTCACAATGTATAAAAATAAACAATTATAGGTCAAAGTACGGCCTTCAATATGGGGCCTTGGCTCACACCGAACAGTAAGCTATAAAGGGCCTCAAAATGACTAGTGTAAAACAATTTAAACATGAAAACCAACGGTCTAATCTATATAAAAATATGCAAAACACCTTTGAACCACAAAGGAACGACAACCACTGAACAACAGGCTCCTGACTTAGGACAGGTGCATACAAATGCACTGGGTTTGAACTAGTTAGATGGCGCCAAACCCTCCCCCTTACCTGGGACAGTGGTGCAACAGCACAAAA
Organism: Mytilus californianus; assembly: GCF_021869535.1. Classification (NCBI taxonomy): domain Eukaryota; kingdom Metazoa; phylum Mollusca; class Bivalvia; order Mytilida; family Mytilidae; genus Mytilus; species Mytilus californianus. Next base: position 13,105,920 of record NW_026262745.1, read on the forward strand.
CAAGAACACACTTTACAAAACAATAAACGAAAAAACAAATATGATAAAGTTTAACAAACAACAACCACTCAATTACAGGCTCCTGACTTGGGACAGGCACATATAGAATGTGGCAGAGAATGCATGTATGTCAATCCCAGTATAGTATATACCGGTACATGTACATATATCATACTATTATGTTAATTAATGTTCTCTTTCAGATACATGAATTGCATGCAAGAGAGGTAGTGTCTAGTTGACTTTAGTTCGATTTTACTTGTACAGAGCAGCACAATGGCAGGAAATACAGCTGCTTGTAGTGACACTTCAGAAGCTATAGATTTGTTCAAACCTCAGGGACTTTATCTAAAACCAATAGCAAAAATTAATGTTTGTGTTCAACTTCCTGCATTGAAAGAACCAGGAAAGACTATTTCTAATTGGGAAGTCATGGAAAAAATCAAACACATGATTAAACCTCATGTTTTCTTGTCTCTCAAAATCGTTAAAAGTACTCTAGAGTTCATCCGACTAGAAGGTGAATTGGAGAATAAATCTTTGATAAAAACCTTGATGCAGAGATTGGAAGGTAAGACCATCAAACTCAGTGGGTTTTCAGAAACATTGAAAGTGAAAGCTGGGGAAGCAAAAATATCATTTCCTCTCAAACATGACTGGGACTCTTATTTTAGAGATGCAAAACACATGAATGAAATGAAGCCAGGTGAAAGACCAGATACAATTCACTTTAAAGATCTGCCGAGTCGATGGTTTGCATCCTATCACAGTAAAACCAAAGACAAGCCATGTGAAATGGTTTTACGGAGAGTGTTTGAGGGGTTCGGTGAAATACGCTGTGTAGACATTCCAATGTTGGATCCATACAGAAAAGAAATGGTCCCTGGGATCCAGACATTTTCATTTGGACAAGATCTGACATTTGAATCTTATGTGCAATTTAAGGAATATATTGGGTTTATGAAGGCTATGGATGCCTTGAGAGGGATGAAGTTTCTGTACATTGGAGAAGATGAAAAAGCCTACACTGCTAATGTTAAGGTATGAGTTGATAATTTGTGTATCAATACTTGTTAAATATGCAGGGTTCTCACTTAGGAATTTTGAAGGCAAGTCTAGGGAATCGTCATTTTTGGCCATGGTGAGTCCAGCAGTGAGGAGATGAAATTTTATTTCTACATAATTTATTATTTTAGTCCCCATGACAAAATTGAGCAAAGAAATTTATTTTTAAACTTTTGTCATAAAATGATGATGATTGTGCTCAGATGATACAACATTTTATAAGCTTGATGCATCTTTGGACACACCAGTTTTGAAAATGATGAGTCCAGGACTCATGGACTCATCTTAGTGAGAACCCTGATATGATTATATGTTCAACAGCATAAAAAATGTTTTTAAGTCTTACACATGTTGTAATTAACATGACTAATAGAACTGGTATTTAGACACTCACACATCTCCATTAAAAGCATTTTATCAGTATTCTATATACTTTAGAAAATAAAAATTTTCTTCCACAGTATCAAAAAATCTCCATGTGTTTATATCATGATTTGTGATTTTGTTTAGTTTTTGCTACAAATATTGCATCACTATGACAGAGAAGGATGTCCAGCTATCAATGTCTATGGTAACACATTTTCTTAGACATTACATAAAATTTACGTAAGCATTTCACAAAGAAATTTTACGTCAGAAAAATGTGAACTCATTTCACATGTTTCATACTATATTACATATTTCATTTTTAATGTATTTAACTTTCAGGTTGACTTTGATAAGTCAAAGCATTTATCAGATAAATGTATTAAGAAGAGAAGAATAGAAAGATGGAAGTTACAGTTACTTGAGAAAGAAAGAGAAGAAAAAGTGAAGAAGGAGAGAGAGGAAACAGAAAGAAAACAAGAGGAAGAAAGGTAACACATATTTTTTTTTTCATTCCTCACTGTGGAATCATTTGGTTTCATGGTGGACAAAGTTTTTGAAATGAACAAAAGTTGTTACTATGAGCTGTATTAGGATATTTTATTAGGAGTCTGCAGCGTTTAAATTAACAATGGAGTTTTATCCAGAGCTTCACTGTGAATAGTCATGACTTATAGAGGAACATGGTAAATATGAAGCCAAAAATGTTGAAATCACATATTATGGTGACAATAACAAAAAAAAATTTAAATTTAATGTTAGGGAAGCAAAACATAGCTACTACTTTTCCAGGTTTCTGATGCTGTCAGTACTAATACCTAATGTTGAATCATCTGATTTAGGTTCATTTCAGAATAAATAATGACACTTTAGTATTTTGTATTGGTGTAATGCAAGCAATATAAGAGGGTGTCTACATTCCAATTTACTACAGTTACAGCTAAAACCTTTGACAATGATTAAAGGTTTTGTTTTCTAATTAGATATTTTATGATAGTTTTATTTATAATCTTATTAGGTGTGCTTATGAATAAAAAAATATGGTAGACCTTTCCATCTCTGTATGCCAGTTTCTAATACTTGCAATTTGTAATATTGACATTCTTACATTTTCTTAGACCCAAAAATGTAGGTTTTGTGTTTCATGCCCCATAAATGATAGCTATATATATATATATATATATAGAATTTCAGGCACCATAAACTGGAAAATGCTGCTACTTTATATGGTTCCAAGGCCATTTTTACACTTTTTGTTCATGTAAATGAAAGTCTGTCATTCTGCCATTTGCATGTACTGATAGAAATAATAAGATAATGATGAAAACAACACTATATAAATTTAATGCATCCGAAGCGCTTTTCTATATTTAACTCCATCAGCAAATGTTGAAGGCAGATTTAGCATGATTGGTAAATTTTTAATGCACTTTTGAGTAAAAACCAAAACAAAAGTTAACAGTTGTATGAATTGAAAACATATTGTTTATGATTTATTTTAACACTTTCTTCATAAAATTATTGTAAAGATGACAACAAAATAGTTCCAGTAAGAGAACCATAAAACACCGTCTACAAGATTACACTGCAACATTGCTACTGCTACACATGTTTTTATATTACATTTGATTTCCTATCCTGTCTAGGTTGAAAAAAGAAAATGAAGAGAGAGAAAAAGAAAGGAGAAGAACAGAAAAAATTGAAAAGAAAGAACAAAGGAGGAAAGAAAGGGAGGAAAAGAGACGATTGCAAAGATTAGAAAAAAGAAGACTGGAAGATGAAAAAAAATATCAGATTAAATTAGCATTAGAAGAAAGAAAGTTTTTAATAGCTCAGAGGAAGTTAGAGTCTATCAGATTATTAACAGAGTTATTTGAAAGAGTTAAGGTGAATAAAAATCTTTTGATAGAATAGTTTGTCAAGTTATGCAAGTACTGAATATATATGACAGTTACAACCTTTTGACTCTATACATTTATATACAATGCCAACAATACACTTTTTAATCTATAATTGAAAATACCTTTAACCAGAAACATGTAGATGTCTCATAAACCAATAACTCAGTTTTGGATATATGAAATCCAGACAATCTTTTGAATTGAAAACACCAGGTGATATAAATATGATGGATTTTTATTAGGATGATAGCAAAAAAATAATTACTTATATTGTAAAAACAGTTTGTAAATGACTAACACAATAGCAGTTTATCTACCTCAAGATTCCCTAGTCCCTTCTGGTACTAATAAACAGGGACCTTCACTTAGATAGCTGTGCCAGTGAAGCAAAACTGTTAACAGTATGTGCAATATTCTTGTTGAATAAAAAAAAGATTTATGAGGCAGGAAATAACTTGTTTGATAGTATGCATGAGACATTAAGCAGATGAAATTGCTTGTTTGATTTGATTTCAGATCATTTTTGTGTTTTGAAGATTGTAACAATTTATTCAATAATGAAACTTGAGTGGCTTTGCTGTTTTAATTAACATTATTTTATTAGTTTCTGGTTAGATAAAAAGATTCAAACAATTTAAAAAGAATTTCACATTTTTCCCAATCGAATTGAAATGCATATCCTGTGGCCATGTTTCACATACAAGGATCTGAAAACACTTGGTTCTATTTTCTGTTCTGGTAACTTTTATATCAGTCAATCAAATTGCTGCCTCCAAATTTTTGAAGGTGTATCATTACGACAAAACCATGAGATCCTGAAAGGTCTTTAAAAACAGAAAATAGAACGTTTGTTTACATGTACATTCTTTTATCACATTTTTCTCCTGGCACTTGTGCTTTGCAGTGGCGGAAGTTATAACAAGAGGTTTCAAAGTAAAGGTCACTGCATACAGGAAAATATAGGTGAATTAGTGTACGGAAAGGCAATAATTCAATAGCAGTACATTTATGGAGATTTTAGTAATATAACAGATTTTCTTTCACAAAAAAGATCATTACACTTGTTTTATAGTATAACTTAGCCATTCAAGTATATAAAACATACTCAACTTTTTTTTAAATTTGAAGTTTCATATGGCTTTAAGACATTATGCCCATCACAACAATCAACTTAGATAAAACATCTGTTCATTTAAAAAAAAATAGTTTGAAATGACTTGAAGTTAATAATTTTACACTTTCATTTTATTTATGGTGGTGTCAGCATTACAATCTGATTGAAACCTATAGGTTTCATGGAAATTTTCTAAATTTTCTACTGTATAACATTCAAGAAACATAAGGCTGTATATGTAATATGCAGGTCAAATAAATCCCCTATTGTATTTGATCAGGAATGAAAATAAAACAAAATACCAAAATGTAGAAGCAACTTCTTCTCAAATGAACACACAAACAAAGCAATATTTTCTACCCTAACTTATGGAATTGCTTTAAGATACTATTACAATTTTGTATTTTCTGTGATTCTAGGAAGAGAAAGTGAAAGAAGACCTGGAAAAGCGTGAAATAGAACTAGAAGATGAAAGGAAGAAACAAGTAGAAGCTGAGGCATTAAGGAAATCAGAGGAAAAACAGAGAAAAGAAGAACAGAAAAGAAAAAGAAAGATGGATTTAGAACATCAAGAATATGAACTCAGACACAAAATACTCAAAAATGTTCAAGCGAAAGAAGAGAAAAAAGAGGAAGAAATAAGAGAACAGTTGAGAAAAAAGTTGGCAAAAAAGAAAGGAAAAGTGAAATTAAAAAGTGCTATTGTCCTGAAGAAATGACTTGCCATAAACCTCAACATTGGTGCTGTTAACAATGTATTGTCACCAGGTTAATCAGGTGACAAACATTTTGAATGTATTATTGACCTTCTGAAGGTTGAATTAAGTGTAGTAGAGTAACACAAAAATAGGGATGTCATGAAACACTTGTTATACTAATCTGTTGTCATTGGAGGTCCTTTTGATTCTTAGAAAAGTACTGATAAAATAGTTTGTATAAGCTTGGCACAGAACATTTAGAAAAGAAAGCGTTATGACTGTTAGATGGAATTGAAAAGTTTATTATTGATCATACAGGTATTGTGATTTGATCATTTTCAATCAATGTTCTTAATGTCAAAGTTATGAAAGGTAGAATGTTTTAATGGAATATCATAAGGCAAGGTAATTGTCTTTTTTTTGTTTGTATGTGTTTGTTCATTTGTACATACTTTATTCAGTAAACTTACAGGTTTATTTGTGCATACATGTACCTACTGATCAAAGAGGCTGATTCAACATTGATCATGTTTTCAGGCTACTTCTTCAAGTTGTGATATTAAAAACAGTACAGAGTAAATTTGTTTCATTTATAAATCTGAGCACATTTCTGTCTTTCTTTTGTAACAAATGCAGTTCCAGATCTCATTTACTTATTGCATTCAAAGCACTTTTATAGATAACCCAAATGATTCAGACCCGGTTCATATTCAATCTCTGTACTCACAAGGGTCTGAACTCTTCATACAATGGAAATGTGTCAATAACATGGAAAAAATTAAAGTGATGTATCTATCTATATATTCACTGTCATGACTGTTTTGGAGATGAACCAGTTCAGTGCTTTGTCAGTTTATTGTGGTTGCAAAAGAGAGAGGCTGAAAATACTAAAGGACAACTTACTGTATCATTTGTAGCCCTTATCTAGATCTTGTACATTATTGTATATTGTAATCTTAAGTGTATCTAATTGTAATATTTTGATGACATGGTCATTTCCATGGAGTTTCTACTGCATTGACTTTTTATTTACTTTTTTGTCTTAGTTGGTTTTGTTCTTTTCAAATTTACATTTATCTCATATTTTTTTTTTTTATTTCGTTTTAATCATTCTTTTGTTTTACTCTTTTAAATGTTACAGTTACCAGAGAAGGGGACCAACAGATCTTTTGTGTTTGGTGTATTTAGTGTAAAGAAGCATCTTAATCTTACAAATGCAACATTCATGTGAAGTGATGGGAAAAACATTTGTATAATTTGAAATCAGTTTTGGGATTCCCATTGCTAAATACCATTTGCCATTTGTGTAAAATTTGATGGTGTTTGGTATCAACAACTCCTAATCTGTAATCTCCGCTTGATTTCAGTAATCTTGATTAGCTAATGGCAGTTTAGACCTATTCTATTTTTTATCCGACTTATATAAGTTATGGGGTTTGTCATAGCAAACTATGAACTTTAACATATAATTACTAATAGAGAGAAGAGAAGTATGATTATGCGATTTCTGCATTCAGTTTTATTACTAAAATTTCTTTTCAGATTTTTTGGTCAACAAACTTTTACAGTAAACTGTAATGTACAGTACACATACAATTTTTTCAAAGATGATTGTAAACTGTGACTTTTAAAAGTAAATAATTAGTATGATATACATACGGAGTTATTATTATTATTGTGTCTTTCGAACTAGTACTTTTATGTACACAAATTGTTTTATATTGAACTTTGAAGAATAAAGCCATTTTGTTTTGTTTAATGTGCTGCTGTTTTAATATACTGTGGATTCATTGATATTTGTGGAATGCCAATTTTCAAATTTGTAAGGTCATGTGTGAAAAAATTTACTTGTAGTTCTAAACCCCAAAAAATTGTTCGTTTCAAGATTTTTCCAAAATCTGGTCATAATTTATGTGTTTCGATTTGCTTATCATTTGAAAACTTTTCAAGTGATCTGGTGTCGTCAACAAATGTTTAAGTTTGTGATTAGTCACTGTAAGAGGAACCACTAATGGTAAGACAATAATTTTTGGTTGGCAGTTGTTTTACCATAGGCACATCTCATTCCATTGACATCATTTCGCCCCTTCTCCGCAGTCTTGGTCTATTGACTAAAACTTTTTCATTTACATTACACTATCGAAATAACACATAGGTGAGACATATCTCTGTGTCAAAAGGGTATTATGATATAAATACTAATATGAGATTTCTGCTTTCATTTTTAACTCACCTGGCCAAAAGGCCAAGGGAGCTTTTGTCATCACCATTTTTAAAAAATTTTGCCCATTATCTCGAAAATTATACTAGATTGACAGAAACTTTAAATAGAAAAAATGATAGAGAGACAAGATCTACAAACAAGTCAACATGGCTGAAATCATCGACTCCTTATTAGAGATTGTCCTATAATGACGATTTTTACCAATATTTTGTGTTTTTGCCTAATATCTTAAAAATATATTAGATAGAAACTTTAAATAGCAAAAATGATCAGCAAGACAAGATCTACAAGGTCAACATGACCGAAATTGTTAGTCGACTCCTTATTGAAGTTATTGCCCTTTAATGACGATTTTTTCCCATTTTTACCTAATATCTTGAAAACTGTAATAGATAGATAGAAACTTTAAATAGCACAAATGATAAGCAAGACACGATCCACCAATAAGCCATAATGGCTGAAATCTTCAGTCGACTCATTATTGGAGTTATTACCCTTTAATGATACTTTTAACATTTTTTTTTTGCATTTTTGCCTATTATCTTGAAAACTATAAAAGATAAATAAAAACTTTAAAAAGGAAACTTATCAGCAGGATAAGATCTACAAATATGTCAACATGGCAGAAATTGTCAGTTAACTCTTAATAGAGTAATTCCCCTTTAATGATGATTTTTACTAAAAAGTGGCCATTATTGAAGATGCAGGTGAGCGATAGAGGCTCTAAAGTTTTTATTAAAATTTCCTTTCAGATTTTAAGTTCCACAAACTTTTACAGTACCCCCTTATACTAATAATGATTCAATACTTCAACAATATCTATTTAGTACTTAGATATGTTGAAATATTGAATCATTATTGAAAATTTGAATAAATTGATAAAAAAAATCATATTAACATGGGTAGACAATCATACCTCTGGTATTGAATGTTAATAAGAAGGGTTGACAATGAGGAATGAGATTATCGATTTTAAACTTGTTTTTTTTATGCAATTAATTTTTATTCCTGTGAAAGTAAACAGTAAACAACTGCTAATTTAGAGAAGAATAGCTTTGACTTCTCTTACAACACTAAATTTATTAACACATATGGGATGTAGTTGAAATCAGCATATAATATGATGAATGCCGTCTGATTGTCAACATTTCAATTACATGAACATCTTGACCAAGCTTAGTTTCATAATACCCCAGTGGACGAAGAGGTCCCCAATGGATTTTGATGTCAGTAGATTAAAGGTCAAGATTACAGCCTCAATTAATAAAGACTGCAATTGCGGTACAATTTGGTTTCTTTCTGATGTCATTTGAACTATATGTACAGTCTTCGCTAAATTAAAGTACAAAATGCTTCTTGGAAAGAGCAAGACCCTATAGTATTGACTTTCTAGATCGTAGCTATTAGGTCAAAGTTGCTTCAAACAGACTGAAAATTTGGGAAAGTTTTTATTTATAGACTATATCTCTGATCAATAAATCAGACCTTTAGCAATCTTATTTGGATAATGTGCCTTCAAATGGAAATCCCCTAATTGATGATGAGACCTCTGTGTCAAAGGTCAAGGTCCCAGCAGCAATGAACAGATTAAAAATTGGTTATATTTTAGTGTTTTCAGGAAAAAATTCTTAGTTAACACAATAATTACCCAATTTTAGATTGACAATGTCCTGTTGGAAGACTTCTATTAATTATGAGCCCACAAGGTCAAGGTCACAGCAACTGGAAAGGCTGAAATGGAGCACACATTTTGTTTCGGTATGACATCTTTTGCACCAAATCTGTATCAGTTTAAGCTTTGAAAGAGATATATAGACCCCCTTTGAATTTTGAGTCAGTATGTGAAAGGGCAAGGCCACAGTGCGTAATGAAATGGTTAGTTTTGAGACAAAATTTGTTCCTGGACTTCAGCCATGAATAAGACATGACAGGTCATTGGTGGATACTTTGAATCTGGAACTTGTTTGCTGGAATATCTGGATATTGCATGTCCACCAAATTTCTGTCAGCAACAACTATCAATCGACATAAATTGCCAGCAGAGTACTTGAAGTCTTGAATATCAAAACAACAAAACTGTTTCGTCTACTAATCCTTAAAGATCGCAGCTTGGCTTATGCACCTTTAATTAATATTTATAGAATAACTAATCGAAGAATTCAAATATTGAAAAATATTCAATGAGTAACCGAACAAAACATTAACTCACGAATGATCCTAGCGCATGAGTTAATAATGGGTCTCACTAATTAGCGACAAGAAGCGTCAAGAATTGACAAGAAGCGACAAGAAGCATCAAGATTAATTTAGCGACAAGAAGTATAATTTACTGACAAGAAAACAAATTTAGAGTAAAAAATCTAAATATCAATTATTCTAAATAAATAAATTTTGAAACATACATTTAATTGTTTTTTTTTTTTAAATGCGAGAAACAAGAGAAAACACTTTTTTTCATTAATATATGTTTAAGATATACCTTCAGTTTACAGCATAGTGTATAGATGAATGGATCAATATTTATGTATAGAGTCAGCATGGTTGGTGCCTCAAAGTTAAGATTCAAACCAAATTAAAAGATAAAATAATCTTTGATTTTTTTCAGACTTAAAAGAGCAATACGTATATATAAGTACATGACACAAATTTTTCTGTCATAGCAGGTTTAAAGGTTTGAATATTTGCATTATTAATAAAAAAACAAAAGGTATACTGAATGTTAGGATTAAAAAGGAGGGTAATTTTTTTTATTTTTATTTTTAATTGCCATTTTTCTCTATTTTTTATGGATCCTTAGTATAATCAAATGATTTATTTTCTATAAATCTATTATTTTTGGAAGTAAATAAAGTTTCTTGTCGCTATTTTTTTCTTCTTGTCGCTAAAATTTTTCTTCTTGTCGCTTCTTGGCGCTTCTTGTTGCTTCTTGATGCTTCTTGTCGCTAAAATTCTTCTTGTCGCTAATTAGTGAGACCGTTAATAATCAGTGTTGTTGGCCATGAGTTATCGATATTGGAATTTTTCGATTAGTTATTCTTTTTGTTACATTGGCCATGGGTTTTTTTTTAATGGAAATAAAGCAGAAAGAAATTACAAGGAACTATTAATTTTTCTACGCATTATCAATGCCTTTTAATGCATTGTCTTGACAACACACTTGTTGTTTGAAATCAGAAGAGTGAAATTATCGGATGTTTTTCACATGTGAAATTATCAGATTTATTTCACATGTTAAATTCTCGGTTTTAATTTACAGGGAAATCACAGTATTTCATTGCATTCAATGTAATAATAACTTTTATTGTTCCCCGCGTAACGAGTTGCGGGGGACATGGAAATACCGGGCGTTTGTCCGTCCGTCCGTCCGTCTGGTCTTGTTAGCGCTCTCAAGTGTACAATTCTTGCCAGATTTTTATGAAACTTATATCATAGGTTTATATTAGCCATGCCTTGAATGAGTTCGAAAATCAGTGCCGATCAATTATTTTTAAAAGAGTTATGCCCCATGGAAACATTAATTATATTGAAAATTGCATCGTTAGCGCTCTTATGTGTACAATTCCTGCCAGAATTTTATGAAACTTATATCATAGATTTATATTAGCAATGTCTTGAACGAGTTCGAAAATCAGTGCCGATCAATTATTTTTAAAAGAGTTATGCCCTTGGAAACATTAATTATATTGAAAATTGCATCGTTAGCGCTGTCATTCGTACAATTCTTGCCAGATTTTTATGAAACTTATATCATAGATTTATATTTGCAATGTCTTGGTCGAGTTCGAAAATAAGTGCCGATGAATTATTTTTAAAAGAGTTATGCTCTTGAAAACATTAATTTTATGGAAAATTAGATCGTTAGCGCTCTCATGTGTTCAATTCTTGCCAGATTTTTATAAAACTTATATCATAGGTTTATATAAGCAATGTCTTGGACGAGTTCGATAATCAGTGTCGATCAATTATTTTTAAAAGAGTTATGCCCCTTGGAAATATAAATTATATGGAGAATTGCATTGTAAGTGCTCTCATGTGTACAATTCTTGCCAGAATTTTATGAAACTTTAATCATAGGTTTATATTAGCAATTTCTTGGATGAATTTGAAAATCAGTGCCGATCAATAATTTTTAAAAGAGTTATGCCCCTTGGAAATATTAATTATATGCAAAATTGTCTTATGAGCGCTCTAATGTGTATAATTCTTGCTAGTTTTTTATGAAATTTATATTATAGGTTTATATCATCAATATTCTTGAAGAGTTCAAAAATCAGTGCCGATCAAATATTTTTAATTAACTTTGAAATTTGTAATTAAAACAAAATTGATATTCAAAACAAGACTTCAAAATAATGAATTATTTTTTACACTATTATATTCCTTTGCCTTGAATAAGATCACATCATAATATTTTTTAGTCATGCATTATTACAATGGCCAATGCTTAAACTTAATTTTAGGATTAAAAATGTATTACTAACAAATTTTTGTCTCTTTTTTTAAATAGATATAAGTTATTAGATATTTATTATCCTTTGCTTTTTCAAGCATATTACTTGTTACTTGTGAAATTCTATTTAAACAAAAATGTATACACTACTTTAAAAGACACAATTTTTTGGGAGTATATATACTATGACATATGTAAAGGGTTGCTGCTTACAAAGAAGCTTTCAATAACCGGTTAATAATAAAGTTAAAATATTCTCAATGGAAGTTGTTCCTGCGGACAAAGCTTCAAATAATATTGTCTTTGTATGTAAATAGTACTACTACGAGCGTCTTGTAAAAGAATTAGGAATAAATGAGCACTCAGGTAATCCCACTGTCACATACATAAACATATCATTTGACAAGGATGAGATTTTGGCGAATCATAAGTCCTTCATATGGCTTCAATGAACATTACATTGAACAGCAAATCTGAGGACTTATCTTGTTTTTATTGGATACCTAATCTTCACAAAATTCCGCAAAAACAACGGTACATTGCCGGCTCATCTGCATGTTCTACGAAGGAATTGTCCATTAGATTGTCAAAAATACTATCCGCAGTGAAAGAGGGTCTTCAGAAATACTGTGAAACTGTTTACTCACGTAGTGGTATTAACCTTATGTGGATTCTAAAAAACTGTAAAGAACTTTTGGATAATTTTAAATCTCGATCTTTCTCTAAAATTAGTTCTATCAACATTTTTGATTTTTCAACCCTGTATACCACCATTCCCCATGTGAAATTGAAAAATCGTTTAAAAAAAATAATCCACAATGCTTTTCAATATAAAAATGGTAGCATACGCTATAAATCTATTACTTTGGGATACCATACGGCATATTTTGTTAATAGTGAACAAAAAAGTAAAACATGCTACACAGAGGAACAAGTGATCAGTATGCTGAAGTTTCTAATTGACAGCATATTTGTTGAATTTGGAGGTAGACTTTTCAACAAATTGTCGGCATTCCTATGGGAACGAACTGTGCGCCTCTCCTTGCCGACCTCTTCTTATTTTCATATGAGTCGGAATTCATTCAGACACTTGTCAAAAACAAGAAGATCAAAGAAGCGAGATCATTTAATTTCACATTCAGATATATTGATGATGTTCTTTCCATTAACAATCCAAACTTTTCAGATTGGGTCCCATTAGTATATCCTCCAGAACTAGAAATTAAAGAAACAACAGACACGGCTTCCTCCGCCTCATTTTTACACTTATACCTCGAATTTGACATCTCAGTACCAGAATCTATGACAAACGAGACGATTTTAATTTTGAAATTATCAATTCCCCCCACCTTATTAGCAATATATCAACTTCACTTGCATATGGGATATACATTTCCCAACTCATTCGGTATTCAAGAGCTTGCAGCTGCTAATCAGACTTTATAAAAACGTCATCAGTGTCTGAGCAGAAAGTTGACGAACCAGGGTTATGTCAAAGAACGTCTCGTCCTTTTTCTAAAAAAGTTCATCGGAAGATACCAAGACCTTGTTGATAAATATTCCGTATCAACTTCACAAATAATACATGATGGTCTTGACGTATAGATTCTAGGTACTGACGTTGTTTATCATCTTAATTACGTGTTATACTGTTCTTTTTTTTTTGTCTTTGTAAATTATTACCTTTACTGTTTAGTCAATTTTTGGTAATATCCCTATGGCGTGGCTCGGTACTTATACATCCCGTCATTGTGTTATTGTGCTATGGTCAATTTTTGTATTTTTGTCTTTCATTTTCGCTTATGTGCTTTGTCTATATGCCTTTTTGTTTTTCTTTGTTGATATATTTGTTTGTTTTTATAGTTATTTTACTTTTTTTATAAGGATGCAATCATGTCCGTTATAGAATATCTGTGTCACAGATGACCACGGATATGTTTTATTTGTCCTAAGCAAAAATTCCGTTCTTCTTTCTTTGTTTTTGACCACCCAATGTATCCATTATCAGATAGTGATTTGTTCAGAGCAGTATGACGGGTGGTCATTTTAACAATTGTGATGTCACGCGACTGCTTTCAATAACAGTTCACTGTTATTGGCAGTTTTTGGTAGGTTTTTTTTTCCATCAGTTCACTGAATGGTGGCTTTTATTGATAGAGAAAATTGAAATATAGTAGACAACCATTGACCATCTGTAAGAAATTAAAAAAACCTTACATGCCGACAGATTGTGTGCAATAGTTATTTGTTTGCTGCCGAACGGAGAAAGAACAATGGTGTTACTAACCTATATTTTTTTTATACAAAACATGTATCAATGATGAATCAATCTCACGGGAATCATTCAATTTCTTATTCTAATTTCAATTTTGTCAGTAATGAAATAATAGCAAAATATAACCCGTCTTCAAATACGATTTGTCATTTAGCATTAGAAGGATGTGCAGTGCGATATGTAATGAAATAAGCACGGTGTTTGAAACAATACTAGAACACAAAATTTTAATTTGTGTTTTTCAATAGGGATCTTGCATATCAAAGAATTGATTCTAGAATCAATTATTTTGCATACAAAAAAAAAAAATCAATCTAACAATGAAAGACATGTTATTTTGCAATAATTACTTTCTTTGAAGTATGAAACTCTTTTGCATTGTGTGTCCATTGAGAAATGACGATTGAAAACAAGCATTATCGTGGGTAAAATTAATAACGGATCAAAAATAGATTGGTTTGACCTATTGTTAATGTTAACATGTGTAATATTTTTATAATATTATTCCTAAAAGAAATGAGTTTTGCAATGAGATCACAACTTTGTTAAAGGGTGGGTTGAACCTAAAACAAACAAAAAAAAGTATAAAATTTTAAATCTAAAGACCAAACAATTATAATACTTTTTTGGCAATGGACTGTACTTTTTTATTCTGTCTATTGTTTTGGGAATGTTTATTGCCTTTTAGATGGCTTTTAGTTATCTTTATTGTTGGATTGTGCCTCATTGTCGTATATTCACATGTCATGTATTTATATGAAAGTGAAAGGAATACGACAACGCAGATCGAGAGGATGACCTCCTTTCACCAAATAAAAATATGCATGTACAAGATGATGTCGGTGGTTGTCTTATTGTCATTTTCTAATGTTTGTCCCTTTATTTATAAAAAAGATTTAAGAAAACAATTCGTTGCTTTAAGCAGTTTTGCACAAAGACAAAACGATACGGATGATATTAACAAATATCAAGCTAATATAAATGATTACAGCAGAATGCATCGAGTGTGTAGGTAAAGGTAATATCTTTGGTTAGCTTGCTTGCTAGCTGAACCGTGAAGTCATTATTAGGTTAGGTAAACTACCCTCCTTTAAGAGTAGACTAGTCTGACAGATAACCAATCTATCTGTATGTAGGACTAGACTACTCCGAAAGGAGGGTAGTATACCTAACCTAATAATGACTTCACGGTTCAGCTAACAAGCAAGCTATCAAAGATTATACCTTTACCTACACACTCAATGCATTCTGCTGTAAATGTAATTGGACATCGATGAGGGAGACTCTGGTCGATCGGACGTCGTTTTGGTTATGCATGACGTCAGATTGAATGTCGATTAGAGGGTAAAAATATTGGACATCGATTCGAGGAACGGACGTTGATAAGAGACCGGACGTCAATCTGAGTCTAACATATTTTATCCCTGAAAATGACCAGTGATTTTACAAAATCACTGAAATGATTTCAAGGATTATCAATAAAACAGAGATCCTTCTTTTTATAAAAATTAATCAAATATAGACGATCAATCATCTGTATTTTTACCCTTTTAGTGTTTAAGTGGACAGTTTTCATTCCCTGTCCATTTATCAAATCTAAAGTGAACGGTTTTGTCAGTGATATTCTATTTAACTGCGTTGAACAACATTAACTCATAGTCAAAAAAATATTTTAATAAAATTGAGAATGGAAATGGGGAATGTGTCAAAGAGACAACAACCCGACCACAGAACAGACAACAGCAGAAGGTCACCAACAGGTCTTCAATGCAGCGAGAAATTCCCGCACCCGGAGGCGTCCTTCAGCTGGCCCCTAAACAAATATATATACTAGTTCAGTGATAATGAACGCCATACTAAACTTCAAATTGTACACAAGAAACTAAAATTAAAAATAATACAAGACTAACAAAGGCTAGAGGCTCCTGACTTGGGACAGGCGCAAAAATGCGGCGGGGTTAAACATGTTTATGAGATCTCAACCCTCCTCCTATACCTCTAGCCAATGTAGAAAAGTAAACGCATAACAATACGCACATTAAAATTCAGTTCAAGAGAAGTCCGAGTCTGATGTCAGAAGATGTAACCAAAGAAAATAAACAAAATGACAATAATACATAAATAACAACAGACTACTAGCAGTTAACTGACATGCCAGCTCCAGACTTCAATTAAACTGATTGAAAGATTATGTCTTCATCATATGAATATCAGGCACAATCCTTACCGTTAGGGGTTTAGTATCATACCATCATAACATATATGAGAAGAACATAACCCGTGTCATGCCAACAACTGGTTTTTAAATAAATGTGTTTAGTGCCGATGCAAAGACCCTATAAGTGAATCAATATTAACGCCAAAATATGCAATCTTTAATGACCTGACAACAGTATCGTAACTATATCCCTTCTTAATAAGTCTATTTAAAGGTTTTGTTAGTTTCAGAGGTGAATACTGACATTTTTGTGCTTTATAAAGAATATTTCCATAAAAAATTGGACGTGAAATACCTGAACGTATAAGAAGTCTGCATGTTGAGCTATATTTACGAATGATGTCCTTATACCGATGATAAAATTTAGTAAATGTTTTGACTAGTTTGTGATATCGAAAACCCTGGTGTAATAATTTTTCAGTAATACATAAATTTCTCTCGTTAAAATCTAAAACATTGTTACATACACGAGCGAATCGTACAAGTTGAGATATATAAACACCGTAAGATGGTGACAAGGGAACGTCACCATCTAAAAATGGATAATTAACGATAGGAAATGAAAAATCATCTCTTTTATCATATATTTTAGTATTAAGCTTTCCGTTAATGATATAGATATCAAGATCGAGGAAAGGGCAGTGGTCATTGTTAGTATTAGCTTTATTTAAAGTAAGTTCAACAGGATAAATTTCTTTAGTATACATACTGAAGTCGTCATTATTGAGAGCCAAAATATCATCCAAATATCTAAAAGTATTATTAAATTTGTGTATCAGATGTTGTTTCGATGGGTCTTTACTGATTTTTGTCATAAATTGTAACTCATAGCAGTACAAAAAAAGGTCTGCAATAAGTAGTGCACAGTTAGTCTCCATTGGAATTCCGATAACCTGACGATATACGGAATCTCCAAAGCGAACAAAAATGTTATCTAGTAAAAATTCAAGGGCATATATAGTATCAAAGCATGTCCAATTGACATAGTTTTTTTGTTTATTGCTACTAAAAAATGACCTAAAAGAGTTTGAACATATATATTCACATTCTGACTTTTTAAATGCCCATTTAATTAGGTGTGTGAATTTTTTCTTAATGAGAATGTGAGGCAATGTGGTATGTAGGGTAGAAAAATCAAGACTTTGAACAGATTCAAAATCACCAATATATGCATGCAATTTATCAAGTACTTCCAACGAGTTCTTGACACACCAAAAGTAATTAATTCCACTATTTTCGAAGGCCTTATTTGAACAATTTATTATCAGGTTTTTGATTGTACCAAGTGTACTGGTAAGAAGAATAGACAATTTAGTAGTGGAACAATGGCTTGAAGACGAAATGAATCTATATTTGTAAGGTGTTTTGTGTAGCTTCGGAAGCCAATACATAGTTGGGACTTTCATTGTATTTGGTTCTGCTTGTAAAGCGGTAGCTAAAAGTTTATGTTTGTTACAGATGTCGTTTTCTGAAAATGGAGTCAGTTGGAATGTTGGTGAATTGGTGATTTCTTTTTTCAGAACCTCAATGTAAAATTTACGTCAAACCATAATAATATTATTAGCAGCTTTATCGGCCGGGACAAAAACAAATTCCTTGGCTAGTTCTTTTAGTTTATGTTTGATACGAGAAATAGGTTTATTGTGGTTATTGTTAAGAGTAAAATGTTCTTTAAAATGTTGAATACGTATATCAACTATGTTCATTACTGATTTAAAAAAAGAGTTCAAAGATTTTTTGTCAGCTTTTTCCCGTTTTATCCATTTCAAACAGTAAGTATGGAGTGAGTCGTGGATGATATTACGACACTCATTCCAATTAATAATTGACGGGGGACGATATATAGGTCCTTTACTGAGGAATGATTTTAACTCTCGGTCTTGAACGATGTTAAGATCTCCTGTTATAACATGGGAAATGGGTCCATAAATGTATTCGGAATTACTGCAATTACATGAAGTAGGTGTATTTTCACTGATATTAACATCTTTACACAATTGGCTATAATTAAACACAAATTTCCGGGTAGATTTCTTTAAATTCACGGAAATTAATAATATCATTATTCGCATTTATACTGATTACTGTATGTGTATACCATGAGTTGTATTGTTTGCCAGAAAAAAGTGTCAATGCTTATATAAATGCACAGATCATATAATTTGCTGTAAAACAAAGGAAATGAAAGTTATTGAACATCTGTTTGATGTTTTTAATGTTCTAACGAACAAGGAATACAAACTTAGCAAAGAAATGCAACTAAACGTACAGAAAAACAAACTAAAGGCATGCTTAACAGATTGAATACAATTTAGGAGGAGGCCAACATCGGCTGAAATGTTTAGATACCGATTCTGCATGTTGATAGCGGAAAGGGAGACCCCAAACATATAATGGCCATCGTTCATGAAAGGACTGAAAAGGATAATGCATGGCTACGAAACATGAAATTTGGCTCAGATCCTACACAAGGAAAGGTGAAAGATACCAAAAGGACATTCAAACTCATTAGTCGAAAACAAACTGACAATGCCATGACAAAAAACAAAAAAGGACGAAAAGACAAACAACAGTTCACAAAACACAACATAGAAAACTAAAGACTGAGCAACACGAACCCCACCAAAACCGGGCGTGATCAAAGGTACTCTGGAAGGGTACGCAGATCCTGTTCCACATATGGCACACGTCAATGTGCAGTGACATCAGATTCAATATGTGATGAACAAGGTTTTTAAAAGTGTTTAAAAGTGTTTTGTGGCACACACACAAAAAAAAAGCGAAAAGCAGAGCAAATGTTCGATAAAAGATGTGATATAAATTTACAATACAGCTTTTAAATTAAATTATTTGAATTAGAAGATTAATATTCATGTTTCTAAAGATGTTTAAGATGATTTTATAGAACAAATTAAAGGTATTTAACTTTTATTTATTTTCTTTTTTCCAGTAATTTTATATAATTCCTGACATTATTTCTAGTGATTATGCATAATTCCTGAAAATTTTAGTAATTATATATAAATACTCAAGTTACCGGTCATTATACATAATTTATTTTTTTGTTAACTGAACTTATGTCATAAATAATGATAAACACCTCTTACATATCATACAACCGTGTTTTAAATGGAAAATTAGACAAACATTTTGACTGACTTGCATATGCTTAGAAATAAGACACCTCAACTCTAGCACAAAACAATATTCAGATAAGAAGTGTAATGTGTTCCGTCTATCAAAACAGTTTTAATTTTAGTAATGATTCTATACGTTTTTATTGTCCATTATCGTTTGTTTGAAAAGAAAGAAAGCCATAGCTTCAATTAATGAGAGGTCAATGCGTGTGGTTAGCACTCCTATTTTATCTGTGCCTTGACGATAACATATCCAGCTAATACATTGATATTTATGTTTCTAAAGATGTTTAAGATGATTTAGATAATAAATCATTTAACTTTTATTAATTGTATCTTCGTTCCAGTTATTATATATAAACCCTGACATTATTTTCTAGTGAATATGCATAATTCCTGAAAATATTAGTAATTATATAGTAATCACTAAAGTTATCGGTCATTAATCATAATCCCTGAAAATTGCAAGGATTATACATAATCCCTAATTGTACCAATTTACTGTAACCTACATATGATAACAGTAGTCAGTTTTACAATCTGATCTTATTAGCTTTGCTCTGAAATAAAGACAGAGAGATCTATGGGGAAAATATGATATTGGATTTAACTTCCCACGTCGAAAACCCAGAAAATAAAACCACGGAATAGCGAATAGAAGGGCGAAGTATATATTAAAGGAATTTATCTCCCCTGACATATCATATAGCTTTTGTTATAAGAACACGTTTTTGCCATATGGACAAGCTTAAAGATGTTGTTTTAGATTTTTGGATATGTTATGAATCCATCTTAAAAAAATACTTTACTGGTAAGTTCTTCTTTAATTACACAGGGAAATTTCATTCGTATGAATTTCACGTGAATTTAGATTCATGTAAATTTCATGTGACATTCACGAGAATTTCACCTCAAACGAGCTTATACGTGAAACTCTAGTGAATTTCATGTACATGAATTTTTTTCACGTGAAATTCACGTGGATTTTCAAAATCGAGTTATTCAAATAACAACTAAATTTACAACTTTGATTAAAAACATGAAGAATACCATTGTTTTTACCGCAAGAACACATGAAATTCACATGACAAAATTTTGACGTGAGTTTCACGTATAAGCTCGTTTGAGGTGTATTTCACGTGAGCAAATCTTGTCTGTGTTCATGGGTAAAAGGGTCAAATTAAAACATCGACAAGCCTTATTTAACATTGCTACCGTCAATTGTAATTACAAATTACTTTTTAGAGGGCAACGGAAAAAATTGTCTCTATAATTAATTTTCTTAAAAAATTAAATTTGTTTTTTGAACATATGTAATAAATAATGATACACAACTTTTACATATACAGCCGTGTTATAAATGGAAAATTAGACAAATATTTTGACTGACTTGTATATGCTAAGAAATAAGATACCTCAACTCTAGCACAACACAATATTCAGACAAGAAGTGAAATGTGTTCCTTCTATCAAAACAGTTTTAATTTGGACAAAGATTCTGACAATTGAGGGATCCTATCCTCACCTCTACGTTATTATTGTCCATTATCGTTTATTTTAGAAGAAAGAAAATACGGACATTGCTTCAATTAATGAGAAGCCAATGAGCGTGGTTAGCACTCCTATTTTGTCTGTGCCTTAACGATAACATATCCAGCTAATAAAGCCTTATTCCTTCATGGTGGCTGTTTCCATCATTCTATAGAGACTTGAACTTCAAACAAAACATTCATACGATGACCTATAGTTGTTAATTTCTGTGTCATTTGGTCTCTTGTAGAGAGTTGTCTCATTGGCTACCATACCACATCTTGTGGCCACGGATCTAAACGAATTGAAAAGCATAAATATTTCCGAAATTAATTTCAAAAAACGGAATTAATAACATAAACGGTACCAGTTTTAATGCACCAGATTCGCATTTCGACAATTAATGTCTCTTCAGCAATGCTCGAGGCCAAAATATTTGAATATCCAAAATCTAATCTAGACTAATGTATTGATAAATGTAATGATAATTATTTTTCATTAATCATAGTAAAATCTTTCTGTTTACATTACTGCTGTTCTCGTGTGTCCTATGATTATTGATTTTGAATAGTGAACATTAGACAAACTATATCTTAGGGTTATTTCTCTTAAGGATTAAGTTTATATTCATTCAAAAGGTATGTTATTGTAAAATATTCCATACATTTCGAGAAACCGTTAACGTTTCTTCTTTTTTTCTTTAAAAAAAACAACAAACAAAAACTGTTTAAATTGCAAGCAAATCTAAATTTTTACTTATTTTCAACGGAATGAATTTTATTCTGAAAAAAAAATAAAAGCTTAAAACATAAACTTGGTATAAATCCAAATAAAGTTTACTAATTTTGAAAATAATGTGAACTGAAAGGAGATGCTGTTAAATGTTATTAAAAAACCCAAAAGTACAAGTTTCAAAAAAAAAAAATAGATATCTGAAGATAATGGGGTTTTCTTCAAAGAGCAAATGGTCTCATCGAATAGAAGGCTTTTAATCAATCAGAGTCTAAAAAAAAGTTTGGAAAATTTTCTATAAACAAGACTAAAGATCTTAGGTGAATAAAACATTCTAAATTAAAAAAAGAATGTGTCTAAGAACACGAATGCCCCCGCTCAAGCTTTGCAATTTTAAAAAGTTAAAAAGGGGCATAACTCTAGAACGGTAAGTGACTCACTGCCCAAATTCAAACTCTGTCTGCTAGTTTTGGTTCTCAGCATTGTGTATGAGTTTCACAAAATTTGGATGAGGAAATATGAGTTAGAGTGTGAAAACGAAAATGGGACGGACGGACGGACGGAAGGACGGTCTATGGCGGGGGCATACAAATCCAACGAAACCATTAAAAACAAAGCAAAAACAACACAACGGTATTAGCTGGTCAAATGCCATATTAGTGTTAGGCCTATTTATTTACTACAGTACCTGTTTAATGGTATTCATGGACATCTAAAATAAAGAAAAAAGAAACTTTTAGATACATGTTCAATGTCTGTATTTTGCTGGTTGATATATGACTGCCATGAACATTGCTAAGTCCATCTGTGACTAGTCACATTAACATTCAACATCACTAACATCGTTATGCTTTATGTATAATCTCAACAAAGATACCAGGCTTGTACTTTGTTCGCCAGACGCGCGTTTTGTCTACGTAAGACTCATCAGTGAGGTATTATATTTCTAACACGACCACATAAAGCATTATTGCTACCAGTTTTAAGTTTTCGATATTTGTACATCTTGAATAACAATGTTCTATTATTAACATTGTAAAAATTCTGGCCAATTTTTTAAACTCTCAAGTAGAAAATAATTGATGAGTTTTATAAATGAAAATCAATCAGAATTTCTATATGCGTTTTTTGTTGTTGTCAAAGTGAATAACTTTTCATTTTTACATGTAAGGACAATTTTTGCCTTTGTATTTTTTACTCGTGGAGTCAATATAGGATGTTTGATAAAACCATAATGAATTTGAACTTTTTAAAGAGTTTGTTCAACAGTCTTTCATACATGTATATCCAAAAAATCAAAATGTTATTAACACTACGCAAAGCTGCCGAAAGCAATTTTGAAACCATAGTTTTAGATTGTTTTGTCCAAAATTGTATCAAAGGACATCCTTGACCAAAATGAATTTCTTTGTATCCGAGACATGAAACATAGCTACATTTCCGATATAACTGTGTTATAGGTCAAGAATGTTCTTCTTATTCTTTACTCGGAATTTACCAAAACTAGAGCTTTGAGCCCTCTTCTGGCATTATTCTGACATTTTGTCACATGTTAGTACGTAAGACCAAAATA
Source organism: Mytilus californianus (assembly GCF_021869535.1). Classification (NCBI taxonomy): domain Eukaryota; kingdom Metazoa; phylum Mollusca; class Bivalvia; order Mytilida; family Mytilidae; genus Mytilus; species Mytilus californianus. Next base: position 13,129,203 of record NW_026262745.1, read on the forward strand.
TTGCTTAAATCTAAATGAACAAAGCTGGTATACTGTGACTTTTAGTCAGCGTTGAAGGACCAGAAAATTGATGCTATGCATAACCTAATCATAGATATCATGCTTCGTTCCTTCTGAAATGCTTTTATTATGAATAATAGGCGTATTCATTGAGCAAATATTAAGATTCCGAAATTGAAAAAAAAAGAATTATGCTGTAGTCTTGAAGTAAAAGATACCATTAGCCTTTAGTAATTTATATTTTTGCATAAGCTAATTTCGAATAGCAATTTCAAATGTGTTAACTCAATCAAGTAATGAATTTGTCCACCATAACAAATGGTTGATCGCATGGCATTGACAAATATATATACTTACGTTTGAAAGCAAGAAATAAATTATTTCGAAAGATTTTTGAAAAGAGAACGTTTTGGGGGATATAGCCAATGGACAATGTCTTATCTATGAATGCTAGTCGTATTTAATTACCATGTCTTTCATAACATAGAGTTTATTCGAATTTCTCTGTTTTTATTTCAGTGTGCCTGTGTATAGTTACCAATGAATTCAATAAGTGAAACATCACCGAGTATCGTTTTAAGGAATACCAATGATAGTATTGACGCAAATATTACAGAATCCATTCCAAAATGTTGGGCGAAGGAGGTACATAAGAATATAATTGCCAATGCTGTGGTACTGTCATTGTACTTTGTAATCGGAATCACTGGGAACGCATTAGTTCTTGCTGTATACAAAACGCAATTAAGGAATGCATCCGTCGAAAGGTATTTTATTCCAGTACTGGCAATCTCAGATATGTTGTCAACAATTTGTGGAAGTATAAATAATATGGCGTGGGATTTGATGTCAGATAACTTCACAAACAATGCACTGTGTAAATTTTTTCTATTTACTGTTTCAAACACAGCATATATGTCCATTTTATTACTACTTTGTGTCGCTTTCCAGAGGTATTTACTAATATGTCGACACCATTCACTGAGCCTGAAGCATCGCCACTTAATGATTGGTCTGTCTTTTGTATTTGCTAATGGTCTTGCTTTGCCATTTGCATTCTTTTATGGTGTCAATGACTTTTACAATGATGGTAAATTAATAGGTACCCGATGTGGAAGACTGAAAACTAGTTTATACTTGCCTGGAGCGATATATGCCATTTCCTTTGTTTCTCTAATGGTTCTAACAGTTCTTGCACTAATTTTCTTCTACGGACGAATCGCATGTACAGTATTTGAACATTTCAAATCGAAAAGATCAAACAAATATTCACTTAATCCTTTGTCCAAAGGCTCTAATAATAAATACATATTGGATACAAAAGATAACGCTGTAGATCGACATTCTCATAACAAAACCATGCATCAGGAAAATACTATTGATATACGCGTAAAGGATAAAGAAATAAAAATAATACAACAAACCGGAACGTCAACGTGCCATAAAAACATTGATAGAAATAATTTAGGGGGAAATGAATACAACTTTGAGGATACATGCAATAAACTGCAAAGGAAACCAGAAATGTTAATTCAAGCTAATATAATAGATATAACCAGCGACGCAGAAGTGGTCATCGAATTAAAAAGAAAGAAAGAAATAACTGTAAACGAATCCGTTGATATAGAATCACCCTGTTCTGAGATCAAAAAAGAAAGTGTAAATAACGAAATATTAAAACACGTTGAAAATGCCAATGGTGCTAGCAAATTGTGGATCGAATTACCAGACTTTCAACAAAATTCCGAAAATGCTAGTGAATGTAACACATTTGAAGCGGAGTGCAAATTTGAAAACAATAGAAATCGAGAAGCTACCATGGAAAAAGAAAATATGTATCGAGATAACCAGATCCAGATTTTCATTCAAGATATTGATGATCAATCTATGGATAATGCGAGTGCGACTGGAATTCTAGCACGTACGGATATCAGAAAAGGGAATTCCGATAAAGCAAATGCAGAACATAAATCTAACCTTAACTTCTGTTTGAAAGTGGCGGATGATCAATCTTCTGATATTTCTTCAGGATCCGAATCACGTACTGATATAACTAATATCACTCCACATGATACACCAATGAAGAAAGCGTCAGCAAAAATCGAAAAAAATTATCATCGGAAAAAACGAAATCGACATTTTAAAAATAAGTTTTCAATGATGTTTATTGTTATTACGTCTGTGTCATTGTTCTGTTATATACCTGTTGGAGTAATTGTTCTTTTAGAAGGTGTTTTCCCGGATTTTTGGGACAATCTTTCCGGAACAGGATTTATTGTTGTCGCCTGGCTTTATCATACGTATATTATCAATAGTATAGTTAATCCAATAGTCTATGCTTTTCTTGATACAGAATTTTATACGGGACTGAAGGCACTTTTTGCAAGTTGTTGTAGATTGTGAAAATACACTGCAGATACAAATTAAAACTATGTTTCTGATTCATTTTACACACACCAATAACGATTGGAAGAGATTGAAAACATTTCCGAGTTTGATGTTAGATTATTCTCTTGAAGAATACATTGTCAGTTATTTTATTGAATGACAATTTATTCTAAATATCAATTAAAAAATCGTAGCGCATAACCCCAAATATTCCAAACTTTAAGAAAAGTATAAACGATATAATACGCACTTTAATTTAAAAAATAGATTGACGTCATTTTGCACGTCATTGAGTACGAGGCAGTCGAATGATTTTGATTAATTGTAAACAATATGCATATTTGTAAATGACTGCATCTGGTCCCCCACCAATCAAAATAATGAACCAATATTCATGTTCCATAAAACCTTTTTTTATTAATGATCTCAATCCAACATACTTTATAAAGTGAAAACCATATTCATTGTGTATTCAATCAAAGGAAATACAGAACACTGTAGCAAAACTTCCAGCACTGTCTGTTTTGTCAACGAGTCGCATCACATCTACAAATGTATTTTAAGGGCCACTGAGCAACTCTCAAATAAATAAACTGATTTAAATATTTTAAGATATTACTAGTAACAGAATGGAGAGACTTTCAAAGCAAAGGCTATTCATATGAAAGGATCAAGTTGAATGTTATGTTTTGCTTTTTCACGGTATCGTCTAATATCATATTAGCCTTAACTACTATTGCTTTTTATTAAGTATTGCAATCCGTTCTCGTCAAAACTATGAGATTACAATTTACACACTGAGATAAAAAAAAAAAGAAAAAGATAGATATTTATATAGTTTTAAATTTGCAGTGTGTGTTTTCCTTTTTTAACTTTTAAAACTGAGAGTGGTTTTTTTCATAGTTAAGTATGAAATATGTTATTCTAATTGTGTGTTTTTAAGTTTTTTAAATCAGTATTTTTGTCCTCGAAAAATGACGAGATAGGCTTGCAATCCTTACTTTTAACAAGCACAGGCATACAGTCTGGAAACAGCAATGGAAACAAAAGTTACTCCACTAACGCAAACCTAACATTGAGCTACTACGAAAAGAAATGAATGAAAAGCCATTATAATCTTTTGTAAGAAATTGATTCTAGAGGTATCAATACAATATGCCTAGCTCCGAATCATTCCGAGTCTAAAAGTTGTGAAAAAATTTAACAGAAACAATCTAAGATCTGCAACTTATTGCAATACGTAATGACCACCAGAGTGAAATACTATAAAACCATATGAGTGATACATAAATACAGCTTCTGAGAAACCATCTCGTACATTCAAACCAAATTACATGCACCTAGGGTACGGTATAATATTCCTCTAATTATGAGTTTGTTTCTTAAAACAACGATGGCCACTACTGTGTAACATAGTTTACAGTAGAATCATGTTGGAAATCGACACACATAGCTTCCTTCGATTTCTCCAAAACAGATCTGAACAATATAACCAAATATTGAATGAATGAAACTATGCTAATTTTGAGCTTTTGCTTCTTATCTGATATCCAAGTTGGCTCTCACTATAGCTACTGAACACAGTTTAAAACAAATGTGAAACAAGAGAAAACTTTGACAAGTCTTTACTTTTTTATTGTAATAAGTAACCACTGAAATAAGAATAACGCTCTCCATGAAGTGTTTCGAATCCTTAGCTGAAGTTCGGTGTTTAATGTAAATACGGTCACCTTTCTTCAGGTTAAGGATAAATGTTTGAGACTGAGAACTATTGTATGTTTTATTTGTATATCGACAACGACAGCATCATTCTTTCGCCATTCATACCGAATTTCTGTTCTAGCATATGTCATAATCATATAGGACAAGACATACAGGCCATTCCTAGGTGCTGTGAAAATTCCACTAGTAGGGTTGTAATGATTTCCAATATTTGTTTCTACGTCATCAAACTTAATCACATTGTTGGACAGTGCTGGAGCACCCTACACAAAAGCAAGGAAAAACTATCCTCTTTTTAGGCCCTGAAACAATTACATAGGCTAATTTACTTAATATTACAATCGTATACAGGTCAATTTAAACTTTGGCTTAAACAATTTAAAAATTTAGTATCTTATTTATCTAATTGATATTTTGATAAAATAACAGTGTCAAAAATATCATTATATACTTCTTTTCGTATATATTCTTTACCATACATATTACGCGACAAACACTCACTAGGAAGAGAATCAAAACAAGAAACTTAGTATATATTTTATGCGTTAAAATCGACAAAAAGACTATACATGCCATACATTTTCATAGAGTATAAAAAGTGAGGTACAATGCAAGATAAAATTGAGAATGGAACATACCATAAGAAAAAAAACACAGTTATAAGTTTCCTGTAGACTATTTCTTTAATTAGAGAATTCTTTATTAAATATATATTTAACATTACGACCGTGAGATATCAAGAAATCAATTTATTATTATAATATTGATTTAGATTGATTTTTGGTATTTTACGCCACTTTCAGCACTATTGGCTATTTTGTGGCGGCCAGTTTTTTCTGGTTGCGGAAGCCGGAGTGCCCTGAGAAAACTACCGACATGCGACAGGGAAAATCGCAGTCCTAGTCAAATGAAACGTACGGGGTTCGACCTCACAACTTCAGTTTTGACAAGCTAGTTATACAGTAGATACACTACTTATAAAAATAATTGAATTGTCTGATTATTATGATTGTCTTTGCATGTGATCTCATCGACAAATATGAAAGTCATTTTAACATTAGCTACACTTGAGCTTTTCATTTTTAGTCACAGCAAACATCTATGTTGTAACTGGGTAGAACACAAGAGATCTGCACAGAAAGGTATAACTTTTGGTTTGCTTTTAATATTTGGTGAAGGAATTTGATATTAACAAAACATAACTGGTAGTATGTCACTTTGTCTGTTTACTCTTATTAACATCTGAAGTAGGTCTTCTGTGATACATATTGTCTTTCCTATGATACAAAATATACATTAAGAAAAGTTAGTCAATAACAGTGACTGATTGATTATTGATGAATTGCAGTTAATATTTCCAACAGGATGATGATACTCGATTTGCTGCATGGAGTTTTTTTTATTAGTTAATGGGAATTTTATTCTATGAAACATGACACTAATGCTTGGCGGATGCTTAGATGTTTTTTTTTCAAAATATACTATCCCCTTTCTTAAATATCAGTGGAAAGTCTAAAAGGATTAAAAGTACACATAAAGCACAAAAATCATCTCATTTACAGGTAAAACCAAGAGATAAATCACACAACAATTTAAAAAGAAATGTAATAATTTATTCAAACAGAGCCTCAGCCTCTTTTTAACCCCCCCCCCCCCCCCCTCCCCCTTTTTTCCCCCAAAAAAATTCTTTCCCTCAAGATATGTTCATAATCTCAATTCAAATTTCCAATGGAGTTTGCAACCATAATTACCCATTTAAATTTACCATAGTGCTAACTTAATCTTTTTTATAATAGAATTTAAAATATGGTGTCAAATCTTTCATATGGATTTTTTTGTTAAAAAAAAAGATGCAACATTTGCAGATATTTTTACTGGTCTTGCTTTATAAATATTCATTTCTTTAAACATAATTTAAAAGCAGTGTAAGGGAAGTAATCAAAACGTATTTGGATTACCTCCCTTACACTGCTCTTAAATTGTCTTAATTGTTCATTAACCATTACTTTATACATAATTTAAAAGCAGTGTTTGGGAGGTAATTCAAATGATGTATTTGAATTACCTCCCTTACACTGCTTTAAATTAAGTTTTATAATAAAGTATTTGTCCATTAACCAGGCACTTGTTTCCCCCCTTTTTTGCCCCTAATTCCTAAACAGTTTGAGCCATAACCCCCCAAAGCAAATCCTAACCAGCCCTTTGTGGTATGGAAACTTGTAGTATAATTTCAGAGAGATCCATACACCGTTCCACAAGTTATTGTCAGGAAACTAGAAAAATGCTTATTTTTGGCCCCTAATTCCTGAACTGTTGGTACCATAACCCCCAAAATCAATCCCAACCTTCCATGTGTGGTATTGAACCTTATGGTAAAATTTCATAGAGGTCCATTCACTTAAACTAAAGTTATTGTGCGAAAACTAATGTGTCTTCGGACGACGACGACGACGACGCCAACGTCATACCATAAAAATTACCTTATATAAACGGGCAAATTTAGAAAGGTTTGTTAATAATCATCATGTTAGTACCGAAGTACTGACTAAACCTTAGTTTCTTTATAATTTCAAAATTTATAAACTGGCAAATTTAGAAAGGTTTTTATTAATCTTGTCAGTACGATTTAAAAATGCAAACAATTAAAGGCCAGAAAAAGTTTAGTCTTCAAATTTTGCAGATTTTCAATGTTGGCAATTGAACCGTAGTATCTACACATCCATAAGATTGTACGTTTTCTTCCGAATTCGCCTCAATAGCTTTTTAAAGTTCAATTAATTGAAGCACTCTAATAAGCAAGACTTTTTTTGGTGTCACAGTGAAATTCATTGTATTGTCTTACATTGATTGTGCAGATGTGAGATGCTGTCAATCTACACTATGCTTCCTGGTAAAAAAAATAATGCACATTTCCTTCAGTATCAGTTGTTCTAACCTTTCCTCACATATAAAAATTATCACTTCATTTCCAATCTTAATTTAATTAAAAAGTGGCGGAAGATACCAAAGAACATTAAAACTCATATATCGAAAAGAGACAAAATCATGACAACAAATCGAAAAAGACCAAAAATATTAACCACTACGTATACATAGATAGCTATAGACTGAGCAACACGAGCCTCACCAAAAACATTGAGTGATCTGAAATGCATCGGAATGGTAAACAGGTCTTGGTTCACATGTGAATTAAGTTCCAAATTAAAAAAGCTTCTGAATCAGGTAATCACAATGTCAATTATCTGTTGAGACAGCAACCCAACTTAAAAAAACCAACAAAAGACGTGTTGATGTCCACATACGGTATCCCGCAATAGTCTTATCTAATTGTCTACTAATACAATATATCAATCACCAAAGCATGAATATATTCAAGAGTGACTATATAAAATGGCATTGACAATGTTCAGATTTCCGAGATGACAAATTTAAAAGATAACAATGGACAAGTATTGAAGAAGCTCCTGAATTTATCTAATTATAATGACATTAAAGAAAAAGAAAGAAAGAAAAAACAAACTTTCACTATCCTCTCTCCAAAAATAACAGAGTAGATTTCCTACTGTTACGTAATATTCGGCGCAGAAAGTCTATAATAAATAACCTATGCATATTAAAACTTTCTGTTATCTACAAGCCGACTGCATATTTGTCTTTTTTTCCCCCTTTATTTGAATTAAATTTGGAGAAGAAAAAATATTTTCAGGATTTCGTTGAATACGCATAAAAATTTGATCTGTTAAATAGAACGTTCACAGAAAAGATGTTACTGACAATGCAGTTTTATTTGTATACTTGTGCTTACAATGAACAGCGGATTAGAAGCACTTTAAAGAACTTTCTCATATTGCCACTGAACGTTAAGCAAAAATCAATTATATCTTTTGCCCTATCAAACTTTTCGAAATATAACATTTTGTACATTCCGCGACTTAACGTATGCAATGGACTTTGCGTTCTTATGTAATAAACATGTATCAACTACAAATTTTGATATTAAAATAAACAAACAACTAATTTCACCTACCATGACCAACATTACAGTTTCCTGAAACACTAACACTCATGGTCAGAGAGGCAAGGATAAATTGTATAGTCACCTTCATAGTGCTCACTATTGTTTGATAGCAGGAATTATGTTGACTGATTGTCGTTGGTTTTATGCCAGTGTTATAAATCTAATGATTACATTGCATGTCTTATAGTTAAAACAAAATGAAAACTGATATTTTAACAACCATGTAGCAGTATGAATTAAAATTGTCCGAATACCAGGAAATGTTTTTTAAGAATATGTTTGTATGATATTATATTGTAATATACTGAATTTTTACTAACTCGCTTGGTCTAAAAGACAACGCAAGCATTTATCCTCATCGGTTTACGTCCGACGTCTTCGGAAACCATTGCTGTTTCATAAACTATAACTCTTTAGAAACCACAGTGACAATTTTAATCACAAGTTTTTAAAATGCAACCATTTCGAACTTGTCTGCCATTAGAGAAAATATAAAAGTTCCATTTAAAAATTATCCGTCTCAGGATAACAATATTATTGTAATATTTTCGATATCATTAGATATTCGGCGTAAAATAAAAAGTCGCCAGAATGTGAAATTTTGGTGATATATCAGATTTTACCGCTGGAAAACCAGCATGGGAGCTGTGAAAAAAGGACACATTGTAGGATAATATAAATAAAACATTCATATATTTATTAAAATTACACTTTATTATTAATAAACGTTTTTTGTTCCGTTGGTTTTCTCTTATAGTTGATGTGTTTCCTTCGGTTTTAGTTTGTTACCCGGATTTGTTTTTGCTTAATCGAATAATGACTATTGAACAGCGGTATACTTCTATTGCCTTTATTTAGTATATTAAAAAAACTATCAGGTTAGAAAAATTTAAACCACCATACCTGTATTTTGATTATTATTAATTTTGTTTTCATAAAACGTAAAACCAGAGGTATAATCTTAAAATTATTTATATCTGACATCAAACGTAAATATTGAAGATAATTATTCATGAATTATATCTATGATCCCTGTGATCATATCGATAACGGAGTTATGGATGTCATTTGAGACCAAAAGGTTAAGATAACATAAATTGTACCAATATTAATAAACCCGATGCGGATTTCGACAATTAATGTCTCTTCAGTGATGCTCGTCGATGCCAAAACGTTCGAATATCCGAAAATTGATACAAATGTTGAAGAGCAGAAAAAACCCAAAAAGGACCTAAAGTATAGCCAAAAGTGGACAAGGAATCAGAGCTTTGCATGAGGGATATATATTCCTCAATAGTAAATCATGATTTCAAAAATTTTAAAGCAGAAAAGTTTAACCAAACAATATCCGTATTTAGAAATTCCTTCTAAAGGGACATAAAGATCATTTCTGATTCAACTGGAAGTTTTTTTAACGGAATAACATCTTTGACTCTGTTTCAAACTATTGTAGTCAGAGTTCTAGACGAGAAAAGTCTTGCAAACGCGATTTAAATAAAATGAAAAATAAAATGTTAAATATTGCATGAACAACACTTATCTGTGAAATTTATTTATGAAAACAGATAAGGATATTCAGAACAGTACTGAGAAAAAATATTTAATTATTTCAGCAATATAATACTACTGTGTTTTGAAAAAGATTACATTATTAAAATAGTAGCACCTACATACGGAGTATTTATCTCCCAGTTGATACAATATTCCAGGGCTTGTATTTCCTATCATGATTTCCTTGATAGAGGGTTGCTGCTCACAATGAAGCTATTCAACCAAGAGTTCCAAGTGGTGAAGTTGAAATCATCCCTTCGTTAATATTACGGACGCCATCATGAGTTGGTTGACCGTTATGGAATATCTGTTTCACAGATAACAACGGATATATGCCAATTGTCGTAACTACATTCCCGTCCCCTTTTCCTCGAATGTGACCTACCGAATTAAACTTATCACCGGGTTTGTACTAACATGAGCTACATGACAGTGGCCACATGTGGAGCTGGAGCTGCTTACCCATCCGGAGCACCTGAGATCACCCCAGTTTTTGGTGGGGTTCGTGTTGCTCAGTCTTTAGTTTTCTATGTTGTGTTTTGTGTACTGTTCTTTGTTTGTCTTTTTCTATTTTAAGCATGGCGTTGTCAGTATATTTTCGACATATGAGTTTGAAAGTCCCTTTGATATCATTCGCCTCTATTTTCCTGAGTCATACATTGTAACAATGATTAATGCTAAATCATAATATATATCAAGATTATAAAGATATTACAAGCACTTTTCTTCACACGAAGACATCATCATGTATAAAAAATAGTTTCTTTCGTGATATAAGATTGTTCGGACAGAAATTTATAATCCTTGGCTTATTATACCTTAATCATTTTTTATTCTTTCTGACAAAGCTTACCTCACAGGATTTCACACTTCACAAGATCACATCCCTTTTGATGCTGCGGTCTGTGAAGCTGCTTCTTAGAATAGTTTATGAAGTATTGCAAACCATAATGATTGTTAACCAATAAAATGAAGACTCAGGTGTTAAATATTTTTATTAGGATAAATTGGTAATTTCCTGGGGGTATCATATGATATGAAAATATATTGTTGACTCTAATGTGTTGCCTTCTAAATATGTTCCGTGTGTCTTTTATCTTTGGTGGATCAATGATTCTGAAAAGGGTGCAGAGTACGTTATATCATGGAGGTATTATATTGGCTTTCATTTTACTTCCATGGTTATAAATATATTAAATGAATAATATTAACCTTCTTTTTGTCGATATAAAACGTACTATGCCTCCTTTTCAGAATCCTTGATCAGCCAAATGTAAAAGACATGTACGGAACATATTTAGATAACAACACATTAGCGTCAACAATAAATTTTCGTATCATAGCATACCCAAGAAATAACAAATTTAGCATATTTAAAAATGCTAACATCTGAGTCCTCATTATATGGGATAACAATGGTTTGCAATACTTTATAAAATATTCTAGGAGACAGCTTCACAGACAGCAGCATCAAAAGGGATGTAATCTTGTGAAGTGTGAAATCTTATGAAGTAAGTTTCGTCAGAAAGAATATATAAGGAACTCGTGTGTTTGACAATTGATCGGTGAATGAATTGTTTTTTTAAGTATAAATTCAGGAAACAATGAAATGCATACTGTTGTTCAAGCATAAACATCTTTTGAAGATATGAACATAGCTGATTACTGAAAAAAAGAAGTTTTGAAACGAGAATATTTAGATCCTTGTTAGTCGGAGGGATAATTTAACACTTTTTAATAAATAAAATGTAGAGTATAACCATAATGCAGCATTCAAACAACATATACAACAAAAAGACATCTATAGGTGTAATACCACCAAATCATAGTACGTCACATCCGGTTGCATACGAAAATAGGTCGAAAAAAAATATTCCCTTGAATTTGACAGTTGTAGGTAATTGATCCTACATTTCATTGCAGTAAAACATTTCTGAGTCATAAACATATATCTTGGGTATTTCAAAGCACCATTATTTCTTTATTTGGGGTTTCTATAGAATATTTTGGAAACTTGAGGTTACATGGTTACTAAAGCTTGTAAACAGGTTAAAATAGGGGGAAAATTTGATTGGTTAACCTCCAGTGATGGTTATTTTCTTATATGCAATGAAATGTTATGTGAAATTTTTTCTATAGTACTGGACAGGATGAAACTTTACTCATGCCAAGTTTTTCTTTATTTGAAACAAAGATAAATTCTGCACAATTTTTTGAAAAGTGCAAATTTAACAAAGACTAATAGGGGAAAATCAATGGTGGTATTACACCTATAGGTGTTCAAATGTGGACCAATGTATTTTCAATATGGCAAGATCTTAATCGTCCCCAGGCTACATAGGCTGTTTTAAGTTTAACAGAAACTATCGAAAATCTGTCACCAATTCCAATTCCCTAAATTACAAAAAAACAACATTTAAATATAACAAAAGACAACCAAAGACGGAGAATTCTTGGACTTTGGACATACACGTGAACATTTGGCCGCTTCGAACTATAATAAAACAAGAAACACAGATAATACTGATTACTGATTACTGACACAGACATTTGTTTCGTCAATACAGATCGTATGTGTCAACGAATTTAATCAGAGAACCAACCATCTCCCATAAAAGATTAAACTAACAATGAAAGACAAGTTATTTGCATTGATAACGTACTTAGAAGTACGAGGATCTTTTCTTTTGCAAAATAAAGTATGATGTGTCAATTTAAAAATGACAATAAAAAAGAAACAAAACAAACAATCTTCATGAATGGAAAAATGAATAAAAACAATACAAAAATAGATTCGTTTGTCTTTTTGTTAATGTCGTAATTAAGAAGAAGATTTTTCCTAAATGCAGTGACTATATGGAAACAACACTATGAATTTGGTAAATCCGAACTACTTTACTGGATTAACCTTCATCAGGAAGGCTCCAAGTATGTTAAAACTAGAAATATTATTGAAGCCACAGTGTTTACAAGGAAATATCAAATTGTAATATATGTCTATGCAACACAATTGAATATAATTACAACCTAGACATTTTCAATTGTTTTATTCTATTCGATGGGATACATACTTAATATTAGTGAACATTGTGTCTGGTTGATAATTCCCACCATATTATTTCCGCCCTGAAATCAAGGCCGCTGTAATTGACACAGGACAATAATGCAATATCCGATCAAACATCCCACTTCGAAAAACTAAAAAATGAAATATTAGAACAACATTTATATCATATGTTTATCGATTGCAAAACAACATTTGGGGGACGCTTGTGCTCTATGTTAATTGTGACAAAAATTTTCCTCGGCGTAGCTTTATTTTGTTAAAACCTGTAAAATCTTACTTAAGGTGGTACCCAACACCTGGACTAACATTAATTTGGCTCGTTTAATTTTCCTAAAATTTTGACAAATGTTAACTTTGACCCTTTGACAAAAATATAAAAATTTCAAAAAATTTGAACCAACCACTTTATCAGAAAAATTTCTTTGGTTATATAGCAGTTTGACAAACACTAATTTTGATCATTGAGAAGCTTAATATTTCCTTAACAATACAACGTAATTAAAACGTTTAGCTGATTTTTACAGAGTTATCTCCCTGTAGTGTTAGGTACCACCTTAAATGTATGGCTTATTATGTGTAAAGCTTTTATTCAGATGATTATATGATCGCTTATGGCATAATTCAATTTTCATTTTCAATAAATAAAGGCAACAGTAGTATACCGCTGTTCAATAGTCATTAATCGATTTAACTGAAACAAATCCGGGTCACAAACCAAAACTGAGGGAAACACATCAACTATAAGAGGGAAACAACGGAACAACATAAACACTGAACTGCTACAAAAACAATCGAAACACGATTTTGTAGAGAGGCGGATGATACCAAGGGGTGATAAACTCTTAAGTCGAAAACGAATTGACAATGCCATAGCAAAAAAAAAAGACCGACAAAGGAAAGTCTACAAAACACAACATAGAAAGCTAAAGAATGAGCAACACGAGACCCACCAAAAACAGGAGTGATATTTAATTTATCTTATTGCGAATATGACGTTGTTTTCATATTGCATATTTGTCTTAAATTGTTTATTTAACATCACGTTTGTGACAAAAGTGATATTAGCCTCAGCCTAAATAACATAAATGTATTTTACCCACACTGACCTCTTTGTATAAGACATGCTGCAGAAAAATTTATCTTAGTAAGTCTATGCAGGACTCATATTTAAACATTTGGAGCCCGAAAGGAAATATGTAAGATAAAATTATAAAATAAATGTACTGATATCTAACATGCTAATGTCATATGTACATCTAAAGGATTTTATTTGATAGATTTTAAGTACTATTGGATTTTGAATTCAAGGATCGAAATACAGTCCTTATTACAATGCCTTGTTCTTTGCAGTATTGTTACGCTTTTTTCTTTAACAGCCTTAACATCTATAAAACATCTCAATCTAATAGATGTAACTATGTAAAAGAGTTGAAAAATCTTTTAAATATATTAAAGAAATTCACTAGTATTGTGAAAATAATTGTATGAATTTCAAGATTATATATTCGTCACAAAAATACGTCACTGTTGTGATGTCCTGTGCTGTCGTTAATGGAAGATGTTCGTTGATAACCACTTGTTGTAACGACTATTATATTATTTATTTGTGCGTTTCTCTGTGCTGAGTGTTCTTGCGTTTGTTTGTGCTGAATTTCTGTCACGTAGTGCTGTCATTTTTTTACATTGCCATATAAGCGGGAGGTTTGGCTAGCCATAAAACCAGGTTCAACCCACCATTTTCTTAAAATGTCCTGTACCAAGTCAGGAATATGGCAGTTGGTATCAAATGGTTCGTTTCTATGTATGTTGGCGTTTGTTTTTGTTGCACTTCAGTTTCTGTTGTTCCGTTGATTTCCTCTTATAGTTGATGTGTTTCCCTCGGTTTTAGTTTGCAACCCGGATTTGTTTTCTCTCAATCGATTTATGACTTTTGAACAGCGGTATACTACTGTTGCCTTTAATTAACACTATTTAACATTTACATTTCAGTAGTAGGTTCAACTATTTCCGTTTTGGAACCTGCTGTTTGATAAATAAAGTGTTCATGGGAAATTGGTCAGTGCTTGTTATTCGCCGAATTTTGAGACTATTGGCGATTTAAAGTTGTTTATCTGATAATACATTCTTCACATATTTACGAAATTATTCTATGGTCTTCCAATACTGAAGGTATATATGTGTGCTCATGGGTATGATACTATCCGTGGATTGATTAGTTTCGTTTTGACTCTTTTCCAAAGTTATATCATTGACAATCATACCACATCTTCTTATTTTATAATGAGTATAGAATGTAGAGAATGAAGAATGGCTTTAAAGAAGGGGTTGAATGAAAAGTAAAAGGGAACAAATTATGACTGCAAAAAAAAAACAACAAAAAAACAGAACAAGCATGGAGAGTTTGACGGCAATTTTAGCCGTATGTAGTGTGTGTCTACTATATTCCACTGCTCCAAAAGGGAACCTTTAACGTGAACGAAATGTGGCACGTCAACGGATTCACCCATTATAGTCAAAAGATGAAGCTTTCCGATTTATAACCATACTACCCTGGGACGCACTTAATGCTCTATGGTAACTGGTAACGTAACTGTCAGATTTTCCCCAGTGATATATATATATTCGTCGTTCGCAATAGGATGTAGCTATGATGATGATGAAACAATACTGATGCTCTATTTTAACATTACCAGACTATGCATAACATTCACATATAAAAATGTTATGTAATTTCCCTATTCTAATTTAGTCTAGTAATTTCCGATTCAGTGAAATTTGAATATTTTCCAGAAAAAATAACCATGCACGAATCAACAGTTGAAAGTCATTGATATTTCTAAAATTGATTTGTATTACGGATTTAAAATACATTGATAATTACTTATCCTTAAATCGGTCTCATTGTATATAAAGGAGTTCCTCATTTTGTGTTCTATGATCATCAATTTTAAAAAACTGAACATAAGAAAGTCTGACGACTCTATATATTACGAATTTTAGTGAAAAGGATTTAGTTGATAGTCATCCAACAGGTATGTTATTGTAAACATGATTCCTTATATTTCGAACAAATACAAAGCTTCATGGTATGTTCCGTCAATAAAGAAAGATGAACCTTTGAAATACAGGTGAATCTGTTTTTTTTTTTTAACTTTTGTTAAACGCTATGAATATACTTTTAAGGGCAGTTGCAAACTCAAGGTTAACTCTATCAATAATTTGTTAACAATATCAAATGACTTAAAATTGTATGGTTTTGATGCAATTTTTTTTCCGAGATCAACTTTCCATTTAGGTTTGAAAACAAAATAGGTAAACGACGTCCATTGAATATTTCTTCAAATTACTAAATCTGAAAAAAAAACAAAACCATTAAGACCGAGAGAGAACTGACTTAACAGCAAGAGGACGCTAAATATATTGTACATCTTATAGTTGTATGATCTTAAATGGTTATGAAATGATATGTCCAATGCTTTGTACATGGAGGGATGGCCATGGTTTAGTCTGTGTGTGTAATTTGATACCCATTAAAATTAGTCATATCATAAATCATATCTTTTAAAACACAGAGCTTTAAAGGATTTTCATCATCTTTTTCAGTGTACCTGTGTATAGTTGCCAATGAATTTTATAAGTGGAACACCGCCTAGTTTCGTTTTACAAAATGCAAATGATAGCACTGCCTCAAATATTACAGAACCTCTCGAGCAGGATTGGGCAAAGGACGTGCATGAGAACATTATTACGAACGCCGTGGTACTGTCGTTGTATCTTGTTATTGGTGTAGCTGGTAACAGTATAGTTCTTGCTGTGTACAAAACGCAGTTAAAACATGCATCCGTCGAAAGGTATTTTATTCCAGTACTGGCAATTTCAGATTTGTTGGCAACGATTTTTGGAAGTATTAATAATATGGCGTGGGATTTGATGTCAGATAACTTCACAAACAATGCATTGTGCAAATATTTTCTATTTACCATTTCAAACACAGGATTCATGTCCCTTTTTTTATTACTTTGTACCGCTTTCCAGAGGTATTTACTAATATGTCGACAACATTCACTGAGCCTGAAGCATCGCCGCTTAATGGTTGGTCTGTCTTTTGTATTTGCTAATGGTCTTGCCTTGCCATTTGCATTCTTTTATGGTGTCAATGACTTTTACAATGATGGTAAATTAATAGGAACCCGCTGTGGAAGGCTGAAAACTAGTTTATACTTGCCTGGAGCGATATATGCCGTGTCATTTGTTTCTCTAATGATTCTAACAGTTCTGGCACTAGTTTTCTTCTACGGACGAGTTGCATGTACAATATTTTATCATTTTAAATCCAATCCATCAAGAAAATATTCAATCAATCCTTTGCCCAATGAATCAAATGGAAAATACAGACCAGGAAGCAAAGCTAATGAAACGGAGTATCAGAAAGAAGATAGTAACATACAGAACACTTGCACTGAGATGGAAAATGTCAGAAAAGATAACAAGACCCAGATTGTCGTTGTAGGTATAGATAATCAATCAATAGATGCTGTAACAGACAATATAATTCAAGCAAAAGATAGCAGGAATAGTAATTCTGACATAGTAAATGCACAGTTTAAATCAAATTCTATTCCGAGTGTTAAAGTGGTGGAGGAGCAATCATCTGGTGTTTTATCAAGATACGAATTGCGTACTGATATGACTAACATCACCTCAAGTAATACATCATTGAAGAAAACGTCCGCTAAAAAGTCAAAACATAATTTTCGCAACAAACGAAATCGACAAGTTAAAAATAAGTTTTCAATAATGTTTATAGTCATTACCTCTGTATCATTGTTATGCTATATACCTGTTGGGGTAATTGTTCTTTTAGAAGGTGTTTTCCCAGATTTTTGGGACAACCTTTCCAGTACAGAATTTATTGTTGTCGCCTGGCTTTATCATACACATATTATCAACAGCATTGTTAACCCATTTGTCTATGCCTTTCTCGATACCGAATTTTATACGGGACTAAAGGCACTTTTTGCAAATTGTTGTAAATTGTGAAAATATTCTAAAGATACAGGTTCATTTTACAGCTAGCAATGAAGTTTTTACGAGATTGAATATGATTATGTTTGTGATACATGTTTTGTTATTATATTGAAATAAGATTTTTAGTTATCAAATTACATTTTTTCGAAGTATTAATTACAGATTGATGGCACACTATTTCCAGTGGTTTCAACATAAAAAGTTATTAACCATCAAATATGAACTTTATTAATTGATTTTGACTGTCAAGGAGCTTTATAATGTATAAAGTACGAAAAGGTCGAATGGTTTGATTTAATGTAAAACGATGTTCTATATATCAGCAGATTTTGCAACTTGTCACCATCAAATGCTAAAATGCCCAGGTCAAACTCCTGTATATGGATTTCAAGTAACTAGTGTTGATATGTTCAATGTAACTAAATGCTCAGAAGACGTCATGTTGCCGTTTCGCTCAATTTTGTTGGTCTTCTTTAAAGGATATGGCTCTTGAATAGTGCTTGAATCTTCGGATCAAGTCTGAAACTTTTTTTTCCAGAAAATCTCAATCTTAGAAGACTCGATGATTCTTAGCTGATCTTGTGATATACGTCAATTAGACGGCAACACACATATTAAAAGACATATAGTCTAAGAGTTACCGTTCAATGTACGATTGTAACAAAAGACAGGTACCTTTTCAATATGTCAACATCTAAATCACCAAGAGTCTAAGAAGGTCGTGAATTGATTTTAAAAAGACTATCATAAGCCATCGACACCAAATTCACAAAAATGAGAAAAATACATTAAGGTATGAGAAAAGACAACCCCCGCGAAATTCTTAACTTAGGCCAATCACGTGAACATTAGAAGGTTCTTTCTATTCATTAACCACCTCTTAATAAAATGCAATATCATATTGTCCGGTCGAGCATATATGATATCACACTATCTTTATTTAATGTGGTTAATAGTAAGTGTTTACATGTAATTGTAAAGGAAATCAGATCACACGACACAAGTAGTCGTTAAGAAAGAACCATCCTCAATTGAGAACTGACTTAATGTGTGACTATGTGGATGAGCTTTATTAAAAAGTTTGAAACATACAACCATTCCTAAAAATAGTATATACAACAGATAATATATGACAAGAGCCATTATTTAAGACGTTTGAAGGCCTCAACAAATATGTTGAACAAAGTTCTAGTAAAAAAATCCTGATATCTGATAGACTAATGTCGTTTGAACATATGAAAAATATTTCTTATAGCATTTCAAGCAGAGGTTCGAATATTAGATGTACTATAATAGATTATAGAACAAAGTGACTTGTATAAGACTAGATAAATAAGTTATGTCGATGCGAGAGTCTTACTTCACCAGTCAATCTGTGTTGACATGAGATATCATTGATATGATCATATTTATAAATCAACTGTTTACGAAACTTTGAATTTTTCGAAATAGTAAAGATTTATATCTCAGGAATAGATAACCTCAGCTGTATTGGAATAACCTTTCGGAATTTTGATTCCGCAATGCTTTTCAACTTTCTTTGTCCTTTTAACATTCTTTATCAGAGTGTCACTTGTGAGTCTTTTGTAGACGAAATGCATAGCGTACACAATGATAAAATTGGTATCTTTGATGAGTTTTCTCTCCAATTATTTCTCTCTTTTGTTTTTGGTTACTTTTGCTGGACTGTTTGAAACAAAACATATGATTTCTATTTTCATGCAAGCATCACGGGTTTCAGACTTAACATTAGTCAGTTACACTCCGGCTGAACAGTGTGAAAAGCAAACATCGAGAGAGTTAACACCAAAAAGGACTTAAACAGTACTTAATTAAGGCGACAATAATTTACCGATCATTCAAGAGAGACGAAAGATACCAGAAGGACAGTCAAACTCATAGACCGAAAACAAACTGACAACGCCATGGCCAAAAATAAAAAGACAAACAGACAAATAATAGTACAGATGACACAACATAGAAAACTAAAGACTAAGCAACACGAACCCCACCAAAAACTGGTGGTGATCTCAGGTGCTCCTGCTCCACATGTGGCACCGGTCGTGTTGCTTATGTTATTACAAATCCGGTAAATAGTCTAATTCGGTAGGTCACATTCGTGAAAAGGGAAGGGTATTGTAGCTACGACATAAGGAACATATCCGATATCATCTGTGAAACGGTTAAGAAGACAATACAAGGCAATTAACACAAATATTGGAATCGCATGAACTCCAAAAAGAGCCGTCGTGAGAGGGTCCGTAGACAGGATAGGCGTCTCCTGCTATGCATGCATCACCCACAATGCAAATCCACAAAAGTCAAAAGGTCACAATCGAGAATAGGACACAATCAGTATAATTACGGAACAGACGACTATACTGGCATAGTAAAATGTAAGAACGCGAAAACATGTCGCTAGGGAGTTGAGACAAAGCCGGACATAACGTATCAGCCAACCAATTGGTGATGGTGACCGTAAATCTTGTGTTGTTTCGATTTAAGTCGTTCATCCTTGTTACTCTGTCGGAGCAGTTTCTATATAAGTCGTTCATCCTTGTTACTCTGTCGGAGCAGTTTCGTTTAAGTCGTTCATCTTTGTTACTCTATCGGAGCAGTTTCGATTTAAGTCGTTCATCCTTGTTACTCTATCGGAGCAGTTTCTATTTAAGTTGTTCATCCTTGTTACTCTATCGGAGCAGTTTATATGTAAGGAACATACCTCTGCTAATAATGTCCGTATAGTGTGAACATACACGTACGAGCGTAACGCATTAAAATCGTGTTAGGTCTACTTTCCCTTAAGAAGCTGACACCTTAGCCTACATTAGTAGAATTACACAAATGATGAACTGGAAAACTGAAAATTTATTTATAAAGTGTTATTTTCATTTTCTAGAACAATGTCGATACTGCTTATGGTGGACTGCTAGTTCCCGAGGGCATCAGATCAGCACAATGTCGATACTGCTGATGGTGATCTACTGGTTCTCGAGGGCATCAGATCAGCACAATGTCGATACTGCTGATGGTGGACTGCTGGTTCCCGAGGGCATCAAATCAGTACAATGTCGATACTGCTGATGGTTGACTGCTGGTTCCCGAGGGCATCAGATCAGTACAATGTCGATACTGCTGATGGTGGACTGCTGGTTCCCGAGGGCATCAGATCAGTACAATGTCGATACTGCTGATGGTGGACTGCTGGTTCCCGAGGGCATCAGATCAGTACAATGTCGATACTGCTGATGGTGGACTGCTGGTTCCCGAGGGCATCAGATCAGCACAATGTCGATACTGCTGATGGTGGACTGCTGGTTCCCGAGGGCATCAGATCAGTACAATGTCGATACTGCTGATGGTGGACTGCTGGTTCCCGAGGGCATCAGATCAGTACAATGTCGATACTGCTGATGGTGGACTGCTGGTTCCCGAGGGCATCAGATCAGTACAATGTCGATACTGCTGATGGTGGACTGCTGGTTCCCGATGGCATCAGATCAGTACAATGTCGATACTGCTGATGGTGGACTGCTGGTTCCCGAGGGCATCAGATCAGTACAATGTCGATACTGCTGATGGTGGACTGCTGGTTCCCGAGGGCATCAGATCAGCACAATGTCAATACTGCTGATGGTGGACTGCTGGTTCCCGAGGGCATCAGATCAGCACAATGTCGATACTGCTGGTGGTGGACTGCTAGTTCCCGAGGGCATCAGATGAGTACATGTGATGATAGCTTCGGCACTGACATGAAATTATTACATAGATATAAGAAGGTGTGGTATGAGTGCCTTTCTTATATTCCACGTTTATAGATTTAGAAATTATTAAGAAACTAAATTTCCGACTCTCCCACGCAAAAATCACCTGAGACGGTTTCGCTGTGCGTGTTGGTATCTATATTTGAATCCAAACCTTACAATTTTCAAATTACTAGAATTGTGCAGCATGCTCCGTGGACTATATACATTTACGATTGGGAGCAACATATTGATTATTGCATCTTTACCACTTCCAAAAGCAAGATTTACATGTAAAGGACAATTCACTTGTCGTGAATGACATGGTTCGTTTTGTCAATTCGATGAGCCTTGAAAGATTCAACATAAATTCAAATATGAAAAACAGTATGTTGACAAGGAAACAAATGGTTCTTTTGTCGTATATCTCTTTGCAAATAACACAAAACTACAAAATTCTAGCTCATTCCAATACTCCACCAAACTTTCAAGTTAAAAGTTATTAGCAGCTTCAGGTGTAAACTGGACAAAAAGTTTGAAATTCGTGTTGATTGAAGAACCCAGATTCATGTGCATTATTTAGGGTTCTATTCAACTTTATTTTTTTGCATTCTGTTTCAACTTTTTAATAATTGATAATCCAGAAAAATCCTGAAACTAAGAAATTGTGTATGCTCCATATAATGCATCAGGGGGCCTCGGTGGCCGAGTCGTCTAAGTAGTCCAACAACAGCCTGTCAACACTGAGGTTGTGAGTTCGAATCCCGCACGTGGCAGGTACGCTCGACTCCAATCTTAATTGACTAGGATTGTCAGTTTTCCTACCATAGGTCAGTGGTTCTCACCGGGCAATCAGTCTTCCACCACCAATAAAAACAGACCACCACGAAATAGCACAATATTTTTGAAAGTGGCGTTAAACACAAATCAATCAATAAATCAATCAATATAATGCATCAGTATCAAGATCATCTTTAAATGAACATCTGAGGCGTATTTAAGAAATTGAGAAGATTAACCAGACCAAATTGCGCTGCTTAAAAGTATTCGATGCTTTAAGATTTCTAGCTTATCGTGCATCGGTATTCAGATTCCAATACAAAATTTATATTGTCCTGAATGTTGAGTGATGTCAGCAGGTTTCAAATTAGAGTTGTTACAATATCAACTGTTACATCGCTTTTGTTCAGTGAAAGAATTTAATTAAGAAGTGTGCGGTACTTTCAATATTTGCTTTTAATATCACTAATAGCTGACAATCTCTGAAGCATTCTTTGAAAGAAAAACATATCTACCAGCCTCTCAGTGGAAATAAATGGTGAGAGTACTGAACAAAAGAAAGCTTATTCTTCAAACGATTAAGCAGAAAGGTTAATGATTTTGTTTACTTTGGCAAATACTCTGATTAAAAGTTATTTTGAAACCACAATTATACATTGTTTTAAAATTATCTGTTAAAGTTACTAAGTCTTTTAATAGATACATACAAATGTATCTTGTTTTATTGTCATCTTTTATCGAAAAATTACATTCGATTGAAGTTTTAAACTGGTTTTTTAATACTAGTCTTGGCTGCATATTTACATATATAAACTGAAGATCTTTCCTTGACAGGACGGGTACCGCATGTGGATCCATATCTACTATCCTTCTGGAGTACATGAGATCATCCCCCGTTTTTGGTGGAGTTCGTGTTATTCTTTGGTTTTATATCTCGTGTTTTGTATACTGTTGTTTGTATTTTGGTATTTTTCGTTTTTTTGCATGCCGTTGCACATGTCAGCTTATTTTCGATTGTGTGTTTGAATATCCCTTTGGTATTTTTCCCCTCTCTTTTACATAAACTAATTTTCAGAGTTTACCTTGTAGTCCTAAAACATGATAAAAATCTCCAAACATTTATCAATTTTTTTGACAACTTAGCTTTTGAGCAAATCGGTCTATACTGATTTTCACGAGCACTTTAAGTCCTCATTTCTTTGTCAAAGATTCATTTTCAGTCTAAATAAACTTTAATATTTGTCACTGATTTACTTTAACCAATTATTCTTTTAGTTAAGTTGTTATTAAACATAATGTGTTCAATTTTTAGCCGAATGTTCAAAAACTATTCAAATGCAACCACAGGAGGTAACACAAATATGGAGAAAACGAAAATAGTGATCATTTTGATATTTTCATACCATATCTTAACTTTGCCTTGAGAAAAGAAGACTTCCCTGATACTTCCAGTATGTTATGTAAACTTTTGAATATTGTAATTTCACTAGGTTTTGTGACCTTCTTAAATTTTACTATATGAGTAACAAAAAAAAAAAACACCCACAAAAAAACAAAAATACACAGAAAATACGTGGTCCTGCTTCTTTAAATGGTTTAGTTACAACCAAACCAACAAACGCGCTAAGATACAAGACAGTTCAACATAAAATTCACACAGTGTTAGTTACATATTTAAAAAGTAAAGATGTATTGGTTACAATAATAGCAATCTTCCATAATATGTGCAGGGTTTCTAAAAAAAAATGTAGATATCCACCATTGAAACGCTTACTCGTGCATATATGATACGGTGCTTTTTGTCCATTTTTGGTGTAAAATGACAGTTAGAAAGATCCAGAGCCAACTACTTTATAACGTGACTACAAAAATCAACCACCGACCATTCATATTGTGTGTGGGAAGGGGATGTTTTTTTTTAAATGAATTGTAAGACTATCTTGAAACAAAAAACAAAAATAAATTGTTTCGGAAGAGGAGTGAAAAAATAGTTTGTTTTTATTTAAAATTACGGAAAAATTATAATATTGAAAAAAAACATAAAAATAAGTATATGACTAAAGTCGAAAATACGTGTGTTTTTTTTGGCAACCAATATATCGACGGATGATGTCAATGGAATACCGTATTCTTTATTTTTCATTATTCTTTATATTTCCAGAACCCCATTATTTTCTATATTCTTTATTTTTTGCCTTTTTTCTCTACTCTTACATTTGTTTACCCACTATACTGCAATTTTTTCTCTTTCAGGCCCTCATATGATTTCTCATATGTTGGTCCTTGTTTAACTACAATGCTATTACGCAAAGGAGAAAGTCACAAAAAACTAGGTACGAGTTGAATTGGTACGAGCTTGTCTAATCTATTGTCAATTTTCATTGGATAAATTTTTCGCGGAATATTTATTGACAAATGGCTAATGTCTAGTTTCACTTTGAGCAAGAAAGTTTCCCATGGATATTCATCACAATGGAAATGGAAAAATTCTTCACATCATTCAGAATGAAGAACACAAGCAAAATTCAAAGTTTACACTTCATGAAAAATCATATGACTGTGGCAAATGTTCTTTTACGAATAGTCGAGTAGTGGAATTTTCTTGCCCTAATTCGTGTGGTATTTCCTTCACATCATGTTTAGAAATATTGACAGACACTGTAATACCTCTGTTACTGATTGAAAAGTCAAGTGGTAAAGCCTTCGACTATTATTTTCTTGGATATTCATTCACCAACTCCAAATTTATTCCTCTTAGAAAACTACAGCTGAGACAAAAAATCTGTGATTTCCAAACAGTAGATGGACCTACAGTGATCTGGAATTCCCAAGGCTCATTAAACATTGGCATACAGTCAAAGCAAAGCCCAAGTTGTTTATTAAAACATGACATTGAACCAGATTTAGGGGAATCACATTTATTGTGGGTAAAATATTACATAGAACACTATTTGATTATTGGGACACACACAAAGAAATCTTACAGCTCAAAACAATTATTTGGTCTTATTTTCTCTCCATCTCAGTCCAACAGTTCCTTGCCTAAGACAACAAAAATTGAAATTTCACAGGTTCTCCCATCTTTATACACAAACATTTGCAAAGTTCTTATTCAAAACTCTGTGATAAGTTACTTAGAAGATAAATTTAGCGTCCAATGTACGTCATATGCTGTGACTGATGATGGATATATCTTGAAATTCACTAATGGAAGACTCTTGTTTGCAGTACCAACTCGTGTTCAGTGTACTTTTGACCTTACGCTTGACTTACTTGAATGTGTTCCTCTGAAGAGATGCTACTTGAGTGTTTTCACAAATGAAACTTTAAAGATCATCTGTATTGATGATGAAAAGGTATTAACAATAAACATGATATATAGAAAGTTGAATATTTTGGATTGAAAATAGATTAGAAACCTTACATTTTGATGATCATGTTTCATCATGTTCATGATTACCTGATTTAATGTCAGTAAAATATTAACAATGTCTAGACAATCCTGACAATGTACCATAAAGACAAGTCTTATTCATTTGATACATGTACATCATCAACATGTATGTTTATCTTGACTTCTAATGGTTAAAAATTGTGTATTTCAAGCACAGCTTGCTAAACTCAAGTTTATCTTGTATCTTCTATAATTCGATCGATTTCTTTGTTAGTTGGTCAGGGGTTATACATATATAAATACAAGTATTAATTTTAATGATTTGAAAATTTTTGAAATATTTACTTGTATGTTAAAGAAAATTTGTCAGATTTTAATTTTCTTTTCAAGGTTTTAATACTTGTCATGCATGTCATATCTACTAATGCTTCTCAACAAATTTATCCATGTATCTTTATAATGATCTATATTTCTTTACAACATGTACTGCAGTACACATGTTTCCAATCTTTCCTTAAATATATATAACTTTTAAGAATCATTGTGTACATGTATGCATGTTGTCCAAAAATGGACTTGTGAAAATAAAGGCTATTTAAAGCATTGCTGTATGGTCATTTGTAATTATTCCAGATCAAATGTTCATTTTCAGATCACTCATACATGGTCTGATGTTAAGCAGGTCCTGTTTGATGGTTTTGTTGATAATGGAGGACAACAGTTGCTGATATTAAAGAAGGAGTTTGATGGTGAAAAAGGATTTATTTTGACTGATTTAAATATAGTTCATGAAGATACCACTGCAGAACCTTTAGAAGAAGGAAAGAAAACAGAACAGAAAAAGACCAGCACTTCAGCAGCATTATTTGCATTACAGTCAAGACTAAGGGTAAACAAGCATTAATCTCAGAGATAATGGTCGCTAACTGGGTTATAAGCATGATAAACACAATAGAAAAATATTGATGCCATAAATTTTATTGATCTTTTTATATATGATGTTGTGAGAAGCCACAGTTCTAATTCTTTATATTAACATGCCTTCTACATTTGAAGATTGTATTATTTGATCTGGATCCCCTTATGTCTGTATTTACAAGGCAGGTCTGCATACACAAGCATTTCCAGGATGATAATGGGTCACTTATGTCTGTATTTACAAGGCAGGTCTGCATACACAAGCATTTCCATGATGATAATGGATCCCCTTATGTCTGTATTTACATGTACAAGGCAGGTCTGCATACACAAGCATTTCCAGGATGATAATGGGTCACTTATGTCTGTATTTACAAGGCAGGTCTGCATACACAAGCATTTCCATGATGATAATGGATCACTTATGTCTGTATTTACAAGGCAGGTCTGCATACACAAGCATCTCCAGGATGATAATGGATCACTTATGTCTGTATTTACAAGGCAGGTCTGCATACACAAGCATTTCCATGATGATAATGGATTACTTATGGCTGTATTTACAAGGCAGGTCTGCATACACAAGCATTTTCATGATGATAGTGGATCACTTATGTCTGTATTTACAAGGCAGGTCTGCATACACATGCATTTCCATGATGATAATGGATCCCCTTATGTCTGTATTTACAAGGCAGGTCTGCATACACAAGCATTTCTAGGATGATAATGGATCACTTATGTCAAATTCAATGCATAATTGGAAAAATTTGATATGAACTTTCAGTGGAGTTATCCTTTCATAGACAGAGAAATTGTTTATTATAAACATACTAATGTTATAATTGACCGCATTCCTGACATTCAGTTTAATTAACATATTTTTGTTACAGAATGAAGTGGTATCATTGAATGAGCTGCAGTCAGAGATTGACGAAAGAAGAACCCACATCACAGAGTTGTGGAAGAGTACAGAATTATTGAACCAGGGAAAAACTTCTGGTTCTACAAATGTAATTATTGTTTTTTAGATCATTAAAACAACTCTCCTTGAATGGCAGTTTCAATTTCAACTTCATTGCTCATCAAAATCAATACTGGACATCTAATAACAAGGTTCATTGGTGTTTCAACTTGATTAATTGTTGGTTGCATAGCAATTTTGTTCAGGTGTTAGAGACCTATTCATTACTTGGAAAAATTACCATTTTCTTCACAATTGTGGTAAATATATTTCAAGCCAATACTATATATTCCCTTATAAATTCTGTAAGCATTTATCATGTTTATACAGTGTTCCGACCAGTTTAATCAATTTTAATGAACCACATGTGATTAAATTGTGTCATGTAATTTTCCTCCATATCCATTAGGAAGATAGTAATGGGCATTATCCATTAGATTATACCACTTAACTCTGTAACAGATTTCGACAAAATTGAACCAAACTGACTGCTAATAGCTAAATATTATTTCAATATTCTGCATTTAAAAATGTTTGAAACAAACAAAAATCATATTTTGATTTTTTGTCCAAACTGTATACATGTATAAAAATAAGATGTGGTATTATTGCCAATAAGACATCTCTACCCCAGGGACCAATTGACATAGAAGTTAAGAACTATAGGTCGCTGTAGGGCCTTCAACAATGAGCAAAACCCATATTGGGTGCCCCTTTACAGTATCTTAAGTGGATAAATATTGTAATCAACTGGTTTGTGTGGTAGAATCTCTCTCTCTATATATATATCACAGTACTTCATTAATATGAAAAACAAATACAATCATTTTGATGTAAGCTGTTGGTTCCTACAGAATTTAGCTTTTAAGGTACATATAGTGTGAGGCAATAAATATAAAATGACAAATTTTCCATTCTTTGCCAAAACTAGTTTATATCATGCTTTCTCCAAAATATGATAACAAATTTAGGTGACTGAAATTGATGTAAAATTATAATTTGGGGAAAAAAAGACACAATTTATAAGGGAAAAATAATACAAAGGAAAAGCATTATGTGAATAGACAGAAAACTTATTGACAGAATTGTTTTTAAAATGAATTTAGAAAATTAAAAGAAAAATTAGTTCACAGTACTTTTTTACTTGTTTTTCTACAAAATCAAAATAGAAAACTTTCCTTTATAAATTGTATCAGACGCTCTTTATACAACAACTATCAAACAATGTATCATGCAAAGAGTATGTGAAATGACATGGTCAGTATTAATTATCTCCTTCTTTAGTTTAAATGTTACCATCCTATCTATTTACAATAGAAAATTCAACTGTTTTGACTTAAAAAACAAGATTTATCTTTCTTTCATTACATTACATTCTAATATCAATGCATGGATTTTTACTATTTTATACCAATAAAAACCTATGGCTTCTGCAAATGCTTTTACAAGTACAAATCATTGATAAGGTGAGTTGGTTTGCGGATCCTCCAACCCAATTTTTGTCTGGCCTGCGACTCCTGAGGCATAAGAATAGTGATCCAGCGGCAACAGCGGTGTTAACTTCTTTAAAGCTTAATATTTCAAAAGTTAGAAAACCTGGATGCTTCATACTTTGTATATAGATACCTAATGTTATGAAGTTTCCATCTGTCATATGTCCATTGTCCTTGACCTCATTTTCATGGTTCAGTGACTACTTGAAAAAAAAAAATGAATTTTTGTAATGTTAATTTCTCTCTTATTATGAGTAATAGAATAACTCTATTTGGTATATGCATACCTTGCAAGGTCCTCATGCCTGTCAGACAGTTTTCACTTGACCTCAACCTCATTTCATGGATCAGTGAACAAGGTTCATTTTACATGGTCAAGTCCATTTCTCAGATACTATAAGCAATAGGTCTACTATATTTGGTGTATGAAATGATTGTAAGGTTAACATGTCTTATTGGCAGGTGTCATCTGACCTGACCTCATTTTCATAGTTCAGTGGTTAAAGTTTAAGTTTTTGTGTTTAAGTCTGCTTTTTTAATTCTGTATGCAATAGGTCAACTATATTTGGTGTATGGAAATATTTTACGATGTACATGTTAGTCTGGCAGGCTTTATTTGACCTTTACCTAATTTTCAGGTTCATTGCTCAATGTTAAGTTTTTGTGTTTTGGTCTGTTTTTCTTAAAATATAAGCAATAGTTCAACTATATTTGGTATATTGAATGATTGTAAGGTGCATATATGTCTGTCTGGCAGTTATCATCTAACTTTGGTTCAGTGGTCAATGATAAGTTTTCCTGGTTAAGTTAGTTTCTTAGATATTATATGCAATAGGTCAACTATATTGAAAGAATGGAATGATTGTAAGGTGTACATGTCTGTCTGGCAGGTTTAATCTAACCTTGACCTCATTTCCATGGTTCATTGGTTAATATAAAGTTTTCATGGTTTGGTCTGTTTCTTGTATACTATAAGCAATAAGAAAGATTGCAAGGTGTACATGTATTTCTGGCTTGGTTTATCTGAATTTGACCTAATTTTCTCTGATCATGTTAAGTTTTTGTGATACTTGTTGTAAACTTTATATTTAGGTCTATCAACATAAAATCAATGGTCAGTAAAGCAGGCAAGACATTTCAGCGTGTGCACTCTTGTTCCTTTTTTCAGAAGTAATAAAAGAAAAATGGAATTTCATTATCCTTGAAATATAAATAAAAATATATGTGTAGTAGAATAGAGAATGGATATGGGGAATGTTTCAAAGAGATAACAACCTGACCGAAGAGCAGAAAACAGCCCAAGGTAACCAATGGGCCTTCAACTTGCCCCCAAACAATAATGTATACTAGTTCAGCAAAATAAACGCCACACTAAACTCGTAAACATACAAATGAACCAAAATTAAAAAAACACACCACACTTACAAAGGCTAGAGGTTCCTGACTTTGGATTGGCGCAAAAATGCGGCAGGGTTAAACATGTTTTGGGAGATCTCCACTCTCCCACTATACCTCTAGCCAATGTGGAATAAATAAACACACAGTAAATCTCACTAGTCATGACCATATGCATATATACTCACATGGTCGGACCATACGCGTATGGTCCGGGTAATTAACACGATAAACATTGAAAAGATGTCCCATAAAATAAGAGTTTCTAAAAATTAAATTTTGATTGATTCAATCATATGGCCGTAATCATTGTTACATGATTAATGAAATATAGTGAACAGTATAATCATTTTGTTTCTGAAATAATGATTTAAACATTACGAAAAAGGAAAACAATAGTCCATGCCCAAAACGCCTGTGATTTCACTTATGGATGGAAAAGTCGACAGCATAAAGGCGCTTTGAATGGACTCTAGCCAAGGCAATACAACATATACAGTAAGATTCAGACAAGATGTAAAAGATGGAGGATATAAGTTAGAAACTTGTGCCGTTTTGGATTCAGAGAATGAACTAGGTGTTCCTGCGAAGGAAATAAGAATTTATTCCACATACTCGAATCGTCCAGACCGTTGATAACCAAATGAGTATAATACTCATATGGTCCAACCATAAGCATATAGTCATGACCATACGTGTATGGTCCAAATACTCATATGGTCCGACCATAAGCATATAGTCATGACCATACATGTATGGTCCAAATACTCATATGGTCCGACCATAAGCATATAGTCATGACCATACATGTATGGTCCAAATACTCATATGGTCCGACCATAAGCATATAGTCATGACCATACGTGTATGGTCCAAATACTCATATGGTCCAAATACTCGTATGGTCTAAATACTCATATGGTCCAAATACTCGTATGGTCCAAATACTCATATGGTCCAAATACTCATATGGTCCAAATACTCATATGGTCCAAATACTCGTATGGTTCAAATACTCGTATGGTCCAAATACTCGTATGGTCCAAATACTCATATGGTCCAAATACTCATATGGTTCAAATACTCATATGGTCCAAATACTCGTATGGTTCAAATACTCGTATGGTCCAAATACTCGTATGGTCCAAATACTCATATGGTTCAAATACTCATATGGTCCAAATACTGGTATGGTTCAAATACTCATATGGTCCAGAACAACTATCAAAGATCTGCCACCAACACCAAATTCTTCAAAAAAGGAAAAACATAAAATAAAACAAAGACAACAACTTTATTTTTATTTCAGACTTCAATGTTGATCAGTTTAATTGGAACTGAGAATTGTTCTGAAATTTTCACACAACCAAAGAAGGAAGAATTCTCAGCAATTATTAAAGTACCTGCTGTATGGAAGAGAATAGTGCAGAAAACTTTAGTTATAGGTGCTGAAGTTGTCAACTCATCAAAAAGGTCATTTTGATATTGTTTTTACTTTATGTGAAGTGTAATATATTTTTATGTGCAGGTTTATTTTCCCTAATTTCATTAATTTGGAAATAAGAATCAAAGGGGAAAAAAACACAAAAAATAAGTCTTGGTTACATGTTAAGCTCTAAAATTAATAAATCTGAACTTTATATAAATAATATCTGACTCAGCTTTACTATTTACAGACAAAATCGTAAGTTTAAGAAGTGTGTTTGATATAGGATTGACAGTATCTTATTTTCCCTGATATAGTAGTCATTCAATTTTCCATGTTGTTGTTGTAACATGGAAAAACACAGTTTACACTAATAGTATTATGCTTAAACAGATACAAAAATCGCCTAATACTGCATTCAACTGCAGTTTAAGATGTATTTAAATTTATTATTCAAGTAATTATGAAGTGTTCTAAAACTCCAATAAACTACAACTCATTAAATTTATTATATGTCTACATGTCAGTTATTATATTTTAGTGATTTTGCCTATGTTACCATGACTATGGTGCAACCTGATTGTTATGATAGTCAAGGACTGACCTTCACCTCAGAATGTTATGACCTTTGGAAGACATCAAGATATTATTCATGTCATGATGTATCTAAAAGAAGAAGAGTTTCATCTGCATCCCTTTCCAATTTCAATGGCACAGAATGTTTCAAGGTTAAATCAGGCCAGTCAGTCACTATTCTGTGTATAACCAGTATACCAAGTTTTAGATTAAAGAGTGATATTATGTATGAAATGTTTATCAATATGACTAACAGTGATAGTCATGGTGAACAAAGGAATAATAAAGTTGTTTATGCAGGGGAGGTAACTCTATCATCCTTAGACATGTTGCAAGGAAAATATACAGTTTCAGCAAAGCAAAACTTTTATCAGGATAATTCTGAAACAGAATCCTTTACAGGTAAGGTCATACTAAAAAAGATATTTGGATTTAATGAAAAAGTTGTTTAATTGTTAGGATTTACTATCACACTAAAACAATACATAATTAAAGTGAACATTTGAATTTGTAATTGTCAGTTGTTTTTGAACAATGCGGGAGACCAAAATTTACATTTCTATGGGAGTTACCCACTATGAAAGTCAATAAAATCTTTAAGAAAGTAAGATTGTATGTTTTAACTTACTTTAAAATGTGAAAATTGTTAATGATTTTTTTTTGCTTCAGCAAATCTAAATAGCTGCTGTTTTCTAGGTTGACATCAAAAAAAAAAGTTTTTAATTTTTATATTAGAATCAAAATAATTTTCTTTGCTCATTTTAATAGGGGTAGGCATTATATTTGTAAAAATCTTGCAACTTGCTAATGATTGTTATAAAGGTAATGCATACTACACTTGTTTATAAAATAAGCATAGAGCATGACATGAAAGAATTATTTATTTAATCTATGTTTTACTTTGCAGAGATCCAGAGAGATATACTTTCCTTGAATTCTGTCCAAGTTTGTACACCTCTTAGTGTAAGATCAACAAGATTTCCCTTGTCTCAGCTCCAATCAAGACTTCAGAAGAAGGCTGGTTTAGTCTCACTGGAAAAATATGAATGTATGGTATTTGATAATATTCAGCCATTGGAAGATGTACGATTATTTATAGATGATGTTTGTGATGAGAAGGAGCTAAAGTTAACTGTATATACCAGGTAGGAAGAAGTGGCTACACCACATTTAAATATACCATTAAAAGTTACTTTAATACTAGCATATGAAGATTGTACTTTTAGTAGGATTGAACAATTTTCTATTGTCTGTAATTGATTACATGATATTCCATGTCAGCATGTCTCCCAAACAATAACAGACAATACATGTTGAATCCTAACTTTAGAAGAGGTGCTGAAAAAAAATAACAACACACAAAGAATTATATCAGTAGCACAAATTATAAATTTTTAATGGTATTTTTAAGCCCTGTGTAAAAGTGAATGTTTGATACTGTGAATTCATTTATTTACGTGGGTTCCAATTTTCATGAGAAATAAAATTATTTTCGTGGATATTTGATTTCATGGTTTTGCAAAAGTCTGCAATCAAGCCTAAAGAAAAATTGTTCTTAGTTGAATATTTAAACTAGTGGTTCACCTTCACCCACAAATCCATGATAATTGGTATCCCACAAATAAGAATGAATCCACAGTACTTAAATATGTTAATAAAAGTATTTAACTTGACATGTATCAAAAGATAGAAATAAGATAATCCTCAAATGGCAGTTTTTTTTTATATTTTTATTTTTTTCTGCAATAATGGACTTTTATTTGATATGTTTATAATTCCTGTATAATAGTGTGGGTTATAGGACTACCTATGAAAGTATTTGAAGAAAGGCTTTATCTGTTGTTTCTTCTTTGGTATCTTCAAAACAAATCTAGTAGAAAGAAAAGGCAAAAGCATTCTTATGTCAGGGCCTTTATAGCAGACTACTGTAAACCAATTTATTTTCTCGGATACTTTATTTCGCATTAAGCCATTTCTAGACAACTTTGAGGCAATTTAATTTTGCGATTTTCGATTAAATTTGATGTAGTTAAATAAGAAAAGATCCAAGTTTTATGTTTTCGCAAAGATTTATATTAGAGTTAATTTTCTACTCGCGAAAGTCGCGAAAATTAGTTGGTTAACAGTATACAGTATAGGTTTTTGTCAATTTTGATGACTACGGTGGCCTATAATGCTTAATTTTAAGTTTGTTGGATAGTTGTCTCATTTGCAATCATACCCATTTTTAAATTCTATTTTTCTCACCAGAAGCTGATGTTTGTGGTGTGAAATACATGTAGCTGTTTCTTTTTAGACAACTTTTTATGTCAATCAGGTCATCAACACCTTAATTTTAAATCTTCTAATTAATTCTGTTTCATTTATTTATCATCGACTTCTAAGTAGTAAATCGTCTTTTTGCTTTTATTTGAGAATATGTGACCGTAAAAGGTCCTTGTTGGCTTCATTAGACGTAATCTTAAATGTGCTTTTAATGGGAGAAAAAAAACTCTGAACATAAAGTTATGCCATCAGCTGGAAAGTTACACAAATTTCCTGTCTCCCTAAGACAAAAATAAAAGCATGGTCCTTTAACCTTATTGTTTTGCCATGAAAATTTTTCTGTTTATTGATTAGATCACACTTACACTCCCGTAATCAAAGGAAAACAGTGCAAAAATGTCTAAGTATTGAGGATATATCAGAAACAACAACACTGTAAATTAATAGCACTGCATGACGTACTGGAATTGGTCTGTATTTGAGTTTATTTTGGATCTTATTTAATTAGTAACGTAGTAATAACAATTATTGTCGATTGCATCATGTGGGATGAGCATAGCTTATAATTGGAGAAAACCTTTAATATGGGTCTTTTTTGTCTTAAAGCTATTGTTTTTATTTCTTCTAGGATGATAGATAACTATTTACTTATACTGTAAACCAACTTATTTTTGCTGATACTTTATTTAGCATTTAACCCACGTTGCAGCGATTTCATTTCATGATTTCAAATTTACTTTTTGTAGTTAAATCAGCAAAGATCCAAGTTTTACAAATTCTTCTCACGAAAGTCTCGAAAATAAAGCGCTCACGAAAATTATTTGGTTTACAATAATGCTAACTTTTTTAGAAGATTTTCAATAAAATGATAGAACTGGACTTTATTTACATTACAGTCTTACACCTAGCATTAAGATCTATGGATTATTATAAGGCATTTTCCATATTGGTCCTAATATTGTCTTGAGACTTCCATATTTGACTTACGGCTTTAGCTTCAGGTCACTAATTTTGTTATTGGGATAAAAGGGCTGCTATTGAACTTGGAGATATGTCAGTGTGAGTGGGGCATGGTGTTCCTTTTTCTAGAAATTAATACATAATGAAAGGCAGTGCACTTAAAAGAGATTAAGAGTTGTTTATTGTTCCTGGGTCTAGGACATATTTCATCATTATATATATGGTAAAAAATTATATTGATGGTTATGCTTATCAATAATTGGCTTGAAAGATTTATGTTACAATATGTTCTATATAAACTTAGATGAAAAAATGTCATACAGTCTAGGTCAGGACAATTTAGAGCTTGGCACATTGTATAGACATCTGATTATGCTGACCTCTAAGTGTATTTGGGTTATGTGTGTCATTGGGTTGTTGTCTCTTTGATGCCTAGCCACGTCTTGTTTTACTCATATTTTTTACTGTCTGAAATGTTTTCAGTTATCATGGTTATAATTAAATATGTGTGAAAGTTGAAACTTCTGTTGAGCTTACTCAGTTACTTCTGATTAGAACTTGAGCAAACAAGACTTGTCATTCATCCTATTGGCAGTTTCTCTTATTTACACATTCTATAATTATCTCAGTTTCTGTCCTTTCTCAACACGATTAGTTAATTTCATATCTTTTGTTGTACATTTTGGTCACCTGTAAATTATCGTGTCAAGCCTTTTTTCTAAAATAAATAGTGAGATTTAAATTGATTTTAATAGCCTTAAATGAAGCTGTGTATTTGTTCCGGAGGTTTACAGAAATCTTTATATACTGGCTATTTATATTACATTTAATGATCATTGTTGTCGTCTATTTACAGTTAAAGACCCATTGATTCACCAATGTGGTCACTGGCGGCTTCATTCAGATAGTCAAATCATATCCTTTCAGTTTTGTATTTAAAGAAGATTAGAAAATGTCAAGATATTTAAAATTAATTTAAGGCTTCTTTTAATATCATGTTTTAACAACATTTAAAACTAATAGTGTTATTTAAAACTATGTTAGGAATTTTTTTAATTATGTTGGTTAAACCGCATGCTACAGGACATAAAAGATTAACATTCAGAAATCTATTCTGTAAACGTAGTATACAATCAGCTTTGTTCCACTAAAAGCTTAGGTCATAATGTTTGCCTTGAATTGTCAAACAAGTATATAATCAACTTTGTTCAACAAAAAGCCTAGGTCATTATTTTTACCTTATATAATGAATGATCAGTGATAGATATAGTCAGGTAGTAAGGCCACGTGAGCTTTTCTCATCACTTGGCGTCTGTCGTCGTAGTCGTCGTTAACTTTTACAAAAATCTTCTCCTCTGAAACAACTGGGCCAAATTAAATCAAACTTGGCCTCAATCATCATTGGGGTATATAGTTTAAAAAATGTGTCCGATGACCTTGTCTGCCAACCAAGATCGCCGACATTGCTAAAAATAGAACATAGGGGCAAAATGCAAGTTTTGTCTATTATTTTGAAAACCGTTATAAATAGAGAAAATCAGTCAGCAGCAAAAATGCTCACAATGTTGAGCTCTACCAATTTTCCATATACGCCAAAACTGTCAGACAACTTTTAATAGGAGTTATTTCCCAGAAATGACAAACTTTACCTTTATTTTTTATTTCAGCCTTTTATCTTGAAAACTATAATAGATACCAGAGACTTTAAATTGCAAAAGTGATCAGCAAGAAAAGTTCCACAAAAAAGTCTCATGGTGGAAATTGTCAGTCGACTCCTTATTAGAGTTATTGCCCTTTGATGACGATTTTTACCAATATTTTGTGTTTTTGCCTTATATCTTAACAATAATGGTAGATAGATAGAAACTTAAATAAGCAAAAATGACCAGAAAGAAAAGATCTACAATTAATTTGATATGGAGGAAATCATCTGACGACTCCTTATTGTAGTTATTGCCCTTTAATGACGATTTTTACCATTTTTTTTTGCCTTATTTGATAAAAATTATAATAGATAAATAGACACTTTAAATCACAAAAATGATCAGCAAGGCAAGATCTACTCACAAGTCAAATTTGCCAATATGGTTAGTAGACTTAAATGAGGATTTTTTTTCACCCTCTTTTGTGTTTTGAGCAAAAATTAAAGAATATAGAGAGAAACTAAACAGACTAAATGATCAGCTATACAAGATCAACAAAACAGAGATTTTTGTCATGAATTCTATTCTTGTCTACAATGTTGGAGAGTGTCCTTTGTTGAATATGCACATAGACCATGGTGATCGACACAGGCTCTTTAGAGCCTCTAGTTTTATTGGCAATTTGTACATTTTTTCTTTGATCCAGGAAGTGACACTCAAAAATATTAGGCAATGACCTTACATATCCGTGCAGCAACGTTGTACATTTATGTCCATCCGCATCAATTTATCAATAAAATGCATGCAATATCATTTATACAACCGAACCACTATCACAACGTTTTGTACTAGTAAAAGTAGTTTTACTTACTAATTCTTTTTATTTGATAATTTCAACCCAAAAAACATATTGTTAGGACAAATTGCAGATAAAAAAATAATGGCATTTTATTTTTTGATACTGACTTCATCAGCTCGAATATCAGCTCACCTTAGAGGGCTCACTTGATATTCATGCTGATAATTAGGCTAGCTTTTGAGTACAATTCAATTAAGATGTTATTTATTCATTTGTTATCCTCTGTCTACAATTCTTCTGAATGTTATAATCAGTCATTGAATATCAAGTCTAATGTGTGCTGTTTTATTCTCTTAGAAATCTTTTCCTGATTCAAAGTTCATATTCCTTTCTTGGTGCAATTGGATTGGACCTTCTACTTATAACAGATTAAATCAATTGAACCACCTAAGAAGCTTCTGGCATTTGCACCTTCTTTTTTACTTTGATCGGAAGTATGTTGTGAGGTTTCCATCTGCATCTTTTAAGGGAATTAGGTTTATTAGTCTTTGAGGTCTTCTTTTAATCCTAAATTTATTTTGATGGACTTTTTTCTGTTTTAGCTGTGAAGATCAACTGTACTTGGTACTACATCATTTATATTCATTGCTTCCTGATGATGTTTTAATTATACCAACCAGTCAGCTTCAACATGACATCACCCAATTACTGAACAGCTTACAAGAGGAAATAAATGAAACATGTTCAGAAATCAGTAAAGTTTATCAATTCAGCCAACAAACTGAGGATATAGAGATGACTGAAGAACACGATAGTAAAGGAAAACTTCTTTTTGAAAATGTTCGCCAAAATTTTGCAAAGAGAAAACTTTTAGCTCAGAGCAAGTCTAAGCTAGCTTTAAGTGGGGATGAATTCAGAAGAATATGTGAAAAGATTGAGAAAAATCAAAGAAAATCTGATATTAATTTAATCAAATTAGCAACAAAATGATAATAAAATATTTAATAAATTTTTATAACATTGATTAGTAGTTACTTAATCATTATAATATTCTAATTAATTTGTTGCGTTTTTTTTGTCAAAGCAGTGTAGGAGTTTCTGGCGGCAGGGTCAACAATGTTTTAGTTTGTGATTATGTCAGTGTAAGGGGAACCACTAGTGGTAGGTCAATTGTATATTTAGTATGCAGTACACATCTCATTTCCATGGAAAGTATATAATTTGGTCCCACCCCCTCAGTCATGGTCTATTGACTTTGAAACTTTTGCATTGTTTGTGATTAGGTCTGTTTTATATAATCCACTAATGGTAATGCAATGATACTTTGTATGCAGTTGTATGAGTATTTGCATGTTGACTTTGAAGTTTTGCATAGTTTGCATGTTAAGTCAATTGTATTGGATACAGTTGTATTAGCCTTGGAATTTTGAATTTAGCAGAGTTTGTTTGGCCCTGCACCTTTAGTCATTATTCATTGACTGAATGTTTTGTTAAGTGTGCATGTTAAAGTATTGCCATTGTATTTCAATATTTGCTTCATAGTATCAAAATCACATAAAGGGAAGATTATCTCTGTGTCAACAGTTTATGTAATTTCATTGTGGATTTTTACTTCTATTGATTAATGACCTACATTTGACATCTTTGTAATAATAAGCTAGCATGTAGTGTTTTGATCAATGCTACTATTGGTCATTCCTAGTTGTGGTTCAGTAGAAATAAAGATATATAAGGGTTGTATGTCATTGAGACAAAAATCAACATCATAAAAAAAAACTCAAAAGACATTTCAAGGTCATTATACTGTCTTTTACAAAAAAAGAAGTTTTTAAACCATTTATTAAGCTCTTTATAGTAGTAAATATATTAAACATAGACTACAATAGAGTTGCCATCAATCAGGTTTAAAGGTTAAAACACAGAAGATATGATTAACGAAAACCATTGACAATGTTCCTAAATAACATGAAGAGTGGTTAAACTAGTTGATAAGTTCTTTCCCTAAAGTAAACTATTACCGTTTTAAAAGAGGGTTCAAGTTTATTTAATATGAAACACATATGACATCAAAATAAATCTTTTAACCATGAAATCATTAAGATATGAACTACATAAAATATATAATGAGACTTTGAAAGGATGATGAAACCTTCCATTTCAGGGTGCTGTGATTACCCAGTCTCTCTTGTTTGTATTTCATGCTATTTCCTCGGGTTTTGTTTTTAGCTCACCTGACCCGAAGGTCTAGTGAGCTAAATTTTCGGATTACTTGGTGTCCATTATCATCGTCTGTTAATTTTAACAAAAATCTTCTCCACTGAAACTACTGGACCAATTGAAACCAAACTTTGCCACAATCATCATTAGGGCATCTAGTTTTTTGGAAAAATGTGTCCAATGATGATGCTTGCCTGTCAACCAACAAGGCCAACATAGCTAAAAAGAGAACGTAGGGGTAAAAAGTTTATTCTATTATCTTGAAAACTGCTACAGATAGAGAAAATCTGACAGTGGGCAGAAATGTTCAAAGTAATGAGATTTATCAAATGTCCATTTTAGTCATAACTGTCAGACCACTTCTTACAGGAGTTATTGCTCTTAAATGACAAATTTAATTATTTTGTGTTTAACCTATTATTCTAAAAACTATAATAGATAGAGGGAAGCTTTAATAGACAAAAATTATCTGCAAATCAAGATCTCCAAATAAGTCAACATGGCCGAAATTGTCAGTTGACTCCTTATAGGAGTTATTGCCCTTAGATGAGGATGCATTATTGCCTCTTATTGTAATCTATAATATAGAGAGAGAAGCTTAAAATGCAAAAAAATAATCCACAAGACAAGACCTGCAAATAAGTCAATATTGCTGAAATCGTTGACTGGCTGTTTATACAAGGTATTGCCCTTAATTGGTGATTTTTATCCATTTTTGCTTATTATCTTGAAAACTATAATAGATAAATAGAAACTTTAAACAGCAGCAGTTGGCCCCAATCATCCTTGGAGTGTCTTGTTAAAAAAAATTGTCCTTTGATACTGCCGGTCAATCAACATGGCCAAACGGCTAAAAATAGAACATAGGGGTAAAATGCCATTGTCAATTAACTTGAAAACTATTACAGATAAAGAAATTTTATATAGCAAAAACCATCAGCAACACACGATCTATAAACCAGTCAACATAGCCTTCATTGTCGGGCGACTTCTTTCAGGAAACTTTGCCCTTTAATGATGTTTTTATCCATTTTTGCATTTTCAACAAAAACTAGAGAATATGTTGAAATGCTGTAAACAGCAAATATCACCAGATCTAGACAAACAAATGGTTCAAACAGCTGAAATTGTTATTACATCAAAACTGTCAATCGACTTTTAGCAGTTATTGCCTTGCAATGATTTACAGATAACTGAAATAGACAGGAGTTATTGTCCTATAACAAAGATTTTTTACAATTTTTTTTGTATTTTTGCCTATTAACTTGAAAGTATAGTAGATCGAGAGAAACTTTAAAAATAATAGATAATCAGCAAATAAGTCACATAATGCCAAAATTGTCCGTTGACTCCTCATAGGAGATATTGCCCTTACTACTGAATGACGATTTTTTTATTACCAATGTTTTGTGTTATTGCCTATCATTTTGAAACTATAATAGATAGCGAGAAACTTGAAAAAGCAAAAATGATCCACTAGTCTATTTCTATAGATAAGTCAATATTCCTGAAATCGTTGGCAATATCTTCAAATAAGTAAGCATAGATGAAATAGACTTTTTGTGTTTTGGGCAAAAAATATAGAAGATGAAGAGATACTGTTAACAGGAAAACGATCATCAATACAAGATCACAAAATAAGAGGTTTAATGAGTGGTTTTAGTGATGAATGGTATTATAGTCTACAATGTTGGAAAGTCTTAATTGTTGAAGATTCACATAGACCTGGGTGAGCAACACAGGCTCTTAAAATCCTCTAGTTGATTTTTTTGTCAAACAATATATAGCAGATATTGAAAAACTGTAAACAGCAAAAAATACCAGAAAGACAAGATCTATGAATAAATTAACATAACCAAAAATGTCAACACATAGGATCTATTTCCCTAAAATGGCGATTTTATCCATTTTTGGCATTTTGAACAAAAACTATAAAATATAAACAAATTGTTACAGCAAAAAGGGAACAGCAATATGCCAATTTTCAATATATGTTGCCTTGGTGGCTCGTCATATTCTCTGAACACCGTGTACCTTAGTCATGTTAAGGTATATATAGGATCATGTATGGTGACTTAGTACCAAATATGGGCTTTTTTGGCTTTTATTTTAAATAAATGTTCAACTAATGAAATCATATAGGCCTGGTCTATGAAAATGGAAAATTAGAGAAATGTATATTCCAGCAAATAACTATATAATAGGTCGGTATTTTGCAATAAATTTGCTTTCGTGTTAAGTGATTGACATACAAATATTGCATTTACAAGTTATGTGTAAAACCTCATTAGGAAAAAGGAATTGATGGGTTGTTTTTGTATTTTTTAGACCCGAATTATTGTATTAGTCTAAAAAAACATTGTTTTCCGAAGTATTAAACAGTAATTAACTATGCAAAAAGCTGCAATTGATTTTCTGAAGTCGCACTTGGCTATTTGTGCAATAAACGTAACGAGTTAACTTGAACCATTTTCACTTAAGCTTTCATTAAATAATTGGCATAGAACATCGAATTCCAGGATTTAGAAGAAACAAAATATTTGAGATACAATAATAATTGTTAACTGATAATTTAATTCTTCGTTATTTTTTGGGACCATGCCTTAGTAGAGACATATTATACCAGTATTATATGTCTCTGACCTTTGTAAATACAGCTAATGCTTAACAAGTTTATTACTTTGGTTTATTCGTGAATTCATTTTTATAATGCAACATTATTTGATTTTGTTTGACAAATGTTGAATATTTGGAACCTTTCAAGAAGTATGTTACCCAAATACAATGATTGTTTTACAGAGACAAATTGCAATCGAAAAAAGGAAGCAGGTAAATGCATATTTGCATTTGTCCTAATGTCTTTATCTTGGGATCGTGTATAATAATCCACACAAATCGTGCCAATGATGAATTATGTATTTTACTTATCATATACAGATAAACCAAAGACATGCAATTATGGATGACGCTTGTTTCTTCGTTTGTTTTTTTTTTTTTAATTTTTGAATTGATCCCCGCTGCAATGTACGCTAGAAATAAGACTACAAATGTGTTTTAAATTTATCTTAATAGATAACTAAAATACTTAAATATTCTAAAATATAATAGCCATGTATGAAATTTCTGTCGCATTATTCTAGGGAACTACAAATAAGAGATTGGTAAAATTTGTTTTCATGCTTCATATAAACATCATGTTAGAAGACTGTGTGATGTGTGTTCACATTCATTACTCATTAACTTCCTGTTTACTGTAATATTGATATATTCTTATTCATAATGACCATGTTTTAATTTCCGTCACATTTTTCTCAGGATCCAAAAATAAGAGCACCTTGCAACTTGGTATCAACATTTGTGTGAACATGTTATACCGTGTGATGGGTTCTCACATCCATTGCTATTCAACTCTTTTTGACGAATTATTTAAGCGAGGTTATCATTAGTGAACAATATCTCATAGTTCCGCTTGTTTGTTTTGTTTTTAGTCTCCAAGAGTGCAGGAAAATAGTGTTGATAGCAGATTTTCTATTGAACTCATTAACACTTTATCTAGTCTTATTAAAAAGTACAACAAAAATACCGAACTCAAAAGCCAATTCAAAAAGGGGAAGTCCATAAAAACGGACAACATCAAACGCTATCAATCAACGGAACAAGTGAAAAACAACTGCCATATTCTTGACTTGGTTCAGGCATTTTCCGAAGAAAATGGGTTAAACCTTGTTTTATGGCTAGCTAAACCTCTCGCTTGTATGAAAGTTGTTTATAGTTCCGTTATATTGACAAAATTGGGTGAGCAACCCAAACAGACATCATAGGTTGATGTGACAATTCAAACAAACATACAAATTAATATAACACGCCAACACGAATGTGTAGTAGATAGTAATTTGACAATGACGACAACAAGAAAAGTTTTTGTCGTTGATAGTTCATACCGTATAAAGTATACAATTTCTCGATAAAGTAAAAATGAGTAAATATAAATACAAGGGTAAACAAAATAGAAACATTACTGTAAAAACCCTTTGTGTCAGAATCGCTCATCAGGACCCACCTGCACCAGGAGTGCTCAAAGTTAAAAGGTTAAAAACCTTGGTCGATGGCGGGAGTCAGGTCAAAAGTAATACGACCAAAAGAAAGACAAATAACGGGGAAACTAAAGTAAAATAAAAAGATACACAACTTCAGCACCTAGAATCTATAACTCAAGACCATCTTGTATTATTTGTGAAGTAGACACTGAATATGTATATATTAGGTCTTGATACTTTCCGACGAACTTTTTGAGAAAAAGGACGAGACGTTCTTTGACAAAACCCTGGCTTATTAATTGTTTGCCCAGACATCGATGACGTTTTACAAAGTTTGAGCTGCAAGCTCTTGAATATAGTATGAGTTGAGAAATGTATACTCCAAACTCCGGTGAAGTT
This sequence comes from Mytilus californianus, assembly GCF_021869535.1. Lineage (NCBI taxonomy): Eukaryota > Metazoa > Mollusca > Bivalvia > Mytilida > Mytilidae > Mytilus > Mytilus californianus. The sequence continues at coordinate 13,173,986 of NW_026262745.1, forward strand.
GGTATATTGCTGCTACGGCGAGGAAATTTTATAATTTCAAAATTGAAATCGTCTCGTTTGTCATAGATTCTAGTACTGAGCTGACCGCTGACAAAATCGAGGTGAATGTCTAGAAATGATGCGGAGGAAGCTGTATCTGTGGTTTCTTCAATCTCTGATTGAGGAGGATATATTAATGGGACCCAATCAGAAAAGTTTGGATTGTTAATTGAAAGAATATCAATATACCTGTATGTGAAATTAAATAATCTAGCTCCTTTGATCTTCTATGAGAGCTTTAGATCTTAACATCGTTTATGAACAGTTGTCTAACATTGAAGTTCTTACGTTGACCTCTAGATGTCTTTTGGTGTTTACTTGTTTTATTTTGTAGCTTTCTCATTGATGTTTACTCCATGTGTCTGTCGATTCATTGGAATAAAAATGTGAATGTTCGTAAATTTAAAGTTATTTTCCAGTTTTCTCCATTCATCTCAACATTGATACGTTTTATTGCTATCAGGGAAAAAACATCAACTGATATCAAGCAAAATATGTTTCATATTATTTTAAACAGAAATAATATTGTTTATTAATGAAAGATCATTTGAAGGCCATTTTAGGAGAAATTCAAAACGGACTGTCTTGTAGCAGGATAAAAACTCAATATAATATGAAGTGTTTAAAGTCTGATATATCATTAATTACTATGTACGTTGTGGTGGTCAAATAGTAGGCTCACATATGAGCACTTTTTTTCAATCGTACGACTTAAAAGGAATGAAATATATACATTTTATTTATTTATATTTCCCTGTTCAAGTGTCATAACATTTGAATCATCATGATTTCCTGTATTAATGTGTTTATGTAACAAATAAAGGTTCTTTGAAAGTATCAAGTCGCGGAGACAACATACTTGCAAAACAACAATCGCGTAAATGCCAGTGATATGTATTCCTCCTATGATATGCATTATGTTTATATGTACAAGGAAGTTGAATTTCATTTAAATAGTACTGCCACTTGATAAGAAAGTTAGTTTAAAAATAGAATTTTTATTAATGCAAATTATTTCAAAATGGCGAATGTGAATGTGGAATTAAGAAATGCTGTGGTGGCAAATGACATCGAAAAGGTAAAAATCTTAATAAAGGAAAATGCTGATCCTAATTTTCAGCCCTCGCCAACAGTTCAAGGAACTTCATCAAGCACACTCCATGTAGCGGTTATTCACAATAGACTCGAAGTTGTTCGTCTACTTTTAGAAAATGGTGGAGATCCAAATCTGGAAGACAAGGCGACCAAGTGCACACCATTATTTCACGCTGCTTGGGGCATTGAAAACGGTACAGAATTAACAAGATTACTTTTAGAATATGGCGGAGATATAAACCACATGAATAAAGTGTATAAAACTCCATTGATGTATATAATAAAAGATAGTGTATTACCATATCAAGAAATATGTGACCTGAGGGAAAGTGTTACAGTGATGGAACAAACCTCTGTTACTGGAGGGAATATGCTGCACTGGGTAATGGACATACATCCGAACGAACAAAGCGAAGGATTTGACGACAATGGTCATTTTTGTAACGATTACATTAGAAGACTGCATCGAAAAAATGAAACGACATTTTTAAAACTGTTACATGGAATTGACGAAGATGGGGACACGCCGTTACATGTTGTGGCAGCATGCGCTTGCTATGACTCAATTTTATATTTCATTGAACAAGGGGCTGATGTAAACAGAAAAAATAAAGAAGGTCAAACGCCATTACATTATCTTGCAGCAAGTGCTGATTATAGTGGATTTTCAAAATCAATCGAACTGCTTTTGCAGAAAGGAGCGCGTATTAACGAAAAAGACGCGACAAGTAAAGCACCACTTCACCATGCCATGTATGACGACGCTCTGTGTCACTCTGGTGTAATTGAAGCATTTGTTAGACTTGGGGCACGAGTTGATGACGTAGATAATTTTGGACGAAACATGATCCATAGTGTTGTTCTTAAGAAACCCAGTGATTTTTCTCAGTCTTTGCAGGATCAGATTATTCCAACTTGTGTTGAAATTTTATCGAAATGTGGAGTCGACATAAATGGAGTAGATATGTTTTCCCTTACTCCTTTGCACTTGGCTGTCTTAATAAAAAATGTCAAAGTCGTAGAAAAAATACTTTTACTAGGCGGACAAATATCTAAAACTTCAAAGACAGGTGAAAACAGTTTGCACAGATCTTGTTTGAGATATACGATTGGGCCATCAATTATTGCAAATTGCAAGAACAATGATATTCTTAATTCAAGAGACAGTTTCGGTTCAACACCGCTACATTGGGCCATATGGTTTAGAGAACAAACAGTGATTAAATGTCTTTTAGATAATGGTGCAGATTCAAGTGTTTGTGATTCAAATGGGTACAGTCCTTTGGAATTTGCAGAGCTGTTAAAGTATGACCATTTCCAAATGATCACGACAAGAAACCTGTCGGAATCAAAATATGTCACAATGATAGATAATATCGAAACAGAGTTTCATGGAACTGATGTGTTTGAAGAATGTCCTTGGCTACGCTTTGTAGATAAAATCGATGGAAAAATAGATCTGACAGAATGGAAAAAACATTTAAAAGTACACAAAATTTCTTTAAGACGGTTCGTCGCGATAGTTTTAGAATCACCTTGCATGGGGATGTACTATGATATTCCAGAGAACAAAACAATAAGTATCGCAATTGAAACAGTAATACATTGGCTTGCTGCTTATGTCGAGAGAACTTATCCACTTCTAAAATGTGAAATACGCTTAGCTGGAAGTAAGAACGAGGACACAAAGGTCAATATACAAGACGAGTTTGACTATTTATTTAGCCTTGTTAACTTCCGGCAACATTTCACACCGACTGAATGCAATTTGAATTCAAGTGAAGTTATAATGCTGAAGCTAAAACATGAAAGTAACCGAGCAATATTTTCTCCATTTCTTACGGCTGATGGATTCCTTGATACTTCAAAGGTAAACTGTGCCCTATACTCCACAATAAATGAAGGCGTTTTAAAGCTTTTCAAAGAGACTTCCGATCCGTGTTTAAAAAGTCTTTATATTGAGGGCATGTTAAGCAGTGCAAAAGGGACTTTATCATGCCTTTCTTTTTACTGGGTAGGCCCAACAGTGAAACTAGCTTCCGTAAGCGTTGATATAGTACCAGAAATTATCATTAAAGATTGGACACCAAATGACATCCGAACAGACTCTGTGCTTTTGAATAAACTGCAAAAAGATCGTTCCGTGTCAGTGGTAATGAAAACCCCAGATGAAAATTTCGTACCGAATCACGAAAAATATTTTCGGATATCGTTTGGAGATTGGGAGCAAATGATAATTCGGAGTTGTCCTCGTGCTGTAACGAAAGGTTACATTTTACTGAAAGCGTTGCTTTCGTCGAACTATTTTCCAGAAATCGTTGATTCTGAAAATGAAGAGGATGTTGATGTACTCACAACTTACAAACTAAAAACATGTTTCTTACATGAACTAGAAAAGGCAGAACTTTCTAATGACAAGACATTATGCAATCAAAATATCGCAAAAGAGGTGTCTTTAGACTGGGCACACAGAATAATTTCTAATCTAGAAAAATCCATTTATGATTGTGAATTACCATCATTCTTCTATCCCCGACGAAATTTGTTGCTGATTGAAGGGAGTGAAATTATGTATTTAGACCACGAATACAAAATTCTTCTTGATTGTCTGAAAGAACTTTTAAAAACAGGGTCACAGTAATGACGATGTGCATGTATTTTCATATCAGATTTAAATTAAATTAATTAATAAAAAAATGCCCAGGATATTTTGCCGTTAAGATATCCTTGTATATTTTGAATTGGTAAATAACTGAGAATACATTTAACAAGCTAAGGTACTAATAAATTGTATATTGTCCAAACAGTTTTTCGTTTAATGTTAACTTTACTTTTCATTAATACGAGAAGTGTATAAACAAACATATGAATAGATATTTCTACGAGTCTATTCTAGATAACTTACTATAATTGTATGGGCGCAGGATGTTTGCGCTTTTTTACCTGTAACACGAAATGATATTTGCGCTCCACACACTATGGACATTTGCATTTTGAACTTTGACACACCTTGACATTTGCGCTTTTTACCTTTGATAGTTCACCTGTAATTCACATATTCTTTGAAAGTTCTTCCGAACATAATAATATAATATAGTATGTGTTTCTGGGTAAACGATAGAGAAAACGAAACTTTTATGGATGGAACATTTAAATTTTGACCTAAATTCTTCAAGTAGCTTTATAATTCGTGGATTTTAAATTGGAAACTATACAAGTTTCTCTTGTGTCCATTCTGTTGCATGAATAGTCCGAGGAATTGTACCATCATAGTTTAGGCTAAGCTTGTTTCAATTTGTGAAGACCGAAATTTGATTTTTAAACCACCTGCTACGCATGTTTACTTCCATCCATCCTCTTGAAGTGTTGTCGTTTTCATCTGATACAAGCATGATGGGGAAAGATTGATTCTTTTAACTGTATACAAGTATATGAATGTTTTGTGTTTTTGATATTAAATGATTTTTTAAACTTTTTTACCATGATAACTCATATGTTATGTTGATAAAGCGCAAATGTCCTATTGAAAAAGAGCAAATGTCCATTAAAAAAAGCACAAATGTCCTATCAAAAAGGGAAAACGTCCCGCGGCGGTTTGTATATGGACGATGCACAACAGCATCAATTAAGGTGTTTAGATTTATATAGTCCTCGGCTTTCAAATTTTGAGTATTGTTTTCGTGGATTCCAGTTTCATTGACATGTAAACCTTTGTTTCATGCACAACTCATGCTTATCTTAGGAAGAACAAATATATGTTAACACTGCATGCATCTATATTATTGTTTCAATTCTTAATTGTTTTAGAGAAAAGTGTGCCATACACCAAAACGTCTTTAAAATGGATCCGTATAATCATGAAAGGCCATGTATGAAGGTTTATGTATTTTGGTTGGGAAAACTACATCCGTTTATGTTTTGTTAAGTTAAATGATTGCTTAAATGTTCCTTTTCTTTTTATTTACTTCCTATCTCGAAATTATCTTATCTTTTTTTTTTTTGACAAATGTACCAACTAAAATGCAGATCAACTCATTTTAGAATTGTATTTTTTGGAATTGCCTGCATTGAAGAACGTTGAAATTGCCTTTTCACGCTGAATTATGATTATGGACCGACTGACACTATTCAAAGGTCCTAGAAAATGTGTGATAAGGCTAATGTTTAGCCATATGGATTCGAAAATCAAAACATAGTATTACTATAAATCTTTCAAATGACAATACTTATATGTTTTAAAGAAATCTGTATGTCATCAGTATTTATCAGGGCTTCAAATTACTTGCATTTCATGCTAAACTGCAAAAACTGCCGAAATAGCCTCCTTTTAAGAACTATCTAACTAATATTTAGATATGTGCCAAAGTCTTACTTAAAAATATATTATGCAAAGCTATTAGAATATACAAATATTATTTTGTGGGTAAGTATATTTTTGGGGTAAGATCTTAGCTCATTAATAATTTTACCCAAAACTGTTGTAAAATGGCAACTTTAGGTCGATATATGTGAATTTCAACATGCTTACGAAGTCATAGCGGCATCACAACTAAAATTATTTCACTAAAGTGTCCAGTTTACATCACCCTATTCATTTTTCACTTTTAAAAGTACAATGTATTGAATAATTCGACTATTTTTTCAACTTCAGTGTCCAGATAACAGTTCTCATAATAACCCCTTCTTTTATACCAAAGAAAAACGTATAACAACAGTTCATTCCAGTTCTGCATGAACATGTTTGTCGTTTGATATAACTAATTAAATTGGTTGTGCATACGTATAGGAGAAACATGCAGATGTCTTTCAAAGAGATATTCAACATCATCTTTAAAACAAGACTTGCCAATTACCAATCAGCTCATACAGTTTATCAAAAGACACACATAATGCAAAATAAATGAAAGGTTTTTTTCTTTCTTTTCGATTTGTCATCATTTCATATTTTTCATTGTAAAATGTGTGTCGGAGCTGAAAGCGTTATAGTTTCCGAACCCATCCTTTCCCTGAAAAGTACTGCCGTTAGCAATGAGTGTCGGATTATCAGACTATTAAATCATCCACAAAACTGCTGCTGATGAAGCCATAGAACACCCACGTTAATAATCTATTGTATAACATTTCAGTGCATGCTATATTGAGACAAACGAATAGTCGTGGGATTTCATTTTGGTGATATATGACTACTTTTCAGTTAACTCAAATTAATCCGAATGACTGTAAGATAAGGCTTATTGACAGCTTATTCTGTAGAGTTGGGGGGAAGTGTTAGGCGTTCTTTCACAACAAAAACAATAAATTTCAATTTAAATCAACAAACGGGAACTATAAATAATAAAAGGGGATTATATTCCGCGGTTAATGAGTCGTTTCATGCAACTTTGGTATATATAAATAATATACGATTTCATATTCACACGTAATATACATAGCATTGATACATAAATAACATCAACTCTAGATAGTGTTATGTCGGTTTATGCAAAAGCTCTTAAGTTGTTTAAGTATATACGAAATCAAAATCGAAACTTTTAATATTCAGTCTCTTTGTTCCACAACAAAGCTCAGTAGCTTACCTCTAAAAGTTGCTACCGCTAAATATGAAGAATAATTGAATACATTGCCGTTCGTTTAAAAATATAGGCAGAGAATAACAAAAGGACAATCAAATTCATAAGTCGGAGAGAGTCTGTTAAAAGCATGGCACAAATCAAAATGACAAAAAAACACTTCATAGACTCAATCAAAATCCGAGGGTGACCTCATGGGCTCATATAATGCCCCTAATTTGACACCCGTCGTGTTGTAGGTATTTCTTATGAGTACATTAAGCATGCATTTCACAATCTAAAAACATTTTGTATCCATTTTTCGTCAGGTTTGGGATAAATGGTTGTATCATATTCGTCCCTGGTTCTTCAATACTTGCTTGTTAGGGCAAATCTATAGCATACTTGTTCAAAATTCGGCATCCGTATATATCGTAATTGAATATAAATCAGCCGCAGTCTGTTTGTGTATGATATACCGCTGATATAGCGAGAGGTATATGGGGGTCCTTTTGTCTTTTGTGATTAGATATGAAAGAAACTTTCTAAAATATTTTCAGTGCCTAAACATGATGCAACTTCTATTTTAACCCTTGTGTCAGAAATGGGTTTTGGGTTTCTCATTACAAAACATTGACTTCATCGTATACACAAAAGGGAAAAATCATCTTGTATTCGCAACTAGTCCTTAAACATAACTGGATAAAAATGAAACGTTTTAGGAATCGTTTCAATGCTTTGATGTATATCATATTCCATTTTCTTGTTCAATGGTTTTTCTCGTTTCCCATTGCAAAACATGCACTTAGCCATAAAATCTTCTGAAGCAGAGTATGCTAAGGTGTGGGATTTTCTCGCTGTGTTGAAGACCCATTGGTGGCCTTGGGCTGTTTTCTACTCTTTGGTCGGGTTTTTGTCTCTTGACACATTCCCCGTTTTTATTCTCAATTTTATTTTTAACTTTGCTTGGAATCATGGTTTACGTATTTATCCATTTTCTCAAGATGGTCTTTTTTTCGAAATAAGAAAATACAAAAAAACATATATGATAACAATTATGCAATCTACATGTTGAGTATTTGCTTTGAACGTTTCAGAAATGATTAAAACAATAAAGTTTGAAGACAAACATTTGGCGTAACACGAGAAAAGTTTTACCATCACGAGACAATGAGAGTTTGAACATTTGCTTATTAATATGCAGTCACCCTGCTAATGTCGAGTTCTAAAAAGTGGAGTATTATGTGTTGTATACACACGATGCTAAATAGGGACGGACTTTTCGTGATTTTTCCGCGTTGCTGGACTAGTCGTGATCAGATCCGGACTTTTTGTGATCCCAAAATTTGCAAGGCTGGTGAAAATGGTTAAAAATGAAAATGCTAAATTGTAAATGTCTTCTTTCTATTATGGGCACAAAATGGTATGAAATGATACTGGAATTACTAAAGATGTTGGCTTAATAGAAATTTAGAGTGTATTTCTTCGTAATCTGAAGTATTTAAATTTGACCGAGTTATCGTTCGATTTCAATGCATTTTATAAAAAATTTAGTACCAAATAGCAATTTGCTTCGCCTGTTTACGTTTTTCTCAAATTGATTTTCCGAACTTCCATTGCAAAATTTAAACTTTGCCGTATCATAAAAAGAGCAGTGTCTTGTATTACTGACATATTCCTAAAGCCTGACTGGATTACACAGTATTCAACTGTTCCTATATACTACATTTGTGCACTTCCTATTCTATTTTTTGTCCGAATGATTAAGGGTTTCCCATAGAAAAAGCATGGATATAATCTTATCTACAAAGGGGGGGAGGAATCTTGTATGCGCAACTCCTCCGAAATAAGCGATTGGATTTAAATGAATCTTTCATAGATATCTTTTGACATAATGCCATAAGACTTCTCCTATTTTCATTTTTTTGCCTTAAAATAATATTTTTAAATGCATTTTAGCATGCAATATCATGAGTGTTGTTTCATCAACAATGATTGATTGTTAGTTGCTGAACATTCAGTGGAGATGGAGAATGGTCATGGAAAAATCCATAATGACTGATGTGTACATGAAATTATCACTGTAATTTTAAATCTATATCCTATACATGTATAACATTTTTTATCCGTTCCCAGTAATTATATATTGCTTTCAAATCTTGTGTTTATCTGTATTATGTTTCACTGATATTCAAAATTGCCGTTCAATTATAATTCCAATGACATAAGATTTCATAAAACAGTTCACTTTCTTGAAATTTTCTGTTTTTAATACTCTTCAACTTCATATTTGACAAATGTTTGAGTTAGCCTTCAAACTGTTTTGATAAGAGTGTTACTGATGAGTCTTATGTAGACGAAATGCGAATCTGGCGTACCAAATTATAAACCTTTTTCGCCCCCCCCCCCCCAAAACAAAAATGATTACCCTGTACGATTTATAACCTTTTATTGTATGAACAGTCCACATTTAGGATCTAAACTTCACATGTGTTTCTATAACACAAAAAAATAATGTAGAATGTTTGAACCCACCCCCAAACTATGTGAATTAACTTTTTTATCCTACATTGATCTTTTGATGTTGTCCCTAAAGAGGTGAGACTTAAATAAATTCTTGTCTCAGTGTCTTGTCTATATATATGCAGTCTATAGCTTACCGATGTAGAAATCGAATGACAGTGACAAATCGAGATCGAGAGAAAACGCAACAAGTCTTAAAAGCATGATCAGAAAGCTAAAAATTAAATTATTCTTGAGTTGTTTTCTTATGAAAGCCTTACAAAATTGTGAAAATGTCCTGTAAATACATAGTATATAAAGGCTGTGAATACAAAATATATATACCATTCATAGAAGTGTGTAGGTGTTGGTTGTCCTCTTTAAATGAACAAAGAACTAGTTTACAAATAAAGTGAAACATTCCCACATTAAGATTACCCTTTCCATCATTATATATGATATATTGCTCTCATTTTTCCTTTTTTTTTAATAGTTTTAATTAACATTTAGTAAATTTAATTTAATTTTGCTTTCAGTACGTAAGTAAATATAATCATAGTAAAAATGTCAATACATATTTTGAGTGACATCATAACTGCTAATGACTAATTTTTCCAGTGTGTCATTTTTGATTTTCATATCAATAAGTGATTAAATAATAAAAAGTTGTTCCTCCCAGTGGCACGGCATAATTAATCAATGTTGATACAGGTTTTTTAGACACTGTATGGAACTTAAACTGGTTGTAATTACAGTTTTTCTTGTCCGGTTTCATGTCCTGTCAATCGTATACACCTGGACAGGTAACATTGACTATCTTGATAAACATCTATGCATCTCATTTGTTACTTGTACATTCAAGACGTGGATTAAATACTTTTGTGGATGACTCTATCTTTTAATGCCCAAAAGAATGCAGTGTTTATGTTAAGGTTTACTATATACTAATCAGGATTTATAAGTTTATAAGCTTAATTGTTCGATCTAAGACAGACGTATTGACTATCAAATTGTGACCGTCTTCGATCAATACTCCGTCTATTGGATAAGCTTCTTGTTGTGACATATCGCTTTATTTTCATCCTAATCACAATCGCCGTTTGCTCAAAGTTATTGACACAAAAAGTGTCGTTTGATGTTCGTTAGAGCGTAGGAAATTCAAACCATTTAAACACCGTACATTTTAGTGTATTTGTTCCGACCGTGACTCAGTCAATCACCTTAGTTTTTTTCATTCATACAAAGGTTTATCAGACATCTTTAAGTTTGTAGGACACCGTGCGACAAGGATATCTACACAAATATGTACGACTCTTACCTGTGACATAAAAATTCTTTTAATTTTACCTGTATGTGCAATAAAAGAATAAACGAGGGAGAAAGTATGGCAATAATAAAGACTTTTTTGTGTTTTTCAAATACAAGAGTTGGAACATTAATCTGTGGATGTTATACTCTGGTATGTATATTTTTAATAGAAAATATGAGAAAAACCTCTTTATCACTTTTATACTCATTAGTGTTTGTTGTCTTAAGTTGTAAATTAACGAAGGCAATTGCATTGGTTGTCTGAAAATATAAACCGACATACAAGCAGATAAATATATATACCACATCAAGATTCAGTGGCAGAACCAGGGGCCTAAGGTGTTCCACTCACTGTGACCAAAACTTTTTAGCGTATGTTTTACCTTTTTAGGCCAATTTTTCGGGAGGGCCTTACGCCGCCCCTTTTTGACAAGCCATGTACCCCTCGCATATATCTTGACAACAGCGCGTTTATTTTAAGTGTTCAATTTTGAATATATCTTATTAGTATTCATACAGACATCTGTGCTTTGTTTTTTATTACCTACTTTTGCTTTGTCATTTATCATTTTTGCCACGGTGTAATTTCCATTGACCTATAATTATGATAATTGTACCTCAAGATCTTCTTCTTTTCTGACTGAAAACTTGCATGATGGAAAATGCATACAGGTGAGAGAAAATTGATTAAAATGTTTCATCATAGTGAGATTCTGTTCAATGTGTACATGTAGAAGATAATAAAGTGTGTAGATTATCATGATACATTTATAACTTTGAAGGAGTTCATTGGGTTTTTTCTGATGACAGTGTATTTATTATCTAAAACTGAATTTATACAATGCCTCTCACCATTAAAAAAGGGATACAAATAAATTATACCATATCTATTAAAAAAAAAAAAAAAAAAAAAAAAAAATACAATACACAATATTGTGAGTTTATTAGCTATACTTCGACTTTTGGTAATAGTTATCATCGACTTCCTTAGTTCCAACAATAAACAACTTGTGTATCACTTCTTTTAAAGCAAACATTTTCATGTATTTAATTTGATCAATGACACTTTTCAATTTGGTTACAATTAATTTCGACAAAAGAATGGTGTGGTCAAATAGTTTCAACCTTAAGGGTATTGGTATGAAGCCGTATTGTGACAATGGTCGAGTTATCTGGACATCATTCAACCTCCGGTCAAACAATAATGTCAGAATAGAGAAAATTGAATTTGATCCTATTAGCATGAAATATAAATACAATCCATTTGGAATGCAATTTTAATTTTAAGCCAAATATAAAAAGATGAAAATTCTTTCTTTTCAAAATATTCTTATCAATACAGGATTCAAAATCAAGTTTTGTCGTAGTATTTTAATAAGAGAAAAGAAAACCCTGAAAAACATTAGAAAAAATAATGAAAGGCGAAACAAAACGCTAAATCTGAAAATCATCACTTTTGTTGATTTTGAAAACAAACAAAACTTCCGAAACTTCTCACGTCTTTTTCCCTCCCATTTCATCTTAAACCAAAAAAGAGGGTCTATAAGAAGTTGATAGTATTCTGACAATATCTTATGTCCCAGGATAAACTGATAAAATTTTTTCTCCTTATAATTTCGTTTCCTTAATAATAAAAAAAAAGCTTAATCATCAAAGAAATGTCGTTTTCCTGTAAACAATGAGAAATTAATTAATTCTACGAAAAAAACATATCTTGTCATTGTACATAGTAAAACATGATATATCTGTAATAAGAAAATGACATCTGTAATTTTCATACTTTTTAATTAATATTTCCCCCTGTGTAACAAAAAATGTAAATATCTGTTGCTAACAACGTGTTACAAAATATTTTATTATCACAAATATCTTATAAACAAAACTATTTTATAACCTTTATCGACAAATGATATATTGAATGATTTAATAGTAACATATTAAATTTCATAATAATTATACTGCTAATCAACAAATCATTAATATTTCTATTCAAATCTGGTCCGGACGTCAATCGTTAGTTGTAATTTTCAAAAGATCTCAGGTGTTTTAATATCGATCCTCGCATACCTGACATTCCAGGGAAATTGACTTTGCATGCAATTTGTAAAATTAGTCATTCGGATTATCGATTTGCATTATTAAGGGGTAAATACACAGATGTACTTCAAAGAAACCGTGGTTAGAACAAAGTGTGGTTGGATTTTAATTGCTTAGTCTTTGAAGTGGTATATCAAAACCCCAACCCTTATTCCAACAACACAACAGACTCACAGTAATGAAATTCGCGAAATTTAATCAGTATTAAATCTGATTTTCTTAGTGCATGAAACACAAACACCAAGGGGACAACAACAAATAATATGTCAAAGAGGGACAGACGGCACCACTGCAATACGTATACAAGATAAAACACAAAAATTGTTCATACAAAACAGAATTCAATTAAAAAAGATAGACGTGCAACAACAGAACGACATTTAAGGATTAATTTTCTGTATGTAAATGTACAACAGAAGAACGACATACGTGAGTTTTTACACATTTGTACATGTTTGTTCTAACGGCTGCATTTTTTACAATTGCTCGTCTCTTTTTCCACTTAATTTCAAACAGCTCATATTACAAGTTTCGTTCCTCTATAAAATGAAATGACAAAGATGCTAAATCAAATGAGAAAATCTCATTAAAACTATTGATCAAGGTACTAACCCAGACAGTATTTGACGCATAAGACATGACAAATATATTCAATCGAAATATTTACAGTAAGTCAAAGAAGAAGGATCGATATGCCTTGAAACCGTCTGGAATTTGATGAAAAACATGCACTTTTTCTAAATTGTCGGTCAAGGATGGTTATGGAGCTTTCTATGTAGTGCTTAAAGTACAAGAGTTGATGGTAATAGCATGATACCGTGTTGATATGATGTCTGATGTCAAAACAAGACTTAAAAATAAAAACTGACTGAAATGAAATTATACTTTCCGTTTATAGAGCTTAGCTAGTCAAAATATGTGTAACATGCAGGCATGTTGCATCCTGATCGATTCCAGCAATGTAAGCTGTTGCGTATTGTATTAAGGCATTGAATTTATACAGATAACATTCATGCTGAACGCACGGGTTAGTTTTGAAGTAAGGTAAACTAACTGAGTGGAGAACTCGAAATGTACATATATTTTTAAAAGATGCGATTAAGGCAAGAAAATCTCACTCCCAAGGCTTGAACAATTCAGTATAACATACGATCAACTTTAAAAAGAACGATAATTTTTATGAGTTTGTTTTTAGTTCGTATATCCGACATTTAGAAAGACTGATGAGCTATTCTACTGATGAAAAGGAGTCTCAATCAAAGCGATTGTGATAGTTCAAACATGTATCAACATTGTCTCACACCTTCTGTTTCAGTGTTAATAATCTGTCTGGAGATAGTCTGTTTGATCTAGGGAAATCTTAACAAATAGATTATGTTTTGTCACTCTGTGTTCGTTGATAACGTACTTTTTATGACACATCGGCGATATTATCCCTTGGTACTGTTTGTTTTTTTAAATAGCCAGTAATTGACCGTAAGAAGATTCACATATTTTATTAAAACACCACGGGGTTTGACCAGGGCTGGAGGGCTATTACTCATTGAATCAATAAAGTTGTTATATTTCCTAAATTAATATTTATGTAATTACATATACATTATATGATTATAAAGCCACTATCTATCCCGGGGACATGTGTGCTTTATATGTGTCCATAGTTGATAGACTTGTTAAAAGGGCCATAAACACAATAACACTAGAATAAATGTCTTCTTTTCTCTTTGATTTTAAAACTGACAAATTTTGACAAGGTACTTGTTTGTTCTTATCACCTCTGGGGTGTTAATGATATTTTAAGTGTACATAATTACTTATACAAATTTATACATTCATGTCAGTACAAAATTGTGTCAACTTTGTACAACACTATTCACCTCACCTCATTAAAATGCTCATATAAGGGAGAAACCATTTAACTTCAAAGGGGGGAGGGTTATGGTTTTTTGTCAAAGTCAGAATTTTTGTTCAAGGGACATTCAAAACCCACAGGGATCACCTGCTGTGCTGCATGAAAATTCAAAGATTGTTTATAAGTGTATTGGCAATACATGTAAGAAGTATATATAATACAAATATTTTCTCACATCAAACTTGATGATAACTTTGAAATTCATACGAAACAATTAAAATTTTGCATAACCGTTTTGTATGCCTTATTAGACTTGATATTCCCATGCTATTTAAAAGTAGAGTTTAATGAAAAGATGGCTAAACGTTCTTTGAGTGTTTTATTAGGTATCTGTATAATGTGAGAATTTTATTTTTTTAATTTAAACCGAAACATTAATTCTCCATTTCAGTCGTTAAATTGTCTCATCCAAAATCGATGTACTTAACTTTTAAGTATTAAGACACAAAGGGTTAATGATATTTATGCATTTTAAGTTTCAATGTATTGTCACTGAATGTAAAGAAGGAATTTTATATCGCATGTCTAAAGTTGAGTGCCATTGAATTTTTTTTCCAAATGGAAGTTTCGATGTCTTTGTTTTTTTTTTTTCGATTGAGGAAAGATTTAGATTATGAAAAGAGACATGTCATGTAAAGTTGCATTGCTGCACCTTTAAAACATTTGATTAAAATCATAAAATATCTAAATGTTATGAGAAGCCTGAAGACTTTTACTCACTGACATGAAACGTCATAGCAAAAATTAAAATATCTACTATGCTAAAATGACAAAATCAATTTTGAAGCTCAATAAGACATTCATGGGCGTGGTTGGGGTATGTACACGCAGTTTTGATAAAAAGGGAGAGGTCCGCTTTTTGTTTTTGCTGTATATTTGGGGGCGGTGGGAGGGGGGTTGCCCAATGTCCTGATCCCCACTGGGGTGAATGTTTCAATCTTTTTTACTACAATCTTAACTTGATATAAATCAAATCAAATCAAATCAAATATTTATTATTCCAATAATCGTCCCACAGGGGGCATTTACAATTAACAATTGTGATAGTATAAGCAACAAACATGAGACATTGTACAGTATATAACGTGACAGATATTATAATAGACAATGAAAACAGCATTAATAACAAAAATACATTAAAAGTACTCTTGAGTATTTTTTTTCCCCTTCCTTCCTTATGTCCAGCAGTGTAAAAAATAAAAAAAAAAAGGTATTAATAATAAAGTTTGAACAAACTTATTTCATTTGTTGATGCTTCTGTGTTTATATTTCTTGAAAACGATTTTTAGAAATGAATTCCTACATAAAGCTTATAGACAAAAGGCCATTCGCACTTGATTTGGAGTAAAACAAATTTTAATACAAAAATGACAGCAGTTTTCTTTTGAAAACAAAAAGATGAAACTTTTTTTCTTCATTTTGCGGATAAAATGCTTCTGTAAGTCTTTGGTTGTTTGTATCGTTGTGTTGCTCGTTGAAGTTTAGCCAAACTTCTTTTTTATTCACACTCATTTGCTCTAAGCTTCAGAAAATATTGTTGTATAATGAACTTTTCATGTAAATAAGATAGATAGATACATTTGTTATTTCCAATCGAGAACTCAATATGGGCTAAATCATTACAATGATTAGAACATTTTAAACATTCACAATATAGTTTCTTTTGAACAATAGAAAAACAACTCAGATATGGAATATAATATATATGTTTGCAAGTAACAAGGAATAATTTCAGCTGAATCGAAACTTACATAAAGTATTTAGATGCCTCTTTATACACGAACACAAAAGATAAAATGATATCATCCCTGGCAACTCCAGGCTGATACGATGGTATTTACTGATACGAGAACTGATATTGAAATGACTTAGTGTAATGATCTATATAACTAGTATCTTACCACAATGTATGAAAAGAAACTTTTATATTTTGTCTCTTTGTTGTTCTAACATTTGCCGTCTGTGAATTATCAACCGGCAAAATTTACTGTACTTTTGAAGATCGTTGTCTCTTTGTATTTCAAACATTTGCCATCTGTGAATTGTAAACTGGCAACATTTACTGCACTTCTTAAGATCGTCTATTTGTTCTTCTAACATTTGCCGTCGGTGAAATGTCAACCGGCAACATTTACTGTACTTTTGAAGATCGTTTTCTCTTTGTACTTCTAATATTTTCCGTCTGTGAATAGTAAACTGACAACATTTACTATACTTCTTTTAAGACCGTTGTCTCTTTGTACTTCAAACATTTGCCGTCTGTGAATTGTCAACTGGCAACATTTACTTTACTTTTGAAGATCGTTGTCTCTTTGTACTTCTAACATTTGTCGTCTGCGAATTTTCAGCTGGCAAAATTTACTGTATTTTTTTCGTTCGTTAGGGGTCGTTGGAGGGAAGCATTGCTTTCATATCATTGACAAGTTAAATGGGTTTAATATCATAAATTAAATGTGCAACAATCCTATTTTTCAGATTGTCTCCCTTGTGTGCCTTGTGTTTTACCTTTTCCGGTATGTTGGTTACCAGTTAATACAGGATTCTCCAGGTAAGCTACAATATCAAATGCAAAGTGAACATGTTCAGAACTAACTAGTGAATTGAAAGATTCATTCAGTAAGACAGAAAAAGCAAACATCAACTTTTTTATAAAGTTGTTTGAGCACCTGAAGTTTTTCTTCTTCAAAACTTGCAACAATAACTTGCAAATCGACCATTATGAAAAAAATATAAATCGCAAAGACACACATTTCAACTATTCCTCTCCCTCACCCCCCCCCCCCCCCCCCCTAAAAAAAAGGAAATAAAAGAAAAGGAAAGACAAGGGAAGAAATAAAAAAAATAAAAAAAATATTGGAATTAAGGGATACTACAATGTAGAACAAACTTCTGATATTAGTCAGGTCCAGAGAAAATGATAGACTCTAACTTTTTACTTTTTTGGTAGTCGACTATAGTTATTGAACCTAACATGGATGAAAGGAGATGTTGCTTTCACGTCAATGAGACAGCAACACAATAAAACAAACAAACAAACAAAAAAACATATATATGCAAACATACGGTTTTCAACAATAGACAGAACTCGTGTCTATAAAATATGTCAAGCTCTACTACTTCATTAATTTAGGTAACAACTTATATAATTTTGTATAATTTGCGTTATATCTGATTCATACACTATTAAATGCAGATTAAAATTGCTCGCGGAAAGTAAAATATGAGAAGTTATGATGTTGATTGTATGTTTTACAGAATACAAAGGGATAGTATACGCTGGATTTGTGTTGTATGGTTTAATGATAACCACGTCTCTAGTCCTAATACCCGGTGTTCAGTTGGTAAGTTATTATTTTTATGAATAGATTTGTTATAAAATTTGGTTAACTGGCAGTTATGAATTGATTCAACGGGCCTATTTTTTTCAAAATCAATACAAAATGCTTTTGGAAAATATTCTTTTAGTTCTTAATCATTTCCCAGCAATTTATCGTTGTTTTCGTGTCTGTGTTGTTTTTAAAAAAAAAAAAAGGGAGATGATGTATGATATTCAATGAGACAACAATCGCCAATGATCAAAAGTCAAGGATATAAACAACTACTGGCTACAGGACGTCCTTCAACAATGAGCAACCCCCAAAAAATCTGTATTTATCTATTTAAAGCTGTCTTTAATCTTATGCTGTGTAATATATAAATTTGATAAATGCAGGAAACCGTTTTGTCTCGATTAAGAGACTGTCGATAAATTTGAAAATAAATGTTGGACTAAAACATATACAGCTTTTCTGACACTTTGTTCATGGTATTATCTGCAACTAGTCTTAAGAATAACATATCTTAAAATTTAAGCAATACAAAATAAGTCTATGAATATATATTTTTTTCTATAATTTTAGGACAAACGATATTTGTTGTTGCCATGGATATATATGTTAATTTTAAATGTTTTATATGAAACTGGTTCTGTAGCCTTACTCACTACAGTACACATGGAGAGGGAAAAGGTAAAATTTATCTCATAAAGTAAAATGTTGTTTGGTACATACATACCTCGTAATGTAAAACATTGATATTTCATGCGTCAAAAAATGCTAGTTAGTTCATAGACTCTTAATTATCAACTATAAAAAGGTATGATATTTTTTTGAGCACATAACATGTGTTTCCTGAATAACCACCAGGTACTCGCACGTGACCAAAAGTTATGACATCCAAATTATAAAACATTGACTTAAATTTTTTTAAAACCTAATCGTTTTATTCTTATAAAAATGATAAAAAAAGATAGAGAGTCCTTTGAATGGTTATTCTTGTGCAGTATAATATTTATCGCTAAACATAATTTTTTATATCCTGATGTAGTACTTAGAAACATGTGTGCAACAGATGTTTATGCAAAGCTTCACTTAATAGGGATAAATATGATATAAGAATTAAGATAAAATTGATATTATATTTACTGATTTACATTTAATTTAAGTATTTTTTTTTTACTTTGCAGACACTCCATGCCTGGGAAATTATATGGGTTTTCTTTTACTGTTTTAAACTCATAGCGAACGTAAGTGTATAGCTTAAAGCATTGCTATATAATGAATTAGTAATAATAAAAGCAGATTAAACTACACAAAAAAAAATCATTGAGTCAAATCAACTGAACAACAAAACTATTAACTATTTTCGAATTCTGTTATTACCTTTGTGTGTCAGGCAAAACAATGACACAGCATACACGGCTGTTTTTCTGCTCTTTGGTGGGTTGTTGTCTCTTTGGCTCATTCCCCATTTCCATTCTCAATTTTAAAGTATTGATTACTAGTTTGAATAGTAGAAGACATAGTCAGGACGATAGAAAACCAGTGATAAAATCTCCATTTAAAGACATATTCATATACATATAATTAAATATACAAGAAATAACGTTTTGGAAGGTATACACACAGAAACAAACTTTCCGTTGTATCTAAAATGAAATAGACCTACATGTATAATATACCACATCACCTTATTTTTTATGGTATATGTTTGACTATTTTTGTTTTTATTTTAGTGTTATTGTTTTGCCTGTGTTGTCTCACAATACCAAGAGCTTTCAGAAGGAAGAGGAACATATGAATATCTATACAAACCAGTAAGTTTATGTTATTTTTAATAATATAATTTATTGAGTTTGTGTTATAGGATCTACATGACAGATAATAAGTATAAATAAATGTTCATTAACGAGAAATAAAGAAGACCATACAACAATAAAGCAACAAACTAAAAAATATATCGAAAACTAAAGATTATGCAACGCAAACCAACTACCATGAAGAACTCATGTGCTCCAAGGAAGTCTTATTAGTCTTTTAAATGCTGTTTAGTTATGTGGAAGCTTCCGGGGACTATTGCTTTTGTACAAGATGGACATATCAAAGAAAAAAACCCAAACATATGTGTACTTTTGTCTCTGTAGGGTGAAGTGACAATTTATTCTCAATATTCTAAGAGCTACAATTTGCTACATATCTGTACAGTTTCAGATGTTGTATTTAGTATAAATAACTAATATATCATTAAATGCATGATTTTATACAGATCTTTTCCATTTTCTAAAATATGGTTATGATTTTGCAGAGAACTCATCGGTCTCACAGATGTCGACAAGACTTTTCAGTTGAAACATTTGAACTGCCATTCGGATATCACTTGCCTCCCTACACAGAGAGTGATCCGAATAAAGAACTAAATCCTCCAAATTATGAACAAATATATCCACAACCCAAAGAAGAACCTATATCAAATCATTCACATACGTTTAATGTGCAATCAAGCAATAACAATTGTTATCAAGTAACGGTGGATATTGTGTGGATATGATTATATTATTGTGTAGATATAATGTGGATATACCTTGAATCGAGTCCAAGTGGATCTTTGGATGATATGGAGTTTGTGCTGTTTGGAAAAAGTTTGCAATAAGCATGAATGACAGACGCAAATTTGAAGATGAGTGCTACACATATTACGTAAATACAATGTAGCTCCATTGTGGTAAATGGAGGATGTAACATCTGAAAATGGTACACTACTCAAGCATGGTGGTACATGTGAACAAAAGCTGATATCAGTCCCCGGAAGGGATATACTACCGAGCAGTTACAATTTGTTGGCTTCTATTGAAAAGATCAATGCCTCTTATTGCCTGTCGTGAAAAATGTGATAAAACACAGAGAAAGGGAGTAAATTAGCTATTTATTAACTAAATGTTATCTGTATGTGTGATAAACAAATGTCCATATGTAACTGTTTCTAGTCAGAACTACATGTATTTGTTAAACAAATTGTTTTTTATAATTTAAATGACAACTTTTGCTATATTCTTGAACTGGCTAACACATTGCTCAGAAATGAAAGTGCTTTAATGAAAACTCAGGTAAAAAGTTGTATAACCTAGAGATTTACCTTCTGAAACTGATTTGTCATGATTGGTAAATTCTGGTTTGAAGTAGATTCTGTCCCGTTTTGTACAATTAAAGTGAACCTGATAAAACAAAGTCTGCCAGTTAAAGAATTATTATGGTGCTAAACTTAATAATTCATTTTACAATTAATTCACAATTCATACTTGGTGAAATATTAAAAAGAATCAAATACTATGTTTGTTTATTTTAGGATTTTATAAACTTCAATTTATCACATATATCGATTGCACTGGACGTATTCCTGTTCGCGAACATAATGAAAAGCATCAAATTTTTACTTTTGATTGACGAAGAAACACATATGTATATTATTCGCTGTGTCTGGCCGGTGTTTCAAGCAGAAATTAAAAGGGGACACAACTCGCAACTCGTATGATACTGATTTAAATCTTTAGAATATGTGTGATTACTAGATTTACCTTCATCAGGACAAATCGATCTAAAAACTGGAAAACGAAAAGCTTCATACGGATATATTCTGAATATAACAAAAAGGGGACATTAAAAGAACAGGTGTCCCGTGAAACCGTCTGAGGTCACCTTTTATAATGCATCTGCAACCTTTCACATTGCTTTACTGCAATAACGTAATCTATTTATACAAGAAATAAAAATAGTCCAAATGTCGGATAGATTGATTGTTGTTTGCCGAACGGTCAGTGTCAATATCTAATGCAAATCTATGACGAAAATACATTTTGTTATCCCGGGGCCTTTTTTCTAGCTTACTAGACGGGCGCATTGCATTTGCGCCAATTTTTACAAAATCCAATCTCTCAATTCCGCCACAATGTTATATTTCATTTCAGTGCCAATATCTATTGCAAATCTATGACAAAAATACATTTTGTTATCCCGGCACTTTTTCTCTAGCTTCCTATACTGTATTGGTTTTTGATAATTGTTGACCGTACAGTGGCCTGCAGTGGTTTACATCACTGTCCTTTGGTCTTTATTAGATAGTAGTCTCATTTGCATTCATAAAATAGGTTGAAATCGATATTGATAGATAGGATTTAACTCCATAGAAAACTGAGGACTGAATAACACAAACCCCAACCAAAATCCGATCTCATGTGCTCCAAAAGTAAAGGTAAGCAAATCCTGCTTCATATGTGGTACCTGTCGAGTTACTCATGGAAAGTACACATTCGGTGATAAGACTCATTCAGTGATGTCACAATCGAGGAAAAGAGGACGGAATTGTGACTACAGCAATTGGAATATATCCGTGGTAATATGTGACATAGATATTCCATAACGATCAAACAAATCATGATGGCGTCAGTAAGACTTATACCTCTACAACCAAACAAATCATGATGGCGTCAGTAAGACTTATACCTCTACAACCAGGACATAAGCACTGAAATAACGTCTCAACTGGCAGATATATATATTCAATATGACGGATATACAGGCACTGTTGGGATGTTGCTACATAGAAATAAAAAGTTCACAACAGGAAAGCTGAAATCATCCCTTTTGTCAACATTGTCAATTTCTAGATGAAAATTACGATACGAGGCAGGCTTTACTGGATCGGTGGTATCTTTCATTTCAATGTTGATGGGGTAGATGCGTTCAACATATTAAATTGTTTAGTGATAAGAACTGTCATTGAAGTATAACCTTAGCGCTTTTATTATTGTTCTACACGTCACAGTGAGGCCTTCAACATGAGATCTACTCTGAAGTGCAGTCACCAATTATAGGACGGTTATATTGCATATCTGCAGGTTAAGTTCTTCGAGCTTGCTTTTAGCTAACTGCAAGCATTCTTTGATGCAGTAATATTTACAAACATTTTGCTTGTACGTTTTTATTTGGTACTTGCATCGCTAGATGCGACTGTAGATCAAATAACCGCTATAATCCATCCGTCAGAAACACAAAGATGATATCGAGTTTGCATCATCTTAACTGCCATAGTTTTCCTTAGAAATAATTCAACTTTTTCACAACTGTTGCACACCGTTTGAAGATGTGCAGCTCCTATTTTGGACAGATTGTAATTATTTTTTTAAGTTATTGCAGTTTGGAACTTACTGATTTTGTTATCAAATGCTATAGGAGTAAATCATTTGTGTCATCTGTAATTCCAACAGTTTCCTTTCAACATCATGCAAACTTGCACAATGATTGTATCCACATTTAAGATGTGGCGTATTTCCTATTTTAACGGACGATGTGAATGCTATCATGCACTGTTAGCAATATTTTCCACCAAAATCTGTGCAGAAAACAATACCAGATTACTTCAATGATGATCTACACCTGTCATTTCATATTTACACCAATCATATTGCTTCCAATACTTGCAATCCCACGAGGTTATTAGAGACAATTAACCACTACGATGTAAAATCCTTACATCAATATTGCTCTATTTAATCGTCCTCATACAAATATATCCTGATGGCCATGTTATAATTGATTCCTAAATTTCACAAAAATCATTATAAAACAGAGGCAAAAGATACCAAATTTACATTCAAACTCATAAGTCGAAAATTAACTGACAACGCCATGGCTAAGAAATAAAAAGACCATCAGAAAAACAACAGTACACAAAACACAACATAGAAAACTAAAGAATGAGCAACACGAATCCCACCAAAAACTTGGGGTGATTCCAGGTGCTCCGGAAGGATAAGCAGATCCTACTCCACATGTGGCAGCCGTTGTGTTGCTCATGTTTTTACAAACCCGGTTATAAGTTTAATTCGATAGGTCTTATTTGGGGAAAAGGGGACTGGATTGTAGTTACGACAATTGGAACATATCCGCTATCATCTGTGAAACGGATATTCCATAACGGTCAACCAACTCGTGATAGCGTACGTAAAAGAGAGACGAAAGATACCAAAGGGACATTCAAACTCATAATTCGAAATAAACTGACAACGCCATGACTAAAAATGAAACAGACAAACAAAAGTACACAAAACACAACATAGAAAACTAAAGACTGAGCAACACGAATCCCACCAACCCTGGAGGTGATCCTGCCCCACATGTGGCACCCGTCGTGTTGCTCACGTTAGTACAAACACGGTAATAAGTCTAATTCGGTAGGTCACATTCGGGAAAAGGGAACGCATTGTAGTTACGACAATGGGAACATATCCGCTATCATCTGTGAAGTAAATCGTGATAGGAAATTAAAGCCCTGGAATATATATAAAGAACGATATAAAACCGGGTCGTCAAGATGTTCCACTAAACATCTTTCTAAGGTTCATTCAACCATTCTTTCTACAGTGAAATATGGCCTTCAAGTATATTTTAATGCGATATATTCAGCTAGCAGTGTCAATCAGATGTGGATTCTGAAAAATTGTTATAATATACTCCAATATCTTCAATCACAATCTTTTTGTCTTTGCAGTAATATCAAATATCTTTAAATTTTCCACGCTTTACACTAATATTCCCCATGCTGAATTGAAAGATTGACTACATCGTCCCATTACACATTGCTATTTATACAAAAAACGGGGATCATTATATAGTTGAACGACTTCAAACTAGAATCTATGACAAACTTGATGAGTTAAACTTTCAAATTGTCAACTTCTATTTTCTCTGCAGTAAAATACCGTCTGTCCCATCGTATTGCGTTTACATATCTCAATTTATACGTTACGGCATGTAACTCTCAGTTTATCTTCAACATTATTAATTTTGTGCAGTCGGTGGACACATAGTACCTAAAAGTAAAACAAACCATGCAGCACATCTTGCTTTAATTATTTATATCTGGCTTTAAATCTGTAAAAAATAGAACCTTTCTCTAGTTTGGGAATTTTTCAACTACCAATACTGTATAAATAAGAAGATGTGGTATGAGTGCCAATGAGACAACTATCCATCCAAGTCACAATGTATAAAAAGTAAACAATTATAGGTCAAAGTACGGCCTTCAACACGGAGCCTTGGCTCACACCGAACAGCAAGCTACAAAGGGCCCCAACATGACCAGTGTAAAACAATTCAAACAGGAAAACCAACGGTCTAATCTATATAAAAAACGAGAAACGAGAAACACCTATGAACCACATCAACAAAAGACAACCACTGATCAACAGGCTCCTGACTTAGAACAGGTGCATAAAAATGCAGCGGGTTTAAATGTTTTAACAGGCGCCAACTTTCACCCTAACCTGAGACAGTAGTGTAACATTACAACATAAAAAGACACACTATAAAATATCAATTGAAATGGCTTAACTCGATCAAAAAGACATTTAAACAAAAACAAGTAAACATACACTGAACGATACGTTTGATCTATGATGCAATATAAATGCAATATTAAAACGTAGGTGCCTACTTAACATAGCCGTTACAGATAGTAATAAAAAAGATGCAGGAAGAGTGTCAATAAGACAACCCTTACCTGGGACAAAATGGCGTTAAATAAAACAACGTACACAGGTAAATTTAAATATAATAATTTTGTTGTTAGGAGTACGGAAGTAAACATTTTTTACAAAATTAATAAATTTGTTGTTCAGAGTACAAGTACAGAAGTAAAAATTTATCGTCATACTAAAAACTTATCAAAGGTGGTATTCATGCATATTGATCAGTTGAAGGTGTAACACCACTAATTCGGGCCCGGCCAGAAAGCACATACCAGAAAGTAGTACATATTTAACACAAAATAGTTCCTACGCATGAGTGTAACTTTCAAAATATGTAGAATATTTAGGTATTTTTAGTATCAAATGAAAGCTGAATGACTGATGATCATTGTAGAACACTTTTTGACTTATAATTTTGAATATTAAAAAAACTGCACCAAATTTTAAAAAGAGGGTACATTTTGCCTGTTTGTCAGATCTGAAGTACATATTTTGGAACATCCGAAGTTCCGGGAACTAGTTCTTTCTTATATGCCATTAAAGGTATGTTGATTTGTTCCGTACAAGACACCATAAAGTGCTGCTTTGACAAGCAATGATTGTCACTTTATTTGAACTTATAAAACAAAAGAGCTGTGCCTGCTTGAAATTGAGGAATTTAACATAGAAAGCAATGGGGCCATGAATTAGTGGTGTACTTCCTGAAAGCATTTTTATAAATCAGCGCCATGCGACGCAGAAATTAATACGGTATATATTGGACTGTTTTTTTTTTTAATTTTCTATGATACTATGCCATTTAAGAGTTGATGGATTTTCACCGGAAATAATTGCACTTTCTCTTATATACCTTAAGTTATTCCAGTGATCGAAGCTAATAGATAAACTCATCATAGATACCAGGATTAAAATTTTGTACGCCAGACGCATGTTTAGTCGTCAAAAGACTCATCAGTGACGCTCAAACTAAAAAAATTTAAAAGGCCAAATAAAGTACGACGTTGAAGAGCATTAAAGACCCAAAATTCCGAAAGGATTTGCCAAATACAGCTAAGGTAATCTATTCCTGGGGGTAGAAAATCCTTAGTATTTCGAAAAAATCTAAGTTTTAAAAACAGCTAATTTCTGATTATGACCATATATATCATTTGCGCCGATTTTTTCTTTCACTTGCGCCGATTATTTCTTTCAGTTGCGCCGATTGTTTTACATGTAAATTACAGTGAAAACTATTTCTATTTATCATTATAAACATCTTCCGCTAGCCAGTTATACATATGTTATGAATTATCAATTAAAACATGCATATAACTGTTGCCACCTGGCCACAATGGAGAGATGGAAGTAGGATTTCAGCAAAACTAGTTAATTTTAAGGTTCAAAGCACTCTGTTTACATCCACTAAAATAATTGAGTACAGCAATAAAATATCAAATGATATAAAAATCTATTTACAGCCTTTAAGATATCAAAGGACAATAAAACCTCTATACGCCATGAAAAAAGCACAGCACTAAAATGCAAAAAGGAGCAAATGGAACTTGAAATTATTGAATCGGCGCAAATGGAACAACCAAATCGGCGCAAATGAAAGATTGAAAATTTATAAAATCGGCGCAAATGTCATACGCCCGTTCAGAAATCTCGTCAATTGTTGTCTTTGGTTATTTTGGAAATTTGGTGTTGAAGGCAGATCTTTGATAGTTTTTTTTTACAATTATTTTTAACTTTCAGAGATATAGAGCTAGACATACATGTATCGTACAGACACCAGTGTCTATTTGGGATTCTATAAAATTAAAATTGAGAATGGAAATGGGGAATGTGTCAAAGAGACAACAACCCGACCATAGAGCAGACAACCTCTTAATGTCTTTTGGGCTTTTGCGTCGTTTTGTTGCAGACTCTTTGACGTATATCCCACGTCTAACTATATTTATATAAAATGGTTAATAAAATTAATGCATTTTTTACAGAATCAAATTTTCATAATGAAAATAAATCAAGAATACAAAGAGAGACAACTGTGTTGTAAAAACAGATGATAGAAGAGCGGATCTGTTCGCCTCTTTAATTCGGTACTAGCATTGCACTGTCAAAGCTGTATAAAACTCTGATTATTCAACTTAGTCAAATTGAGTATTGCACTGTGATAAAACACTGCTTGATCACCTAGATCAAAATGAGCATTACATTGTCGACATTGGTTAAATCCTAATTAATCAAATTGGCCAAAGGGAGCATGATATTGTCTCATCATTCTTGAAAAATTCATAGGACATCTTTTTTTCTATTTTTCTTAATAGACAAAAACAAAAACCCACTTTAATGATATTTTACTAACGCTCAACTTAATTTTGAAAACAGGATATTATTATATATATATCTGTAATTTCGGGAGCCGAGCATAGTTTTACCATGCCTTCTCCTTCTTTGATATGCCAATAAATAAACATGCCTTTGGTATCATTGTGCTATCTTTTATTGAAGTGTTTTTACAAAGAGAGGTGCATGAATATGTAAACATTAGTTGTTTCATTCAGAAGCAATAAATATACTGACTAACAATAATATCTAAGTGTTATTTTATGTCCTTTAAAGTGTTAGCATTTCTTTACGCCATTCTCGGCCATTCTGTTATTGGTTTCATTTGATAACTTCTGGAAACATAAAAGTTTTTAACTCATGCCTGCAAACGGACTTTCAAAAGGTTGAATCTCTAAAAATATATGAAAGCTTATAGCTAATAGCTAATAGTACAAATGTTAATCAGATATACTGCGTAAACTTCTAGGGAATAATTACCAAATGACAAAACGGAACTATAGACACTGTTGACAGATAGACGTGTTTTAGTAGAGCATTGTGTTGGTAGAACAAATGCTTTTTTTGAGGATGAAGGTAAATCCAAAAAAGCGCTTCGGACGCATGAAATCTATAACACGTTGTTTTATTTTGTTTTTTTTTTTGGAAATGAAGGAAATTAGATGATTTAAGGTTTATTATATATAGAGTTCAATCACCTGATATAAATCTTCAATGTATGTTAACATGAGTATACGATTTGCTACGACAATTGATGGAGGAAATGAATAAGACATTTTAGACACCAATTCAAGAGTATGTTCTATTTATTGGTATAACAAAAAGGAGACATTTGAAAGAGAATGCTTTAATCTCATCACATTAAGAATATTGTATGCCAAGTTACTTGTACGCTGTTAAAAATATTATATTTAATTGGGGTTTGAAGTTGCTCAAATGAAGGCTGGGCATATAGCTAAAGTCCGGTAATTTCGTGTGCCTTAAAGTTCAATGAACGGACTCCGGACGGATAAAAAAAACCCGGTGAGCATCGTATATTTAGTTGTTGTCTTATCGGCATGATATAAGTATACATGTATGCTTGCCCTCTGTGGACAACTTTAAAAGTTAACAGATTAGCACAACTTTTTAGCAATGCATCTACGACTTTGTTCTATTATTTCGTTTAATATATTTTACACAATGTTCCATTCCTGTCTCGGGACGTTTCTTGAATAGTCAGAGACATACACAAATCGAGCCGACCGTGCGAATGCTTTATAGCAATTCAAGGTCGTTAAACTCACCAATCAACATCAACAAATCGAAACGATTTCAGGATATAATCTTTTTTTAACCAGACTGGATGCTCCGCCTAACTGGTCATGGATGAATGCCGAACCAAGCACATGTTGTATACCATGACTAGGTGCGACCATTTGATCTTCTGAGGAGATTTTTTTCCGGATTGAATATTCGTTTTCATTTTTTGCTAGTACAACTTATTTTCATTCACAATTATTTCCTGCATTGTCCTGCATTTTGTTGGACAAAGCTTATTCATTTTTCACCCCGTCTTTGGCAAAGTTATTTACAATGCCAGAATATTCATTTCCAAAATCCTACTGTCCCATTCTCCACCCTCAGAATATCAAATGGTCATCCCCTTAGAACTTGAATTCATTGACCGTCAAAGGCATCCATGACTTCGTTTTGGCTGTGGCTGCACCTTCGGTGGTGCATAAGTTTACAAAGGAATGATATACTTCCAAAATGTATGTTTAAATTGTCATTTTCAATACTGGGTAACTCGGAAGAAATAATAAGACAAGAAAAATGTGTTCTTTTAAGGTTCATGTGGACCCTTCGTCTAAAATGGCTGCATTTTCACCTCAAAATTTACTCTGAGTACAGACAAACCTGTGCATCTGGAAAAGTTTTAAGGCATAGCATGCCCTAGATAAATAAAATTCAAATATATTTTATGTTTTAGAAAATTAAAAACTTAACCGGATTTTGCAGTGCACTTTTTTTCATTCCTCCAGAAGGTGCCAAAATAAACTAAGTTGGGAAAGAGGTTTGAGAACTTCCCCACAGGTAATAATTGAAGTGAACTGTTTTGATTGACATGGACAATAGATGGACAATAGATACCTGACAATAATTGGTGATTTAAACTGTGTACCTAAGTGGACCATATCAAGTGAAATTTTATCATCTTCTGCAGGGACGAAAAAAAGTGCACTGCTAAATCCAGTTAAGTTTTAAATTTTCTAAAACATACAATGCATTTGAAGTTTATTTATCTAGGGCATGCTATGCCTTAAAACTTTTCCAGATGCGCAGGTTTGTCTGTACTCAGAGTAAATTTTGAGGTGAAAATCCAGCCATTTTAGCCAAAGGGTCCACATGAACCTTAAATTATAATTCATAAATATGCCTATTTCAATTAGCACTTGATATCTGTTATGCTCCCGCAGTGCTTTTCTGGATAAACATTCATCATATATGTAAGCCCTCTTCACACAACAAGGTCAATATATAACATTGAACACATACACAAACATAATGAGAGAAAGCAGCTACATGAAATTCATTTCTTTGTGGTTTATGAAAATATAAAGCTAGTGCATTTCTTTAACATAGCATATGAGTTCCTTGACGTCTCCGGTATTCTTAAAAATAACTTCTCTATCAACTTCATATTCTTCGTTTTTAAACCTGTGAACTATTTCAAACTCAAAATTTTCAAATATTTTCTGTGATGCAAGTGCAGACCCTTCTCCGTGAAAATAAACAGGAGTTGGTCCGAGTTCTTTAGCAAACAACAGAGCCGCTCTGAATGCATTTGTTGCTAATCCTTTGCCCCTATGTAGCCTATGGGTACAAAGAAAAAGAAGATTTACAGATTTATTACATTTAAAGCGTTTATATAGGTCCATGTCCTCCTGTCTATACTTCGAATATTCCACTATCAAAGCCCATTTCTTATTTGCTAATTTTACCTCAGGCATTCCATCATATTCTAAGACAAGTCCTAGGCATGCTACGATTTCATTTGTTCGGTTATGAACCACGATAACTGAGAGATTATCATTTAGAAATTCCAATAGGTATTGCCTAAAATCCTCATCAAATTCTAGACCAATAGATTTAGATAACGTTTCGTAAGGAAAAAAGTGTTCCCCAAGGAATCCGACTAATTCGTTTGCACGTGCGGCAGCTGACAATTCAAAGTGCGCATCCTTTATTTCAATCGATTTGTTGACTCTATCAAGAACCTGAAAAGCAATGAGTTCATGTAATTAGATAACATTTTACATTAACATCTATTTCATTCACTTTAAAATAAAATACGTGTTGCAATGCTTGGAATAACATAAACGGTACCAATTGAGTTACCTTATTCGGTTCTGGAATATTCTGTCAGGCATGTTGATTTCATTTCATCTTTACACTATAATTAAGTATGATATATATTGATTACAATTTGTCAAATTTCCTCATTATAACTAAACAGTATCAATCAAATAATATAAAAAAGGACAGGTGTAACTGGGAGGACACTTGAAAATCCGATAAGAAATGCCCGATTGTCAAAAATCATTGTGTTGACTTTTTTTTAAAATAGATAAATACTATTATTACACTTCAGGTTAAAATGCCAGATTTTGATTGGCTAATACGAGGGAGATAATTTGCTCTATCCCATGGATCAGCGGGATAATTTATTTGAATGTCACCCTCCCGTGCAGTCCAATAAAAAAAAACATAATTTAAATGACAATGAAGTAAATTTACATCGATAATTTTAACGATAATGATAGTTCTACGTTTCGATCTCAGATCTTTTTCATAGACATTCAAAATAAAAAAAATACATCTTGCTTCACTTTTGTTGTTTATCTAATAACTGTAAAGTTGTAATGTACATGAAGTCATTGTTAAGTATTTTCAATTTAAGATTAGAGAGACAATAATGAAAGAACACTCAGTATAATAAATTAAATAACACATAGCTGAGAGGGTGATAGAGCAGATTGGTTCCCCTCGAAAACAAATTGTCAACCTTGGCTTCGCCTATGTTGACAATGTTTTCTCGGGGTAACAATCTGCTCTTTCACCCTCTCAGCTATGTTGTATTTATATAAAGTCATTTTGTTTTTGTGGTAATGTATTGCATATCGTCATTTACGATGGAAACGATTTTTATCAGATTTAAAAAGACGTTTCAAGTTATTGCAAGTCTTTTGGTTTTAGGCTTGATCAGTTTGACACGGTTTTTTTATTGTTCGCTTGCTTGATTCGCCTTATTGGCTTGAGTCTGGTGTAGTGTGATAGCGCTGAATTTGTGAAAATTGTGCATCTTTATTTGGAACTATTTAAAAAGAGAATTGTTCTTAAAAAAACTGCTCTGTCATAAATTGCAATTAAAATATTGTTAAACTTATTATTATTTTATCGAAATTATTTGATTTGCAATATTTGTCCGTCAATGTTTATTCACTTTCAAAATCTATTGGTTGAAGACAACGAATTGCTCTGAGAACTACATCAAATTTTATGAGAATTCGAAGAATTCAATTACTTAATGACAAATTGGGTAACGAAATATATATTTATCAATTTTGTTACCATGTAACGATTTTTGTTTATAAAGCTTTTTGTGATATAAGTAATAATTAAGTGTCAGTATATTTTCACGAAGCCGGAAATTTTTCTCAAGATCATACTTTTGATAAATAATAGATAAAGTCACAGCTTTACATAGTTTTTAAATTTTTCTTATGTAAAGAATAATTTATCCTTATTCATTTCAATAAGCGCTTATTCAGCATAAAACCCAAGCGACATATTTTTGTTATCTTCTTTTGGTAATTCTTAAAGTTTTAAGCGCTAACAGTATTATTTAATTGTCATTCGACCACCTCATTTCTGTTATGAAATTATAACCTAGCAAACTTCTTAATTTACATATGTTTTCTTAAGTTCTTACTTCAGCGAGAGTAAGGCAGTCGAAATGACAACATCCGACAAAATTGTAAAAGTACATGTATTCCATCCTGCATCATTAAAATGACTGCATAGACTTGTGTCTAATTCTACCAGTTAAGTTATAGCGAGTTTTCTCAGGCAAGTGACAAGGTCTAAGTCATTTTGAAATTGTCTATCGTTGATATCGCCAACCTCTGCAACCGATGGTGTTGCATCTCGTTATCATTGTCATTCCAGTAGCCAGTCTCCTGGTTACATTTAACAAAAACAACAAAGTGATTCGAGTAATCTAGGACTAGTTAAGTGTAATAGTCCCAGGCTTAATGACATTTAACTATATGTACGTCAATTTCAGGAATTGCAACAAAGTGTAGAAAGTAAAGACAAGTGTGTGAAAATCGTCCATGAACTGAATGCAGAACGACTGTACGTTGCAACGAATTTTCTGATGAAAAACAAACGATCGAGAATGAACATTCAGACCTCGTTTTAAAAATAAACTTTTATGGAGATTCTATCAATCAGCTGACAGAAGAATTTCAGAAAAACCACCTTTTGTCTTCCCGCCAAAACCAACAACGACATAATCCTAACACCAGATATTATATATTATTCGCAGAGCAGGACGATTTCGATAGTTTGCAAGTCCGCAAGGATGGACTTGATTGGGAGGAGAGGCATATGCGACCGAGCAAAAAGATGCTATTCTTATTATTTTGGACTTTTATTTACAATTCACAATTCTGACACGTTGGACTAGAAGTTAAATTCATTGTGTTGAATAATTTATTTTATATTTTGGTTTCTATTTACATTTCTTATCCATAACTTTTAATCAACATGTTTTGGTGTGTTATTTTAAATTCTCAGTTTAAACAGTGAGTGACATATTTTAATCTGACTGTTACCTAATTAGTGACCATTTACCTTATTTATAAAATATAAAATTGAGAATGGAAACGGGGAATGCGTCAAGGAGACAACAATCCGACCAAATAGCAGAAAACAGTCCAGGGCCACCAATGTTAGAATAGGTAACAGAAGAAACTAAGCAAAATTACCGTGATCAACATAAATTACCACTAGCAGTTACTGACATGCCAGCTCCAGACGTCAATTAAACTGATTGAAAGTTTATGTCTTCATCATATGAAAATCAAGCACAATCCCGCCCGTTAGGGGTTTAGTATCATAAATGCATGTTCTTAGTACATGTTAGAATATAGAAAAGTGCTCTTGACCAATGAAATTGTAGGATTTGGTGTTTATTAATTGTGAAGAATGAACGTAAAAATAATCATGTTCTCAGTAACGGATTATCCTATTGTGTAACCCTATTTACTGTTCATCCTGGTTTGCCCACTTTTAATTACATGCATATATAAACATAGGGGGAATAGTTGTTTTAACAGTTAAAGTCTGTTTCTTCAATTTAGGAATATTATTTACCTGTAAAATCTTATAAAGAATTCATATTTTTGATTGAAAATTGATTCAAAAATGAGATTTAAAAAGGAAAAATATTATAATCAAAGCTATCAATATAATTAAAAAAAGAGATAAATGTTATAAGAATTATAAAAGGACAAAGTATTATAATAAAAGCTATAAATATAATTAAAAAAGAGATAAAAGTTAAATATTACTAATATAATGGACTCATTCCAAAAAGTTAGTTACCAGGGCGCAATTACCAGTTGGTAAGCCGTCCACCAAAAACATATAACCGTAACCGTAATCAAAGCCATTCGTATCGTTTACTTTACTGTTACACCCCAGTTCTATTGTTATACTTCATAGTTTCTATTTCTGAAACAAGTGTAAATTGAATAGATCTATTGTTACGAATAACAAAGGATTTTGACCACAGGGTGTGACGAGCGGGGTTTCTGGAAACCCCTGCTTACATCCCGCAAACAAAGTCCATTGTTATTCGTAACAATAGAAATTGATTATTTTTTTAAATAGCATGAACATAAGAAATTACTAATAGTGTTCACTACAAATTGTTTCAAGATATTAAAAAAAACACATTTGAGGAAATTTCAATAGCGAAAAAAAAAATTAAGCATCTATTTTGAATACTCCTTTGCTTGAAGGTATTTTTTTTTATCCCAGTCATATGTCTCTATTCTAAAGCATTGGTCTTTTAAAAAAAATGGGGATTCTAACTCCCGGACCCCCACTTCCCCCCGATTAACCATTGGCCGATCTGGGGGTGGGGGTTCTGCGGTTTGGACCCGACTTTTATTTAAAAGATCAATGCATTTGAATGGTTGGACCCCCGCTCCCCCTTTTTCTCTTGAGTTGGGAACCCCCAACTGGATCAGCCCCTGTTTGCCCCCAAAAAGGGAGTACCTAAATATTAAATCTGTATCTTTGTATGTTGAGCGTGTCTGATAGTCGAGTCACACTTATCCCTTAGTATGTCCGAATATGAATGTTTGTTTATTCTCGAGAGGAGAGGGAGGGGGTTATAAAACCGTAAGATATAAAATACAGTTATGATTACCTTTATTACACTGATACAGGTAAGTACTTTGGGTTATAATATTGCCTTTATCTTAAGTCTCTTCTACCAAATCCAACGCTTGCCACAAAATGTCGTCCGTCTTATACCCGTCCATATTGACAACTGCATACAAGGAGCATGATGTATTTTTTGTTTGTTCGGGATACGGCGTGTCTGGATAGGAAACCCCTCCGACCTCCGGCCGACGGGGTTTCTTATCCAGACACACCTACCCCTCGGTGTATAACTATTACATCATAGCTCATTATACGAAATAAATAAGTTATAATGATATATCATAACAAATTTTGACTTTTATCGTCGGTGAGCTTTAGTCACTGTTTATTCCGGTTATTGCCATTTTAAGTCACATTAGTTGTGACAAGGGCAAAATTTGAAAATGACTAATGCGAATGCTGAAGCTAACCAAGATCAAGAATCGGTTATATCTGAAAATGATGTTTTATTTCGAAAATATATGGAAAATGATACCACAATAACAAGAAATAACACTTAAGTCATATATGTTGATGAATCTAATACTGATTTCCAGAGGGAAACTGCAGAGCAATTAAATACAAGAGATGTCTTGTTCACACTTCAATCTTCTGTCAACATTACAGACCTCATTATATGCTTTCAAAAATCAGGAAAAAGTAGCTACCTCGCAACATGTCGGGACGAACATTCTTTAGAAACTTTCCTAAAAGAATTTCAAACCTTTGTAGTTAATGACACTACATTTAGATCAAGGCGTGCTGAACCTCTAATCCTAGGTCAGAAAGATTACATTGCTGTGATTGTTTTCGGCCTCCCGTTTGAAATAAAACCAATGGCGGTTAGGAAAAAATTTGAGATTTATGGAGAAATTCAAAAACTAATCTCTCCGACATTCAAAGAGTTCCCTAACATACAATCGGGAGTTGGGATTGTGCGAATAAACAAACTATACAGACAAATCCCCAAAAAACTGTATATTAAAGGCCAATCCGTCTCAATAAAATATGAAGGTCAACTACAAGGTAAAAAGTGTTACTCTTGTGGTGATCACGGTCATATCTCAAAAGATTGTCCGCAAAATTTCCCAGTCCCGGATTTTATTCCAGTTCCTTGCTTGAAATGCGGGAAACGAGACCACATGGAACTTCAATGTGGAAATCAAACCGTGCTAGAGAACAAAGACAAAGATGAAAATATAGTGGAAGACAAAATTTCCGATTCAGTGTTTCAACAAAATCCTAATATTCTAAATTCTTTTGCAAAATTTGGAAATGGGTTTAACTTTGATTGTACATTAAGTGAAAAGGCGCCAATTTCGGGAAAATCTTCAAAAACAGATGTTCCTTCAGAGGGTCTAGATAAAACACAAGGAATTAATAAGGATAAAACAAAAAGCACACCGACTTTAAAAGCTAGCAAGGGCGAGAAACCTGCAAAATCAGGTGATGAGATTATAGCCCGTATGTCGTCATCGAACAAACCATATTCTGATGCTGTCAAAGATGGTTGCGACATAGCAAGTGATAAAACTCCCCTACCAAAACGTAAATCATTAAGTGCGAAGAGAGTTAATAAAAATAAAGACAAAGACAAAACAAAAATTCCGGAAAGAGAAAAGGACCAGGAAAAAAAGAGAAACAGAGATAGACTAAGCATTTAGAGTTCTGTTCAAACAGGGAAAGATCAAAAACTGGCAAAGACTCAGACGCAAAAAAGCAGTAATACTAGTACTGCAAATCCTAAACCCCCTCCCATATAACTATTAAAATGTCTAATCATAACAATCACTCTCATATATTGATATTTTGTTTACTCTATTTTTATATATAATTACATTAATATGCTGCTCTTTACATTAAACATTATAGAAATGGTTTTGAAAACAAAATTTATGAAATATTAGATGACAATAGAAATATAGACATAATCTGTTTACAAGAAACTGGTTATTTGTCACCAGATGTTATACATGATATAAAACAGAAATTTAATAAAAATGTAGACTTCTCAAATGGTGTAAGTAGATATACAGGTGTCATAACAATAATTAGTAAAGATTTAAAACTGTTTAAATCTCATAGGGTTCCAACACCGCTAAAAGGTAGACTCATCCATAATAGTTACGTTTATAACGATACTGTCATAAATCTTCTAAACCTTTATGCACCACAATGTGGTTTGAGGGAGGAACAACGATTATTCTATGACATTCTGCTATGTCTCAAATCTAGAACAATATAGTACAAAAAATAAGTATAAATTGATTGGAGATTTTAATTTCATAGAAGACAAAATTGAATCAAATAACATGAATTGCAGACTTAACAAATATATACTTGATAAATTAAAAAGTATTAAAGATGATTTAAGAATTAAAGATGTTTTTAGAGAAATACATAACGACAAGGCAAATTTTACGTGTTACAACAT
Source organism: Mytilus californianus (assembly GCF_021869535.1). Lineage (NCBI taxonomy): Eukaryota > Metazoa > Mollusca > Bivalvia > Mytilida > Mytilidae > Mytilus > Mytilus californianus. The sequence continues at coordinate 13,211,569 of NW_026262745.1, forward strand.
CTCTGGTACTCGTACTAGAATTGACAGGTTCTATGCAGATAATGAATTTATTAATAAAATTAAAGAAATTAAACATATTCCGTATAAAAAGTCAGATCATAAAATTGTTCAGATTAACATACAATATAAGCGGCAAAAATGGGGTCGTGCCGGGAATTAGTAAATCTAAGTTGAATAAGTTATATGACTCACTAGTAGTTGAAGAAGCAAAACCCTTTCAAAATTGCACTATAATAAATACAATTAAGGACGAAATAATAGCAATTGAAACAAAAGAGAAAATGGGAACATTAATCAGATCACGAGAGTGTTTTTATAAAGAAGATATCGAAAATATTGAAATCTTTGAAATAGCAGAAGAAAAAAGAGGCACATAGAAGGAAATAAAATCACTATTTGATAAAAACAATAAACCCACTGACGAAAAAAATTCAATAATACAAATAATTCTAGATTTCTATTTCGAGCTATATACTTCTGATGGCTTTCATGATCAAGAGGTTGATGAATATCTAGGGAAAATAGAATTAAATAAACCAAACGAGGAAGACTGGTCAGTTTTAAACCAATTTATAAGCAAAGAAGAATGTCTAAATAATATTAAAAATTTCGAAAACAATAAATCTCCAGGTATAGATGCCTGATGGCCTAGGCAAAGAATTTTATCTAAAATTTTGGAACATAATTGGAGATGAAGTTGTCGAAATTGTAAATAATATCTATTTAAAAGGGGAACTAACCGAAACAATGAAAATGGGTATAATCACGTTAACTTATAGAAATAAAGGGGATAAAAAAGACCTAAAACAATGGAGACCTATAAGCTTATTATGCTTTAATGATAAATAAAACTCTAGCTATAACATTATCTAAAGTAATAAATAAATTGGTTGATATAAAACAAACAGGAGCTGGTGAAGATAAAAATATTTTTGATAAAATTTTTCGATTTCGGACATTTTCGACTATATGAATTTGAACGATATAAAAGGGTTCTTATTAAATTTTGACCAAGAAAAGCATTTGATAAGATTAAACATAAATTTCTTATTAAAGTTTTAAAGAAAATGAACCTTCCAGTTGAATTTAATAGATGGATTTAGATACAATATAAAGATATTAAAAGTAAGATTCAAGTCAATGATCAGCTAACAGAAGAAATTTTAATTACAAGATCAGTTAGATAAGGCTGTCCGCTCTCCATGAATTTATATGCTGTAGCTATTGAAACATTGGCAAGTTCAATAAGAACAAATAAAAACATAAAAGGCATTAACATTCCAAATTTAAAAGATCCCATAAAACGTTTTCAACATGCAGATGACTGTACAACAATTACAACAGATATTAAAGATTATTACTTGTTTATGAACAAATTCGAAAAATTTGGTAAAGCATCAGGAGCAAAAATAAATAAAAATTAAACGGAAATACTAAATATTTGTAATGCTCCAGAAGAAGACACTTGCTTAAAGCTTTTAACTAAAGAGAGCTTTAAAACACTAGGAATTTGGTTTGGTAAGGAAAGTAAAAGTAAAAGTTGGCTACCAATTATCCATAGTATAAAAATACAGTAAATGAATGGGAAAATAGAAAGCTAAATTTTAAACATAAACTTATTGTTATAAATACTTATAAAATGTTATTTGTTGCTGGAGTGGTGTCCCTTTTACCTGAATATCTCGCACAAAAAATAGATATATTTATACTTTTTTGGGGGGAAAGTGTTATTCAGAATATATAAATAGAAAGTCTTTATGACAAATGTATAATAGGGGTGGACAACAAATACCAAATATAAGTCTTAAAATAGATGCCATGCTTCTTCAAAGAATAACAATTTTCTAACAAGGAAATAAATCTGTTTGGATAAGTTTTATGATATATTATGTAGGTTATACATTAAGGGAAATTAATTTAGAACTAGGAAATAATAATTACCAACACACAATGATCTTACCAAAGGTTTACACAAAATTAAAAGCTCTCTTAATGAATTATATGAATAAAATTGACTTACAAAGTTACAACCCAAAAAATATTTTATAAGAAAATTCATGAAATAGATAATCATAAACATAAAATCGAAATAAAGTACAGCTATGTCGATTTCACAGATATATGGTGTAATATTAGCAATATCAAAAGCAATTACCAGCAAGATTTTATTTATAGAGTTGTGCATAATGCTCTTCCTACTAAAGATGATCTAAAAAGAAGAAATTATAATAACGTTTCTCCGAAATGCTATTTTTGCAACTCGGAAAATGAAACCTTAAAGCAATTACTGCTACATTGTAACAAATTAAGATTATTTAGAGAATATATCAATGACTTCATTAGAATAGAAATAAATGATGAAAATTTTGTTTTAAATGAATTAAACTGTCTGTTATTTAAGATACTATGGGAACTATTCCCATCAATATATGCATATGTTTATTCAGTTTATCACATGAGTTTTATTATCAATACCGGTGGTTTAGTCCATACTCTAAACACTGCATTTCATAGAAATAGAGATATATACTTAAATAAAAATAATTTAATTTAGTAAAGTATGATACTTATTTATTATAATTTGTGTGTATATATTATATTTTTTCAATAAAATTCTTTTAATGTTCGGAGCACAATGATGACATTATTTGGCCACATATACCTCATCTATCAACATGAGAAGGAAGGTTGAGGCTCTCATCCTAATATTATTTTAAATACATTATTTCTATTTATTTGGTTAAAAAATAGCTAATGTTAACTCTCTGGAAATCTGGTAATAATTATAAGCTCAAACCTAGCTTCTTTCTTTGCACATATGTTCAACACTTTATAACAACTCTTAATTATTAACATTTTATACTAATAATTTCCTAGTTTTTACTTATAACTTAGGTCATAATGTGATGATTGTGTTAAAATTAATCTCCAAACCCTTCAGTCTGAGTGCTCATAAAGAAGAAAAAAAAAAAACAAAAAATCACAACTCACAACACACTTCGTGGACAAATCATAATGGAATTCCCAAATGAATTGACTGCTTTATTGGCTTCCATGAACGTGTCTGGAAATGAACCTGTCTGGAAATTTTCCGCGAGTACTAACCAGGTGACAGTTCAGTTAACGTGGAACAAGGCTAAGGAATTTTAAAAGTTATTGCAATTCTTTTGGTTTTAGGCTTAATCAGTTTGACACGGTTTTTTATTGTTCGCTTGCTTGATTCGCCTTATTGGCTTGAGTCTGGTGTAGTGTGATAGCGCTGAATTTGTGAAAATTGTGCATCTTTATTTGGAACTTTTTAAAAAGAGAATTGTTCTAAAAAAAACTGCACGGTCATAAATTGCAATTGAAATATTGTTAAACTTATTATTATTTTATCGAAATTATTTGATTTGCAATATTTGTCCGTCAATGTTTATTCACTTTCAAAATCTATTGGTTGAAGACAACGAATTGCTCTGAGAACTTCATAAAATTTTATGAGAAATCGAAGAATTCAATTACTTAATGACAAATTGGGTAAAGAAATATATATTTATCTCAATTTTGTAACCATGTAACGATTTTTGTTTATAAAGCTTTTTGTGATATAAGTTACAATTAAGTGTCAGTATATTTTCACGAAGACGGAAATTTGTTTCCCATTGAAATTGGGCGTTCGTATAATATTCCGGCAGAGGACCGAAAATGTCACATATGTAAAGAAAATGTAGGAGACGAATTTCACTATCTTTTTATATGTAAGTCTCCCCAATTGGTTATTTTTAGAGAATAACATATCCCTAGTTATTATACGAAGCATCCAAGCAAGCAGAAATTATCTGTTATGATATCTTATTGCAATGTTAATTTATATAGACAGGTGTCATCTTTTATTAGAAAGTTAAATAACTTATTGTGATATATATATATTGATTTGTATGAATTTTTTTTTGTTTTTGTTTTTAAATGTTACCATTGTATTATAAATCATGTTTATTATTGTATATTTACCTCATGTTACACATATATGTGTCTGAGCGTTGCTTTACAATAAATCTAAAATCTAAATCTGTTTCAAGATCATACTTTTGATAAATAATAGACAGCTTTACATAATTTTAAAGTTTTTCTTATGTAAAGAATAATTTATCCTTATTCATTTCAATAAGCGCTTATTCAGCATAAAACCCAAGCGACAGATTTTTGTTATCTTCTTTTGGTAATTCTTAAAGTTTTAAGTGCTAACAGTATTATTTAATTGTCATTCGACAACCTCATTTCTGTTATGAAATTGTAACCTAGCAAACTTCTTAATTTACATATGTTTTCTTAAGTTCTTACTTCAGCGAGAGTAAGGCAGTCGCCAAAATTGTAAAAGTACATGTATTCTATCCTGCATTATTTAAATGACTGCATAGACTTGTGTCTAATTCTACCAATACGTTATAGCGAGTTTTCTCAGGCAAGTGACAAGATCTAAGTCATTTTGAAATTGTCTATCGTTGATATCGCCAATCTCTGCAACCAATGGTGTTGCATCTCGTTATCATCGTCTTCCAGTAGCCAGTCTCCTGGTTACATTTAACAAAAACAACAAATTGATTCGAGTAATCTAGGACTAGTTAAGTGTAATAGTCCCAGGCTTAATGACATTCAACTATATGAACGTCAACTTCAGGAATTGCAGAAAGTAAAGACATGTGTGTGAAAATCGTCCATGAACTGTATGCAGTACGACTGTACGTTGCAACGAATTTTCTGATGAAAAACAAACGATGGAGAATGAACATTCAGACCTCGTTTTAAAAATAGACTTTTATGGAGATTCTATCAATCAGCTGACAGAAGAATTTCAGAAAAACCACCTTTTGTCTTCCCGCCAAAACCAACAACGACATAATCCTAACACCAGACATTATATATGATTCGCAGAGGAGGACGATCTCGATAGTTCGCAAGTCCGCGAGGACGGACTTGATTGGGAGGAGAGGCATAGGCGACCGAGCAAAACGATGCTATTCTTATTATTTTGGACTTTTATTTACAATTCACAATTCTGACACGTTGGACTTAAAGTCAAATTCATTGTGTTGAATAATTTATTTTATATTTTGATTTCTATTTACATTTCTTATCCATAACTTTTAATCAACATGTTTTGGTGTGTTTTAAACTTGAAATTCTCTGTTTAAACAGTGAGTGACATATTTTAATTTGACTGTTACCTAATTAGTGACCATTTACCTTATTTATAAAATATAAAATTGAGAATGGAAACGGGGAATGCGTCAAAGAGACAACAACCCGACCAAAGAGCAGAAAACAGCCCAAGGCCACCAATGTTAGAATAGTTCACATAAGAAACTAAGCAAAATGACAGTGATCAACATAAATTAACAAAGGACTACTAGCAGTTACTGACATGCCAGCTCCAAACCTCAATTAATTTGACAATGAAGGTCGGTTGAAAACAAAACTTTACGACAAAAGAGATGATTTCAGCTTCCCAATTGTGAACTTTCCATTTCTATGTAGCAACATTCCAGCAGCGCCTGCATACGGAGTATATATCTCCCAATTGATACGATATTCCCGGGCTTGTGTTTCCTATCATGATTTCCTTGATAGAGGATTGCTGCTCACAAGGAAGCTATTAAACCAAGAGTTCCAAATGGTGAAGTTGAAGTCATCCCTTCGTAAATTTTACGGACGCCATCACGAGTTGGTTGACCGTTATGGAATAACCGTTTCACAGATGATATCGGATATGTTCCTTATGTCGTAACTACAATACCCTTCCCTTTTCACGACTGTGACTTACCGAATTAGACTATCTACCGGATTTGTAATAACATAAGCAACTCGACGGGTGCCACATGTGGAGCAGGATCTGCTTACCCTTCCGGAGCACCTGAGATCACCCCCAGTTTTTGGTGGGGTTCGTGTTGCTTAGTCTTTAGTTTTCTATGTTGTGTCATCTGTACTATTATTTGTCTGTTTGTCTTTTTATTTTTGGCCATGACGTTGTCAGTTTGTTTTCGATCTATGAGTTTGACTGTCCCTCTGGTATCTTTCGTCCCTCTTTTTTAAACTGATTGAAAGATTATGTCTTTATCATATGAAAATCAAGAACAATCCCGCCCGTTAAGGGTTTAGTATCATAAATGCATGTTCTTAGTACATGTTAGAATATAGAAAAGTGCTCTTGACCAATGAAATTGTAGGATTTGGTGTTTCTTAATTGTGAAGAATGAACGTAAAAATAATCATGTTCTTTGTAACGGATTATCCTATTGTTTATCCCTATTTACAGTTCATCCTGGTTTGCCCACTTTTAATTACATGCATATATAAACATAGGGGGAATAGTTGTTTTAAAAGTTAAAGTCTGTTTCTTAAATTTAGGCATATTATTTACCTGTAAAATCTTATAAAGAATAAAATTGAGAATGGAAATGGGGAATGTGTCAAAGAGACAACAACCCGACCATAGAGCAGACAACAGCCGAAGGCCACCAATGGGTCTTCAATGCAGCGAGAAACTCCCGCACCCGGAGGCGTCCTTCAGCTGGCCCCTAAACAAATATGTATACTAGTTCAGTGATAATGGACGTCATACTAAACTCCAAATTATACATATTTTTGATTGAAAATTGATTCAAAAATGAGATTTAAGAAGGAAAAATATTATAATCAAAACTATAAATATAATAAAAAAAAGAGATAAATGTTATAAGAATATTAATATTGAGATTTAAAAAGGACAAAATATTATAATAAAAACTATAAATATAATTAAAAAAGAGATAAATGTGATAGAATTTTAAATGAGATTATAAAATAAAAAAAATATATTCATAAACTAATAAAAAAAATATAATTGTAATCAGATTTCTATCTATTCATTTTTATCTTAATTTATGATAACACGTTTTTTTAGGTTATAGTGAAATAAATATTTAAAATTTGGAGAAAAAGATATCTATAACATTTTGATGCTTAATAAAAAAAAAATTGTAATCAGATTTCTATCTATTCATCTAAGATATTATAATTTAATTAAGTATTCAATCCAATATTTAATAATTATGTGAACAGTATTCTGCATCAAAGCTAAGATGTCAACTACTCAAGTTATGCTTTTGTAGAAAGTTCTCTTGTCTTAGCCAAGCTTATTATCATCAGTTTTAACACTTCTCACAATTCATTTGTATGTAATAGTTATCCCATGAGGACGCGTTGTGTCAGTTTAAGATCATCCCGACGGCCGGAGGACCGAGGGTGATCTTACACTGACACACCAAGTCCGAATGTGATAACTATTTTACATCCCAGATGTTTAAGATTATATAAAAAACCATTTACGCTTCATAACGTCTAGTTTTAGAACGCCACACAATTATTATAATATACTTTATATATTACTAAATAGTATATACCCTTTATGAGCCCCGGACACAATGTTTAAATATGCTAAATTAACTGAGAGTTTTCATCCAGTAGTCCTGATGTAGGGTTATGAATCGTGGGTCTGTATGCTATAGGTCTTGAGTTCGATTCCCAGCATAGACACTGGATTTTTCTACATACATTTTGATAGTTAGTCTTTTCCTTGTGAATATTTCTAAGTTTTATTGTGGATTTGACATTCCCGCTAAAACGTTACAGAACAAAGGAAAGCATGCAGAACAAAGAAACTCAAGCTAGGGTGATCTGGCAGGGGTGATCCGGCTCAGATCACCCCTGGTAGAACAAAGGAGCTGTAATGTAATATAAATAGACAGGTCTGTCAAATCAAAGCCATTCGTATCGTTTACTTTACTGATCACAGCTCACAACACACTTCGTGGACAAATCATAATGGAATTCCCAAATGAATTGACTGCTTTATTGGCTTCCATGAACGTGTCTGGAAATTTTCGGCGAGTACTGACCAGGTGACAGTTCAGTTAACTTGGAACAAGGCTAAGGAACCAGAGGCATCCTCCAGTAAACCTAAGTCGGCCCCGAAAAAGAGTAAACCACCATCCACCAGGAGAAGTGACGACAAGCGTTACGACCAGTGGGTGCAGGCCAAAACCGCTGCTGTAACCTCCGCTGATGTGATACCGTCCACCGCCAGCGTAGACCAGAACCATCAGACAGAAGCCAGAACATCACTAGAGGGAATCAGAGAGATAAAACCTACCAAATACCAAGGTGAACCTGAGGGGATCGTAATTAAGACGGACATTGCTATCAGTCCATTCAACCCCAGGAAGGCATGCCATCGCCAGTATTATCTCCACCCAACCAACCATAGAGGCAAGCGATGTCGGATTGACTTTGACGAGGGATTTGATCTAGATGATCCCGAGTTACTCCGCACACCATCACACACGTCGCCATTAATAATGCCATCTCCAGAGGCAGTAAATACAGCTATGTCCATCTTGGAATGGCCAGATACACCATACCAGACTCCTTAACCAAGTCGATGCAAGATAAAAGCGAAACGCACAACAGACCAACCCGATCTGTATCGATAGGTAGATGAAAGTCCGCGATATCCTCTCGGATAGTCGGACTATAAAACCAAAGATCAATCAATTAAAGCCATTCGTGAGTTGAACTTGGAATCGATCACTGGCTAGATGTACGAGACAAGAGGAATTTATTGTATTCAGAGGAAAGAAAGCTGAACATCGAAGAAGTAGCTAGAAAAAAACTATTTCAAATTGAGAAAATTAACAAAATAAAGGTTATATGAGCCCGAACCCGTTAAAGACCCTTTCTTGTTATATCTTTGATTTAACGGGGCAAGATAAGCCCATCCCTTTACTTGCCCTAGAAAAAAATCACTTCGTGGACAATCATTATGGATCTGCCGAATGCATTGAAAGCCTTACTTGTAACTATGAAATTGGATGGAAAAGAGCCGGATTGGAAATTCACCGCCAGTTCTGACCAAGTTTCAGTACAGCTCACTTGGATCAAGGCTAAGGAACCGGACATATATCCTCCAGGAAACCTAAGCCCGCCCTGAAAAAAAAACAAGCCACCATCTACTAGGAAACGAAACGCTAAGCGTTTCGCCCAGTGGATGGACACAAAAACAGCCGTTGTTCCCACTACTGCCCAAGAGTAAAACACCAAGGCAAGCGTAGACTACAACAGTCCGACGGGAGCCAGGGAAACAATAGTTGGTAAACAACTCAAACCAACTAAGTACAGAGGTGAACCAGTGGGAGTTGTCATTAACACGATTATTGTCACCAGTCCGTACAACCCGAAACAGGCATGTCATAGCCTCATTTACTATACTTCAGCTAACGAAAAAGACAAGCGTAGTAGGATTTACTTTGATGAGGGGTTTGACATCGATAACCTTGACCTACTAACCAAACCACCGCATACGTCGCCCTTGAACCTAAAATCTAGAGAGGCTATAAAAACTGCCATATTGTCAGAACAGTCAAACACTCCATACCAGCAACAACACCTGGTGGATGGTGGTTTACTCTTTTTCGGGGCCGACTTAGGTTTACTGGAGGATGCCTCTGGTTCCTTAGCCTTGTTCCAAGTTAACTGAACTGTCACCTGTTCAGTACTCGCCGAAAATTTCCAGACACGTTCATGGAAGCCAATAAAGCAGTCAATTCATTTGGGAATTCCATTATGATTTGTCCACGAAGTGTGTTGTGAGCTGTGATCAGTAAAGTAAACGATACGAATGGCTTTGATTTGACAGACCTGTCTATCTATATTACATTACAGCTCCTTTGTTCTACCAGGGGTGATCTGAGCCGGATCACCCCTGCCAGATCACCCTAGCTTGAGTTTCTTTGTTCTGCATGCTTTCCTTTGTTCTGTAACGTTTTAGCGGGAATGTCAAATCCACAATAAAACTTAGAAATATTCACAAGGAAAAGACTAACTATCAAAATGTATGTAGAAAAATCCAGTGTCTATGCTGGGAATCGAACTCAAGACCTATAGCATACAGACCCACGATTCATAACCCTACATCAGGACTACTGGATGAAAACTCTCAGTTAATTTAGCATATTTAAACATTGTGTCCGGGGCTCATAAAGGGTATATACTATATAGTAATATATAAAGTATATTATACTAATTGTGTGGCGTTCTAAAACTAGACGTTATGAAGCGTAAATGGTTTTTATATAATCTAAAACATCTGGGATGTAAAAAAGTTATCACATTCGGACTTGGTGTGTCAGTGTAAGATCACCCTCGGTCCTCCGGCCGTCGGGATGATCTTAAACTGACACAACGCGTCCTCATGGGATAACTATTACATACAAATGAATTGTGAGAAGTGTTAAAACTGATGATAATAAGCTTGGCTAAGACAAGAGAACTTTCTACAAAAGCATAACTTGAGTTGTTGACATCTTAGCTTTGATGCAGAATACTGTTCACATAATTATTAAATATTGGATTGAATACTTAATTAAATTATAATATCTTAGATGAATAGATAGAAATCTGATTACAATTTTTTTTTTATTAAGCATTAAAATGTTATAGATATCTTTTTCTCCAAATTTTAAATATTTATTTCACTATAACCTAAAAAACGTGTTATCATAAATTAAGATAAAGATGAAACTAAGAAATCTGATTACAATTATATTTTTTTTATTAGTTTATGAATATATTTTTTTTATTTTATAATCTCATTTAAAATTCTATCACATTTATCTCTTTTTTAATTATATTTATAGTTTTTATTATAATATTTTGTTCTTTTTAAATCTCAATATTAATATTCTTATAACATTTATCTCTTTTTTTGATTATATTTATAGTTTTGATTATAATATTTTTCCTTCTTAAATCTCATTTTTGAATCAATTTTCAATCAAAAATATGTATAATTTGGAGTTTAGTATGACGTCCATTATCACTGAACTAGTATACATATTTGTTTAGGGGCCAGCTGAAGGACGCCTCCGGGTGCAGGAGTTTCTCGCTGCATTGAAGACCCATTGGTGGCCTTCGGCTGTTGTCTGCTCTATGGTCGGGTTGTTGTCTCTTTGACACATTCCTCATTTCTATTCTCAATTTTATTCTTTATAAGATTTTACAGGTAAATAATATGCCTAAATTTAAGAAACAGACTTTAACTTTTAAAACAACTATTCCCCCTATGTTTATATATGCATGTAATTAAAAGTGGGCAAACCAGGATGAACTGTAAATAGGGATAAACAATAGGATAATCCGTTACAAAGAACATGATTATTTTTACGTTCATTCTTCACAATTAAGAAACACCAAATCCTACAATTTCATTGGTCAAGAGCACTTTTCTATATTCTAACATGTACTAAGAACATGCATTTATGATACTAAACCCTTAACGGGCGGGATTGTTCTTGATTTTCATATGATGAAGACATAATCTTTCAATCAGTTTAATTGAGGTCTGGAGCTGGCATGTCAGTAACTGCTAGTAGTCCTTTGTTAATTTATGTTGATCACTGTCATTTTGCTTAGTTTCTTATGTGAACTATTCTAACATTGGTGGCCTTGGGCTGTTTTCTGCTCTTTGGTCGGGTTGTCTCTTTGACGCATTCCCCGTTTCCATTCTCAATTTTATATTTTATAAATAAGGTAAATGGTCACTTATTAGGTAACAGTCAGATTAAAATATGTCACTCACTGTTTAAACAGAGAATTTCAAGTTTAAAACACACCAAAACATGTTGATTAAAAGTTATGGATAAGAAATGTAAATAGAAACCAAAATATGAAATAAATTTTTCAACACAATGAATTTAACTTTAAGTCCAACGTGTCAGAATTGTGAATTGTAAATAAAAGTCCAAAATAATAAGAATAGCATCTTTTTGCTCGGTCGCCTATGCCTCTCCTCCCAATCAAGTCCGTCCTCGCGGACTTGCGAACTATCGAAATCGTCCTCCTCTGCGAATAATATATAATGTCTGGTGTTAGGATTATGTCGTTGTTGGTTTTGGCGGGAAGACAAAAGGTGGTTTTTCTGAAATTCTTCTGTCAGCTGATTGATAGAATCTCCATAAAAGTCTATTTTTAAAACGAGGTCTGAATGTTCATTCTCCATCGTTTGTTTTTCATCAGAAAATTCGTTGCAACGTACAGTCGTACTGCATACAGTTCATGGACGATTTTCACACACTTGTCTTTACTTTCTGCAATTCCTGAAGTTGACGTTCATATAGTTGAATGTCATTAAGCCTGGGACTATTACACTTAACTAGTCCTAGATTACTCGAATCAATTTGTTGTTTTTGTTAAATGTAACCAGGAGACTGGCTACTGGAATGACGATGATAACGAGATGCAACACCATTGGTTGCAGAGGTTGGCGATATGAACGATAGACAATTTCAAAATGACTTAGATCTTGTCACTTGCCTGAGAAAACTCGCTATAACTTAACTGGTAGAATTAGACACAAGTCTATGCAGTCATTTAAATAATGCAGGATAGAATACATGTACTTTTACAATTTTGGCGACTGCCTTACTCTCGCTGAAGTAAGAACTTAAGAAAACATATGTAAATTAAGAAGTTTGCTAGGTTACAATTTCATAACAGAAATGAGGTTGTCGAATGACAATTAAATAATACTGTTAGCACTTAAAACTTTAAGAATTACCAAAAGAAGATAACAAAAATCTGTCGCTTGGGTTTTATGCTGAATAAGCGCTTATTGAAATGAATAAGGATAAATTATTCTTTACATAAGAAAAACTTTAAAATTATGTAAAGCTGTCTATTATTTATCAAAAGTATGATCTTGAAACAGATTTAGATTTTAGATTTATTGTAAAGCAACGCTCAGACACATATATGTGTAACATGAGGTAAATATACAATAATAAACATGATTTATAATACAATGGTAACATTTAAAAACAAAAACAAATAAAAATTCATACAAATCAATATATATATATCACAATAAGTTATTTAACTTTCTAATAAAAGATGACACCTGTCTATATAAATTAACATTGCAATAAGATATCATAACAGATAATTTCTGCTTGCTTGGATGCTTCGTATTATAACTAGGGATATGTTTTTCTCTAAAAATAACCAATTGGGGAGACTTACATATAAAAAGATAGTGAAATTCGTCTCCTACATTTTCTTTACATATGTGACATTTTCGGTCCTCTGCCGGAATATTATACGAACGCCCAATTTCAATGGGAAACAAATTTCCGTCTTCGTGAAAATATACTGACACTTAATTGTAACTTATATCACAAAAAGCTTTATAAACAAAAATCGTTACATGGTTACAAAATTGAGATAAATATATATTTCTTTACCCAATTTGTAATTAAGTAATTGAATTCTTCGATTTCTCATAAAATTTTATGAAGTTCTCAGAGCAATTCGTTGTCTTCAACCAATAGATTTTGAAAGTGAATAAACATTGACGGACAAATATTGCAAATCAAATAATTTCGATAAAATAATAATAAGTTTAACAATATTTCAATTGCAATTTATGACCGTGCAGTTTTTTTTAGAACAATTCTCTTTTTAAAAAGTTCCAAATAAAGATGCACAATTTTCACAAATTCAGCGCTATCACACTACACCAGACTCAAGCCAATAAGGCGAATCAAGCAAGCGAACAATAAAAAACCGTGTCAAACTGATTAAGCCTAAAACCAAAAGAATTGCAATAACTTTTAAAATTCCTTAGCCTTGTTCCACGTTAACTGAACTGTCACCTGGTTAGTACTCGCGGAAAATTTCCAGACAGGTTCATTTCCAGACACGTTCATGGAAGCCAATAAAGCAGTCAATTCATTTGGGAATTCCATTATGATTTGTCCACGAAGTGTGTTGTGAGTTGTGATTTTTTGTTTTTTTTTTCTTCTTTATGAGCACTCAGACTGAAGGGTTTGGAGATTAATTTTAACACAATCATCACATTATGACCTAAGTTATAAGTAAAAACTAGGAAATTATTAGTATAAAATGTTAATAATTAAGAGTTGTTATAAAGTGTTGAACATATGTGCAAAGAAAGAAGCTAGGTTTGAGCTTATAATTATTACCAGATTTCCAGAGAGTTAACATTAGCTATTTTTTGACCAAATAATTAGAAATAATGTATTTAAAATAATATTAGGATGAGAGCCTCAACCTTCCTTCTCATGTTGGTAGATGAGGTATATGTGGCCAAATAATGTCATCATTGTGCTCCGAACATTAAAAGAATTTTATTGAAAAAATATAATATATACACACAAATTATAATAAATAAGTATCATACTTTACTAAATTAAATTATTTTTATTTAAGTATATATCTCTATTTCTATGAAATGCAGTGTTTAGAGTATGGACTAAACCACCGGTATTGATAATAAAACTCATGTGATAAACTGAATAAACATATGCATATATTGATGGGAATAGTTCCCATAGTATCTTAAATAACAGACAGTTTAATTCATTTAAAACAAAATTTTCATCATTTATTTCTATTCTAATGAAGTCATTGATATATTCTCTAAATAATCTTAATTTGTTACAATGTAGCAGTAAATGCTTTAAGGTTTCATTTTCCGAGTTGCAAAAATAGCATTTTTTAGTCAATTTTATTCATATAACTCATTAAGAGAGCTTTTAATTTTGTGTAAATCCTTGATAAGATCATTGTTTGTTGGTAATTATTATTTCCTAGTTCTAAATTAATTTCCCTTAATGTATAACCTACATAATATATCATAAAACTTATCCAAACAGATTTATTTCCTTGTTAGAAAATTGTTATTCTTTGAAGAAGCATGGCATCTATTTTAAGACTTATATTTGGTATTTGTTGTCCACCCCTATTATACATTTGTCATAAAGACTTTCTATTTATATATTCTGAATTACACTTTCCCCCAAAAAAAGTATAAATATATCTATTTTTTTGTGCGAGATATTCAGGTAAAATGGACACCACTCCAGCAACAAATAACATTTTACTTATGATATAAGTATTTATAACAATAAGTTTATGTTTAAAATTTAGCTTTCTATTTTCCCATTTATTTACTGTATTTTCATACTATGGATAATTGGTAGCCAACTTTTACTTTTACTTTCCTTACCAAACCAAATTCCTAGTGTTTTAAAGCTCTCTTTAATTAAAAGCTTTAAGCAAGTGTCTTCTTCTGGAGCATTACAAATATTTAGTATTTCCGTTTAATTTTTATTTATTTTTGCTCCTGATGCTTTACCAAATTTTTCGAATTTGTTCATAAACAAGTAATAATCTTTGATATCTGTTGTTATTGTTGTACAGTCATATGCATGTTGAAAACGTTTTATGGGATCTTTTAAATTTGGAATGTTAATGTCTTTTATGTTTTTATTTGTTCTTAATGAACTTGCCAATGTTTCAATAGCTACAGCATATAAATTAATGGAGAGCGGACAGCCTTGTCTAACTGATCTTGTAATTAAAATTTCTTCTGTTAGCTGACCATTGACTTGAATCTTACTTTTAATATCTTTATATAGTATCTAAATCCATCTATTAAATTCAACTGGAAGGTTCATTTTCTTTAAAACTTTAATAAGAAATTTATGTTTAATCTTATCAAATGCTTTTCTTGGTCAAAATTTATTAAGAACCCTTTTATATCGTTCAAATTCATATAGTCTAAAATGTCCGAAATCGAAAAAATATATATTATCAAAAATATTTTTATCTTCACCAGCTCCTGTTTGTTTTATATCAACCAATTTATTTATTACTTTAGATAATGTTATAGCTAGAGTTTTAGTGATTAATTTATCATTAAAGCATAATAAGCTTATAGGTCTCCATTGTTTTAGGTCTTTTTTATCCCCTTTATTTCTATAAGTTAACGTGATTATACCCATTTTCATTGTTTCGGTTAGTTCCCCTTTTAAATAGATATTATTTACAATTTCGACAACTTCATCTCCAATTATGTTCCAAAATTTTAGATAAAATTCTTTGCCTAGGCCATCAGGCATCTATACCTGGAGATTTATTGTTTTCGAAATCTTTGATATTATTTAGACATTCTTCTTTGCTTATAAATTGGTTTAAAACTGACCAATCTTCCTCATTTAATTTATTTAATTCAATTTTCCCTAGATATTCATCAACCTCTTGATCATTAAAGCCATCAGAAGTATATAGTTCTGAATAGAAATCCAGTATTATTTGTATTATTGAATTTTTGTTGTCAGTGGGTTTATTGTTTTTATCAAATAGTGATTTTATTTCCTTCCTTGTGCCTCTTTTTTCTTCTGCTATTTTAAAGATTTCAATATTTTCAATATTTTCTTTATAAAAACACTCACGTGATCTGATTAATGTTCCCATTTTCTCTTTTGTTTCAATTGCTATTATTTCGCCCTTAATTGTATTTATTATAGTGGAATTTTGAGAGGGTTTTGCTTCTTCAACTACTAGTGAGTCATATTACTCATTCAGCTTAGATTTACTAATTTTTGTTTGGACCCTTGAGAAATTAATTGTTGTTTCTTTTATTTGTTTTTTTTTAAAGATATCCCATCCTTTAAAAGGGTCATATTTCAGTTCATCTTCTTTCCATTTTTTTATAATATTTGATATTGATATGGTATAGTTTTCATTTTCAAGTAAGCTTTTATTCGTTTTTCCAGAATCCACGACCCCATTTTTGCCGGTTATATTGTATGTTAATCTGAACAATTTTTATGATCTGACTTTTTATACGTAATATGTTTAATTTCTTTAATTTTATGAATAAATTCATTATCTGTATAGAACCTGTCAATTCTAGTACGAGTACCCGAGATGTTGTAACACGTAAAATTTACCTTGTCTTTATGTATTTCTCTGAAAACATCGTTAGTTCTTAATACATCTATAATACTTTTAAATTTATCAAGTATATATTTGTTAAGTCTACAATTCATGTAATTTGAATCTAATGTGTCTTCTATAAAATTAAAATCTCCAGTTAGTATATACTTATTTTTTGTACAATATTGTTCTAAATTTGAGACATAGTTTAGCAGAATATCATAGAATAATCGTTGTTCCTCCCTCAAACCACATTGTGATGCATAAAGGTTTAGAAGATTTGTGACAGTATCATTATAAACGAAACTATTGTGGATGAGTCTACCTTTTAGAGGTGTTGGAACCCTATGTGATTTAAAAAGTTTTAAATCTTCATTCATTAGTGTCATGACTCAAGTAGATCTACTTACACCATTTGAGAAGTCTATATTTCTATTAAATTTTTGTTTTATATCATGTATAATATCTGGCGACTTATAACCAGTTTCTTGTAAACAGATAATGTCTTTATTTTTATTATCATCTAATTTTTCGTAAATTTTATTTTCAAAACCATTTCTAATGTTCAATGTAAAGAAAAACATAATAATGTAATTATACATGGAAAAATAGAGTAAACAAAATATCAATAGATGAAAGTGTTTGTTACGATTAGACATTTTAATAGTTATATAATATTACTGCTTTTTTGCGACTGAATCTTTGCCAGCTTTTGATCTTCCCCTGTTTCTACAGAACTCTCAATGCTTAGTCTGTCTCTGTTTCTCTTTTTTCTTGGTCCTTTTCTCTGTCCGAAATTTTGGTTTTATCTTTTTCTTATATTTGATCGGCTGTCTTCGCACTTAATGATTTACGTGTTGTTAGGGGAGTTTTATCACTTGCTATGTCGCAACCATCTTTGACAGCATCAGCATATGGTTTGCTAGATGACGACATACTGTCTGCCAGATCATCACCTGACGTAGCATATTTTTCGCCCTTTCTACATTTTAAAGTCGGTGTGTTTGTTGTTTTAGCCTTATAAATACCATGTGTTGTATCTAGACCATTTGAAGGAACATCTTTTTTAGAGGATTTCCCCGAACTTGGCGCTTTTTCACTTAATGTAAAGTCAAACTTAAAACCACTTCCAAATTTTGTAAAAGAATTTACAATATTTGGAGGTTGTTGGTTAACTGAATCGGAAATGGTGTTTTCCGCTATATTTTCATCTATGTCTTTGTTCTCTAGCACGGTTTGTTTTACACATTGACGTTCCGTGTGATCTCGTTTCCCGCATATTAAACAAGGAACTGGATTAAAATCCGGAACTGGGAAATCTTTTGGACAATCTTTTGAGATATGACCGTAATCGTTACAAGAGGAACACTTTTTACCTTGTGGTTGACCTTCATATTTAATAGAGACGGATTGGCCTTTAATATACAATTTTTTCGGGATTTTTCTGTATAGTTTCTTCTTCGCACAATCCTAACTCCTGATTGTATGTTAGGGAAATCTTGAAATGTCGGAGAGATTAATTTTTGAATATCTCCATAAATCTCAAATTTTTTCCTCACCGCCATTGGTTTTATTTCAAACGGGAGGCCGAAAATAATCACATCAAACAAGGTATTAAATAAAACTGGAAATCAACATCAAGTTTAGAAAACCTCCATTTCTTCTTACCGCTTAATTTCATGGTGTTAGTTAGATTATTTTTTAATTTGATGTAACTATCATTTTTTTTCTTAGTTGATTCTTTCATATTCAACCAATTTATTATGCTTTAATGAAATATTGTGAATTATAACTTACCTTAAGAAATAAATTGCAAACACTTGATAGTATGACTAAACCTTTTTATGTTATGCAAACATGAAAACTTGAGAACTAAGCTTACTCCATGCATGCATGGACGAAGGCAACTAACGTTAACTTAGACCATACATGCATGGACTAAGTCTGCTTGAATAATTGAATAATTTCAAATGTCTATGTAAAGTTGGTTTAGCTCATGCATGCATGGACTAAGTCTGTTGTGTTAGTCCATGCAAACATGGACTAAGTTAACGATAGTTGCCTTCGTCCATGCATGCATGGAATAAGCTAAGTTCCCTAGTTTTCATGTTTACATAACATGAAAAAGTTTAGTCATACTATCAAGTGTTTGCAATTTATTTCTTAAGGAAAGTTATAATGCTCAATATGTCTTTAAATCATTATAAATTTCTTCTTTTTTGATTATCTTTAGTAGGAAGAGCATTATTCACAACTCTTTTGATATTTCTAATATTACACCATATATCTGTGAAATCGACATAGCTGTACTTTATTTCAATTTTATGTTTATGATTATCTATTTCAAGAATTTTCTTATAAAATATTTTTTGGGTTGAAACTTTGTATGTCAATTTTATTCTTATAATTCATTAAGAGAGCTTTTAATTTTGTGTAAACTCTTGGTAAGATCATCGTGTGTTGGTAATTATCATTTCCTAATTCTGAATTAATTTCCCTTAATGTATAACCTAAATAATATATCATAAAACATGTCCAAACAGATTTATTTCCTTGTAAGAAAATTGTTACTCTTTGAAGAAGCATGGCATCTATTTTCAGATTTATATTTGGTATTTGTTGTCCACCTTTATTATACATTTGTGATAAAGACTTTCTATTTATATATTCCGAATTACGCCTTCCCCAAAAGAAAGTATAAATATATCTATTTATTTGTGTGAGATATTCAGGTAAAGGGGACACAACTCTAGCAACAAATAAGATTTTACTAATGATATAAGTATTTATAACAATGAGTTTATGTTTAAAATTTAGCTTTCTATTTTCCCATTTATTTACTGTATTTTTTATACTATGGATAATTGGTAGCCAATTTTTACTTTTACTTTCCTTACTAAACCTAACTTCTAGTGTTTTAACGCTCTCCTTAGTTAAAAGCTTTAAACAAGTGTCTTCTTCTGGAGCATTACAAATACTTAGTATTTCCGTTTTGTTTTTATTTATTTTTGCTCCTGATGCTTTACCGAATTTTTCGAATTTGTTCATAAACAAGTAATAATCTGTAATATCTGTTGTAATTGTTGTACAGTCATCAGCATTTTGGAAAAGTTTTATGAGATCTTTTAAATTTGGAATGTTAATGCCTTTTATGTTTTTATTTGTTCTTATTGAACTTGCCAGTGATTCAATATCTAAAGCATATAAATTCATGGAGAGCGGCCAGCCTTGTCTAACTGATCTTGTAATTAAAATTTCTTCTGTTAGCTGACCATTGACTTGAATTTTACTTTTTATATCTTTATATAGTATCTTAATCCATCTTATAAATTCAACCGGAAGGTTCATTTTCTTTAAAACTTTAATAAGAAATTCATGTTTAATCTTATCAAATGCTTTTTCTTGTTCAAAATTTATTAAGAAACCTTTTATATCGTTCAAATTTATATAGTCGAAAATGTCTGAAATCGAAATGATATTATCAAAAATATTTTTTTCTTCACCGGCTCCTGTTTGTTTTATATCAACTAGTTTATTTATTACTTTAGATAATGTTATAGCTAAAGTTTTTGTGATTAATTTATAATCAAAGCATAATAAGCTTATAGGTCTCCATTGTTTTAGGTCTTTTTTATCCCCTTTATTTTGATAATTTAGTGTGATTATACCCATTTTCATTGTTTCGGTTAATTCCCCTTTTAAATATATATTATTTACAATTTCAACTACCTCATCTCCAATTATATTCCAAAATTTTAGATAAAATTCTTAACCTAAGCCATCTATACCTGGTGATTTATTGTTTTCGAAATTTTTAATATTATTTAGACATTCTTTTTTGCTTATAAATTGGTTTAAAACTGACCAGTCTTCCTCGTTTGGTTTATTTAATTCTATTTTCCCTAGATATTCATCAACCTCTTGATCATGAAAGCCATCAGAAGTATATAGGTCGAAATAGAAATCTAGAATTATTTGTATTATTGATTTTTTTTCGTCAGTGGGTTTATTGTTTTTATCAAATAGTGATTTTATTTCCTTCTATGTGCCTCTTTTTTCTTCTGCTATTTCAAAGATTTCAATATTTTCGATATCTTCTTTATAAAAACACTCTCGTGATCTGATTAATGTTCCCATTTTCTCTTTTGTTTCAATTGCTATTATTTCGTCCTTAATTGTATTTATTATAGTGCAATTTTGAAAGGGTTTTGCTTCTTCAACTACTAGTGAGTCATATAACTTATTCAGCTTAGATTTACTAATTTTTGTTTGGACCCTTGAGAAAGTTATTGTTGTTTCTTTTATTTGTTTTTTTTTTAGGATATCCCAACCTTTTAGAGGATCATATTTCAGTTTATCTTCTCTCCATTGTTTGATAATATTTGATATTAATATGGTATAGTTTTCATTTTCAAGTAAGCTATTATTCATTTTCCAAAAACCCGGCACGACCCCATTTTTGCCGCTTATATTGTATGTTAATCTGAACAATTTTATGATCTGACTTTTTATACGGAATATGTTTAATTTCTTTAATTTTATTAATAAATTCATTATCTGCATAGAACCTGTCAATTCTAGTACGAGTACCCGAGATGTTGTAACACGTAAAATTTGCCTTGTCGTTATGTATTTCTCTAAAAACATCTTTAATTCTTAAATCATCTTTAATACTTTTTAATTGATCAAGTATATATTTGTTAAGTCTGCAATTCATGTTATTTGATTCTATTTTGTCTTCTATGAAATTAAAATCTCCAATCAATTTATACTTATTTTTTGTACTATATTGTTCTAGATTTGAGACAGCAGAATGTCATAGAATAATCGTTGTTCCTCCCTCAAACCACATTGTGGTGCATAAAGGTTTAGAAGATTTATGACAGTATCGTTATAAACGTAACTATTATGGATGAGTCTACCTTTTAGCGGTGTTGGAACCCTATGAGATTTAAACAGTTTTAAATCTTTACTAATTATTGTTATGACACCTGTATATCAACTTACACCATTTGAGAAGTCTACATTTTTATTAAATTTCTGTTTTATATCATGTATAACACCTGGTGACAAATAACCAGTTTCTTGTAAACAGATTATGTCTATATTTCTATTGTCATCTAATATTTCATAAATTTTGTTTTCAAAACCATTTCTATAATGTTTAATGTAAAGAGCAGCATATTAATGTAATTATATATAAAAATAGAGTAAACAAAATATCAATATATGAGAGTGATTGTTATGATTAGACATTTTAATAGTTATATGGGAGGGGGTTTAGGATTTGCAGTACTAGTATTACTGCTTTTTTGCGTCTGAGTCTTTGCCAGTTTTTGATCTTTCCCTGTTTTAACAGAACTCTCAATGCTTAGTCTATCTCTGTTTCTCTTTTTTTCCTGGTCCTTTTCTCTTTCCGGAATTTTTGTTTTGTCTTTGTCTTTATTTTTATTAACTCTCTTCGCACTTAATGATTTACGTTTTGGTAGGGGAGTTTTATCACTTGCTATGTCGCAACCATCTTTGACAGCATCAGAATATGGTTTGTTCGATGACGACCTACGGGCTATAATCTCATCACCTGATTTTGCAGGTTTCTCGCCCTTGCTAGCTTTTAAAGTCGGTGTGCTTTTTGTTTTATCCTTATTAATTCCTTGTGTTTTATCTAGACCCTCTGAAGGAACATCTGTTTTTGAAGATTTTCCCGAAATTGGCGCCTTTTCACTTAATGTACAATCAAAGTTAAACCCATTTCCAAATTTTGCAAAAGAATTTAGAATATTAGGATTTTGTTGAAACACTGAATCGGAAATTTTGTCTTCCACTATATTTTCATCTTTGTCTTTGTTCTCTAGCACGGTTTGATTTCCACATTGAAGTTCCATGTGGTCTCGTTTCCCGCATTTCAAGCAAGGAACTGGAATAAAATCCGGGACTGGGAAATTTTGCGGACAATCTTTTGAGATATGACCGTGATCACCACAAGAATAACACTTTTTACCTTGTAGTTGACCTTCATATTTTATTGAGACGGATTGGCCTTTAATATACAGTTTTTTGGGGATTTGTCTGTATAGTTTGTTTATTCGCACAATCCCAACTCCCGATTGTATGTTAGGAAACTCTTTGAATGTCGGAGAGATTAGTTTTTGAATTTCTCCATAAATCTCAAATTTTTTCCTAACCGCCATTGGTTTTATTTCAAACGGGAGGCCGAAAACAATCACAGCAATGTAATCTCTCTGACTTAGGATTAGAGGTTCAGCACGCCTTGATCTAAATGTAGTGTCATTAACTACAAAGGTTTGAAATTCTTTTAGGAAAGTTTCTAAAGAATGTTCGTCCCGACATGTTGCGAGGTAGCTACTTTTTCCTGATTTTTGAAAGCATATAATGAGGTCTGTAATGTTAACAGAAGATTGAAGTGTGAACAAGACATCTCTTGTATTTAATTGCTCTGCAGTTTCCCTCTGGAAATCAGTATTAGATTCATCAACATATATGACTTAAGTGTTATTTCTTGTTATTGTGGTATCATTTTCCATATATTTTCGAAATAAAACATCATTTTCAGATATAACCGATTCTTGATCTTGGTAAGCTTCAGCATTCGCATTAGTCATTTTCAAATTTTGCCCTTGTCACAACTAATGTGACTTAAAATGGCAATAACCGGGATAAACAGTGACTAAAGCTCACCGACGATAAAAGTCAAAATTTGTTATGATATATCATTATAACTTATTTATTTCGTATAATGAGCTATGATGTAATAGTTATACACCGAGGGGTAGGTGTGTCTGGATAAGAAACCCCGTCGGCCGGAGGTCGGAGGGGTTTCCTATCCAGACACGCCGTATCCCGAACAAACAAAAAATACATCATGCTCCTTGTATGCAGTTGTCAATATGGACGGGTATAAGACGGACGACATTTTGTGGCAAGCGTTGGATTTGGTAGAAGAGACTTAAGATAAAGGCAATATTATAAACCAAAGTACTTACCTGTATCAGTGTAATGAAGGTAATCATAACTGTATTTTATATCTTACGGTTTTATAACCCCCTCCCTCACCTCTCGAGAATAAACAAACATTCATATTCGGACATACTAAGGGATAAGTGTGACTCGACTATCAGACACGCTCAACATACAAAGATACAGATTTAATATTTAGGTACTCCCTTTTTGGGGGCAAACAGGGGCTGATCCAGTTGGGGGTTCCCAACTCAAGAGAAAAAGGGGAGCGGGGGTCCAACCATTCAAATACATTGATCTTTTAAATAAAAGTCGGGTCCAAACCGCAGAACCCCCACCCCCAGATCGGCCAATGGTTAATCGGGGGGAAGTGGGGGTCCGGGAGTTAGAATCTCCATTTTTTTTTAAAAGACCAATGCTTTAGAATAGAGACATATGACTGGGATAAAAAAAATACCTTCAAGCAAAGGAGTATTAAAAATAGATGCTTAATTTTTTTTTCGCTATTGAAATTTCCTCAAATGTGTTTTTTTTTAATATCTTGAAACAATTTGTAGTGAACACTATTAGTAATTTCTTATGTTCATGCTATTTAAAAAAATTATCAATTTCTATTGTCACGAATAACAATGGACTTTGTTTGCGGGATGTAGAAGCAGGGGTTTCCAGAAACCCCGCTCGTCACACCCTGTGGTCAAAATCCTTTGTTATTCGTAACAATAGATCTATTCAATTTACACTTGTTTCAGAAATAGAAACTATGAAGTATAACAATAGAACTGGGGTGTAACAGTAAAGTAAACGATACGAATGGCTTTGATTACGGTTACGGTTATATGTTTTTGGTGGACGGCTTACCAACTGGTAATTGCACCCTGGTAACTAACTTTTTGGAATGAGTCCATTATATTAGTAATATTTAACTTTTATCTCTTTTTTAATTATATTTATAGCTTTTATTATAATACTTTGTCCTTTTTAAATCTCAATATTAATATTCTTATAACATTTATCTCTTTTTTTAATTATATTTATAGTTTTGATTATAATATTTTTCCTTTTTAAATCTCATTTTTGAATCAATTTTCAATCAAAAATATGAATTCTTTATAAGATTTTACAGGTAAATAATATTCCTAAATTGAAGAAACAGACTTTAACTGTTAAAACAACTATTCCCCCTATGTTTATATATGCATGTAATTAAAAGTGGGCAAACCAGGATGAACTGTAAATAGGGATAAACAATAGGATAATCCGTTACTGAGAACATGATTATTTTTACGTTCATTCTTCACAATTAATAAACACCAAATCCTACAATTTCATTGGTCAAGAGCACTTTTCTATATTCTAACATGTACTAAGAACATGCATTTATGATACTTAACCCCTAACGGGCGGGATTGTGCTTGATTTTCATATGATGAAGACATAATCTTTCAATCAGTTTAATTGAGGTCTGGAGCTGGCATGTCAGTAACTGCTAGTGGTAATTTATGTTGATCACTGTAATTTTGCTTAGTTTCTTCTGTTACCGATTCTAACATTGGTGGCCCTGGACTGTTTTCTGCTATTTGGTCGGATTGTTGTCTCTTTGACGCATTCCCCGTTTCCATTCTCAATTTTATATTTTATAAATAAGGTAAATGGTCACTAATTAGGTAACAGTCAGATTAAAATATGTCACTCACTGTTTAAACTGAGAATTTCAAATTAACACACCAAAACATGTTGATTAAAAGTTATGGATAAGAAATGTAGATAGAAACCAAAATATAAAATAAATTATTCAACACAATGAATTTAACTTTAAGTCCGACTTGTCAGAATTGTGAATTGTAAATAAAAGTCCAAAATAATAAGAATAGCATCTTTTTTGCTCGGTCGCATATGCCTCTCCTCCCATTCAAGTCCATCCTCGCGGACTTGCGAACTATCGAAATCGTCCTCCTCTGCGAATAATGTATAATGTCTGGTGTTAGGATTATGTCGTTGTTGGTTTTGGCGGGAAGACAAAAGGTGGTTTTTCTGAAATTCTTCTGTCAGCTGATTGATAGAATCTCCATAAAAGTTTCATTCTCCATCGTCTGTTTTTTATCAGAAAATTCATTGCAACGTACAGTCGTACTGCATACAGTTCATGGACGATTTTCACACACTTGTCTTTACTTTCTACACTTTGTTGCAATTCCTGAAATTGACGTACATATAGTTGAATGTCATTAAGCCTGGGACTATTACACTTAACTAGTCCTAGATTACTCGAATCACTTTGTTGTTTTTGTTAAATGTAACCAGGAGACTGGCTACTGGAATGACGATGATAACGAGGTGCAACACCATCGGTTGCAGAGGTTGGCGATATCAACGATAGACTATTTCAAAATGACTTAAACCTTGTCACTTGCCTGAGAAAACTCGCTATAACTAAACTGGTAGAATTAGACACAAGTCTATGCAGTCATTTTAATGATGCAGGATGGAATACATGTACTTTTACAATTTTGGCGGATGTTGTCATTTCGACTGCCTTACTCTCGCTGAAGTAAGAACTTAAGAAAACATATGTAAATTAAGAAGTTTGCTAGGTTACAATTTCATAACAGAAAAGAGGTTGTCGAATGACAATTAAATAATACTGTTAGCACTTAAAACTTTAGGAATTACCAAAAGAAGATAACAAAAATCTGTCGCTTGGGTTTTATGCTGAATAAGCGCTTATTGAAATGAATAAGGATAAATTATTCTTTACATAAGAAAAACTTAAAAACTATGTGAAGCTGTGACTGTATCTATTATTTATCAAAAGTATGATTTTGAAACAAATTTCCGTCTTCGTGAAAATATACTGACACATTGTTACTTATATCACAAAAAGCTTTATAAACAAAAATCGTTACATGGTAACAAAATTGAGATAAATATATATTTCGTTACCCAATTTGTCATTAAGTTATTGAATTCTCCGATTTCTCATAAAATTTTATGAAGTTCTTAGAGCAATTCGTTGTCTTCAACCAATAGATTTTGAAAGTGAATAAACATTGACGGACAAATATTGCAAACCAAATAATTTCGATAAAATAATATTAAGTTTTAACAATATTTTAATTGCAATTTATGACCGAGCATTTTAACCTGAAGTGTAATAATAGTATTTATCTATTTTAAAAAAGTCAACACAATGATTTTTGACAATCGGGCATATCTTATCGGATTTTCAAGTGTCCTCCCAGTTACACCTGTCCTTTTTTATATACTTTGATTGATACTGTTTAGTTATAATGAGGAAATTTGACAAATTGTTATCAATATATATCATACTTAATTATAGTGTAAAGATGAAATGGAATCAAAATGCCTGACAGAATATTCCAGAACCGAATAAGGTAACTCCATTGGTACCGTTTATGTTATTCCAAGCATTGCAACACGTATTTTATTTTAAAATGAATGAAATAGACGTTAATGTAAAATGTTATATCTAATTACATGAACTCATTTCTTTTCAGGTTCTTGATATAGTCAACAAATCGATTGAAATAAAGGATGCGCACTTTGAATTGTCAGCTGCCGCACGTGCAAACGAATTAGTCGGATTGCTTGGGGAACACATTTTTCCTTACGAAACGTTATCTAAATCTATTGGTCTAGAATTTGATGAGGATTTTAGGCAATTCCTATTGGAATTTCTAAATGATAATCTCTCAGTTATCGTGGTTCATAACCGAACAAATAAAATCGTAGCATGCCTAGGACTTGTCTAAGAATATGATGGAATGCCTGAGGTAAAATTAGCAAATAAGAAATGGGCTTTGATAGTGGAATATTCGAAGTATAGACAGGAGGACATGGACGTATATACACGCTTTAAATGTAATAAATCTGTAAATCTTCTTTTCCTTTGTACCCATAGGCTGCATAGGGGCAAAGGATTAGCAACAAATGCATTCAGAGCGGCTCTATTGTTTGCTAAAGAACTCGGACCATTTTCACGGAGAAGGGTCTGCACTTGCATCACAGAAAATATTTGAAAATTTTGAGTTTGAAATAATTCACAGGTTTAAAAACGAAGAATATGAAGTTGATGGAGAAGTTATTTTTAAGAATACCGGAGACGTCAAGGAACTCATATGCTATGTTAAAGAAATGCACTAGCTTTATATTTTCATAAACCACAAAGAAATGAATTACATGTAGCTGCTTTGTCTCATTATGTTTGTGTATGTGTTCAATGTTATATATTGACCTTGTTGTGTGAAGAGGGCTTACATATATGATGAATGTTTATCCTTAAAAGCACTGCGGAAGCATAACAGATATCAAAGTGCTAATTGAAATAGGCATATTGATGAATTATAATTTAAAAGAACACAATTTTCTTGTCTTATTTTTTCTTCCGAGTTACGCAGTATTGAAAATGACAATTTAAACATACATTTTGGAAGTATATCATTCCTTTGTAAACTTATGCACCACCGAAGGTGCAGCCACAGCCAAAACGAAGTCATGGATGCCTTTGACGGTCAATGAATTCAAGTTCTAAGGGGATGACCATTTGATTTTCTGAGGCTGGAGAATGGGACAGTAGGATTTTGGAAATGAATATTCTGGCATTGTAAATAACTTTGCCAAAGACGGGGTGAAAAATGAATAAGTTTTGTCCAACAAAATGCAGGACAATGCAGGAAATAATTGTGAATGAAAATAAGTTGTACTAGCAAAAAATGAAAACGAATATTCAATCCGGAAAAAAATCTCCTCAGAAGATCAAATGGTCGCACCTAGTCATGGTATACAACATGTGCTTGGTTCGGCATTCATCCGTGACCAGTAAGCCGGAGCATCCAGTCTGGTTAAAAACAAATTATGTCCTGAAACCGTTTCGATTTGTTGATGTTGATTGGTGTGTTTAACGACCTTGACTTGCTATAAAGCATTCGCACGGTCGGCTCGATTTGTGTATGTCTCTGACTATTCAAGAAACGTCCCGAGACAGGAATGGAACATTATGTAAAATATATTAAACGAAATAATAGAACAAAGTCGTAGATGCATTGCTAAAAGTTGTGCTAATCTGTTAACTTTTAAAGTTGTCCACAGAGGGCAAGAATACATGTATACTTATATCATGCCGATAAGACAACAACTAAATATACGATGCACACCGTTTTTTTTTTATCCGTCCGGAGTCCGTTCATTGAACTTTAAGGCACAGGAAATTACCGGACTTTTATGCCCAGCCTTCATTTGAGCACCTTCAAACCCCAATTAAATATAAAATTTTTAACAGCGTACAAGTAACTTGGCATACAATATTCTTAATGTGATGAGATCAAAGCATTCTCTTTCAAATATCTCCTTTTTGTTATACCAATATCTAGAACATAGTTTTACCCTTGAATTGGTGTCTAAAATGTCTTATTCATTTCCTCCATCAATTGTCGTAGCAAATCGTATACTCATGTTAACATACATTGAGGATTTATATCAGGTGATTGAACTCTATATATAATAAACCTTAAATCATCTAATTTCATTCATTTCCAAAAAAAAAATAAAACAACATGTTATAGATTTCATGCGTCCGAAGCGCTTTTCTGGATTTACCTTCATCCTCAAAAAAAGCATTTGTTTTACCAACACAATGCTCTACTAAAACACGTCTATCTGTCAACAGTGTCTATAGTTCCGTTTTGTCATTTGGTAATTATTCCCTAGAAGTTTACGCAATATTGAAACGCTGCCTCCCTGGTGCTAGAGTCGGCCACCAGATAACACAGGGTCACAAAGAAAAAGAAAGTAAAAGGTTCTATAAAGTGTAAGGTTCGACGTCCACTGTTTACCGTCGGACCAAAACACGTTACAGAAAGGGAAATCGTATATTTGTGGTTATATATATATTCTCAGTTTTTAAATAAAATATCTGAATAAAATAAGGTTTCATATTTTATTAATATCAAAAATAATCCACGACGGAGAGAATGGGTCTGGCAGGCTCTGTCACTGGTCTGTTCGGGTTCCCGGTAATGGTTGGTCTTACAGAATACAAACAAACTTTTGATAATAACCAGCTAATAATATACAATTCAACAGTTAAGTAACCCGGTGGTCCCTTATTTGGACTCTTTCAATAATCCAAATTTAAGGATATTATCACCATTTCACAGTATTCAACATCGACTTATCATCATAAAACATCTAAAACAAATATTAAATATAGAAAGCAACAATTTTACCCCCGTCACTAACAACCTTACTTAGGACTGTCATTAACCACCTTAGCACCGTTCACCCACAACTTTATTTATTACTATCACTAACAACATTAGCACCCTCACCGGCAATATTATTTAGTCTCGTCATTCATAAAATAATTCCTTTCGCTAACAAACTTAATCACTGTCAATAGCAATATTAATTAACACCACCACCCACAACCTTAGCACCGTAACCCACAACTTTAGCACCGTCACCCACAACCTTAGCACTGTCACCCACAACCTTAGCACCGTCACCGACAACCTTAATTTGCACCGTCTATATAACTACATTATAATTAGCACCGTCACCGGCAACCGTATTAAGCACCGTCACCGGCAACCCGATTAAGCACCGGCACCGACAACCTTCAATAAAAACAAAGTTAACTTTCAACGCTTGGTTGTGATTATCAGACACATTTTAGCTTCTATTCAAATTTGATACTTTCCAACTTTGCCAACCCAACAATCCGTCGGTTCTGTAGTTACTTTTGCTTTTATACTTCCGACTGACCAATGGCAGAGCTTGTTACATATTGTTTACCAATTGGCAACCATGGATCACACAAGGGAAATTCCCGTAA
Organism: Mytilus californianus; assembly: GCF_021869535.1. Classification (NCBI taxonomy): domain Eukaryota; kingdom Metazoa; phylum Mollusca; class Bivalvia; order Mytilida; family Mytilidae; genus Mytilus; species Mytilus californianus. The sequence continues at coordinate 13,242,212 of NW_026262745.1, forward strand.
TGTTAATATTATTTGTAAACATGGAGTGATCTTCATCAATAAAGATGGTTTTTGACTTTAAATACATTAGTAGATCATTAGAAGAGTTTTATTTGAGTTTATATTTTAATAAGGTAACTACCGCGAAAATATGGAATCAGTACGTGAAATAAAACTTCTTGACAAACTAACATACACAAATCTGTCGTATCATTGAAACAACAGCCAAAATAACAAATTATAAGTCTGACATTACTTGCAACATTAGACATCTCACTAACATCTATCATTTATCCTCAATAATTTCCAGAAACTATACAGACATAGATTTACTATAAAAAGGGGGGAAGGCCGGCATTACATTGCCCCCACCTTTAAGGATTTGGTCCCCAAATACATTCGTCTGTAAGGTTTAATTCAACTAGAACCAATTCATTATTATTTTTTTTTAAACTGACGAACATACAAGAAGAAATGCACGAATAAATTCATTCATATTAACCACCTACACTTACAGAACTTTTGTACTTTGATTTTTGTCAACTCTTGTTTCAGGTTTTTCCTTTCATTCTGATATTCAGGCTTGCAAACATTTTGAAATGCTTCTCTAGCAAACTCGTTTTATTATTCTTTGCTCCATAAACACTGACCAGTAGTTAAGTCACTCATGTGTCTATCTCTATTGAGCAAATTTGTCGTTCCTATCTATTCCTAAATAATTATTATTTTTTTTTTCTGCTCTTAGTTTTTTGTTTTTTTTTTACACCCCTATTGTGTATCACATATATTTATTTCACTCATTATATTCATATTCTGGCTTGCAAATATTGTGAAATATTTCTAAAGCAAACCCGCTTTTACTTAGCTTTACTCCATAAACATCGACCAATGATCTGGTCAATCTCGTGTTTATCTCTATTGAGCAATTTTCTCCTTCTATCAACTTATTATTCTTTACTATTTATTCTTCCAGTTTTAACAACATTATTTGACATTGCCTGGACTTGTTCCCCCTTTTATACTTATATCCGGGCTTGCAAACATTGTGAAATGTTTCTCTAGCAAACCCGTTCTTATCAAGCTTTGCTCCATAGACACTGACCAGTAGTTAGGTCAAACATATGTCTATCTCTTTTGAGCAATCAATCACAACCTTTATTTACTATCCGATCTGGGAAATATTTTATGTACACGCACCCTTTTTCGGAAGGTGCCTCGTTGTGTACCTCTCGTTATTTACTGATCAATATCTACTATATTCTTACTGATCAACTCTCAAGAATCATACCTTCAAGGTATATATTTGACTGGCCAGGCCAAAATATCTACATTTCAGTATTAAACTGAGACATTCTTGTCATTTATTGAGCTTTCATCATCTAGCTCAACTCTACATCATATACTCTCCTATTATCATTTTTTTATATTTTACTCTATTTACGAGTTTTAAGAACAATTCTCTTGATAGGGCCTCCGACTAAGAGCGTAATCATCTATTACCTTCCTGCTAGTGTGCTGAACAATTGTATATATATAGCACTACCTATAACCAGAGTTTCTAACCATATTATCAGTTGACCTTCTATATTTTTATTTTTATTTCTAAACCAGAAGTGACCAATACAGATCAGTATATTCACCAAAAGTGTTTATAAGTTTTAAACAAATTGCAACAAAATAGTATTTAGCGCCACTGCAGGCCTTGCCTTTATTAATCATTTATATCCAGAGTGGAACTTCTACAATCTCTGCTACAGATATTTTACAGCAAGGGATAACCTCATCTTTAATTATTAAACAATCCTTAGTGAAAGGAAATCAACATGATATTTATACATATAAGATCTGTTTCGGTATAATAATTGTCCAAAACAAATCTGTCTTTAAAATAAACACTAGCCCCAACTAAAACGAGTGTAGGAACTTTTAATTACATATAATATATAAATCTATAGTAGCCAAAACAAAACAACCGTTTTGCTGGCACGACATAATATCAAAATAATAGTATTGATAGTGTCGAGAATTCATTCTCGCTCCCGACATCATGGACATTTGTCCGTTTTCCTAACCACGAAATGCCCCTCTATTGTTAAAGTTTCTATTGAAATTATTCTGATTTCTTTTGTAATTATTATCTTCTCTGAATTGCTGACCATTTTGATTTTTTATAATAATTACTTCACTCGTCAAAGATGCAATACTTTGTTTGATTTCATTTATTTCCCGTTTCAGCTCATGCTCTTGAACGGTTTCAGTATCGACAATGCGAACATTTCGACCTTTCTGTATATCAGCAACTCGTAAGGCCTCAAGTCTAACAGCAATATTCTCGGCCTCATTGATTGATTTTGGTCCAACCTCCCTTAATCTGAGACGTACTTCTGTCTCGCGTATTGCATCAGGGTTATGATTGCCAATGAGACAACTCTTCACAAGACACCAAAGGACACAGAAATTAATAGCTATAGGTCATCGTACGGCCTACAACAATGACCAAATCCCATACCGCATAGTCAACTATAAAAGGTCCCGAAATTACAAATGTGAAACAATGCAATCGAGAAAACTAATGGCCTAATTAATGTACAAAAAATGAACGAAAAACAAATATGTTACACAGCAAAAAACGTCAACCACTGTATTACAGGCTCCTGACTTGAGACTATATAACCAAGAGGGACCTAACATAATTACCAAAACACGTGAGATCTATATAACCAAGAGGGATCCAACATAATTACCAAAACAAGTGAAGAGCTTTATAACCAAGAGGGACCTAACATAATTACCAAAACACGTGAAAAGCTATATAACCAAGAGGGATCTAACATAATTACAAAAACACGTGAAGAGCTATATAACCAAGAGGGACCCTACATAATTACTAAAACACGTGAAGAGCTATATAACCACGAGGGACCCTACATAATAACCAAAACACGTGAAGTGCTTTACATCCAAAAAGGACCCTACATAATTACTAAAACACGTGAAAAGTTATATAACCAAGAGGGACCCTACATTATTACTAAAACACGTGAAGAGCTATATAACTAAGAGGGATCCAACATAATTACTAAAACACGTGAAGAGCTATATATACAAGAGGGACCCTACATAATTGCCAAAACAAGTGAAGTGTTATATATCCAAGAGGGACCCTACATAATTACTAAAACACGTGAAGAGCTATATATCCAAGAATGACCCTACATAATTACTTAAACACGTGAATAGCTATATAACCAAGAAGGACCCTACATAATTACCAAAACACGTAAAGTGCTATATATCTAAGAAAGAACCTACATAATTACTAAAACACGTGAAGTGCTATATGACCAAGAGGGACCCAACATAATTACTAAAACACGTGAAGAGCTATATGTCTATTAAAGAACCTACATAATTACAAAAACACGTGAAGAGCTATATAACCAAGAGGGACCCAACATAATTACTAAAACACGTGAAGAGCTATATGACCAAGAGGGACCCAACATAATTACTAAAACACGTGAAGTGCTATATATACAAGAGGGACCTAACATTATTACCAAAACAAGTGAAGAGCTATATAACCAAGAGGGACCTAACATAATTACCAAGGAAGAAGGACGAAAGATACCACTGTGACAGTCAAACTCATAGATCGAAAACAAACTGACAACGCCATAGCCAAAAATAAAAAGACAAACAGACAAATAATAGTACAGATGATACAACAAAGAAAACTAAAGACTAAGCAACACGAACCACACCAAGAACTGGGGTTGATCTAAGGTGCTCCGGAAGGGTAAGCAGATCCTGCTCCACATGTGGCACCCGTCGTGTTGCTTATGTTATTACAAATCCGGTAAATAGTCTAATTCGGTAGGTCACATTCGTGAAAAGGGAAGAGTATTGTAGTTACGACATAAGGAACATATCCGATATCATCTGTTAGGGACCTTACATAATTACTAAAACACGTGAAGAGCTATATGACCAAGAGAAACCTTACATAATTACCAAAATACGTGGTGAGCTATATAACCTAAACTTAAACCACATGAAGAGCTTTATGAAATACTGTTGATTTCCGAACTTTTAATTGTACAATGTATTTCAACTATTTCTGGTTTCTACATTTGTTTATGTTCATTAAATTATTTTACATTTTTATAATATTGTAAAAAAGGAAAGTTTAGATCTCCATGAAAATTGAGGAACTTCCAAATCATGCAAATTCAAATGTTACAATAATTAGCTTTGAATTGGGGAAGCAAAACCAAAAAGAACTTTATGTATAAAACCATTTTCAATAATGCCTGGAAGATTTTAATCAATTTTAACTTCGCTTTAATCTAATAAAATTTCTATAGATTTATTATTTCCTTTACTTGTATGTAACGAGATAGTACACAAACGAACTAACAATACTTAAATAGACCAGTAAGCAGTCCATACAACAGCAAAATATCTGTTTGGCTACCACAAACCATACTCATTGTAAGACAAAAGAACGAATTGTTTCCATGAGCGTCAATCATGTAGGTCATATTGTAATTTTACCTTCTACTGTGACTTCCATTTCTTTATAATCCCAATAGATTTCACCGTGTTTCATTCTGTCTTAATGTTATAACACCTCCTATTGGGTTGGCATATTCAATTGTTGGTTTGCAATACCTAACATATATTGGTTTTGCAGTTTTATCGGTTTTTCCAATGCCATTATCAGCTACGCAAATATATTCTCCTTGATCCTCTCTTGTTATTGAAGGAAAATGTAACACAGGTCCCTTAAAAATCAAAAGTTAATTTAATGTATCATGCAGCAGATGTCAGTTGGATTTGTGTGTCCGATAAAGGTACGTTTAAGACTAAAAGATTAAAAGAATTGTTGCCGTGGGATTCATACTCGATAGTCATTTATGTGTTATTGAATATAAAAATGGGAGAGAAAGGGGGGCACTACGGGGAAAAGTAAAATTTTATTCGATGTCTACTTGTTCTCAAATCCGAAAAATGACGTGTAGTTTCAAAGGACATTGTGATAAATAAGAAACATTTACTAATACCAATTATGAAGGTAATTAATAATCTTCTTTCATTCCCAAGAACTGGGGAAAGATCGGTTAACTGATTGCAATGGTTGCGTGTTGAATGCGTGTGTGGTCCAGGGACAAATGTTTGAAACGATTTTCAACCATTATGTATTAACGTAAAAACTTCTAAAACATTAGGAACATAGGGAAATGAATGCTCTAGAGAGCTTTATCTATCACCTCGATATATGCGCATCTTCAACTATTGCCATTCTCCAATATTGTAGACAAGAATATAAGTCAAAAGTAAAATTGTTATTTTATAAATCATCTATTGGTGATGATTTGTACTATAGTTTTTGCCCAAAATACAAAAAAAAATATGAAGATCCGTCATTTAAGGGCAATAACTCATATGAGTAATAGACATTTATGGTAAATTGGGGTCTTAATTAAAATCGGTAAACAAAATAATTGATAATTTGCCAAAATGTAGTTTATATCACGTTTTTTTTTCCCAATATGGTAACAATAAGGGTGACGGCGATTTTTGTCATGCTACAGGTTATTCAAAGTTATCAGAATCTGTATAGATTATACATGGACAAATCAACTTTAAGTGATAGATAGAAAACTCAGCAAAATAATTTAAAATGAAATATGAGACGATAATTCTTTTATTGTGCTTTCAGAATACTTAAAGAAAACTTGAAGTCACTTGACTCGTTTTCTTGCTACAAAACAAAATATGACAAAATTGAAAAAAATCTTAATCATACCAAAAAAATCTGTAGTTTTTTTTTTTTAAGTCGTTGTAAAACGATAATACTCATAATTTTCTTTATTTAGATGAATAGAATTACAAATTTAACAAATTACATTCCTCTCTCAAAATTTGTATATTCTTTTAAAGATGAAAACCGATTGTGTTCTGCTATTTTAAAATCAAAGATGGCGAAAGACTTCCAATCTACATTTAGGGCAATCATTTCTACCGACGATTTCTGCTATATAAAGATAGGAAGATGTCCTATGTTTGCCAATGAGATAACTCTTCCCCAGAGACCAAATGATGTTGGAGATAGCAACTATAGGTCACCGTATGGCCTCAAAAATGAACAAAACCCTTACCGTAGAGCAAGCTTTAAAAGGTCCCGAAATGACAAACGTAAAACAATTCAAACGAGAAAACCAAAGTTATGACAAAACAATAAACGAAGAACAAATGTGATATACAGCATCAAACGAAACCATTGACCATTTTTGCAATTAAAAGTTTCTCAATATCTATTACATTTGTCAACATAATAAGTATAACAGAAATGTTGGGTAATATTCTTCTTCAAAGAGATCTTCTGTTGAGAATAGACAGCGGATAGGTCTGGTCATTTTGAATAATTCTCTACCTATTAGGTTTTCTATATATATGGCACTTTTTATTACAATAGACGAACTTGTAATTTATCCCTATGTCCTATGTTTAGCCATGACGGTTATTTTGGTCTGCTAGTTGGATAAAACACATTTTTTAAATTATATACACAAATAATTATTGCGGCCAAGTTTGGTTCTTATTGGCATAATACTTCAAAATGAGAAGATTTTTATTTAATTTTACAATCGACGGACGACGAACGACGATGGATGTCAATTTAAGCTGAGAAATAGCACCCTTGACCCGTTGGGTCAGATGAGCTAATTAAAATGTGATATAAGAGAAGATGCAAGTTTGACAGATGACAATTATATCTTCGCTTCAGAGGAACAACATTTTGTACACGCAAAATTGGTAAATAAATTGTTTGCAACATGTGGTCGCTTTACTGTTCAAACATTTATATTTCCATTGTAAAGACGACAGTAATTATATTTCCTCAAAAGCAGTAAGTCGCTGTTAAGTTAATGACGTTGTGCAGTGGGCTAGTCAAACTTTGATTGAATAATATGTTGAATATTTTCATTTAACGAAGTATGGGGGATTTTGTCATTTCGGATCGTAAAATAGCAGAAATATAAGTCAAGATTTTTAATGAAATAAACAAATTCTGAGACAGGAACCTTATATGTAGTTGCATATTGTTCAATTTCACCGTTTAATGTTGGTTACACTATGATTCAAAGGTTTCAACTCTTTTTTGCCCAAAACAATGTACCATGTCAATCCCTTCAAGGTAACTTAGATCCCCCCCAGTTTTTGGTGGGGTTCGTGTTGCTTAGTGTTTAGTTTTCTATGTTGTGTCTTGTGTACTATTATTTGTCTGTTTGTCTTTTTATTTTTTAGCCATGGCGTTGCCAGTTTATTTTCGATCTATGAGTTTGATTGTCCCTCTAGTATCTTTCGTCCCTCCTTTACATTCATCCGGTATGCACAATAAAGGTTTCGGTTTACATAAAATGAATCCTTTATCGCTTGAAGGGAGTTCAAAAATGATTAAAAATCTGGCATTGATCTCTAATCGACGCATAATTTATGTTAAAAGAATACTTACAATATAAAATTTTTAACTTGTTAAATCAAATCCGTGAAAGTAAAAAAAAAAATAAACGAAAAATATTTTTTTTTAAATTTTGATAGCTAAAAAAAAAAGGGGGAAAAGTCATATCTGAACATAAAGCTCCTACTAACAGAAGGAAAACAAAATTGATCAACATATTTCGGCTTGTTACGAATATGCGTGTCCTGAACTTGGTCTGACTGCTCCATGCTGACAGCTTTTTATATGAATTTGAATATTGAACTCAGGTCAAACGATTATTGTCCAATTATATAGCGTAGATAGCTTTAAAACTCATTTATGATAATTATTCATATATACCGCATTTAGTTAATTTAAAAAAAATTTATATAATTTGACATCCTGGTACTCGGTCAAGTAAGAGCGACATAAAGAAGTTAAATTAAGTTGACAATCGTTATAACTTTTTGGGAAAATTAACTATTTCATGTTTCCTATAGACGACAAAATCATCGGAAAACAGCAAACTTTCGCCCTAAATTGCACCGATAAATGATTGATTTTACTTTTTTTTTGTTGGTTGCTCTTTCTTGACTGAGTACCAAGACGTCATACCACAGAGTATGTAACCTGTCTAAAAATATATAATCCGGAGTCAAAAGTCGGTAATATGAAAAATGTCAATTGAGAATGAACACAACATTTCTTCCGCTATTTCAGATAAAACTTATTAAGTCATTGATTGATAAGCTGAAAAAATTAAAAACAACACGTTTAATAATTCCATGCGTCCGAAGCACTTTTCTGGATTTACCTTCATCAGGAACGCTCAATGCAAATTATTTGAAATCCGAGGGATGTATAAGTACCGAAACAGTTGAAGAGCTACATGACAAAAACACTTAAAACAAATAGCCAAATTCATCTAAGGTCAACTTTGCCTGAGGTAGTTGAAACCTTAGTTTCTTTATAATTTCAAAATTTATAAACGGACAGTTTTATTAAAATTTGTTATAATGTTTACCGCTGTTGTCGACATATCATTGATCTAGTCCTTTTTAATGGGATTCATGTCACTGGGTTTCATAGGAATTTAGAATTATTCAACTTCCATTAAATATTGAGCAAACAACAAAAGTACAAATGGAAAATATATATATGATAGAAGACAAGGTTAAATTCAATTATAGAAGCCAAGTTTAAAGTTAACATTACGATTTTATGTTCTGAAACCTAATCGACGAAAATCGCCGTATCATATGTGACTTTGACTTTCAATTCCTCGTATTGTTACAAAGTGCTGATTCAACAAAAAATAAAGGTCAAATTAAAGTTTATTGAACGCTTAGTTATTTACAAAAACAATTGAGCGCAATTGGTTAAAGGGTATCAGGATAGCTGTAGTAAACAGAGAGGATGAAGTCACTTTCAAGTAACATTCTGTTTTGCGACATTTAGTCTTAATCTATTCCTCAAACCGTTTTTGGTCATATAATTTTGAAATCATTTGAAATATTTTATTTTAGTATTGTTTTGTTTTGTTTTTCAGTAATATTTAGTTTTTAGGGGATGAATCGTAGGGGTTATGATGTTTTATTGACCTAATAACTCATGTCTAATTTTTACATATATAATACTAATCCTATTCCCAAATTTAAAATTTCTAAAGGAGTATGAATTCGCTTACCCTGTCGAATCAACCGGCCTCGCTCCTTTTGAAGTTCAGAGTTTCTGCTTGTTACCTTGATTTGTCTTTTCCTTATCAATTGTAGGGATTTGAACATCGGTAAAATACTGTTGTCCTAATTTAACGTCATATGGCAAATTTCTAGACTCAATTAGAACGACGAGAAATATATAATTAATACATTAGGTTGAACGGGATGAAGGACGGAAAATTTGGACCGCTATTGATGGAAATGCAGAATAGCGCAAACAATTTGACTTGCAACTTTATTGTGTATCTAGTGAACAAACAAGAAGTAGTTTTCATATAATAGGCTATTTATGTTTAAGTTTTCAAACTCTCCAAATCCTCAAATTATGGAAAACTGTTCACGGTTAACCAACTTGCATATTTCCCAGCTGTATTGTCGATCTCTGAAATGAAATGAAAATTTAAGAAAATGCACAAAACAATGTATAAACGTTCTTGTTTGAATTTTTTAACATTTGTAGAGTTGAGGTCTTTTTGTGTTTCTTTGTTGCATATTTGTTTTTTTTGTTTTTTTTTATAGTGATTAAGACTATAACACAATGTTGACTGTTGTACCCCTATTTTGACATTTTCACCTATAATGTCTGTTTGTTTTGTTCACACATCGTTGTCATAATGGAATTTTATGCGACTGTCATAAAAGTGAGAGGTTTAGCTAGCTATAAAACAAGGTTTAATCTACAATTTTTTACATACAAAAATGCCTGTACCAAGTCAGGAATATGACAATTGTTATACATTCGTTTGGTGTGTTTGATCTTATGATTTTGCAATTTGATAAGGGACTTTCCGTTTTGAATTTTCCTCGGAGTTCTGTATTTTTGTGATTTTACTTTTTATTTTTTTATAGGTTGCTGTGTGGTATGGGTTTTGCTCATTGTTGATTGCTCTACGGTGATCTATAGTTATTCTAACGTCTGCGTCATTTTGGTCTCTGTTGGAATGTGTTCTCATTTGCAATCATTTCACATCTTCTGATAAGATATATATATATATATATATGGGGTATGATTGGTAAAGACACAAATTCCCAACAGAAACCAATATATATATATATGAGTTGTTGGGAAAATAAGTGAAAATATGAATTCGGATGATATCTGTTCCTGATAAAACAAATTTGATAATTATATCAATATTGAAAAAAAATCAATTCTGAAAAGTTTTCTTGGTTGAATATTCACAAATATTTTAAAGTCTATCATGGGCATATCAAGTTTTGGTTATGAGTATTGTGCTTTGTCACCATTCTATGTTATTTTTCTTCGAAATATTGGATTTATATTCAAGGAATTATGTAAAGTTACTTATATCAACTGGTGTGTGAATAGACAACATCTCTAGTAAAGGCACTATTTAGTCCATACTCATTGAAATATGTAAAAGGACGTCTCCGGGTGTGGGAGTTTCTCGCTGCATTGAAGACCCATTGGTGGCCTTCGGCTGTTGTCTGCTCTATGGTCGGGTTGTTGTCTCTTTGACACATTCCTCATTTCCATTCTCAATTTTATGAAAGTTACTCATAACAACTGGTGTGTAAATAGACAACATCTCTAGTAACGGAACTATTTAGTCAATACTCATTGAAATATTAAAAATTACTCATATCAACTGTTGTGTGAATAGACAACATTTCTAGTAAAGGCACTATGTAGTCCATACTCATTGAAATATTAAAAATTACTCATACCAACTGGTACCGTTGTGTGAATAGACAACATCTCTAGTAAAGGCACTATTTAGTCCATACTCTTTGAAATATTTAAAATTACTCATATCAACTGGTATGTGAATAGACAACATATCTAGTAACGGAATTATTTGGCATATACGCATTAAAATATTTAAACTTACTCGTAGTGGTTGTTGTGGCATATACTCATTAAAATATTTAAACTTACTCAAAGTGGTTGTTGTGTGTACTGGAAACACCTCTTACAACGGAACCAGTAGGTACATGCACTGTATTGGGTTTGTCAAGATCATTCCTGAAGGTTTTATGACATTGACTAAGATCCTTTCCTTAATATAATATATGTATATAATTAGCTACTTATTGATTAACAAAATTTGATATACGCAAACGGAAATAACTATGAAGAATAAAATCCAATTTTGCGATTGGATTAGGATTTTTTTATGATTTGTTTTAAACGCCGTCAGGAATGTGATTACAATAACTTCAATCGTGACTTAAGTTTTCAAATTGATTATTAATTTAATTGGTTAGCAATTAAAAAAAAATCATATAGTCTTACAAAATACTATCATACTGTTGATTATTAAGTTTTTCAGCTGAGGGTCTGTATGGGTTTTACAGAATAGAGAATAATGGACCAAGACTTCAGAAAAATATCCGAACATATCAGAAGTCGAGAATATTGACCAAAACATATAGACAAGAGAATAATAAGCTGCTAAAATACAAAGAATATAGAATAATGAACAAAACGAATATAGAGTAGAGAAAAATGGTCTTAATAATCAAAGAATACATAGATAAAGTATCCCTTATCCAGACCCTCTTAGCTGTAAGCATTTTTCAAAAAACGTCAGACTTTGAATCGTATTCTAGTGAGCGGACGACACGTGTTTTTTAACTATTTTCACGAGGTAATCTCAACGTTCATAAATGTTTATATGATAATAATATCAATAATATCTATATAAGAGCATCAAAATCTAAAAGGCTCCACACAAAATTACCAAAGTCATACAAGGTTAGCTGAACAAGAGTAGTTTGTGAATCTGGGAATTAAGAAAAAAAATATTTACGGACTGTAATTTTCAATATCAAATATATCGTTCAAACATGACAGTACCTAGGAAATGATACAATTGCTAAACATTAATAGAATATTTACCAGCAATTGAGCAACATTTAAATCTAAACCTTCTGTCCTCATAGTGATTGTGGTGGATGCTCTTCATACCAACTATGAATCCATAATTGTTGCATTCAAAGCTGAAGAATTTATCCCAGTCATTCACATAATGAGCTGATATATAAAATATAAATGACAAATTTAGCATTTAAATCAAAACAATATAAGCTAGAGTGTGTTTAAATTGTATACTTTACATATTGAGACGACCTGGTATTACTTAAGTATTCACTTTAATGGGTCATAGTGAAGTTGCTCTTTCGAGCTGTCGGATTCATTTGTAGAATGGTTCAAGCAGTTCCTATGCAGTAGCAATAGCCTCAAAATATCCAGGTTGTGAGTTCAATATGTGTACGTGTCATGTGCGTTCGACTCCGATTTTGAATGACTAGGATTGTCGAAGATTGGTTGTTCCCTCCGAGCACTGTGGCTTCCTCCATCAATAAAACCTGGCAGCCACGATAGAGTGAAGGAGGCCAATAGTCATCAAAGGTACCAGGATTATAATTTAATACGCCAGACGCGCGTTTCGTCTTCATAAGAATCATCAGTGACGCTCAGATTAAAAATAGTTATAAAGCCAAACAAGTACAAAGTTGAAGAGCAATGAGGACCCAAAATTCCAAAACGTTGTGTCAAATACGGCTAAGGTAATCTATTCCTGGGATAAGAAAATCCTTAGTTTTTCGAAAAATTTAAAGTTTCGTCAACTAAAAATGGTGTCAATCAATATTTTTCTTCAGTTTACTGACTAATTTCCCTATTCCCTATGTCTTAATATGTGTTACTGACTGCAATGTTATATAAAAAAATATGTAAATAAAAGATTTCTAAAATTAATACAATGATAAATGTACATGTTTAACAGTCATCGAATAAACGACACCCAAAAATAGACCCGCCTATAATCACACAAGAAGCTGCTGTTGTTAACGATATAGTTTGCGTAGTTACTTAAAGATTACAAACTTCAATGACATCATATTAAGGTTTATATATGGAAGTTTTCAACGACCATGACTGGCTATACAGCCCTTGTATGGTCGGATATTAAGGCAGATTAATTGTAAACGGCCATTGTGGATTGTAAAAAATCGCACACAATCGGTCTCTTGCTTTGTTTAAATTTGCAACTTTTGAGAGAGATTGGCAATTTACTTGTAGACTGTTCATTTGAATAAAGAAACATATGTAATTTATTGCATTATTTATATACTGTTTAAACAAATACCAAATATTTGTTTTTGTTCGAATCAATTATTCTACGTAATTATTTAGGGGAGATAACCCAAATAGTAAACGTAATTTGAAAGGAATGTTAAAGAAAGTATCATTTGTTCCTTTTTATATAAAAAGCGGGTTTTCATGAATAATCTAATCCATGCAAATTGTGCAGTTTTTCACGACTTGTAGCTTACAAAATAGTACGGTGACCGAAACTTTTTGTTATATGATTTTTGAGAAAAAAAAATAAGGTAAAATCCACATTTAAGCAAAGTATCAAAAAAATCTATCTGAGGCAATCTTAACCGATGATCAATCTATATATCATTGAGACATCAACTCAACTTAAAATCATTTAATTTATTTATTTTATTTGATAAACACTTATTAAAAATATGGTTGCTAATGAGTTTTCGAAAGAAATGTTATTTAATATTTACGTGTCCAGTAACAATTAATGTGTCGTCCACCAGTAGGTCTACATCCTAAACACCATCTACGATCTTCAAAATAGTTGTGATGTACACTGTGGATGACAGAAATGGATTGTCCATGTGGACACGAAAAATCGACAGGTTTATCATAATTGTTAACCCATCTGCATCCGACCACAAGATTCAGTGTACATATTAAACAAAGGATATGTAACATCAGCATCATCAGCCAAAGATTTTACTGAAAGTAAATAATGATACCAGTATTTTATAAAATTGAGAATGGAAATGGGGAATATGTCAAAGAGACAGCAGCCCGACCAAAGAGCAGACAACAGCCGAAGTCCACCAGTGGGTCTTCAATGCATCGAGAAAATCTTGCACCCGGAGGTGGTCCTCAGCTGGCTCCTAAATAAAATTGTGTGCTAGTTCTGTGAAAATGGACGTCACACCAAACTCCAAAACATACAAATGAACTAAAAGTAAAAACATATACAAGACTAACAATGGCATGAGGCTCCTGACTTGGGACAGGCGCAAAAATGCGGCGGGGTTAAACATGTTTTGGGAGATCTCAATCATCCCCCTATACCTCTAGTCAATGTAGAAAAACGAAACACATAGCAATACGCACAGTAAAACTCAGTCCAAAAAAAATCCGAGTCCGATATCAGAATAGGTAACAAACGAAACTAAGCAAAATGACAATGATACATAAATGAACAAAGGACTACTAGCAGTTACTGACATGCCAGCTCCAAACCTCAATAAAACTGATTGAAAGATTAGGTCTTCATCATATGAAAATCAAGTACAATAAAATATACCTAATGTAGTATTTAGAATCCGAACTTGTAAAGTTATCCGAAGGCTTTTAATGGTTTGCTACGCAACGACAATTCCGTGAATCTAACGAATAGCTAATACAATTCAGTTGAACGAGGTTTTTTGTTGTTGCTTTTTTACTTTTTTACCAGCGGCGAGCTTCAAAAGCAAATGCTATCATTCCGTACTCTTCCCATTGTCTCTTCTCTAGTGAGGTCGTATCTAACCAATTAATTAGCGTGAGCAATTAACAAACAATACATGAAAAATGAGCCAAACAGTGCAAAATTATACATTTTGTTAGCAACAAATTATTTTAATATTGAAAGTGTACTTACCGGTACCAGCAGATCTGCTAGACACTTATGTCTGTACATTTTCAGTAGGTCCTGTTTTATACGATAGGAAAGGTTGTTGATTGATGACAGCGACCAACCCATTTTTCCTTAAACATGTGACATCCAATACAAACTGATTTCATCTTTTTAATACTGATTAGATGTATTATAGTTTTTTTTTATGAAATATTTATAACGATATTTGTATCTTCTGCACTACGAATCCTATTTGTTTTATAACAACTTTTCTGCATGTTATAAGTGCAGCAATATTCTCTCAAATATAAAAAAGAAGATATGGTATGATTGCCAATGAGACAACTCTCCACAAGAGACCAAATGACACAGAAATTAATAACTATAGGTCACCGTACGGCCTTCACCAATGAGAAAAGCCCATACCGCACAGTCAGCTATAAAAGGCCCCGAAATGACAATGTAAAACAATTCAAACGAGAAAAATAACGGCCTTATGTACAAAAAATGAACGAAAAACAAATATGTAACACATAAACAAACGACAACCACTGAATTACAGGCTATTGACTTGGAACAGGCACATACATACAGAATGTGGCGGGGTTAAGCATGTTAGCGGGATCACAACCCTACCCTAACCTGGGACAGTGGTGTAACAGTACAACATAAGAACGAACTATAAAAATCAGTTGCAAGAGGCTTAACCCATCAGATGGATAAAAATACAAATACTACAAATACAAAGCTTCCTCGAAAAGAACAAAGATAAAACAAAAATCATTAAAATGATGTAATAAAGTTGATAAATATTCTGAATAAATTTATGAATGTGACTTTTCCCCGAATCAAATTAATTTAAAAAACACCAGCTGAATGACATATTTAGTTTTAAAAAAATCGATGTTTTTAAGATGCATTATCTTGTACATTCAGTCAACGCTCGGATTACATATTGACACATATTTCTACACTGTGTTTCATCGTTCGGATTTAGATGAAACGTCCTTCTATACAAATATTTAATCGCTTGGATTCAGATAAAACTTTTTTCGTCACAATTTTTCATTGCTTGGATTCAGATGAAACGTCTTTCTATTCTATTCTATTCTATTCTATTCTATTCTATTCTATTCTATTCTGTTCTGTAACCATATTTTGACTTTTTTACCTATTATGTCTGTTTGTTTTGTTCACAAATCGTTGTCAATATAATGAAATTGTATGCGACTGTCATACAAGTGAGAGGTTTAGCTAGCTATAAAACCAAGTTTAATCCACCATTTTCTACATACGAAAATGCCTGTACCAAGTCAGGAATATGACATTTATTATCCATTCGTTTGATGTGTTTGAGCTTTTGATTTTGCCATTTAATTAGGGACTTTCCGTTTTGAATCTTCCTCGGAGTTCGGGATTTTGGATTTAAATGAAAGGTCTTTCTACTCAAGGTTTAAAATATATAGGATTCAGAACCTCTAGGTTTCATTGCTCGGACTTAGATGAAAAGTTTGTCTGTCCTATTATTTATCGGTCGGATTTAAATGAAACGTGTTTCTACCCTGACATAGGCTAAACTGCGTATAAAAAAGTGATCGTTATGTTAATTAAAGTAAAGGTACTAATTTCTTTCAATTTTTATAAACTTGCATTATTATTAATAAAACAATAAATATTTTGCATTAGACATTTATGACTAAATTCACTTCGTAATATAATGTGATTACACTAAAGTTAAAGCTGCAACTCCCACATTCAAAACATGACTTTACAACAGTTTGGTTTTTGTGCTCACCAGAAAAACAGTGGTACCACTGCTTGCAATTGGGGACCCCCACTTTTTACTTATTTTGTTCATCTTGTTGTTTTGTTTCTTATTAATTCGTCCGGTGTATGTTGTAAGTTAATATTGTTTTCCTGTTCAACGGAAAACTAACGGGATGCTATTGTTGTTTTAACACGACAAAAAATTGTTCCGATCCGGTGTGTTTATTACAGTATAGTAGATATACCGTTTCCGAAAAGGATACTGAACATACGTGTATGTGTCATACTTAACCTTAAATAAGTTCAACATGCATTTCTGAAGTATAAAACTCGTCAGTGGATACCTATTTCCGATTTTTTTCATTTTTCTGTTTTTTATAGAAATTTATGATTATACCAAATCTTTTATTATCTTCGGTTGATTAATTCACAAAATGTTCTAAACTCGTTCGATATAGAGTTTCCCATAGATTCTATTTTTGTTGACCTCTAGATGGCTTTTTGCTCTTTGACATAAAGGATGGATCTTCGCTTGACTTAGACCACATAAAGTTCTTTATTTATAATCATTATAATCTAATGGTAGATTAACATTATATGCTGAGATATGATATGTGGTTTGTTTATTGTTATATTACACTTGACCCCCTATGAAAATTTATTTTTTCATATGTAAGTAGTGAAAGGCGAGCAGTATTAGCCCTGGACGCAGACGTCATACCCTATTGTTCCACACTTAAATCGGGACGCAGACGTCACACCCTAATGTTGGACCAGTCAACATTTAAATCGAGACGAGGACGCCATTCCCTAATGTTGGACCATTTAACCCTTGAATCGGGACGCGGACTTCACACTAATGTTGGACCATTAACCCTGAAACCGGGACCCGGACGCCATACCCTTAAATAAAGACGGTACACCCTCGAAATCGGACGCGAATTCTTCTTAGCTATACGCCCATCCTTTAAACCCAACCCCTGGACCATAAGTCTGTGATAATTCTGAAAAGGAATAATTTGCACATCAATCTGGCGAGTTTCCATACACCACTTCCTTCGCCAGCTTAAGTTACACAATGTCTTCGTACAAGAACAAGCCTTGCATGAAAACAGTTAAGAGTAGACATCAGGGATTGTACTTAATTTTCATATGATGAAGACCTAATCTTTTAATCAGTTTAATTGAGGTTTGGAGCTGGCATGTCAGTAACTGCTAGTAGTCCTTTGTTCATTTATGTATCATTGTCATTTTGCTTAGTTTCTTTTGTTACCTATTCTAACATCGGACTCGGATTTTTTTTGGACTGAGTTTTACTGTGCGCGTTGATATGTGTTTCTTTTTTCTACATTGACTAGAGGTATAGGGGGAGGGTTGAGATCTCACAAAACATGTTTAACCCCGCCGCATTTTTGCGCCTGTCCCAAGTCAGGATCCTCTGGCTTATGTTAGTCTTGTGTGTTTTTTAGTTCATTTATATGTTTTGGAGTTTGGTGTGACGTCCATTTTCACTGAACTAGCACACAATTTTATTTAGGGGCCAGCTGAGGACCACCTCCGGGTGCGGGATTTTCTCGCTGCATTGAAGACCCATTGTCGGCCTTCGGCTGTTGTCTGCTCTTTGGTTGGGTTGTTGTCTCTTTGACATGTTCCCCATTTCCATTCTCAATTTTATCAATGAGAGTTTTACCACTTAAATAAGTAACTTCTAAGATATGCTGATAACAACTCTAATAATCCTCCAAGATACAATATTTATATTTATTTGGAATTTAATCAGATAAACTGTCACTCAATCCAGTAGGCGGTACATTGTACTATGAATAGATGCACGAGTAAGATAATAAAATGTTTGATATCATCACATAGAATATGTTAAAAAGCATTACGAATCTTAAGTAAATAAACACATTGAAAACACGTTTATGAAATACATGTATTTTTAATTGTGCTGATAAATAGTCACCAGTTAACTTAAATAAGCAATGAGAAGAGACTGATTGTTTTTCCTTTAATAATTAGTGTAAACAATCGTAAACATTCCGGCCACATTATTGCTTTTCGACTTCTTTGAACCACTTAATCAATATCATATGGTCATGATCAAAATGACACCCACTATAATTATCTTAAAGGATAAAGCACATCTGGTGATTAAAAATAAGATATCTTTATAAAGTACATGATTCATGATGTATGCAGATGTACACTTTATTATCTGGTCATAATATACGTACATGACAAGTAATTTTTAAACAACTGACGCGAATATATTGACAGGGGGTGGAGGAAATTTAATTAAAAAATTAAGAGACTGACTTAAAGACTTTAAAATGTTCCACTTCCAAAGCAATATTTCTAGACATTCAGGGGCGTTGCTTAAACAAGTTATTTTTTAAGTTACTAATATAGGTGATTTTTATTTTTTTTTAAATATCAAATTACTCAATAGAGCTATTTTAAACTTCAATAAAAGATTTCATGACTTTTTACATCATTCTATTACATAAAATAAGGAATTTGTTATATTTGAGAGGAGTAAAGAGATAAAAGTTACTTTAAAAATAATGACAAAAATTTAAAATATTACTTATACAAGTTATTTTATACATCTTTGGAAGAATTAGTAATTTCAATTATTTAAGGAACATAGGTAATTGTTTTGGGTTACAAAATATAAATAACTTTAAGTCTTAATTAAATTTCAAGTGTCTATCTATTTATATATGTCTACCTTCAAAATTTTGCAAAGAAAATGACCCCAAGGGACCAATCTTTGACCCAAAGCATCAGTAAGGCAATTGGTTAAAAATGGCTAGTCATTTTGTTTAATTTGTTCGGGGCGTTCTCCATGTTTTAGATTCACCACCTTAAAAGAGATAAGTTTAGCACATAATATACATACAAATTAAAAAGAAACCACGTTTTTATGTCCCAAAAGGATTTGTTGCTTTTGTGGGATCAAAGTTGCTGATCATAGAGGACTAACGGGGATCAGATCTCCAAATAACATTTCTTATGACTTTGCTTTTGATGCAGGTAATCATGGACAGGGTGCTAATGCTACGTCTTCATAAATTCTTTCTTCCACCCCCGCTAGAAATGAAAATGGCGAGCTGGCGGTCAACGCGGGTAGTGTAGCAAAAACTCCAAAAACAAAGCCTTGACATGACCTTATTAGCTCTAGAGCAAGAGAATGAAAAACTTTTAGAAGAAATTAAATTACGTGAACTTGTTGAGCATAACAAAACTAAGAAAAGGAAACTTGAGCAAACGGACTTGAACTTGAATAAAAAAACATGATCAAACTAACAAAATTGACTTAGACGCCCTGAGAAAAGACGAAGACTTGAAACAGAAAATAACAGAAAAACAGAAAGGTTTAGTGAACAAATTATTCATGTCTGACGATTCAGATAGTGATATATACTAGTAATCAGACGGTGGGATTCATTTCACACAAACATTTAAAACACTTAACTATCCTAAGTTCAAACTTAAAAAGAATAAAAACCTTTCAAAATCTGGTTCACCTAGAAAATCTAGTGATAAGGCTATTATCATGGCCTCATGAGTTTGCTGTAAGTGACGATATCGAGTTCATGTCATTAAGTATGCCTACTCTTGTCAGAGGAGAAAACTACATTATACACAACATTGAACCCACCAAATATAGAGACAAACATGCTGAACATCTGACACAGCTAATGTTTTACAGTGAACAATTCATATGGTCTGATGTGCTTGCATTTCACAAAGATGTACTTTGAGAAATAGAAACTGGTCGTGCTTTATGGAATTACAATTTTGACTTTTGCAAAGCACGTCGCTTGAATCAGTCACATCCAAGGTTTTATTGTTCAGCTTACAACAAAGGCTCATGCAGCATAAAAAGAATTACACAAAAATACTCTTGGTTTATTAGAGAAACATTTCTGTAGTTCATGCTGGATTAAACGAAAAACTATATTGAATCAACCTGCAAAAAGATTATCAAATACAGTTCAAAGGTAATGCGGGTCGAGGTCGAGGTTCAGACGGTTTTGTCCAACATTGGCAAAATGATCGTGATTTTCCTACACACAGATGACTTGGAAAAGTATGTGTATTTCAGCTAGTTTGAAAACTATTGATTTATCAACACAAACTGACAATTCTTGTATTAGCATTAATTAATGTTATTGATAGACATGATAAAGGTACACAAACATTAAGCACATAGTCAGAGGTTGAAATTTCTCATTACAGTAACTTAGATCATGTTGATAATGAAATCAATTTGAAACCAAAACCTTAAATTACACCTTAAAAATATCAAAGCGGATCAAATGTTCATACATGTTTTAAAAGAAATATTATTGATAGTGTAGAACATACATATAGAAATATTGAAAATGACTTTACACAGGTAGATAATAATGTTAATTAATAATAATCAGGTGTGTCAAAATCCTGTTGATATTGTTTTTAAAATCAGGTGTTCCAAATTATCTTGGATCATGAATACCCGTTCCTTCAACAATGAACATTCCTATATGGAGAAAATTGTTAAATGGTTACAATAACTGTAAAATTGTAGAATTTTTAAAATTTGGTTGGCCTGTTGGCTATATATATATAACCAGTCTAAAAGGGTACAACATCACCAAAAAATGACAATAAACAAACAAATGTAACTATAAATATTTCGGATAACAGATATACTTCATCAGTATGAGCACGATGTTAAATGAATCAGATCAATCTATTCTGACTATTAAACTATAGCAATCTTGAATTCTAAACCATAAAAAATTGAAACAGTTTCACTCGAACATCATATGCTAATAAATTTTTAAAATTTCCAAAAAACGACTCAAAGACATGCCTAAAATGAAAATAGTAATTAGAGATATGAACTGGCACAACTCTAAAATTCCAAACTGACGTCAGTTAAGATGTTACAACAACTGCGTGGAAATACATTCCCAAAAATCAGCACTGATCGATATAAGCTGGTAAAATATGTCAAACAGAGGCTGCGTATTTATCATCCCAAATAAATAGCAGTTTTATAATGAAAAGAAAAAATAATAGTAAATTTGGGCTAAGGTTAAATAATTGGACGTGGATGCGTACTTGTACATCCCTACCAAATGAAAAGAACCCTTGTATTTAAACAAGTAAAATTCAAAATATTCAAAAAGAATCCTTAAAACTGCAAGAGTCAAGTAAGGACACCGGAGTAACTGGAAACAAATGATGTCAGGAAAAAGAGTGATGGTAGGGAAAATGAGTGACTCATTCTATGTTTTTTCATGTATGCCCTCTGGGTAAACTGTCCTTAGCTTTCTTATCCGAAACCTTTCCCGAGCAAGTCTTTCGGCCGTTGACCAACCCTCGTTGTGGTCTATGATTGTGATTGTAAGGTTTTTGAGATCATCTTGGGTGTGCCCAGGTGATCACAATGACGACATACGGGGAGGTCGGGCTTGCAGGAGTAGTCACTTCGATGACCATTCATGCGCTTGTTGAATGGCTGTTCTGTCTTGCCAATGTACTGCATGCCACATCGACACTGAAGAAGGTATACAACATTCTGTGTTTTGCAAGTTACATTACAAAATATAGTGTACACAGACCCAGTGGAGTGGCAAGTAAATGTTTGAGTATTCAGTATTTGTTGGCAAGTCAGACATCGTCTGTTAGCACACGACTTGCACCATCCTGCAGTTAAACAGCTTTCATTAGAGGAGACGTCAGCTCTGACAAATATCATCTCGGTTTCTCAGCGATTGCATGATATTGTGATAAAACCAGCAGACAACGGAAGTGCCGTTGTGAAAATGGACAAAGGTAACTACATCGCGGAAGCAGAGCGTTAGCTCTGTGATGAGAGATTTTATAAGAAGCTTGACTATGACCCTACTTCCGAGTTTAATTCCAAAATTATTACTGCGTTACAAACCATGCACTATGACGGTCACATAGATGAGGATACAATCGGATATTTAAAACCAGAGAACGCCAAGCCTGGTCGATTGTATCTTCTTCCCAAAATACACAAGGTTAACAACCCTGGTAGACCCATAGTATCCGCAAACGGCCACCCGACTGAGAAAATCTCGGAATTCGTAGACTTTCATTTAAGATCTCATGTAGAAAATCTTTCTTCTCACATTCAAGACACAACAGATTATCTTCGTAAAATAGAATCCATGAACCCTCTTCCTCCGGAAACCCTCCTTGTCATGTCACCTCATTGTATACCAACATACCTCATGATGACGGAATACAATCGTGTAAGGAAATATGGGACTGTCGCAACACCTTAGAACCACCTACCGAATGTTTAGTCCAGCTGCTCACCCTGGTTCTGAAATGCAACAATTTCACCTTTAATGGTGAACATTACCTTCAGATTAACGGGACAGCGATGGGGACGAAAATGGCACCGTCATACGCCAATATTTTCATGGGAAAATTAGAGAAACAAATTATTTTAACATCTTTATCCAAACCTCTGTCTTGGTTCCGTTTCAT
Source organism: Mytilus californianus (assembly GCF_021869535.1). Lineage (NCBI taxonomy): Eukaryota > Metazoa > Mollusca > Bivalvia > Mytilida > Mytilidae > Mytilus > Mytilus californianus. The sequence continues at coordinate 13,265,368 of NW_026262745.1, forward strand.
CGATGATGTTGACATGAAATGGATAGAATCCCAACAAAAATTGGATGATTTTATCAGACATGCAAACAACGCACACCAGTCAATTAAATTTACATATCAAATTTCCGACTCCAAAATATCTTTCTTAGACACTACTACATCTATTAAGGACGGTGTCATATCAGCAGATCTTTACTATAAACCTACAGATAAACATCAGTACCTTTCTTTCCAAAGCTGTCACTCCAAACACTGTACAAACAGTATCCCGTACAGTCAAGCTCTCAGAGTAAAGCGGATTTGCTCCTCTGAGGAGGCTGTCACTAAACGGTTACAGGAACTTCGCGGTTTTTTGACCAAACGAGGTTATAAGAAATTGGACATAGATGAGGGATTTGCGCGTGCTAATAACAACAGCCGCAATGACCTATTACAGTACAAACAGAAGAGGCGCAGCAAAATAGTTCCGTTTGTTTTAACATACAATCCCGCCTTTACTAACCTTTCACGTTTGATCCGTGCCAATTGGCAAACTATTGCCAAGCACCCAAAATTGTCCAAGATCTTTCCCAATCCTCCTGTCTTGGCTTTACGGAGACCAGCAAGTCTGAAAGACTTATTTGTGAGAGCTGACGTCTCCTCTAATAAAAGCTGTTTAACTGCAGGATGGTGCAAGTCGTGTGGTAACAGACGATGTCTGACTTGCCAACAAATACTGAATACTCAAACATTTACTTGCCACTCCACTGGGTCTGTGTACACTATATGTTGTAAAGTAACTTGTAAAACACAGAATGTTGTATACCTTCTTCAGTGTCGATGTGGCATGCAGTACCTTGGCGAGACAGAACAGCCATTCAACAAACGCATGAATGGTCATCGAAGTGACTACACCTGCAAGCCTGACCTCCCCGTAAGTCGTCATTTGAGATCACCTGGGCACGCCCAAGCTGATCTCAAAAACCTTACAACCACAATCATAGACCACAACGAGGGTTGGTCAACGGCCGAAAGACTTGCTCGGGAAAGGTTTCGGATAAGAAAGCTAAGGACAGTTTACCCAGAGGGCATAAATGAAAAAACATAGAATGAGTCACTCATTTTCCCTACCATCACTCATTTTCCTGACATCATTTGTTTCCAGTTACTCCGGTGTCCTTACTTGACTCTTACAGTTTTAAGGATTCTTTTGGAATTTTTTTGAATTTTACTAATTTAGATACAAGGGTTCTTTTCATTTGGTAGGGATGTACAAGTACGCATCCACGTCCAATTATTTAACCTTAGCCCAAATTTACTATTATTTTTTCTTTGCATTATAAAACTGCTATTTATTTGGGATGATAAATACGCAGCCTCTGTTTGACATATTTTACCAGCTTATATCGATCAGTGCTGTTTTTTTGGGAATGTATTTACACGCAGTTGTTGTAACATCTTAACTGACGTAAGTTTGGAATTTTAGAGTTGTGCCAGTTCATATCTCTAATTACTATTTTCATTTTAGGCATGTCTTTGAGTCGTTTTTTGGAAATTTTAAAAATTTATTAGCGTCTCTACATATGATGTTCGGGTGAAACTGTTTCATTTTTTTATGGCATTGAATTCAAGATTGCTATAGTCTAATAGTCAGAATAGATTGATCTGATTCATTTTACATCGTGCTCATACTGATGAAGGATATCTGTTATCCGAAATATTTATAGTTACATTTGTTTGTTTATTGTCATTTTTTTGTGATGTTGTAGTACCCTTTTAGACTGGTTATATATTAAATTTTGTAGTGTACTGTATCATATTTATATGACCCATCGCCCCGTAAGATTTATCGTTGGCTATTATTCAGTCATTTTATATATATATATATATATATATATATATATGTATTGTTGTTTGTGCTGTATTTAGACCCCTCTACAAAGAAATTTGTTTTGCATGCACACGTATAAAAATTGCGGTTTTTATCCAACGCAATCATAGGTTTGAACGTTGTTTTCAATTTAGACTTGTTTATATATATATATATATATATATATATATATATAGATTGCCTAACAATGTAATTTTAACACACTATTTAGTATGTAAATATAAGAATGTTTAAAATATTTACAAAATGATGAAAATAAACGCAATATTTCGCTAGACTAACTAGCTTTATCAAGCGTGCATCTATCCAGGTGAAATCGGATGTAGATGATAAGAAACTTTTGCAGCTCAATGTATATGTTGAACCTGAATTTAGCTGCCTTGAAAATAATACATAATTTGGATGAAGTTCAAGATTTTTACAAAATTTGTAGTTGAAGTTAGCAACGTCCATTGGCCAATATTACAGCATGAAAAGGACGATGCTGTGTACTAAATTATTCTTTATCTTTCCTGTATCTTTTCTCATCTTTTTCGTTAAGACCATCAGGTTCTAAAGTGTGGAGTTGGTGGATCCAAAAATTTTCTCTTCTCCTTCTCGCCGTGGTGTCCCACTCGGTGTTGACTTCTATGATTTGGAAAGTAACATTATCAAAAGAATGTTTCGTTGAACGAAGATGTCTTGTGAGAGGACAGTTTTTGTTGGTGTTGTACCATGAACGATGGTTATTGAGCCGAATATTAAATTTGTCCATTGTTTCTCCCACATACTGAATGCCACAAGTGTCACATGTTAATATATAAATTGAGTTCTCCGTTTTACAGTTGGAATTTGAGTAGATGGTATAATTTTGTTTAGTAACGGAGCTGATGAAAGAACTGCTTGAATTGGCAGCTTTACAACACAAGCAGTTCCTTCGACCACATTGTTTGTAGCAACCAGGAGATGGAGTAGGCTGCTTTGCTAATACAGATGTCACTAATTTGTCACGGATGTTTTTAGGTCTTCTGAAGGCCATGACTGGTGGTGAGGAAAATACTTTTTTAAGATTTGAATCATTTTCTATAATTTTCCAATGCTTCTGAACAATGGAAGACACATTTTTAAAATCAGGATTGTAAGTGAGTACAAGGGGTGTTCTGTTAGCTGCTTTATTCTTATCTTTGTACTCTAGAAGTTCTTGGCGACTAGTTTTGTTTGCTCTTTCGAAAGCGCTATCAATGATGTTGTTATTGTATCCTCGAACAACTAGATGTTTACGTAGTTGTCCAAGTCTAGCGTTTTGCGTATTTTCAGTAGAGCATATTCTCTTGATTCGCAATGCCTGGCTGAATGGAATGCCACGGGAGCAGTGTTTAGGATGGCAACTTTTGGGAGAAAGGAATTGATGTTTGTCCGTTTGTTTGGTATGAAGGTCCGTTATAATGGTTCCGTTCTTGATGTAACTCGTAGTGTCGAGGAAGTTTATTTTCTCCATAGATGATTCATCTATGGAGAAAATAAACTTCCTCATCTATGGAGAAAATAAACTTCCTCGACACTACGAGTTACATCAAGAACGGAACCATTATAACGGACCTTCATACCAAACAAACGGACAAACATCAATTCCTTTCTCCCAAAAGTTGCCATCCTAAACACTGCTCCCGTGGCATTCCATTCAGCCAGGCATTGCGAATCAAGAGAATATGCTCTACTGAAAATACGCAAAACGCTAGACTTGGACAACTACGTAAACATCTAGTTGTTCGAGGATACAATAACAACATCATTGATAGCGCTTTCGAAAGAGCAAACAAAACTAGTCGCCAAGAACTTCTAGAGTACAAAGATAAGAATAAAGCAGCTAACAGAACACCCCTTGTACTCACTTACCATCCTGATTTTAAAAATGTGTCTTCCATTGTTCAGAAGCATTGGAAAATTATAGAAAATGATTCAAATCTTAAAAAAGTATTTTCCTCACCACCAGTCATGGCCTTCAGAAGACCTAAAAACATCCGTGACAAATTAGTGACATCTGTATTAGCAAAGCAGCCTACTCCATCTCCTGGTTGCTACAAACAATGTGGTCGAAGGAACTGCTTGTGTTGTAAAGCTGCCAATTCAAGCAGTTCTTTCATCAGCTCCGTTACTAAACAAAATTATACCATCTACTCAAATTCCAACTGTAAAACGGAGAACTCAATTTATATATTAACATGTGACACTTGTGGCATTCAGTATGTGGGAGAAACAATGGACAAATTTAATATTCGGCTCAATAACCATCGTTCATGGTACAACACCAACAAAAACTGTCCTCTCACAAGACATCTTCGTTCAACGAAACATTCTTTTGATAATGTTACTTTCCAAATCATAGAAGTCAACACCGAGTGGGACACCACGGCGAGAAGGAGAAGAGAAAATTTTTGGATCCACCAACTCCACACTTTAGAACCTGATGGTCTTAACGAAAAAGATGAGAAAAGATACAGGAAAGATAAAGAATAATTTAGTACACAGCATCGTCCTTTTCATGCTGTAATATTGGCCAATGGACGTTGCTAACTTCAACTACAAATTTTGTAAAAATCTTGAACTTCATCCAAATTATGTATTATTTTCAAGGCAGCTAAATTCAGGTTCAACATATACATTGAGCTGCAAAAGTTTCTTATCATCTACATCCGATTTCACCTGGATAGATGCACGCTTGATAAAGCTAGTTAGTCTAGCGAAATATTGCGTTTATTTTCATCATTTTGTAAATATTTTAAACATTCTTATATTTACATACTTAATAGTGTGTTAAAATTACATTGTTAGGCAATCTATAATTTTATTTGTGTAATTGAATTAATCTCTGTACTGATTAATCCACACTCCCATAGATTTGTATGTCATGTGCTGCTATTTATAGGCACTTATATATATATATATATATATATATATATATATAAGAAGATGTGGTATGAGTGCCAATGAGACAACTCTCCATCCAAGTAAAAATTTATAAAAGTAAACCATAATGATTATAGGTCATTATATTATATATATATATATTGTCTAAAAATAGCAACAATCAACATTCACTCTGTCTAGGCGTGGATCAGTTTGTAAATAAACTGATTCAGTTACTACATTAAATTATATAAGTGCCTAAGAATGTAACTTTAACACACTAATAAGTGTTATAAAATTAGTTGTTATATTTTATATTATTCACGCAATATTTCGCTAAACAAATTAGCTTCATCAGGCGTGTGCATCTCTCAAGGTGAAATCGGATGCATGACAAAAAAATATTTTTGTAGCTTGAACTACACAAAATTTGAGTAAAAGTTTAACAAAATTTATTGATGTTCTATAAAATATATATGTTTGTAAATTGTCTAGAAAAATATTTTTGCCGCTTATTGTTAGCTTGAACTTCACAAAATTTGAGTAAAAGTTTAACAAAATTTATTGATGTTCTATAAAAAATATATGTTTGCAAATTGTCTAGAAAATATTTTTGCCGCTTATTGTACATAGCAGTTCTTAAATCAAAACAAATAGTTGTTTTAGTTAAATAGAATGAAGTTCAGGATTTATTCCTTTGGTTTTGGGTAGAACTGTTTTTCATCTCTCTCATTAAGTCCATCAGGTTCAAGAGTACGTAGCTGATGCATCCAGAACCTTTCTCTCTCTTTTCTCCTTTGGGAGTCCCAATTTTGGTTTACCTCAATTATTTGAAAGGTGATATTTTCAAAAGTATACCCTGTTCTTAAGAGGTGTCTCGTAATTGGACAGTTTCTTCCTTTTGTATAAAAAGACCGGTGATTGTTAAGTCTGGTGTTGAATTCGTTTCTGTTTTACCAACATACTGCAGCTTGCAAGTTCCACAAGTAAGCCTATAAATACTATTTTCCGTTTTGCAATTAGATGTAACATAGATGTTGTATCGCTGCTTTGTTACTGTGCTGCTGAAAGGGTGGTCAGTGTTGGCGACTTTACAGCACTTACAATTGGTTCTTCCGCATTGTTTGTAACACCCAATTTTAGAAGTCTCTTGTTTCTTTACTTTAGAAGTGACAAGTATGTCTTTGAGATTTTTGGGTCTGCGATAGGCAATAACAGGAGGTGATGGAAAAATTTCTTTTAAGGAAGAGTCATTTTCGATAAGACGCCAGTGCTTGCGGATAGTAGATGAAATATTTGTCAAATCGGGATGGAAGGTGACAACAAACGGAATTCTATCTGCGCGGGTCGTCTTATCTTTGTATTCCATGAGGATATCTCGATCTTTTTCTTGGGCTTTATCAAAAGCGTATGTGATGTTTTTGCTTTTGTATCCTCTTGATTTTAGTTGTTTTTTTAGTTGTCCCAAACGATAGTTGAGTTTGGATTCCGAGGAGCAAATTCGCTTTAGTCTGATGGCTTGACTGTAAGGTATGCTCCTGGAGCAGTGTTTCGGGTGACAACTTTTTGGAGAAAGAAACTGGTGTTTATCAGTTTTCTTTGTGTGGAGATCAGTTGTAATGACCCCGTTTTTTACAAATGTGGTGGTGTCGAGAAAAGCAATTTTCTCGCTTGAAAATTCAGATGTAAATTTAATTGAATGATGGAACTGATTACAATGATCTAAGAAATCTTGTAAATGTTCTGCAGTATCGTTCCATTTCATGTCAATATCATCAATAAAACGGAGCCATGACAAGGGTTTGTATGCCACACTCAAAATGATGCGTTCTTCAAGATCCCCCATTAAATGTTGGCAAAAGAAGGTGCCATTTTTGTCCCCATACTAGTTCCGTCAATCTGTAAAAAGTGCTTGTCGTTGAAAATAAAGTTGTTATTTTCAAGCACTAGCTTGAGCAATTGAACTAGACAGTCAGTTATATATATATATAGTCTGAGTTATATATATATATAGTCTGAGTGCTCAAAAAGCAAACAAAAAAACAAAACACATAGACCATCCAAAATAAAAGTATTCCATGCTGATTTATTGAATTATTCATCGCGTGTTCCCGAGTCTCAAGTTTTAGTTTCAAATTGCATCAGAGTGTCATATTCAGATTTCCAGGCATACGACTCCGTCAGTCACCCAGCTAGTCGTTGTCATTCAGTGTATGCGTTCATTGTGTGGTCAGGAGCATCACACAGTTTCAGTAATAAGCAGTCATTCAGTCAGGCTCTTGTTACACAATGCTACCAGTCACCGTTTTCCCGGTGACAGATGCATGTTGATTGAAAGATGAAAACCAAATATATGCATACTATGACACACCAGAGTTCTTGTTAAATTTGAAATTTCCATAGGGAAAGTGTTTTGCAAACTGAATTATCCAATTGTATCAAAACAAAAAACAAAATGTCGGTCAATCTACGCACCACCTCCACATTGCCATTTTGAATTTAATTTTTCCCTAAAATCTAATGACAAAAGTTACAACGATACTGAAAAAATTAAAGTATGTATAAGGCTATCATATTGATGTATAACATACCTCTTCCAATTCCTTTCTTGGTTTTAGACAGGTTTTCCATGCATCAGTGTTTGCCATTTTGGAAAAAAGTGGCCGACCGTCAAGTTCGTTCGAATCAAAGGTACAAGGTACAATACAGATAAAACACATGCATGCACTTACCTGTTGGTACTACTAGATACAAATCAATTCAGGGACATGATATATATAGATTCTACCACTACATCGAGTGTGATACGATATTTATCCACTCGAGACAGTTAAATTTTCAAATTTAAAACGCGAGGCTCGCCGAGCGTTTTAAATATTTAAAATTTAACTGTCGAGAGTGGATAAATATCGTATTACACGAGATTTGGTGGTGGAATCTGTTTCTCTAATGATTTTCAAACAATATGCAGGCAAACTTATTCCGTCTTTTCGAATGATCTGTAAAAAGATGTGTTCTTTCTATGTGACGTCATCAGGCATGGTCGCCTTTTTTCTTGCCGTCACAATAGGAAATTCAGAGGAAAGCAAGTAAATTCGACGTCATAATCGGATTTTAACCAATGAAGAACTGAGATCAAACGAACCAGACGTTGATTAAATTTTTTTTATACAATGGGTGCAGAAAGGGATAAATTGACGAAGAATTAGAGAAATACATTTATACTGCACTCGTTCTATTTGAGCAGTCAAAATGCGTTGACTGTATATTTTCTATATCATATACAGTCACTGACCCGATATCACTTTTCCTCATGAATATTTAAATAGAAGTTGCCAACACTATTTTTAATTATTCATACGACCTCTTCAACCTGTTCTTGTTTCCAATGTATACAACGACTCAAACTTATTTCTTTTACAATTTTTGGAAAACCATATTTCACCTGCTGATATTTTTTGTTTGAAACCTATAATAAATCATTATGTTTTATGCTTATTGCTGATATTTTAGTCCATACTCAAACGAATTCGTTCACAATCAATTGCGGTTTCAACAGGTAATGTACATTTCATTGTGTTGTATATTTCTCCGCCTGATATGAGGCCTTTTTAAAGGGGGATTTTTTACAATATTTAAATCAAATAAATAATATTAACACATTAAATAACAATTGAAAATGTTATTTTCTAGATTGCAGTATAAAGACAATAATAGTGCATTGACTTGACATATCAACGATATAAGGAGTCGGCCCGAATCGGGGAAATATCTCGGCAGAGCCTCGCATTTCCCCGTTTCTAAGCCTCATCCTTATATCGTTGATATGTCAAGTCAATGCACTATTATTGTCTATATCAAATGCATCTTAAGAATACTTTATCAGGGTCTGGACGGGTGGTCCTTAATATCTTTATTCTTTCATTTTTAAGGCTGTCATTCTCTATTTTGTTTTTTTTCCCCATTATTCTCTATTAATCTTTATATTTCAGCGCTCCACTATTCTCTATTCTTTATGTTTTGGGGTCTATTTTTTTCTGTTCTTTATATTTTTGCCCTTTATTCTTCACTTTGTGCCCATTATTCTCTATTCTGTAAACCCCATCCAGACCCTCCTTTGTGTAACAATTTTTTTCATTAGCTACAATTTACCGTCAAATCCACGCATCGCCAGTAGAACTCACTGTTTACGACCGTCATAACCACATTTACGGCGGCAACTCTTCAACTACAGTACTGTTTTTTCTTAAAAACAAGATACTGATTATCATTTCACAATATAGGTATAAGTGGACGTCCATTTGATTTTCTTGGGGAGCAAGGATGATTTTTGTGTCGCCTGCGACGAAAGTCGTAGTATGCGAGACATTGGTATTACAATCCGGCGGCGGCGGCAGCGGCGGCGACGAAAACTATTTGCATAAAGCTTTATATTTCAGAAGGTAGAAAGAATGGTTGCTTCATACCTTGTGTGCAGATACCTAATGTTTCCGTCTGTCCTATGTCCATTGTCCTTGGACTCATTTTCATGCTTCAGTGACTGCTTGAAATTAAAATACATTTTGTTTTTGTTAAGTGGAATACTCACTTATTATGAGTAATAGGATAACTATATTTGGTATATGGGTTCCTTGCAACGTCTACATGTCTGTCAGGTAGGGTTCACCTGAACTCGACCTTATTCCATGGATCAGTGATCAAGATTAAAGTTACGTCGTCAAGTTCGGATCTCATATACTATAAGCAATAGGTCAATTATATTTGATGTATGGAATGATTGTAAGGGGTACATGTCCGACTGGCAGGTTTTATTTGACCTTGACCTCAAATTCATGGTTCATTGGACAATGTTGAGTTTTTGTGGTTTGGTCTATTTCTCAGATACTATAAGCAATAGGGCCACTCTATAATTGGTGTATGGGTTGATTGTCAGGTGTACATGTCGGTCTGGCAGGTTTCATCTGACGTTGACCTCATTTTCATTGTTCATTGGATAATTTTTAGTTTTTGAATTTTAAGCAATAGGTCAATTATATTTAGTGTATTGAACAATTGTTAGGTGTGTATGTCCATCTAGCAGGTTTCATATCACCTTGACCTCATTTTAATGTTTCATTGGTCTTTGATAAGTTTTCGTAGTTTTGTCAGTTTATAAGATACTATAAGCAATACGTCAACTATATTTGGTGTATGGAATGATTGTATAGTGTACATGTCTGTCTGGCAGGGTTCATATGATCTTGACCCCGTTATCATGGTTCATCGTCAATGTTAAGAATTTGTGGCTTGATCTGTTTCTCATTTACTATTAGTATTAGCGATAGGACCACTATATGTGGTGTATGGATTGATTGTAAGGTGAACATGTCTGTCTGGCATGGTTCATATGACCGTGACCTCATTTACATAGAACATTGATAATGTTAAGCTTATGTGATACTTGTAGTAAAACCTTACTAGTACAGAATTTCAACATGAATTCAATGATAAGTAAAACAGGCGAGACATTTCAGCATGTGCACTCTTGTATCGTAGCCTTGTAAGAACGCAACTTTAATAATCTTGGCAAAGAAGGGGTAAAAATAAAAATGCTGCCATACAAATTACAGGATATTATAATGTAACAAAATCGAAATAGATAATCCGGTCTAACAATAAGTAAAATGATTATTCCACCCGTAAAAAACCTCCTGCTCAATTGGTCGTCCCCTTGGACTAGTACCCGTCTGGTATTTCATAGGTTTAACAATATTAGTATATTTCGAAGTACGAGCGCTAGCGAGTATTAATCATGAAGAAAGGGATTATCATTATCTTGCAAACTTAAAATATTGTAATGTGCTCAAGGCTCAAATGATCTCTTGGTTGGTTTGATTCAAGGATTCTTTTTATTGTCAGCACAATTTTTATAATCAATGCTTTTTTAGGCATTTCATTTATGGATTAGTCTTATTTATGTAAAGGACTTTCTTATAAATTGAGAATGTTTAATAAATTGTGTTTGAGACATTAGATGAGAGAACAGTACGTTGAAATGGTAGGAATTGTATAAGTGTCTTAATGTAAGTATGAATGTAAATCCGTTTTTTTTTAATGAACAATTATCGTTTTTGTTTATTCACAATTCAAATCAATAAATTCTAAAATTTTAGTTATGATATTTAAATATTTGATTTTAGCTTAATATATAAAGTACAACTTCATTGTGTTGTTCTTCTTCCAATAAATTGCAGTCCTCTAATTGAGTATTATCGCACTATTGTTAGGGAGATACCATTTGATTTTTAGGGGGGGGGGGGGGGGGGGGGGGGGGGTCTAGGATGAAATTAGAAAAAAAAAGGTAAGACAGGAGTTTTGAGTAAAAAAAAGGCAGGATGACAATTTATGTAAAACAAGTCAGGATAAATTAATAAAAATAAAAAGCCAGGACTGAATAGAATGATAAATAAAAAGGCAGGACAGAGATTACAACTAAAAATAAAATGCAGGACAAAATGTTTCATCCTAAACTGACAACGCCATGTCTAAAAAAGAAAAAGACCAACAGACAAACAGACAAACAATAGTACACAAAACACAACATAGAAAACTAAAGACTGAGCAACACAAACCCCAATATTATTATTTGTATTTTTGCTTGTTTAAAAATTCAATTTTTAATCGGTTTTAATCATACTAGTAAATCCCTTCGGGCTTATAAATGTGCTTTGAGCAGTTGTAAATCATTTATAGAAATTCTTTGTTTTGACCTGTAAGTAGACCTAAACAATAGGACAATCCCTGTGGAAAAATTCCAGAAAACAGTAAAAAATCATCTTGTTTCAGTCCGCTATATAGCGGGAAGAAAAGTTTAGATTAACAACAAAGAAATTTGACATTTCCGGTTTGGAGAAAAAAGTTTTATTACTACATATTTTCCTAAACCCTTATATCAAATGAGCAACAAAAGAAAAAATATTGCTGAGCAACTCCAAATTCCAACGTCTTCAGATTTAAAACACCCATACTGGGGCTTCATCGCCATTGATCGGGTATTTTTCCTTTCTCCATTGAAACATTGTAAATGGTGGTTAGGATCGGAACAATTTCACTGGCTAGTTCTTTCAGTACATTGGTTTGATATTGTCTGGTCAAACAGGATTATAAGGTGTTGATTATATTTTCGCTGTTTGGATAATTTTCTGGTAGATCTGTCATGACAGCGAGTTTCCACTAGAATTCTGGTGCATCTCTGGAGCAAAACATCTGAACTGGTTAACTTGATTGATCCCAGAATTTCAAAAGCAATCAAAAGGCATTATCGCATCATTATTTACCTTTGGTCAGGAACCTGTGATTTTACCATAAAAGATGGGGAAATTTATTAGACTAAGACACCAAAATTATAAAACTGTTAATACCATACTCAGGGAATACACATTGTTGAGAAACATCCAGGTGCCGAGATAAAGTTTCATGCAGTGCTAGTGAATCAGAAACTACTGACGATTTCGGAACACCTGAGTTCACTCATGAGGTTTTTGTTGCTATGTATATAGTTCTATGTGTATAGTGTTTAGGACTGTTGTTTGTGTTTTCTTCGCTTTTCTTTTGGTCATGGGGTTTTTCAAATCGTTGTTGTTGAATGCCTCGTTCTCTTCTTGCCATTTATAAGTGAGAGCATTCACACAACCTTTAAAAGTCAAAGAAACACATGATGATCATCGTGGTCAATTTGTTTTCCTCCCTTTTGCAAGGCGCGGCGCTGCTTCCCAATTCTTAAAGTAGAGCGGAATTTTCCATTAAGGAGGCTATGACAGAAATATAAAAGAAAAACCTTGTCGATTGCTTAAAATTAAAGTTTGATAAAGAGAAAATATGTACTGACATATATTGATGACATAGTTATTTTCAAAAAAAATGAAGTGTTTTAATCTTGCTACATGTACATCTTAGTTAAGTTTTTACTAGATTAGGAAAGTAAGTTTTACACTGAAACCAGGAATTGAACTATCTTGATCTCATTCTTTCGAAAGACGATGTCAAGTATGACTAAAATAAGATTTGGGTATCTTTGTCCCATTCTTTCGAAAGACTATGTCAAGTATGACTAAAATGAGATTTGGATATCTTGGTCTCATTCTTTCGAAAGACGATATCAATTATGACTAACATGAGATTTGGGGTATACTTCAATGAGACCACATTCACTTCAAATGACACCAACAAAACAAAATTCATCTAGAGATTAACAAACAGTCTTCAAACATTGACAGATGCCAAGCTTTAAAGCAACCTGAGTCTACGAAAGGCGTGAATAAATAGAACAGACACGATGTATCAAAAATATTCTATTAGAAACTATTTTTTTTTTTCAAAAAACTTCTTCAAACCCGAAAACCGTGCATGATAATGATGACAAATGAGTATCTATTTCAATATAAAAAATTCATTTGTCAGTGATGGGTAAAATCTTAAAACTATTATCACAAACAAAAGATATCATACAACATAGCTATAGGATAAAAAAAAAAGCTACTGTTACCATTATGAAGCATGCAAGACATAGCGCCAAATTGTTAGCATGAAAGTAAACAACAGTTACGTCGGGAGGACTAATCGAAAAAACAATACAACTAGATGTATAAAAGACATACATGCTGGGATGAATCTCCCATACCGACAGAGTTGTCGTCCTTTCCTCCTCAATCTCTCTGCACCCGGCTAATTTTGGTCGCATTTTGCGACCATGTTCGCGTTTATAATAAAAACGACCGACGACAGTTCCCGAAAGCATTATTTATCTTCTATTATGTTTCTTTTCCCAAATATATGAAAACACCCATGTGTTATCGTTATTTTCGTTCAATATTTCAATAAATAAAAGTAAAATAGTTCGCGGAAGGACATTGCATTTGTAGATCGGTTTAATATGTAAACAAACGCACATGTACTGAAAAATATGGAACCGAATGCACGTATTCAGGAATGTCTTCGTAAATATGACGAAAATATCATTTTGAAAGACAAACAATCTGAGTGCTTGAGTAACATTTTAAAAGGCAATGATGTAATTTGTAATTTACCGGTTGCCTATGGCAAATCTTTATGCTTTCATCTCCTGCCGAGCTTACTGAACGGGCTAGTGTTGGTGGTTAGTCCTTTGAACATTATTCAGAAAGACCAGCTCTCGTCTTTAAGAACAAGTGGAATAACTGCTTGCAAACTAACATTTTCTTGCAATGTAGATGATGGAGAGGAAAATGAAATGGACTTGAAGGATTATTCATTAACAGATGTTGTTGAAGGGAAATATTCAGTTATGTTATGCCATCCTGAGGCACTTTTCAATACAAAATCTGGACAAGAACTTCTCAGAAACAAGACATTTACCAGCAAAGTTCAGTGTGTGGTAATTGATGAATGTCGCATTGTTGAAAAATGGTAAATATGCAATAGCTTTTTCGGGTAGTTTTTCTTTTTGGCCTAGGACCCCCCCCCCCCCCCCTAAAAAAATACACATATATATATATAAAGAATAGATACAGAGTCTCCGGAAGAGTCTTCGTATGAGGGTTCGATTCCCTCCCAAGGCATATATACAGGTGACCATAACGCTGCTGCAAAGTTGAGCAGACTGCCTAGTGGCTCCGCGCAAGACTTGATCAGGGACCCTGTGTGTGTGTGCGTGGATTATGGAAAATCTATCATTCTGTCTGTTTCATATATTTCCTAGGCGAGAAAAAAAATATTTTTTGCATGTTCAAATGAAAAAGAAGATGTGGTATGATTGCCAATGAGACATCTCCCAACAAGAGACCAAAAGACACAGAAATTAACAACTATAGGTCACCATACGGCCTTCAACAATGAACAAAGCCCATACCGCATAGTCAGCTTTAAATGGCACCAAATGACAATGTAAAACAATTCAAACGAGAAAACGGCCTAATTTATGTAAAAAAAAACTAGATGTGTCGGAACGACACGAATGGCCCCGTCTCAAAAAGTTGAAAAATCTGCAATTTCAACAACACATGTGGACACAAACATGCATGGATAGTATCAAGCTCTCAAGACCAATAATAGTTTGATGAAACATTTCCTTGATCAATGAGTAATTAAATTTCAAACTATCAGCAACCAGGAAGTGGATGTACTGCAGATCTAACAAGATGTGTTGAAACGACATGAAAATCAGCATAGCGGAACGAAACATAAACTTGATCTGTAACTCATCATGGAAGTCTCACATATCAAAAAACAGTGCAAAATCTGAAGGCGTAAAGAAAAAAGTCCGTATAACTGTGATTTTCAACAATTTTTAAAGTCTTAAACCCTTAATTTCGGCAAAAATCAGCGGAGCGGAACTTAACTTAAACTTGATCAGTAACTCATCATGGTTAACTCACATACCAAAAATCAGCCCAATATCTAAAGGCGTTTAGAAAAAAAACCCGTATAACTTTGATTTTCAACAATTTATCAAAGTCCAAAGCCCTTAATTTCGGCAAAAAATTTTCAATAATTAATCAAAGTCCAAAGCCCTTAATTTCGGCAAAAATCAGTGGAGCGGAACTAAACTTAAACTTGATCTGTAACTCATCATGGTTAACTCACATACCAAAAATCAGCCTAATATCTGAAGGCGTTTAGAATAAAAGTCCGTATAACTGTGATTTTCCATAATTTATCAAAGTCCAAAGCCCGTAATTTCGGCAAAAATTAGGGGAGCGGAACTAAACGTAAACTTGATCTGTAACTCATCATGGTTAACTCACATACCAAAAATCAGCCCAACATTTGAAGGCGTTTAGAAAAAAGTCCGTATAACTGTGATTTTCAACAATTTATCAAAATCCAAAGCCCTTAATTTCGGCAAAAATCAGCGGAGCGGAACTTAACTTTAACTTGATCAGTAACTCATCATGGTTAACTTACATACCAAAAATCAGCCCAATATCTAAAGGCGTTTAGAAAAAAAAGTCCGTATAACTGTGATTTTCAACAATTTATCAAAGTCCAAAGCCCTTAATTTCGGCAAAAATCAGCGGAGCGGAACTTAACTTAAACTTGATCAGTAACTCATCATGGTTAACTCACATACCAAAAATCAGCCCAATATCTAAAGGCGTTTAGAAAAAAAACCCGTATAACTGTGATTTTCAACAATTTATCAAAGTCCAAAGCCCTTAATTTCGGCAAAAAATTTTCAATAATTAATCAAAGTCCAAAGCCCTTAATTTCGGCAAAAATCAGTGGAGCGGAACTAAACTTAAACTTGATCTGTAACTCATCATGGTTAACTCACATACCAAAAATCAGCCTAATATCTGAAGGCGTTTAGAAAAAAAGTCCGTATAACTGTGATTTTTCAATAATTTATCAAAGTCCAAAGCCCGTAATTTCGGCAAAAATTAGGAGAGCGGAACTAAACGTAAACTTGATCTGTAACTCATCATGGTTAACTCACATACTAAAAATCAGCCCAACATTTGAAGGCGTTTAGAAAAAAAGTCCGTATAACTGTGATTTTCAACAATTTATCAAAATCCAAAGCCCTTAATTTCGGCAAAAATCAGCGGAGCGGAACTTAACTTAAACTTGATCAGTACCTCATCATGGTTAACTCACATACCAAAAATCAGCCCAATATCTGAAGGCGTTTAGAAAAAAAGTCCGTATAACTGTGATTTTCAACAATTTATCAAAGTCCAAAGCCCGTAATTTCGGCAAAAATCAGCGGAGCGGAACTTAACTTAAACTTGATCAGTAACTCATCATGGTTAACTTACATACCAAAAATCAGCCCAATATCTGAAGGCGTTTAGAAAAAAAGTCCGTATAATGGTTTGTTGCGGAATGAAGGAATGACAGAATGACAGAATGACGGAATGGCGGAATGACGGAATGACGGACAAGGGTAAAACTATATGGCCCCGACAACTTTGTTGCGGGGCCATAATAAACGAAAAACAAATATGTAACACATTAAAAAACGGCAACCACTGAATTACAGGCTCTTGACTTGGGACAGACACATACATACAGAATGTGGCGGGGTTTAACATGTTAGCAGGATCCCAACCCTCCCCTAACCTGAGACAGTAGTGTAACAGTACAATATTAGTCAGGGATATAACTCTATAGGGTTATTACAGAAAAATAACATACATTTGTTATTGTGGACTAAAAAATCAAAGAACTGTGATAACATACGTATGTTACATGTTTCAAAGGGACAATATTCATCATTAGTTTAGTTAAAATGTATACAAGTTCTATTGATATTACTATTGTCTTTATGTATACTTAACTATTGAAAGATATAACAGTTCATAGTCTGCCAATTTTGCATACTACACCTATATGTTATGACAGAAAAAAATATGCGTGTAATAAATATGAATACATGTATGTACATTAATATTGATGTCTGTTTCATTTCAGGGGCAAGTAGTTTCGTTCCTCATTTGCAAGTCTACATACACTACCAGCTTTCTTTGTTGGGAAACCCATTCTTGGCTTAAGTGGTACACTAACATCAGATTTAATAAAAAGAATACCATCTATTCTCGGAATGAGCAACCCAGTTTTTGTACATGAGAGTCCAGATCGTCCAAACATTTTTCTGAATAAAGTTGAAAAAACTACTACTGTTGATGTGAGCAAAATGTATGAGAAAATTTTCATTGGTGAATGTGACAAATTATTTTCAGACAAACAATCTTATCCTGTTACATTAATGTTCATACCAATGTTATATATGAGCCATGCAGCGAGCTACTTAAGACATCTTTTCGGCGAGAAAGATATTAAAACATCTTGCTATTCAGTTGTTTTTTCAAGACAAGATGCTGAAGTTATTGCCACTACTTTAGAAGATTTAAAAAATCAAAATCCTAGAATACGACTAGTATTAACAACCTCTGTGTCTGGAATGGGCTTTGATCCAGAGAATGTTTCGCATGTTATTCACACTGTTCCACCAAGAAACTTAAGTCAGTAGTTGCAGGAAATAGGAAGAGCAGGTAGACGTGGTCAAAATGCACAGGCTACTCTTTACCACTGTGCCCGTGATCTTGCAAAAAACTTGCCTGGTATACAGGATGATATAATTGAATACTGCAAAAATAAAACTGAATGTCTACGAACATAAATGTTAAGTAAATTTGGATTTGCAAAATCTGAAACAGCATATTTGTGTGGTAAAAAGTGCTGTTGTTATTGTTCCAGTTCATGCAGCTGTGGTTGTTCTTCTATTGACAATTAATGGATTATTGTTCAAAATGTGTTTTATGTTTAATTAAAATTCAAACCCCATAGCTAGAAGCTTCATTCCTTGTTATGCATATGATAGATATGGCAGACATGTACAGCTTGCAATCCTTCCATACAACAAATATAGTTGACATACTGCTTATAGTTTAAGAAAAACAGACCAAAACACAAAAACTTAATACGGAGCACTGAACCGTGAAAATGAGGTCATGGTCAAATAAAACCTGCACGACTGACATGTACATCATAAAATATTTCCATACACCCAATATATGTGACCTATTGCATATAGTATTAGAAAAAAATACCAAAACTCAAAAACTTAACTTTAACCACTGAACAATGAAAATGAGGTTAAGGTCAGATGACACCTGCCAGCTAGACATGTACACCTTACAATCATTCCATACACCAAAATATAGACCTATTGAATACAGTATAAGAAAAACAGACCAAAACACAAAAACTTATAAACTAAAATCACTGAATGCCAGATTTGCTCTATCTGTTTATGTTTTTAAGTTATAAGCAAAGAGAATATTTTTCTAAAAGTGAAAGGATTGACGATAGCAAAAGCTCACCCTGACTTTTAATCAGGTTAGCTAAAGAAAGCAAGTCCTAATATGACCATGCAATCTAGGTAACCTATGTTCCAGATATTAATAACTAGATAGTTGGTGAATGTGGTACTGTAAATTCAGAAATTATTGCGTGCATTTATTATTGCTATTTTGTCAATTTAGACAAAAATGCGATTTTAAATTTTGCTATATATATTGAGAAAAATCCTGTTAAATTTATATTAAAAAAATCAAAATGCGAGTTTAAATTATTGTGGTTATAACCCTGTCGCATTTTTCGCAAAATAAAAACATCGCAATAATTTCTGAATTTACAGTATATGTGAAATGGGCCAAAAAAATATACATTCCATAAAAAAATATTTATGAAATATCAAACAAATTGAAGTTATGACACAACATTCACAAATCTGGTAAATCATCATCATCATCATCTTTCTTCCATGTCTTTTTTGTCATTTTTGTCAATTTTTTCCAAAGGATTTCTCTTTATTTGATCAAAGCCGATACATTTTCTGCCGGGTGTATATTCGAAAGGTCTTGCTTGTCGTAATGTTTGTTCTACCTCTTTAATGTCTTATTCACAGATTAACTTTGAATTTCTAGAACTCTGTGTTCTCATGGATAAAGCAGAGTCTAAGTTTTTAATAATGTCCGTTGTGATGTCTGCTGCACCAGTGCACCGAATGATTGCCTTTTCGGTCTTGTTCGCTCCTAATTGTTTTATGAGAGTCTTTGCATTTCTTACGGAATGTTCTTGCACTAAGTCTTGTTCTACGTTGTTGCCAGTTCCACCACGCATATTACAATATGAACCTTCCAATACTCGCATTTTATTTAAAGGTGAAAAAAGATGTTCAACCTTTAGTATGTAGTCTATTGCCTCAATGAAGTATTGCTTAATCTTGAATGGCTATAGAAAAATGGTATAGCGTACATCAGATTGGGAATTGTTCTAGTAATGTCACCCTCTTTTGCGGTGTCCTCCAAGGCCAAGATTGAGGAGGAAAGGACGACAACTCTGTCTGTATGGGAGATTGTGCTGGGATGCGCTTGTCGTTTCATGAAGGATACCACAGCATATACTAATAATTTTTAAAATGCAAACATTCCTTTCGACTATTTCATTTTGATAGTAATATTTAGGAAAGCATTGAGTTCATTTGTCATATGTTAAACTGCGACTTGTCACGTGATTTTTGCTGGAGCTGTAAATACAAACACTTTTTGAATGGGCTGCTAGTATCAATGTCGACACCATCAGGGGTCATGTTAAGTTAAGGGGGATACGATATAATGTAAGAATACATACACCCGATGACGTCAAATCTTCTATGTACTTGACAGGGTCATCGAGTATCCTTGTTATGTTACCAATCATTACAGATTGTCCACCTTTAAACAAAAAACGTCTGGAAAAAAGAAATGTGATAGCTTGACGGGCGTTTCTGGAAGACGTTTTTCTGGTACTTCATAGGTTCGGATCTCTTTGAGTATAACAAAAAGTTTCTTGTAAATTAGTTGGTCGTTACAATTTTTCAATAAACATGATTCTGCTCGAGAAACAGAATATTGCCACAGTAGCGATGCATCAGAAGTGTGTTTGGGGTAATCCCTCACAACCAATTTCAAGAAAAAGATCACATTTGGTGTTTCCGAAGGCCCAGTTAGCTGGTCCGAAAGATCCAGAGATAGCTAATGCAACTGAGCAACCATCACCGATCTCTATTTCACTTCAACGATACCTGAATATCCCGACTTGTTTTATTTATTGACCAAGCAGGTCGCCTTATTGACATTTTTCTTGGTCATGGCGGAAACCTTTCGTGGTTCTATATAGCCATCTGTATTAATACACTCTTTCCAAACATTTTGAACCGAAGAATCGACTTTTAGCCTTGCAAATTCGTGTAAACTGGCTATGTTTTCTACCTTTTCTTTAATGTCTATCAGTAACAGGCGGTCCATCTCTTGAGCCCTAATTGCTGAAACATCTAATGCAGAGCTCCCAACAAGTATCAATTATTTTGGTTTGAACTGAGGTGCTACTTCTCCTACCTTTTTCACAACTTCACTTACGTAGTTGAATAACTTTGTGTAACCTGGGTCACGCTGTGGTGTAGCATATCGACTGTACGAATTTTCCAAAGTTTTATTTAGTCCCAACATATCTGACATATTAATTTCCCGTATAAGCCTCGCTTACATACACAATAACTTTAGATAAAATTTCTCCACATTTATTTTTAACAAATATCCTTTGTTATTATACACTTATACACAATGCATATATCCGGTCATCAAGTTACATTTTTTTAGTATTCCAAGAATTTGTTTTATTTTGAATGGAATGCGATTAAATGAACTGATGTGAAACAATCAGATAGGTTCAATTAAATTTTATCTATTAAATACATGTATATGAATTCAATTGCAACAAAAGTTAGTTAGGACTCATATGCACTAATAAATGGCATAATTTTTGAATTTGCTGTGCCATTTCGTTACATGTACGAGTGAATGTGAAATACTACGTAACTTCACACTAGTACATATGTCACATTAAAGACATATCACTATGTTTACTGAAAACACATGATTGGCTGATTTCTTCTTTTAAAAATACTTTTTGTTAATTTATACATCACTGCTTTAAAATGTTTGTGTTTGGACGTTTCTGATGAAGGTAAATCCAGAAAAGGGCTCCGGACCCACGAAATTTATAAGGTGTTCTTTTCGTTTATTAATATTTTTACGTTTTATTATTCCGTTGATTGAAGAGGATGCCTGAGATACCAAATGTAAGTTTAACCCACTACATTATCATGTCCTTTTTCCAAAATTAGGAACTTTGATAGTGCGGGCTTTCCTCTAGATGTTTGATCATTTAATGAATTTGTTGTTGATGTTAGATCTTCGTTAGTCTCTGATTATATTTTCCCCGACTATTTTGCTATACTCGGGCTGATATATTGCTTAATATAGACTTTTTCTATTGTTAAAGACTGCGTACGTTGACCTCTAGATTTTTGGTCTTAATGGGATGGATGCTGTTTCTATGACGTATACCTCACATTTTCTCTTATTCGAATATATTGTATGTGTGTCTTGAATATCGTTCCGACAGCAGTATTCGAACTCACGGTATTGAGCCATCAATATTATGCAGCACAGCATACTAGTGCAATCTTGTCCAGCTACTAATACCACTCGACCAACTTGAATGCATACAGACATAACTTTCGTTAAGTTTCCGTGATGCCTAACCTAGTCGGATTAATATGGGGAATGGAATAACTCGACTAACGAAAGATTTATGACTGAGCTAAAATGCAATAAGCGAGTTGAAATTTTGAGTTATTCTAACAATCAAACAATTCATTATAGCAATGGTATAGATTGTGAAGTAATCAATGTTGGCGTTGTTCTTCATAACCTTGCTGGAGAAGTTTTTGAGTTAAGATCAGTTTTCTCACATATAACGAATATACACTTACTATCTTGGAAGATCGTATGATGACCTCAAAATTTATGTTCCCTATTTTTGTTGTTGTGTTGCTGTCTCATTGACATACATCACCACCCTTTACATTCATTAGCTTAAATTGGAAAAACCGCTTAATTGTGTTAACTGTAAAAACAATATCATGTCTATGTGGCACCCTGACTCTATTTCCCCCTGATTTTTCACTATATCGCTTTCAAAGATTCATGTCTATTCTATATGTAAAGCTATTAACTCCACGAGTTAATCACATCTGAGTGGAGACTATTCAGGATATTCCAACAACACCAACTCTTGCTTTGGATATGATATAAGACAACTACGGACGAGGTTCCTGTATTATATATGTTTGAGCCTGTAAATCAGTGGTTGTCGTTGTTTGTTGTCCATCATATTTGTTTTTCGTTTATTGTTTTGTCACAAATCAGGTCGTTGGTTTTTATCGTTTGAATTGTTTCACATTTTGTCATGTCGGTGCCTTTTGATGGCTGACTATACGTAATTTGGTTTTCTCATTGTCGAAAGTCGTACGATGACCCATAGTTGCTTATACATCCATGTCATTTGGACTCATGTCGATAGTTGTCTCATTGGCAATCATACCACATCACTGTATTTACAATCGAGAAAGAGAAGGCGGAATTGTTGCTTAGACAATCGAAACATATCCGTTGTCATCTATGACACAGTTATTCCATAACGTTCTATCCCTCCTGAATTTCTAATAAAATTAGGCATGTGCATTAAAAATGTACATACATTGAAAGTAAAATAAAAATGAATAATTTCAAAATGTCTTTAGTTATCTAAAAGTAACAAAAAATAATTGTTGAAAGTATATTTCCTGCACTATTTTACAGATTTGTAGTAAGACGTATTTGAAATTTCAGAAATGTACAATTAATATCTCTTTTGATTAACACACATTTTTATGTAGTCAGCGATAAAATGATGCATAAAGAAAAGTTATCTGGTGTGTCATAGGAATTTAAATTGAAAAGATGATTACAAACTTAATCCTCAAATGAGTTAATTTAAACAGATGTTTATAATCATGTCTAATATATGTGCATGTATGATTTCTTCGCTTTCAACAAAACTATCCATGGTCACAAAGACATCATGTTTCATACTGCTTAAAAGTGTATTGGAAATATTATACAGATGAAAAGATTTGCATAAATTTGCATGAATTACATCTTTTTCTGGTGACTGCGTTCTTTGAAGGGCAGATGTTTTCAACACATTGTCATGCCAATCATAACGTGTGGAATTTCATTAAGATACTCGTATCTTTTGCGCTGTGTTTGAGATTATAGGATAAAAACTTTAAATTTATTCATTTTGTGAAGAAATTTCAGGAGAGAAAGTTTTGCAATTAGTGATATAAACAGTAGAACTTCGTTTATTTGATTTCTGAAGTTACCATGACTACAATAAAACATCCGCACGTGCAATGAAAATGCAGGACTATATTGTTTCCCGTTAAATTATTGCTTTGAAGTGCAACGAACAAAGAAATCAGGTATGTTTATTTTCACCAATTCTTTCATCTTAGCTACAAAATATATGTAGATAGTTTTATGTGTATAAGATGTTAAGCATATTGATTTTAAAGACCAACATTTTTATTAATAACACATATTGCTGTATAGACTTTTTTCTAACGCCATAATCAAATATAATTGCGCTTCATTGCACTTCGTTGTTTTGTGGTGTAAGTAATTAATGTTATTTATGTGTAATCTATCTGTTGTCCATTGGCGTATTAAAATAAGGTAAGAGTTCTTATACTTCATTACGTTTATGATTTAATTTTCTAAATTATATGAACGTGAAAATGTCAACGCTTTTATGTTAACAATTAGAAAGAAAATTACCTAGATTTCTTTTAATGTTATTTCACATGTGCAAACAATCGTATTTAACATGAAGAAATGTTATTATTGCGTTGTGAGACACTGCATGGTATGAAACCTCCATATCAAACCTTCTGCGGATTGTTTAGCTTTAATACATGTAATTAAATCCGTTTTTAATGACAAACAGTATGAAAAATACTGAACTTCAAGGTAAATTCAAAAAGGGTAAAAACAATAAAAACTGAGAAAATCAAACGTTAGACTTAATTTATAATTATCAACCAAAGTAACGAATGGAAAACAACTGTCATATTCCTGACGTGGTACAGGTATTTTCCGAAGAAAATGGTGGGTTAAACCTGGTTTTATTTCTAGTTAAACCTTCCAATGGTATGACAGCTATTAGTAGTTCCGTTACTTGTGTGAGCCACCCCAAACAGACATAATATCTTAATGTGACAATTATTTGGAACCAGTAGCCATAACTGTCATACAACACAACTGACTTAAAAATTCAAACACACATAAAAATAAATCTATCAAAGACGCGCGCAACAAAAAAGTTTTTGTAGTTTATAGTATATTTGACAAAGACGGGTACAAAAATGTTTTTGAAGTTGAAAGTACATTCAAAAGTCGACTGTTGTATAGAAATATGGTCACATGGACTTCGCACGTATGCGACAGTAGAACCAATACTAAAGAGGGGCGTCTGTTCGGCTGTTCTTGATGTATAAATACGCAGCCACGTCAGGTCGAAATTACTTAGATACATTTGAAACCACTTGTAAGGAAAGTGCAACGCTCATTTCACGTTAAAGAAAGCTAAATAACTTTATGAGGAGTCCGTAGGTGGCCTATTGCAAGGTTATCTAAACTATCCGCGCATATGCAACGGACACGTCTTTTTCAGTTTTCAGTGCCAGTTCGTATGTCCAAACCTTAATTCTGGTCGTGTCCCATTGCAGGTCCTACCTATCTGATTTATTGTTTATTTGTTCACGTTCTAAATGTGAAAAAAAACTATTTGCCGCTGGACGTTAGTAAAAAAAAAGCAATTAATCAATCAATATATCTGTTTTTATATTGTTATACATTTTATGATTATAATTGTAGCAAAGGTTACATTTGTATTGCTAACTTATTTGTCATCAGCTATGCCCTTACTTTATCAAACCGAGTTTTGAAGCCACTCTTGTGTGGATGTCCATGAATAGGTACATGTACTTTAGTAGATTGGTAGTTACTTGGTTACAGAATATCAAAACCAGGACATGAGGATATAGACACAACTAATTCTTATACTAGTACTAAAGGCTTAAGCTGAATAAAAATTACACTGGTGTTCAGGCAGATTTTCGGTATAAATCTAATTTATTTTACATCATTACACATAAAACATTTTAATTAATTTTTTGACGTTTCTTTAAATTAAAATTATTGCATATCTAAATGATTCACACCAACTTTTTTACTAAGATCAATATGATGGAACATTTTTCATATTTATGACTCATTCAAGCCAAAGATTTATCTAATTATACTTTTCCCTGTCAGAAAACAAATGCTATCTCGGAGCATTTTTGAATTACAATATCTCCTATAATGTATTACTTGAGAGAATATGGTTCCACTTCTGGGGAAAATCACGCATGCTAATTGTAAGTTAATTTCTCTATTTAATTGGTAAGGTACTTTTCAGTGTCATTTAGCTATCAGTTCAATTTAGTGTTTAAAATCTAAATAAAACTATCAAAGGTTTGTTGATTTGGACGTAAGCTGAGAAAAGTCAGCCCATCATTGGTTATAGGATATTCATAGACGTGTTAAAATAATATTAGTTGCAGGTGCATTCTGAAGGTTTTATTGAACATATTCATTGAAACATTAACGTATCGAATGAGATAAAGTAGCTAATCAAACATGAAAAAGCTGATAAAAGTGAAATTTTATACTACAGAGTGTTTTGTTAATGTCTTTCAAAATACATTGTGAATTTTGATATCATCTAACAGAAATAAGATGATTCTTTCTTTGTGATAATGTAATATTCACTCTGAAAGTATTAAAACTCTGCCATCTGCTAGCTGTAATTTAAGTACAATAATGGCTTTGTCAATTTTTCGAATATTATCATGCCAAACATCGTCTATCTTAGAAAAGACGGAAAAATTTTTTTAAAAAATAAGAAAACATGTTTATTTACAAACATGCACGTGTACGGAAAATAGACTGTGTTTTTGTTTTAATTTGTACGCAATTAACAAACCCACGTTGACCCAATTTTTTTATTTTATCATCTTAATAAAAGCTTCTTTCCTGATAAATCCACATAGTTCACGCTCATGGATAAACAGCAAAATACACAAGAGGAGGGGTGAACTCCTCATACATCCGCAGTATTTATTTGAAGACAGTCATATGACTTAAATTGATACAAAACATAAGGTGCTTAGGTTTGATTGCCAAAGAGACGACTACAAAATGATCCACTAAAGTCAAAATGACATGGGCGCGAGTTTAATTTAAACATATTTAATTAGCAAAAGTAGCAAATGAAATTACCACAAGTTACAACAGCATTAGACCCCCTATCATTCCATAGATGTGAGCAACTATTGGTTGATTTTTTGAAACAGTCAAGTTAATTACTTGAAGGGAAATTCGTTTAGGATATTTATATCTCAATGCAAAAATGTAACTCTAACTTCCTTAACTATACTTATTTTAAAATCAATGTGTTTTTGACGCATTTCTTACTTCATGACTATAACACTTTATTTGTAGTAAAAAGAGATGAATATGAATAACAATCTTATATTTGTTAGATTCTGATTATGTCTTTTTATCGGCAAAAGCTGTGCAATCACTATCATCTTAGCTAAATCTAAAATTTTGAAGCAAGTCTGATAAACCATTTAAAAATGTTAAGCCAGGCTTAAAAATAAAAAGAGTAACTCAAAGACAGATAGACCCTTAACCGGCATCCATAAAAGCTATTAAAACTTTCACCTGTCACACGGGTAAAACAAATGTAAAACAGATTTAAAATGAAAGAAATTATAAGTATAATTCACAGATTCGATTCCTTACATTAAATGCATTTGATTTGATTTTTTCCGGCTAAATTATGTCTTGCACAGTGCAGCTAACATGGTCAAAAGCTACGACTCAAAGACAAACAGCTGTCATTACCAGTATCTGTGAGGATTAATCAACACGAGGCGCGCGCTTGAGACATTAACATGTTTAAGATGTTGCTTTTGATTGGTATTTAATGGCTTAATGGCATTCTCTAAATTCACTTTTATGAATGATGGCTATCAGATTTGCCATGAAAAGAGAAAAATATGTTATTTGGAAATTGTATAAAAAATAAACAATGTGATTTGTTTTGACGATGCTTATATTCTTTTTTGATCTGTTCTCAGTTTGTTTTAGCTAAACAGCGACCATGTGCTTGCAAGATGTGTAAATGCATGTAAACGGTTATAAAGTGTTGTACAATCTGTATGGCAATTGCCAAAAGGGATTAAAGATGGCAGACGCATGAAATTTTAAGTAAACATGAAAGATTGAATATAGTGATGTTGATCTTCCAAAGGCATTTTTTTCTAAACTTCTAGTGAAAAATAGTTAATGCATATTTTAGGACGAGTTGCTGTATAAAGTAAAAGCAAAATATGACCTTTTTTCAAAATTGTATTAGGCACGTGCACCTAAGAATTTCTATTCTCTCTATCTTTTATTTGGTAAAGTGTCTCTATTAAGCAATGAAGATTGATACAACTGATCAAACAGTTCTTATATTCGATTACTGCTAGAAGCTAAAATCTCATCCTAAAATGTTTGTATTTAATTTGATTCATGGGATTGAACGGTCAATACTATATTTTGTGTGCTATAAGGGAAACACAGCCGTTAATCGCTTTCTCTGTAATTGCTTTTCACAAATATCGAATTTTTTGTTTCAAAATGAGTAAAACAGTTTTAAATAACTTTGTCTTGCATCTATACAATGATAAAGAAGTACAAGGAATAGATCTACCTATTAATGTTCTTTTGAATTCTAAAGTTCTGTTGACACTTGAACCGTTATATACAAGAAAAGTAGAAATAAGTTTTTGAAGTAGCTTTGGCTCTCAAAATATCATTAAGCAGTATGTTTCTTCTATTAGCACGTTCACTAGAACTAATTTATTCCCTCAAACGTCTTTTGCCTTCTATCTCTCAACAGTAGGCTTTTAATTACGTTACCATGCGATTTCACGCGCATTTTAAATTGCAACAATTACTTTTGCACGTGCTTTGCGGGAAATGGTAGATTTTCTTTCATAATATTTATAATCGAAATCTCATTGTTCATTTTGCGAGATAATAAACAAAGTGACAGAAATAGCCCATTACCAATCGAGAATGCACTTCAGAAGTCAGTTCTCCTGAAATTAAAGACCCGTTACTGTCTTGCAGTAGCAACATTAACTTTCCAAAGAATTAACTAACTTCAAAGTAGCTTGTGATATGTTAACCAATTGTTCTAGACAAAGAATTGATTAATAGTTAACACAAAACTGGTACCACTCTTTCCCGTTGAATCTTTATCTTGCAACTAATATGCATGAAATACTTGCCACTAGACAACTGCTAAAAAATATTCAGGTATTCAAACCATATGCACCATGTCAAGTATATTTAAAAATAAACAAGTGTACAGCACATTTTTTATAACTGATATCTAAATGCATGAAGAAATTCAGACCGAGTATCATCTAGATCGATCACATAGGGAATGAACATACAAGAAATGAACTCGACTCTTTTCTTGTTTTTTCTTTTCCTTGAATCATTGATTTGAATAGTAATACTGTTTCTAATAAATGTGCGAGTTATTCTGTTCTTTTTTCCATTGCACTAAAGGTTGTGAATTTGTTTATAGTGTATAATTACTAGTGAATGAGGACTGTGGTTTAGGGAATACTCTCTTGGTTAAACGGGAATTTAAGACCAATTAATGATTGGAATCAGGAGTCAGTTTCCCAAAACATTTACAACAAAGATTGATCGTAAGTCATGAACAATTCAGTATACTTACGATCAACCTTAGTCGTGAGTTTTTTTTTTGTGAAACCGACTCCAGGACACAGGAATATTGCAGTGACAGTTATTATTTCTTAATCTAATTATGGTTAATGGGTTTTAAAACAAAATTAGGAATCAACACAACATGTTGGGACTGACATATAGGTAAAGACGAGAGGGTTACAAACGCGGACAAACTTTAAGGTACACTCTCTGTGATCTCACCGAGAAAGCGGTTATAAAGAGTATTTTCTAATTTTTATTCACACCAAACGAAAAATATCATAGACGAATATATTTCATTTCTTGGTTGTTATACTTTCAAAATGCTATTAAAAAATCTCGGTGAAACATTGTTTTTAAGGGAAAAAAGGAAAAACAAAAATTCGATACAAAAATACTCGTTGTGTCCTGAATAATTCATTAGAACTTATGGGCATAGCATACAATATTTTGACTGACTAACTTTGTCTTTAAGAAAAGTATATATATATAGTATATATTAAATATGCACGGAAATTGGGAGGGGGATATAAAAGAAGTTAACTAAAGGTGGGTGGGGCTGGAAGGACGAAGATTGAGCGATGGAGTATAAAAGAAGTGAATTAGAAGTGAGTATGGCTTGTTTGACGGAGAAGTTAATTAAAGGTGGGTTGGGCTAGAAGGACGAAGATTGGGCGATGGAGTATAAGTGACTTGAATTAGAAGTGAGTAGAACTTGTATGACAGAGATTGTGAAAAGGAGTAAAAGCGTAGTGAATAGAGGTGGTTTGGGCTGGTAGTACGGTGTTTGGGAGAGGTTGTGTAAGAGAAGTGAACTGGGGTGGTTTGGGCTGGTATGATGGATATTAGGAGAGAGTATAAGGGAAGTGAATAAGAGGTATAGTTTGGGCTGGTGTAGGACGGAGATTGGGAGATGGAGTCTTAGCGAAGTGAATTAGAGGTAGCTTTGGCTGAAAGGACAGATATTGGGAGAGGGAGTATAAGAAAAATGAATTAGAAGTAAGAAGGGCTTGTATGGCAGAGATTAGAACAAGGAGTATAAGAGAAGTGAATTAGAGTCTGGTAGGACAGATATTGGGAGGGGGAGTATAAGAGAAGTAAATTAGACGTAGTTTTGGCTGGTAGGACATATATTGGGAGAGCTAGTATAAGATAAGAGAATTAAAGGTAGTTTTAGCTGGTAGGACAGATATTGGGAGAGGGAGTATAAGAGAAGTGAATTATAGGTAGTGTTGGCTGGTAGGACAGATATTGGAAGAGGGAGTATAAGAAAAATGAATTAGAAGTAAGAAGGGCTTGTATGGCAGAGATTAGAACAAGGAGTATAAGAGAAGTGAATTAGAGTCTGGTAGGACAGATATTGGGAGGGGGAGTATAAGAGAAGTAAATTAGACGTAGTTTTGGCTGGTAGGACATATATTGGGAGAGCTAGTATAAGATAAGAGAATTAAAGGTAGTTTTAGCTGGTAGGACAGATATTGGGAGAGGGAGTATAAGAGAAGTGAATTATAGGTAGTTTTGGCTGGTAGGACAGATATTGGAAGAGGGAGTATAAGAAAAATGAATTAGAAGTAAGAAGGGCTTGTTTGGCGGAGATTAGGACAAGGAGCATTAGAGAAGTGAATTAGAGGCTGGTAAGACAGATATTTGCAGAGAGTATAAGAGAAATGAATTAGAAGTAAGAAGGGCTTGTAAGGCAGAGATTAGGACAAGGAGTATCAGAGAAGTGAATTGGAGGTAATTTTGGCTGTAGGACAGATATTGGGAGAGGGAGTATAAGAGAATGAATTTGAAGTATGAATGGCTTATATAGCGGAGATTGGGACAGGGAATATAAGCGACGTGAATTATAGGTAGTTTTGGCTGGTATGACAGATATTGGGAGAGGGAGTCTAAGAGGAATGAATTAGGAGTAAAAAAGGGCTTGTATGGCAGAGATTGGGACAGGGAGTATAAACGACGTGAATTAGATGTGGTTTTGGCTGCTAGGACAGATATTGGGAGAGGGAGTATAAGAGAAATGAATAAGAAGTAAAAAGGGTTTGTATGGCAGAGATTGGGACAGGGAGAATTCGAGAAGTGAATAAGAGGCTGGTAGGACAAATATTGGGAGAGGGAGTATAATAAAAGAAAATTACACGCAGTTTTTGCTGGTAGGACAGATATTGGGAGAGGGAGTATAAGAGAAGTGAATTAGAGGTAGTTTTGGCTGGTAGGACATATTTTGGGAGAGGGAGTATAAGAAAAATGAATTAGAAGTAAGAAGGGCTTGTTTGGCGGAGATTAGGACAAGGAGTATTAGAGAAGTGAATTAGAGGCTGTTAACAGATATTTGGGAGAGGGAGTATAAGAAAAATGAATTAGAAGTAAAAAAGGCTTGTAATGCGGAGATTAGGACAAGGAGTATTAGAGAAATGAATTAGACGTCGTTCTGGCTGGCAAGACAGATATTTGGAGAGAGAGTATAATAGAAATGAATTAGAAGAAAGAATGGCTTGTAAGACGGAGATTAGGACAAAAAGTATTAGAGAAGTGAATTAGACGTAGTTTTGGCTGGTATGACATATATTGAGAGAAGGAGTATAAGAGAAATGTATTAGAAGTAAGAAAGGGCTTGTAAGGCGGAGATTAGGACAATGAGTATTTGAGAAGTGAATTAGAGGTAGTTTTGGCTTGTAGGACAGATATTGGGAGAGGGAGTATTAGAGAAATGAATTAGATGTGGTTTTGGCTTGTAGGTCAGACATTGGGAGAGGGAGTAAAAGAGAAATGAATTAGAAGTAGGAAGGGCTTGTAAGGCGGAAATTAGGACAAGGAGTACTAGAGAAGTGAAGTAGAGGTAGCTTTGGCTGGTAGGATAGATATTGGGAAAGGGAGTATTAGAGAAATGAATTAGAAGTGAGAAGGGCTTGTATGGCGGAGATTGGGACAGGGAATATAAGAGACGTACGTGAATTAGAGGTGGGTTGAGCTGGTATTACAGATATTGGGAGAAGGAGTATAAGAGAAATGAATTAGAAGTGATAAGGACTTGTATGGCGGAGATTTGGACAGGTAGTATAAGAAAAGTGAATGAGGAGAGTTTTGGCTGGTAGGACAGATATTAGAAGAGGGAGTATGAGAGAAACTAATGAGACGTGGTTTGGGTTGGTAGGACGAAGATTGGGAGAGGGATTACATGTATAAGAGAAGTAAATAAGGTCGGTTGGGCAAGAACTCTAGGACGGAGATCGGGTGATCGATCATAAGAGAAATGAACATCGACCACAACTAAGTATAAAAAATAATGTTTCGTTTAGTGACAAACAGCATGAAAAAAAAAAAAAAAGAAAATGTGATGCATTGAAAGAATCATTGGATACAATGTTTTTGTATTAATTCAATATCTATATGTCTATCTCCAAAACATGCCGTATCGACTAGCGTAAGTTGATTAGCTGTCTGCATGGCAGTTAAATCAGATTACTTTAACAAAACTCTATCTCCAAAATATTTATCTAATTTCCTTGTTGCACATCGTAGTTGCACATTTAATGCATTGTTTATATGCAACGAGACGAGCATTTTACTTTGATGATTATTTACATAAGGAAACGTTGACAACCATAAAGACTACTTCATCAAAACAATACATGTTAATAGATGAAATAATTGCATTACAAGGGCGAGAAAAGACTAAAAAAAGTTTGATTGATGAATGGAGAGTATAAGTTGGATAATTTGAACATTTGTCATTTGTTTTAAAATTAAGAAAAGTGTTGTTATTTATATCTAATGTGAACATCAAGCAAGGTAAGGCGTATTTTTCTATTATTTCTATGATAAATTCAATTAATTTGGATTAGAAATGGAATGTAAATTAGAGGCTACACTGAGCATGCGTCGCAATTTTATGGTTTTGATATTTTTTTTATCCTTCTGTCAAAACCGTGCATTTTCAACCATCCAGTAAATAGTTGCCATGAACTTTAAAGAAAACAATTACTTAGTATGTTTAAGCCTATAAATGGATAACTGATTTGGCTTATTCAAAATAAGTTATCTAATTTTCTCTCTTTACATTTTACGAACAAAAGGAATGAGGGTAAAACATAAATGAGACAACAACAAAACGACACCAAAACCTATCCAAAGCTTTTTGAATATACAGTCCTCAACTACAGATAGGTGTCCATGCAAACTCTAAATCGCCCTGAACCTGAATCAATAATTGTGAATATTTAACTGAGACTATCAAACACCAATTCAACATTAATTCCTAAAATGTAAAAAAAAAAAAAAAAACAACGAGCAAACAAAAAACAGTAGGTATGTCAATAGTAAAACCTTGACTAGGTTCCTGACTTTTGGCGTCACATGAACGTATGGCGGAGTTCTTTCAAACCTGCATGATCCTGCTTAGAAAACAATGAAATAATAGCTCATATATATTTGTTAATCTCAGTATTTTTACATTTGTTATATTATTTGATTTTATAAAAAAGATAAAAAGCAAGTTGTAATTAAGTTTTCTTTTGCGTGGAAGAATATACAAAATATTGGTTTTACACTATAGAGGAAAAAATATAGGATGATTTAATCTTAACATTATGTTGTCCA
Organism: Mytilus californianus; assembly: GCF_021869535.1. Taxonomy (NCBI): domain Eukaryota; kingdom Metazoa; phylum Mollusca; class Bivalvia; order Mytilida; family Mytilidae; genus Mytilus; species Mytilus californianus. Next base: position 13,298,992 of record NW_026262745.1, read on the forward strand.
AAAATAATAACAGTTAAGAGTTTTAGTCAACAGCGATCAATAAAAAGCTGAAAGAGTACAGAGAAAATCACTTTTGCATCTATGGACTATGAATTAACATCCATCTTTTTTTTTTCAAAAAAGCAAGTTGTAATTAAGTTTTCTTTTGCGTGGAAGAATATAAAAAATATTGGTTTTACACGATAGAGTAAAAAATATAGAGTGATTTAATCTTAACATTATGTTGTCCAAAATAATAATAACAGTTAATAGTTTTAGTCAACAGCGATCAATAAAAAGCTGTACAGAGAAAATCACTTTTTGAGTAAACATCCATCTTTTTCTTCATTTTTTTACGGTTCGTTTTTCAAATTGTTTGTTTGTTTATTTCTTGTCAAAGCAAAAACTTGCTTAGGTATACGGTATCGCATAAATATAATGTACTTTATATTGTTTGTTTTGAGCAAATTCAGTATTTTTGTTAATTATTTACTTTTATTCTTGTATTGTCCTCACGAAGTGTGTTTCTTTGCCATTGTATTTTGGTTTACAAGAATGAAGATATAATTATATTACTTTGATGGTACTTTGGAACATTGCTTCGGTGCGTTAAACAATTCTTCTTCTTTTTTTGTTTTTTTTTACCAGATAATTTTCCGAGTCGAGAAAACATGCCAATGAAAATGTATTACTTTTCAGCACTACATACATAATGTAGCAGAAAAATGTATCTGGAAAAATGATATATACTGACTAATTTGTCTTCATCATAGAAAACGATAAACCTCGTGTCATTAATCAAAATATGATTCCTTTAAGGTTGTAAAAGCATAGTAACAAATGTTCTTCGTTTCTTTTTCAGTGTATTTCTAATATTTACTATGGATGTATTTGAAGTGCTTACTTTTTTCCTCTTCTTCTGTGTGGTTTTATCTGAATTTCATTGTCCAAAACAGTTGCAGACGGCAGGTTGCTCGTGCAAGCAATTAATATGGTGGAATAATGACAACAAAACAATAGTCAATTGCAGCATGGCAAATTTACAAACAGTTCCTGATTTTAAAGTTTTGAATACGTATGAAATTACGCATCTTATTTTAAGCAATAATAACATTTCGGAAATGACGTCTGGAGATTTTACTGACTTAATCATAAAGGAAATGGACATCAGTGCAAATCCTATCGTTACTTTTGATACAGTTTCTTCCATATTACCAAGACATTTAAATTCACTAATAGCAAAGAAAAGTAAAATTTCGTTGGATAAAGATCTCACGTTTTTCAGAGGATTAGAAAACCTAACTGAACTCATCCTCGACAATAATGTTTTGGAGAATAAAAACCAGACACTTCCAGGAAATATTTTTGAGGATTTGAATCTAAAGTCATTGAAAAAGCTTAGTCTACAAAGTTGTGAAATTGGTGGAATTCATTCAAAAGCTTTCGTTGGATTAAGACAACTCGAAGAGCTAGATTTGAGTTATAATTACTTAGAGGAAGTTCCGGAAGCAATTAAAAGTCTTCAACATTTAAAGAAGTTAATTTTATTGGGAAATAATGTTATGCATTTAAAAGCTAATACATTTCATGGATTACAACACCTACAAGATTTGAATCTTAATGTGAATGAGATATCTAAAATTGACGTACATGCTTTTTCTGGACTAGAACATTCCCTAAAAGATATAAGACTTCATTATAACAATTTGAACACTATTCCATACGAGGCATTACGAAAATTGAAAAACTTGTCGTTCCTAGTCTTATCTAGAAATAATATCACATTGATTCCAAGAGATGCTTTCGTTGGAGTGACAAATCTAAGAATATTGGAATTGGATAGTAATACACTTACATATTACAATGAAATGTTTAATGGATTGGAAAATTCTCTGGAAACTCTGACATTGCGCGAAACGGGACTTCTGGTTCTTCCGGTACGATCGTTATTGTTCTTGAAACGCTTGACCGACCTGGATGTGTCACATAATAAGATTAATAGCTTGTCATATGGGGATATTGGAAAACTGAAGTTGAAAACTGTTGATCTGAGTCATAATGATTTGACTCAAATCCACCCTGATACATTTATTGGAATAAGTCGGACAATCGGACTTGATTTAGATAATAATAAGCTTTCAAATTTATCGTTTGTATTGCATGTTACTCCGTGTGCATTTAGTTATATTGATGTCAGCGGAAATGACGTCATATGTGATTGTGACACAGAGAAAATAATAAATAGTGGAATTGTGTTAGGTGTTGGGCCAACTGGCATTTGTAGAATAGGAGATGATCTTTTGAACCATAAATACAAATTAGGAACAACAGCGTTATCTAGAGAACTCGAAGATCGTTGTAATAGAACCGAACGCGTATTTGATTGCCAAACCATGGAGCTTCGAGCAAGCGCTGCATCATTATTTGCAAAATCTTTAAATTTAGTTTTTACATGTACAATATTCTGTTATTTTGTATACATGTACAGGTGAAATTCATGTGAGCAAAATTGTGAATAGATATCTTACTTACCATCAGTCGGCATGACATTATTATGTTGATACGGTAACGGGACAGGATGCAGACAGTCCTTACCGTAAACAAACATTCCTTAAAGTTCAATTTACCTGGATTTTAACTCTTCCAGTGTGCATAAAACTACCTATGACTACATGGTTCTTGCATCGCGATTTCTTTTAGACATGAGGATAACATAAAAAGAAAGATGTTCTTCAAGAACACACAATATTTAGACTGAAATCTATGCAGAGTTTTACTTAGTAGAGTTGTTAAATAATAAATGTGTTAGAATTTTGCTTTTGGATCAGTCCTAATGAAGTAACGATTCAACACAGTATAGAACGATTATTAAAATAGGCTAGTAAATATCTTTGTGGATACCCATTTTTTCCAAGATAAACGTGGTGTGATGTCTTATAATTACAAATTGGTAAACGTTTGTAAGTTGTTGTCCAAAAATTAAAGTTGTACTGTTATTAATAAATCAGATAAGACATACATGTATCTAGGCTGGGGTCTTGCGCAATATCTGCAGCGGCCTTACAGTTTAATTATATATATATATTTTTTTATTAAAGATGGAAATTTAAAACGAATTCACAGCCCCGATTACCGGATGAGGTAAGGGTATATCTGCTAGATTCGTTTTTTATGTCCCCCTCCCGCTCCCATGTATGGCATAGGAAACAATTAGTCCTGAATATTTCCTAAAACAATACTGTTAAAAGTTATATCCAACATAAAAAATGGTATGAAATTCATTATTACATGTATAACAAAACACGTGATTTCCGTATTGCGTATTCCACACATGGATTCACATATATTCTAAGTGAATTAAAGAATTTTGAACATCGATAAACCACTGATATACACAATATTCGGGGTTTTTTCATTCTCGTACAAGATCTAGAGTAACAACTTACATATAAGAATTGTATAATATGGAGTAAATCTCTAGAGTGTTGTGGTATAACTTTATAGATATGACCTCAACAACCTATTTTCTGTCTGACAAGTTTACCAAATGAATTGTAATATACCAAACTGTATATTGAAGTGGTATTTCAGTGAATAAGTACCACCTTTGTTCAAACTTCTATTAATTTTTTGTCTATACTAATATAAATGATACGGAAAACAAATTATTCAATATGAGATAGAGAAAAATACTCAAAAGTCTTCAATGATTGCACATCCATAACTACAATTTCCATTGACAATTTAATTTAAGTACCCATGGA